>NC_135493.1:49251953-49889810 GCF_052094955.1 Ictidomys tridecemlineatus
TCTTCATGACTTTGCTAAATATGTTAAATGAAACAACATATGTTAAGTACTTAGCAGATATGTAAATACTACATTGTAGGACTGGGGTTGTGGCTCAGTGATTGAGTGTTTGCCTAGCATGCACGAGGCACTGGCTTTGAACCTCAGAACCATATAAAAATAAACAAATAAAATAAAGGTATTATGTTCATCCACAACTAAAAATTTAAAAAACACTACATTGTACCTCTGAGAAACTAATATTTGTACATGTTTTATTTTAAAATTTTTGAACTGAAGATTGAGCACTAAGCAACATCTCCTGCCCTTTTATTTAAAAAAATATTTATTTTTTAGTTTTAGGTGGACACAATATCTTTATTTTATTTTTATGTGGTGCTGAGAATCGCACACAGTGGCTCACGCATGCTAGGAGAGCATGCTACCACTTGAGCCACATCCCCAGCCCCCTTTTTATTTTTTTATTTAGAGATAAGGTCTCACTAACTTGCTTAGGGCCTCACTAAATTGCTGAGGCTGGCTTTGAACTTGCAATCTTCCTGCGTCAGCCTCCGGGACCACTGGAATTAAAGACAAGGAGAATTGTGCCCAGCTTGGTTTTTTTGTTGTTGCTGTTGTGATGTAATAGTGAGATTATTTAACATGATATGCACACTTTTAACAAAAATTTACATGCACAATACAGTACTGTTAACAATAGGCATAACTGAAGTTTTATGTCCCTTGATTATCAATTTCCTCTTCCCCCTCCACAACACCCTAAGTGATCATAATCAAATTATCTGATTTTATGAATTTCACTATTTTAGATATCTCACACGAATGGACTCATGCAATATTTTTCTTTCTATGACTGGTTCAGTTCACTAAACATAATGTTTATTAATAGGTAAATAAACAAACAAAATGGAAAATATGATTAATTGAAAGCAACATCAAATGAATTTTTGCCCCTTCAAAGGGAAGTTATACAAAGATAACAGATATTATTAAGAGGGCATTATGCTGATACATACAAAAGCATGAAGATAGCATTCTAACCTGGTGTCATACAAAGCCTCCAGAATATTTGCAGGTGAAATACAACCAAGTTTAAGACATTTTTCTTTACATTAAGCATTTCTCAAATTCATAGATAAGCAGCATCTTGGTTTTAACAAGTGAGATGAAAGAAAGAGAAGTTTCACTAATAAGTATATCCAGAGATTCATCTCACCAGATACAGATACCAGCTGGTAGCCATTTGAAAACCATTATGGTGAACGAGCATGAATATTTGACAGGGGAAGAAGGGTGACAGGGGAGGAGACAAGTAAGTCTTAAGTAATTGATGAAAAATTCCAGAAATAAACAATACAATAAGTTTTAAATTGCACCCCATCCTGAACTAGTGTGATGAAATCTAACATCATTCATTCCATCCCACCAGGAACATAAATCATTCATTTCCCCCAGAATATCCATGATGTATAAGCTATCCACCTGTCAATCACATAATAGCTATCTCAGTTATCCAATTGACTTTCTTTTTTTTATTTTTTAAACCCTTTCTTTTTTCTTTTATTGGTTGTTCAAAACATTACAAAGCTCTTGACATATCATATTTCATACATTAGATTCAAGTGAGTTATGAACTCCCATTTTACCCCAAATACAGATTGCAGAATCACATCAGTTACACATTCACATTTTTACATGATGCCATACTAGTGACTGTTGTATTCTGCTGCCTTTCCTATCCTCTATTATCTCCCCTCCCCTCCCCTCCCCTCCCATCTTCTCTCTCTACCCCATCTACTGTAATTCATTTCTCTCCTTGTTTTTTTCCCATTCCCCTCACAACCTCCTATATGTAATTTTGTATAACAATGAGGGTCTCCTTCCATTTCCATGTAATTTCCCTTTTCTCTCCCTTTCCCTCCTACCTCATGTCTCTGTTTAATGTTAATCTTTTCATCCTGCTCTTCCTCCCTGCTCTGTTCTTAGTTGCTCTCATTATATCAAAGAAGACATTTGGCATTTGTTTTTGAGGGATTGGCTAGCTTCACTTAGCATAATCTGCTCTAATGCCATCCATTTCCCTGCAAATTCCATGATTTTGCCATTTTTTAGTGCTGCATAATACTCCATTGTGCATAAAAGCCACATTTTTTTTTTTATCCATTCATCTATTGAAGGGCATCTGGGTTGGTTCCACAGTCTAGCTATTGTGAATTGTACTGCTATGAATATCAATGTGGCAGTATCCCCGTAGTATGCTCTTTTAAGGTCTTCAGGGAATAGTCCGAGAAGGGCAATAGCTGGGTCAAATGGTGGTTCCATTCCCAGCTTTCCAAGGAATCTCCATACTGCTTTCCAAATTGGCTGCACCAATTTGTAGTCCCACCAGCAATGTACAAGAGTACCCTTTTCCCCACATCCTCTCCAGCACTTGTTGTTGTTTGACTTCATAATGGCTGCCAATCTTACTGGAGTGAGATGCTATCTTAGGGTGGTTTTGATTTGCATTTCTCTGACTGCTAGAGATGGTGAGCATTTTTTCATGTACTAGTTGATTGATTGTATGTCCTCCTCTGAGAAGTGTCTGTTCAGGTCCTTGGCCCATTTGTTGATTGGGTTATTTGTTATCTTATTGTCTAATTTTTTGAGTTCTTTGTATACTCTGGATATTAGGGCTCTATCTGAAGTGTGAGGAGTAAAAATCTGTTCCCATGATGTAGGCTCCCTATTTACCTCTCTTATTGTTTCTCTTGCTGAGAAAAAACTTTTTAGTTTAAGTAAGTCCCATTTGTTGATTCTTGTTATTAACTCTTGCCCTATGGGTGTCCTATTAAGGAATTTGGAGCCCGAACCCACAACATGTAGATCGGAGCCAACTTTTTCTTCTATCATACGCAGAGTCTCTGATTTGATATCAAGCTCCTTGATCCATTTTGAGTTAACTTTTGTGCATGGCAAGAGAAGGGGATTTAGTTTCATTTTGAAGATGGAAAAATATACCCTGTTCATGGATAGGCAGAACTAACATCATAAAAATGGCGATATTATCAAAAGTTCTCTATAGGTTTAATGCAATGCCAATCAAAATCCCAATGGCATTTCTTGTAGAAATAGATAAAGCAATCATGAAATTCATATGGAAAAAATAAAAGACCCAGAATAGCAAAAGCAACTCTAAGCAGGAAGTGTGAATCAGGTGGCATAGCAATACCAGATTTCAAACTATACTGCAGAGCAATAGTAACAAAAACAGCATGGTACTGGTACCAAAACAGGCGAGTGGACCAATGGAACAGAATAGAGGACACAGAGACTAATCCACAAAGTTACAACTATCTTATATTTGACAAAGGGGCTAAAAGCATGCAATGGAGGAAGGATAGCATCTTCAACAAATGGTGCTGGGAAAACTGGAAATCCATATGCAACAAAATGAAACTGAATCAGATTGACTTTCAGAGTATTGCAGAACTTATATTTAAGGAACCTCTGTTTTATTGAATAATGGTGACAAAACATAAGAGTAGAGATACTGGAAATAAGGAAGGAAAAAAAGAGAAGCCATAAAGTGTTTCTTTTAAATGAAAATACACTAAGATATTTTCAGAGAGAGCACATTCCCAAAATATGGGATATTGTTATAATTTTTATATTTTATTATTGTTATCTTCATAATCTGCCAAATTTATAAATTAAACATCATCATAAGTATGCATGGGTAAGAAAAATATTGTATATGTATGGTTGGGTCTTATCAATGGAGGAATCCACTGGGGTCTTGAAATATATCCTCTGCAGATAAGGGAAGACTTCTATACTCCTTAAAGTGTATCCTGAACTACCTTCCCCTTCTGTTAACTCCAACATAATTATATGGCTAAACCCAACTATCCTCCTACTCTATATCCAAACTTGAAGAACTGAATATGGAAGAAATATCCCATCATATTGATTGTTTCTACTTTGACTTAGGGATACAAACCTGAAATGAACTTTAATGTAGCCTGGCAATGATATTTCATTTCCCTTGTTGATAAAATTTCTCACCTCTTGGGGCTGGGGAAGTGGCTTAAGCAGTAATGCACTTGCCTGGCATGCACAGGGCACTGGGTTCGTTCCTCAATACCACATAAAAATAAAATAAAGATGGTGTCCACTGAAAACTACAAAATAAATATTAAAAAATTCTCTCTCTCAAAAAAATTTCTCACCTCTCAAAAGGTCACTATTTTTCACCACCTTCTTCTACTCAAACCTCTAATACAACTCCTTTTCATTCTCAGCTCATGTTATTGCTTTCTTGTTTCTCTCATAATGCAGACAGTAGAGTATTTCTTTGTCTTTCCACTGGCCCAGATAGTCTACTCTGTCCCTGTTCTAGGTTAATGAATTCACACTGAATCCCATTCTCTTCTAATTGCAAAATATTCCTGAAATCATCACCATTCTTTCTTAGATTAGCAATTCTTAGTTCTCTGCTAGATCACCTAAATCAACAAAAACATCTTTTAATATTTTCGATCTTTAACCAGGTGTGGTATTGCACACCTGTAGTCCCAGCAACTCCGGAGGCCAAGACAGGAGAATTGTGAGTTCAAAGCCTGACTCAGCAACCACAAGGAGCTAAGCAACTCAGTGAGACCCTGTCTATAAATAAAAATACAAAATATGGCTGCTGATGTGGCTGAGTGGTCAAGTATTCCTGAATTCAATTCCCAATACAAATATATATATATATATATATATATATATATATATATATATATATATTCCTCATCTTTTAAAAAGCCTTTGGTTGAGAAAGGTAACCTTGTGCATGGTGATGTAAGAATAGCTCTTGGCCTGCAACATTTCACTGCAAAGAGAGAAAGAGCTTTCGCAGCCTATAATAGGCAAATCTCTTTGTATATGAATATCTTTATTCCAAGCTTGATGTGTACTTTTTTCTTTTGCTTAAATTTGCAACATTTGTCTCCTGGCCAACCCCAAGGCTATGTCTAATCCAAGGTGGGAGGGAATGTGATCTTTTTACTGCAGCATGATGGAGAATGTATACAACCTCAGCATCCACAAAGGCTGCACTGGATCCACTAGCCATGGAGAATCAACATATTGCAAGGTACTGGGTCTTATGAATTCTACATTTTCTCTTGATGTTAATAAATGCTTTACATTTGAGACTAGTGTTCACATTGTTTGTTCTTAGCTACTCCGGTCTTTTCTCTGAGTGGCAGTTATCTGAATTTTGTCCATGGTCACTCTCATGTTGCATTCTATCTTGCAGCATAGCATGACCACCCAGTGAACAGCGAAACACAATTTTGTTTCCAGAATAGAGAACCATAATCTTTTGGAGAGATATATCCATAAATTAACTGTTCTACACACATTCTTGTTAATTGAGAAACTGTTGCTTTAAAATAAAACTGTTGCTTTAATATCATTCTCTAGAGAAAACAGATAAACAGTAAGAGTATTGTAATATACTCAATAAGATTGCAGGACATTCAATAGTCTAATTAATACTAATAGTAAAAGTTGAAATATCAAAAGTTTTTATACAACAAATATTTTAACAAACATCTAACACATGACATTGTCCTTAATTCTCATATTAATACTTTAAATATGGCATTATTATTAATCCCATTTTACTGATAGTGAAAACAAGACACTCATAATTTACATGCCTAAGATTACACACAGCTATTAAGTGATGAAGCTTGAATTTGAACCCAATAATGTAACTCTAGAGTTTTTGTTCTTTAGCCATTATCCTTTATTGCGAATGAATAACAACTTTCACTTATCACCTTTATTTGTTCTGGCTGAGCTTGGAATTTCATCAGATTGAGCTGAGCCAAATGTAGTTCACCTCTACCATCAGTAATTTCTCAATATCACCAGCTAAATTAGGACCTAAGTCAGGCCACCTTCTTCAACGGAGATATAAGACAAACTTTATTTACTGATCAAATAATGTGTCAATTAAGGGCCATGCAAATGCAATCCTAGAGAACACTGGAATTGTAAAAGTAGATATCAGAACAAGGCAGGTATTTAAAAGTTAATATTATTGTCTCTTTTGCTCTCAGTTCAAAACAAGAATTTAATATCAAAGGTCCACATGATAATACCCTCTACTTTTCCACAAAATAATATTCAAAATATTGTTTAAATAGTTCAAGTGCAAAGATTTTAGAATGAAATGCATAATACAAAATACTAATTTTATCAATTATAAAGATAATCTATTTTCACTAGGACCTCACCAAGATTTCTCTGAGCCATTTTCATATTTTCTTCAAAAACTTTTGGAAAACAAATAACAGTTTCAGATCATTAAGAAAATTAATTTAATTTGAGAAAATATTTTACCTGAAGACAAATGTAAGTCAAGTGAGCATTATTCTTGGGGTAGAGATTATTGTTCAATAAAACGTGGGTATGTAGGAGCTGTAGATATCCACTTGCTTTAGCACTTTTAAAACTGTTGATTAAGGGCTGGGGTTGTAGCTCAGTGGTGTAGCGCTTGCCTCACATGTTTGAGGCACTGGTTTCAATCCTTAGCAGCACATAAAATAAATAAAGGTATTGTGTACATCTACAGCTAAAAAGTATTTTAGAAACACTATTGATTAGAAAATAAAGCACTTCTATTTCAGAAAAACATTATGAAGTAGTTTATAACTCAAAATGGTTATCAAAGGAAGTATGTTAACAGGAACTAATGACTTTTGAAGTATGTAAAATTTTGCTTATATAATAACTCTTTGTGCTGTCTGAAGTTAGAAGCACTTCTTTATTCTCCACATAGTTTAAAATACACAAGAGTTTTTATTTTATAACAAAGTACTTCATTATTTCCAAGAAATGAAAAATGGCCTCTCCATTATTGTACTTTTTGTGTGTGTATCCTTTAATGGAAAGGTTAGTTTTCACTGCAGTACAAAACCTACTTATATATAGTATATTGCTCTCTTCCTGTTAGAACAATAGTTGTGGACTTCTAATGGCTCAGGTGTTGTATGCAAGTGTTATATTATTTGGCAGCAGAACTCTGTAGTACCAGTATAACTCTGGTACTTTGATTTTAATGAATAAGACACTAGGTATTCAAGATAACTTACTTTACAGAGTTTTCAGCTTTATTGTTTGAAGTGATAGTTTTTGGTTTACCCTCCCTCTGTGGAGATTTCACACATAATTATCTGACTGTTTATGCCAATATCTAGATTATTATTCATTACTAAGATATTAACTAAATAATATAATATCATTATTAATGATATTTAAAAATTAGGAGAAATGGATTCCCTTCAATTCATTTCCTTTGTAATGAAAAAAATGATGTAGTGTAATGTTGGCATTTACATATTATAAGTAATTCTATCTGTAAACAGATAAAACGTTTTCAATATGATTTATGAAATATGGAATAAACACAACTTTCCAAGGCTGGCCATGTCCAAATATTCTGAAACTATCACAAAATTATATTTCTCTAAAGTAAATATCACGTCAAAGTACACAGTAAGTAAAATAAAAGTGTTCCCCTTAAGATCCCTAGATTTTATTTTATCTTAAACCGCTCCCAGTCAGAGAATAGATAATTAATTCGCACAGTTTTTTTGCATATATATAAGTGGCCTTATCTAAGGATATATGGGAAAATTATATTAACAGAAAATAAAAATCATTTAATTTAGTTGATATATTTATTGCCACATACAGCATATAAATTTGTCTCCCACTGGCATAAAGCAGTATCAACCCATTGATTCAAAGGCTGATCTGGGTGATGCAGTTTTCAAGAAAAAAAGGGAGAGAGAGAGAGAGAGAGAGAGAGAAAGAGAGAGACTGTGTTGTGCTAGGTCCACTGAGATGTTATGAACTGAAATATATCACAATGTAACTATATCTCTGGGGTTTTTCTGCTTTACCATTAGAGATATATTGGTTTTTCAAAATTTGTAACAGTATTCTTTTGATTTTTATTTTTAAAGAAAAATAAAAGGATGAAAAACTAATTTTTTATTTTAAAATGTGAAACATTAAATATTAGACATTCAAAATAAATTGGTATCCTGGAATTTTGTTTCATTTTTTGTTTTGGGTTTAGAGGCCTTTTTTGCAAGTAAAGTAATAAATATACCTCATTATTCTCATTATTGAGAAGAATAATGAGTATAATTCTAGACTTTTGATTAGGGCAATTAGGTTTACCCCTTTATCAGAAAACTAATTATTATTATAGGTAATTTAAAACACAGTGGAACATGTTTGACTCATATTCTTTTGCTGTTTAAATGTATTTCTAGTTCTTTTAGAGTTACATATTATCAAACATAATCCAGATCTAGTCTGGGTTGGGAGTATCATCACATCATGACATCTCTCAATGTCTCTCTTCTCAGTTTCAAAATCTACATACATATAAACTGATCATTTATTTTCTCCCATTTCAGAGAAAACATTTTGTCTCTAAGTCCCTAGATTCTTTCTTTTTTGCTTCCCTGATGTCAGCCTTTTCCTTTATTTATTTATAAAGACAAACAAGTCTTTAATTCCTGATTCCACCTCAAGATACAGTGCTGTATTTCAATATCTTCTCTTCAAAATTCTTCAGTTATCTGTCTATGCTTCCATGTCATTCAATTGCGTCTATAGGTCCCTGTTATGTCATTCTAAATAAAATATACTATATCACTCAAAGATCACAAGCTAAAAAGCATAGTAGTCTTTTCTCTTTCTTCATTTTAGCTCTTTTTGTCATTTGACTGTGTTACTCCCTTGATTTTTTCTGGTTGCTGTGATTCTGTATCAGTTCTTTGTTCTCCTCTTTCTCTTCTGTAGACCACTTTTTCTCAGTCTTATGCAATATTTGCATTCTGTTTCAAGGGTCATTTTGCCTACTGCTATGAAAGCAAATTTTTCCCTGAGAATTTTTTCTTAGCTCTCTTTTTAGCAATCTTCACACCAAGCACGATTCAAATATATGGTTAGTGGGTCAACAATCAAACTTAACATGTATTTTCCAATTTAATACAAACCTTAACAACTCCTGTTATTTATGTTATAAGTGAACTATTTTAAATATTTAATATTACCAGTAGCTTTCAATGCTTTGCCCTTAAATCTTTAGCCTTGCAAATGCTCTCAAGTTCTAAGTATATATTTTTCAACTCTGTTTTGCCCTTTTCAATTTGCACAACTTATCAGCATCTAAAACTGTATGTATAAGCACCAGTGTATCTTGTTCACTCTCAAATGAAATAATCTTTCTTGTTTGCTTCATTTATGCTAATGGTGCCCATAATGTTATACCTTATATCTTCCCATTGACTTCAACTTAAAAGATCAGTGTCATCTTTGATTTCCCCCTTTCCAAAAAAAATTGTTTTTCAATCCACTGTAATATATTTTTGCATTGATACCTCTTTATCATTCCCAGATCAAGTACTATGGGTTAAGTTCTGAGTTACTTTCTTCTGAATCACAGAAACAGCTTCCTAGTGAAATTAACTGTGTCACATGGAAAGTCTTTGATAAACCATCAAAAGTGCAACCACGAATAAGAAAAGTGGTGGTCTTGAAAGCTACCTTTATATATCTGAAAAGCTGTCATGGAGAAAGGGAGTAAAACTATTTTGTATGGTCTCCAAGAAAGCTCAGATCCCAGAGGATTGAAGATACCCAGAGGCAGTGTGGGGAGACAAAATAAAGAATCTTTTCTTAATATTTACCTCAGAACATAAACTCACTATTATTCCAGATATTTGAGCACAGGCTAGATCACAAATAATCAAAGTCATATAAGAGAATATGTTATTTTATATTATATTTTAACTTGAAGGTCTCTTATTCTAATAGTCCATGAGATTAAGACTCTATGTTAGAAATATTATCTATAATATACAGATATATATGTATGTGTGTGTGAGTGTAAACATGTGAGATATTTAAGTCCAAATTGCCTGTAAATATTTTAGCATTATTTGTGGAGGGAAAGAGGGGAAAAGTTTAAATATTTATTGAAATTAAGTATAAATATACCTCACCATTTATAATTATATTGAACACAATTATATTGAACACATGTTCAATTATATTGAACACAATTTGATATGCCAGTGAATATGGAGGACATGGGTCAATATCTTCAGATTCAGGTGTTTTGATAACTGTTTCTAAAGAAGCAATAGTTAAAAGCTTCTAAATACCTCAAAGATAAAGACAGCCCAAATAAATGAATGACAAAATATTCTTCTTATATTTATAGTAGTATTTACACTTTCAAAGTGCTCTAATTGGCGTGACTTTATTTGATAATCAGAACAACCATGAGGAAACAGTTATTTTACTGATTAGAAAACTGAAATTCCAAAGAATTGTGTCTTCTCACCTGGCATTAGTCAAAGACATTACTGAAAACTTTTTTTCCTGACTCCTAATTCATTGATCTTTCCACTAAAACATATTGCTTTCCTGTAAGGGACAATTTCTAGGAAAAGAATTAACATGAATTAAATAATACAGGCTTAGTGATTATATTACAGAAAGAAGAACTTTTAACTTAGAAATGAACATCCCTACTACCTGATAAGATTTATTTTATTTACTGATGTTTAATATCATTAGAAAAAAATCACTGTGACTAAGGTAAAATTGGTCATGTAAATAATTACCTCATTATAATTCTCTTATTATAAAAGTATTTTGTGAACCTAATTATATCTTGAATGATCTCTCCTTTTATAGGAATTTCATCATTGCAGATTGTCAGATTTTTGATAAATTCAAGTATGTATTTTAAGAGATTATTTAATCATTTCTGGGATAAGTAGTTCCTATTTTGTAGGAAAATATATTTCTTCATAAAATTCTTGTGAATCCATTAGGGGGAAAATGTCAAATTCATAACATTCTATAACTATCATTAAAACATTGATGTTAATTAGGGCAGGATTTAAAGGGATGATTCCATTATCAGGATTACTTTTACTTCTATGAAAATGTCTAGCTTAACAATAGTTGTTTTACCAAAATACTTATTAATTATAATGTACTCTTTCTTATCATTCTTAACAGTATGAATATAAATAAAATAAAATTCATATCCTCAGCATGTTGCACATTTCAAGACTAATTGTCACATCAGAGCCATCTGCTAGCATAATTAGACACAACACTCCAGCAGTTGTCCAGTTGTTGCCATCATACAGTGCATTCACCAATCCATTAGGCTGACACTGAAATGGAAAAACAATTGAAATAGCTATAGGTGTAGTACAATAAGAAGGAGTAAGAAAGGTAGCCTTATTAACTCTTGAGTACCTTTGTATTAATAGAAAAATGTGTCCTTTAGTCTGTATGGCAAATCAGCCTATGCTACAAGTTTATATTACAATGATTATTGATTTCTTCATTTTTCACACATTGATAATCCCATCCAGTTGACTTTTATTTTACCATGTACTGATTAACATACTAATTCATGCCAACAAATAAGAAATCTCTCCAATGTTGAAACATTTTCTCTAACATATCTAAAACAAACACTGTTTATACAACTTCCTTATTACAAAAACTTATCTTCTTAAAAAAACTTAATTATCAATAAATATTTATTGATAATTTAGTATCATACATAGCACATTACTGAGCATAAGAGGTCATTTTTAATTTTAACAATTTTTCATTTTATTTTTTATTGAAAGTAGATACACAAAACATTACATGTGGCAAACAGCATGATGATTTCTTGCAAGAATAAGAATATTAGGAGCCACAGTCAGGTTATTACCATGGCCAGGTTCAAAGTCTGTGCCATGAAAGTGCCATAAAATGCAGGCCTATTTCCCTATACCTAGCTTTTCCTAGGAAGTTCAGTGGGCTCATAATAATATCTTATTCCTATGGTCATATTCCTGTGATTGCACAAAGCAGACTTCTGCCACTGATTTATTGATGGTTGGTCTATGGAGGGCAGACTCCTAGAATGATATTGAATGTCAGAGTGGCCTTTGTCAGAGTGCCTTTTTATGTGAGCTGGTGTAATATAGATCAGATATTAGAAGATTACCTGAAGTAATACACTTTATTTAGTTTACCATGGCTTGGATAGCTGAGTAATCAGCATTAGGTTATATAATTAAAGCCTGTCCACCATGAATGTTAAAAGAATATGAACTGACACACAGAAATTATTGAGGAACTAACATTATTTTCTCCCAGCAGTGTCATTCATGTAAGGAGTCATTCAGAAATGCCTACATAATAAAAGTGTACCACAGAATATTAACTACAAGTGCAAAAATAAGGAAAAACATTAAATGCAAGTGAAGTTCAAATGAGATTGAATTCCAAGGAAAAGCATTAGAGAGGTGAAACCTCACCAAGATGATTGAAGCTTAACTTTGAAGAATCTGTACAAACTAAAGTCAGGAGGGAAAAATTTTCCAGTTGAGGAAACTGAATGACTTGGAAAGATGAGCATTTCAAAGCACTCAGTACATTTAGGGGATAGTGAATGGTCAATAGTTCGTTGAAGTAGCATTCTCAGGTATTGGATTTGTAAGAAAATGACTGAAATAAGCACAAGGGATAAATGCTGGAGAAATTTAAATGTCAATCAAATAGTGTGATATTTATCATATACAAATAAGCATTAAAGCTTTTGAGCATGTAAAAGCCATAATCTAAGAATAATTAACAGCCAAAGATTAGTGACAGAGAGGTCAATTTGTAGCCTTATGCAATGTTTTGGAATGTTGAAAGTGGAAATAACTCCAGTAATGTGGAAAAATATATTGAAAAAAAGAAGAATTGATAAGGATTTGGTAATTGGTTCTCATGAGACAGCAGCTGAAATAAAATTTAGAGCCATCTGTAGATATCCAAGAGAATGGTAGAAAGTATAGAACAGAAAGTTCAGGTATCAAATTTAGTGATGTTGTCCATATACAGGAGGGATAAGGAGAAAGACAGAGCAATAAAGAAGTCAAATAAAATAATAAAAGGACCTGACTGGTATGTGCAGATTATAAAAAATGATAATAGTGACATTAATAATGATAGATACCATTCATTTATTGGATTACATGAAGTACTTTGTATGCCTATTTTCATTGCTTCAATTTTTATGAGGAACCATTGCTATAATGATGTAAGAAAGGGATATTAGAAGCTTCCATAAAAGCTTCCATAAAAGAGCTAGAAGTAAAATTCAGTAGCAGAATTTCTGGATTTTAGATCCAGTAATTTAGATGCCTCTCTTTATTTTTGCCCACAAAGTATTTTTTGAGAAAAGAAGACATATGCATATAAGGCAGCCTAAAAGAGGAAGTTACATTTAGCAAAAATGTGAAGTCAGAGGAAATGGTGTCATAAGTAAATGTTACATTTAGAAATAAGAAGCATGTTTCTTCCCCTCAACCTGTAAGAAAAGTATCATGAGAAGAAAAAGGTATGATGAAGAAATGGGCTAGGACAAGCCTGAATTCTATGATCTCAATAATAGAAAACATGAATAATATCTGCCTGGTGTAGAAGCAAATTGTAGAATAAAAGGAAAAGTAATAAATCTGTACTATATCCAGTAGGGCTTAATTTTTTAATTTATATATATATATTTATTTATTTTTAGTTCACTTATATTGGTGCATTATAATTAATCATACATAATCGAAGGATTAATTATGCCATATTCTTACATGTACATAGCATAATTTGATCAGTATCATTTACAATACCTTCCCTTTCTCTCTCCTCCTTCCTCCTCCGATGTCCTAGCCCTACTCTACTGATGTCCCTTCTATTATCATCATCATCACCATCATCATCATCATCATCATCATCATCATTTTAATTAATGCATTATCATATATATATAATGGGATTCATTGTGGTATATATACAAATTGACTTAGCATGGTTTAGTAGATTTAATTTTCCAGTACATACGCATGCTCTCCCCTCATTCCTCCCTCTTGATTCTTTCCTCTATTGGTCTCCCTTTTAATTTCATGAGGTCTACCACTCTGAAAAAGACACAGGTACACCTGGGAATTAGCTCATCATATTAAATTTTAAAAGAGAATATTAATAGAAAATTTTGAAGGATATCATGAAAATAAAAGGAAACCAGCAGAGTTTATTCTAAGTTCTCAAAAATAAAACAACTGAGTAACAGTGAAGACCCTTTGAATTAAGTGTAATATATAAGATTAAGGGCAGCCTCATTAAGTTGTTTTGTTCAAGAACCTTGATTTTGGAGTGTTCAGAAACATGGTGGTGGTGATTCAGTCTAGGGTACTGGCAGAGAACGTGATTAAATATTCAATAGCCAAAATATAGGGCCTTAAGTCAACAGAAATACAATTTAAGATGGATAAAATATAATAGGGCTTTTTGTCATAAAAATAAGATGTCATATCTCATTTTTCCAAGCTCATTCTTGCTTAATACAATGATAGGACCTAGAACTGATGGAAGGGACAGCCAAAGAAATATCAACAGGGGAAAGGCAAGTTGTTAAGAAATCTAAGACTGACAGAATATTTTATGATAATTCCACTGGACAGAAGAAGGAAACTGTAATAGAATAATTCTCTCTCAAAAAGCTATTTACAAATGAATCTCTGAAACCTACAAATATATTGCCTTACAGGATAAAAAGGGCTTTTCTAATGTGATTGAGGTCCATGAGATGTGGGGATTTTCCTGAATTATCTGGTGGTAAATTAAAACCACAAAATTCCTTACATGAGAGAAGCAAGAGAGCCATAATGAGACATAATAGGTGATGTGACTGTGAAAGCACCAGAGGGACTGTTGTGGGGGTAATATGTTTAAAAAATGTGTCCTGCTTCTTAGAAGTAGGAAAAGACAAATAAATGGATTCTCCCCAGAGTTCAGTATAGACACTGTTGCTACCTTGACTTTTTGCACAGTTAATTGATTTATGGTTGTGACTCTACAATTATAAGATAATAAACTTGTATTGTCTTAAGCTAATAAGTTTTAGATAATTTTTACAATAGCTTATGAAACTCATAAAATAATCCAGTCTCAGTAATTCCAGAAAACACTCTAGCTACAGAAGACAACCCAGGTAGATTAATTATTCACCTTGATTGAATGAGTCATTTTGGCAAAACCAGGTACTTTAATCAATTTTGTGCTGCTATAATGGAGTTCTATACACTGGGTAATTTATAATGAAGAGAAGCTTTTCGGGTATTAGTTCTGGTGCCTGGGATGCTAAATATTTAGGAAGTACGAATCTGGCAAAGGCCTTTGTATTGTATTGTCGATGGCACAAGGTGAAAAGGCAAGTGAGAAAGAGAAAGTGAAGAGACATTTCACAAAACCCATGCATGACAAAAAAATTTTAGACAAACTGGGAAAAGTGAGAAACTACCTCCCCTTGATAAAGAGCATCTACAAAATACCTACAGCTTATGTCATACTTACTAGTGAACAATTATTTTCCCTTTAGGCTCACAAACAAGCTGAGGATTATAGGAAACATCTTACTCAATTTAACACTGGATTTTCTTGCCACACAAGAAGACAGAAAAAAAGTCTTTAAAGACACACTGATTAGAAAGGAAGAAATTATTTCATGAATCTTTAAGAATATAAAAGAGGGGCTGTAGCACTGGGTTCAATTCTCAGCACCACATATTAATAAAATAAATGTTCATCAAAAAATTTAAAACAAGAATATAAAATAAGTAAATTGTTGTTCTCCATTATTTCTTGTTGAAAAAGGGAACCTTATTTAAAATTCTTCAAGGCTTTGCAACACAATGAATATGCTTATAAAATTTGAAGTACAAAGATCTATACCTGGAATCTTCCATGTTTTTCCTGGTAGGAAACAGCAAAATATTTGCTGCTTTTAGCTTAATACATAGAAAAACAGTACGATTGACAAAAATGTGATTTTTAAGGTATATGCAAAAAAATTTTAAGACCCCAAAAGCACAGGCAACCCAAGCAAAAATAGATAAAGGGGCGATATCAAACTAAGAAGCTTCTCTAGAGCAAAGGAAACAATCAATAGAATGAAGAGACCACCCACAAAATGAAAGTAAACATTTGCAAACTACTCATCAACAAGGTATTAGTATCCTAAATATGTAAGAAACTGAAACAATAATAAGAAAAAATCATCAGTTTTAAAACTGAGCATACAGTAGTAGTGTAAATTGGACATTACCCTATGTTCATATATGATTACATGACCAGTGTGATTATACATCGTGCACAACCAGAATAAGAAGTAGTTATATTCCATATATGTATGATGTGTCAAAATGCATTCTACTGTCTTGTACAACTAACTAGAATGAATTAAAAAATGGGCAAATTATCTGAATAGACATTTCTCAAAAGAACTCATACAAATAGCCAACACATAGGGGGAAAAAAACTCCATATTACTAATTATTAGTGAAAATGCAAATCATAACCACTATAAGATATTATCTCAGTCTAGTTAGAGTGGCTATTATACAAAAGACATGAAATAATAAATGCTAGCAAAGATGTGAAGAATGGAGAACACTTCTACACTATTAGGGGGAACATAATTAGTATAGCCATTATGGAAAATAGTTGGGAGTTTCCTTTAAAAATTGAACAATCATAGTACCCAAATATCCCAATTTAATGTATATATTCATAGAAAATGAAATCAGCATATCTAAGAGATAACTGCACTCCCATATTTATTGCAGCATTATAGTCTCTATATAGTCACTTTAGTCACTATATTCAAGATATGGAATGAACCAAGGTGTCTTTCAATATAGAAAATGAGACATATTAACATAATTAAATGTTTTTCCATGAAATTGTGTTACTTGTGGCAGCATGGATAGAACTAGAGATCATTATGTTAAATAAGCCAGACAGAATAAAATAAATGTCACATTTAAATTGAGGAAATGATCCCATAGGAGAAAAATCATAGTATAATGGTCACTAGACATGGAGGAGAGTAGTGGGAATGAAGGAAAGAGAGAAATTAGATAACTAGTATCAAAATAGTGTTATATAGAGGAATTTTCTGGTGTTCTAAAGCATAGTAGTGTAACTTTAGTTTATATTTCAAAATAAATAGAAGAGTCTGAAGTTTCCCAACATATAGAAATGATAAATGAGGAGATGGAAATGCTAGTTATCCTGATTGATCATTACACTTTTATATGTTTTAATTATCATAATGTACTGTATAAATATATACATACATTATGTGTCAACTAAAAGATAAAAGTCATTCAGGACTTATTGAAGTTTAATATTCTCCATTATTCAATAAACATTTGTGAAGAAAAACTATGTGTTACAGATTCTGACAGCCATTAATGATATAAACAAAAATAAAGTACACTTTCCCACTTGGAGAATTTCATAAAATAGTACAAGAAATCTATGAAAATAAATTATTCCAATACTAATTTATAACTATAACATTAGAAGTATTCGCTAACTACTGTGGGAACTGACTGAAAATTTATAGATATTTTACTTTCAAACATTCAAGGTCATCAAAGAGAAGTATTTTATATGAACGTATGTGAAATGTGTACCACATAGCTGGTCATCACTATTACTCAATTTAATGTTAAGCTTGCCTTTTCATCAAGGGACACATGTTTCAAACAAAATAAAGCAAAATACAATACTCATTAAAAATCAAATTGAGATAGAATTTTTTGTTATTTTCTACTACTTTTGATGCTTCTGTTGGTCTGGGTCCTTGTGTTAATTAGTTTTCATTACTGTGACAAAATACCCGAGATAAACAACTTAAAGAAAACTTATTTTAGCTCATAGGTTCAGTCTATTGTCACTTTCCCCCATAATTCTGGGCCTATGTTGAGGACAAACAGTATGGCAGTGAGCATATGGTGCAGCAAGCCTGTTTACATTATGGCAACTGAGAAGTGAAAGAAAACTGTTGGGGCCAGGATCCCAATATACCCTACAAGGCCAAGTACCCAATGATCTTACTTTTTCCAACTAGGATTCACTACCAAATATTTCCACCAAATCCCAATACCAACATTATCTGGGGACCAAATCTTCAACACCCAAGGTTTGAAGTGAACATCTAAGGTCCAAACCATAACAGTTCTTCAAAAACAGAAGCCAAAATGTGATTACACATGCAAGTAATTTACTAGGGTAAATCCCTGGAGGGAACACAAGCCTTTGGGCATCTGAAAAGCTGTTAGACTAAAATGCATGTCTGATTTTTGTGGGAGAAAGAAGGAAGGGAGGAAACTTGTGTTAGTTTTAGACTCCAGAGGAGTTCTAAGAAAGTTCATCAATACTGATTCAGAGCCCTGAAGCCAAAGTTACCTCTCAGAGCAGTTGCCCGTATGTGGAGATTCAATTTCCCTGTGAATTGTTCTTCTTTAGTTTACTAAGAATCCCTAGTACATCCATCAACTTGCTGTAGCCTCTGGGGAGTATGGCCTTACATCCCAGTAGCCAGGGCTATGAATCAATTATGTCTTGCAGTTGGAAATCTGAGAATTGCATTTTCATGTCTGCAACATCCCTTTCATCTTACTAGTCAAAATGCATATGCAACCAATGTAGCATTGGCATTAGCAAGAGGAATTCTAGGTTTCCCATTTTATAACATAGATAGCTTTTATTGGTGTTAGAGGTTATCAAGCTATATTTTGTATTTTTGTGTGGTTTTACGTGATAAGAAACACTAATGCCCTTCAATTTTGTGTGTTGTATTCTGAAAGGTACAATTTTTCTGAAGACAACTCGAACAATTTTTTATTTTCAAGATATTTTAGGTTTTAAACATAAATTTTAAACTTGAAAAATATCACTAAACAACTTGTTATAGTTCAGATGTGAGTTGTCTCCCAAAAGCTCATATGTGAGACTATGCAAGAAGGTTCAGAGGAGAAATAATTGGGTTGTGAGTCTTAACCGAATCATTGAATTAATCCCCTGATAGGGATTAACTGACAGGTAACTGGTGGGTTGTGGCTGGAGGAGGTGGGAAATGGGGATGTGGCTTTGGGTATATAATTGTATCTGGCAAGTGGAGACCTATCTCTCTCTCTCTCTCTCTCTCTCTCTCTCTCTCTCTCTCTCTCTCTCTCTCTCTCTCTCTCTCCTTTCTGATCACCATGTGAGCCACCTCCTTCTGCCACACTCTTCTGCCTTGATGTTCAGACTCACCAAGAACTCCAAGAAATAGAAACTGCTATCTATGGATTGAGAACTTTAAAACTAAAAGTGCTCAAATAAACCTCTCCTTCTTTACAGTTGTTCTGGTTGGGTCCTTTATTACAGCAGTGAAAACACTGACTAAAACACAACTCTAACATTAAAAAAAGTCCCAACCTGAAACCTCAGTGTTTTTTAACACTCTGCTATAAATGTGTGTGTGTGCATATAATGTATTTTTTTCTATGATGATGGTTTAAAAAATCTTATATGCAAGAATAATGGACCATAAGGTCCACCATTTTTATTTTGCGTCGGGCTGCACAACAAACTTGTTTGTATCTTGCCTATCTCAGATCATTGATAGGAACCTGCATACTCTAAGTGTATGGGGGCCAATAAGAACAAAAAAAATCTATAAAGTGTGCTGCTGTTCCATAAGACAATGATACAGCAAGGAGAGGTCCATACAGCAAGGATGGCCTCTACCTAAGGGAACAAGAGAAAACTGGAGCTTGGTGATGAATTTTATCTGGCTCAACTTCAGGTGCTGATATACATATAAATGTCTATGTATATCATGTGTGTGTGTGTGTGTGTGTGTGTGTGTGTGTATGTATGTGTATATAGATAGATAGATAGATAGATAGATGTAAATATGCACAAATATGCAAACAAATTTGTGTGTATACATATGTACCTATATATAAAATTCTATTTTTCTCAGTATCATTTTATCTAAAAAAAATTAGCAGAGGAGGGCTGGGAATGTGGCTCAGGTGGTAGCGTACTCACCTGGCATGCGTGCGGCCCGGGTTCGATCCTCAGCACCACATACAAACAGAGATGTTGTGTCCACCGAGAACTAAGAAATAAATGTTTAAAAAAAAATTCTCTCTCTCTCTCTCTCTCTCTCTCTCTCTCTCTCTCTCTCTCTCTCTCCTCTCTCACTCTCTCTTTAAAAAAAAATTAGCAGAGGAGTTAGTAATAGCTTTAAGTCAAAATACATCTTAAGAAAGCTATCATATTGTTACTAGATTTCTCAGCACACTTTATTCCATTAGAATTTTAAAGTTACTTTGCTTATATTTATGTTAAATTCACATTAGATACAGAGAATATATTAAACATCTGCTTGTTTCCTACAGCTCAAAGCAAGAGAAAAAAAATAGAATTAGCTTATTTTGAAACATACCTTGGCTGAGTTTTTTAAACCAGAATGCATTATGTGTTAAGCTATTTAATAAATAATATAATACCTCCTTTCATTAATTTATTCATTCACTTAACAAATGTTATAAAACCTTATTATATGCTACATACTGTAGTATACCAAGCAGACAAAAAAGGATAATTTTTTCATATTGCTTATATTTTAGTGCAAAAATTTTCATTAATAAAGATGCCAATAAGTAAAAACAGAACAGAACTAACAATACAATACAAGATTTTTTTAAGTGTGAACTTTGAAACAATATTTCATACTTTGTGAAAGATGTGCAAATTTTTCTGGGCCTTTTGGGAAAAAAACAGAGTATTAAACTTTTTTCTGGCTACAGTTTTAATTAATTGGTCATTGAATTCAGGTTTCACAGTACTTTCTAGGATTGTTCTCAGAGAACACTTAAATAATATAATTTGAATGCTTATTAAATTTAGGTTAAACAAATTTCATATTTTTGATACTAGTATTCCACCTATGCTGTGAATTCCTCAAAGGTAAGTAATGATCTCTTGTAACTCATAACAGCATAATCCTTCCATCCCTCTAATATATAATAATCACTCAAATGTGTTCTAAAGTAACTTTATTTTCTTCTTTGTTTGGATAAATTATCCCAACCTAAAGCAAACATACTGTGATGGAAAAAAATATTTTAAAAATGAGTCCATTCCTATATTTTTTAATTCTTTATGGAATTGCCTATGTCAGAATTCAAATCATTTCCCCACCTTATTTTAGTTCAATGTGAAACACAGATAAAATAATCATTTTTAAATTTGAACTTTTCTTTAAATAATCTTCACATTTTTGACCATAGTACTAATCAGGCTTTTGGAAAATAAAAGACCTGGCACTACAGGTATTCATAGAGCAAGAATAGAACCATAACCCTAGGCGCTCTTTTGAGGAAGACTATAAACTCTCACTTGAGATTTATTCTTGCTCTAACTGTGCTATATACCCTCTAGCCTCTATTTCACAACTCCCAATTTAATCAAATTTTAACTTCCATCATCTGGGAAATTTCAGAATGTGTTCTGTTCTGCAATGGGTTTGGGGAGCTGAAAAGAACAGAAATCATCATCATAACCACTACCATATACTCGTGAAATCATGGCATCAGAATGTACTGCAAGAAGTTATCTAGGTCTCTAGGCAACTCTGTGCCTCCTAGTTATTTTACTTCTTACAGAATCAACACTTTGCCATGCTTTCCCTAACAGATGTCTATGAGACCTGGGACTTGAGCTATTCAAAAGTCACTAACAGTTTGTAAGTACTTATTAAAGCAAAACTTGCTAATAGGGAGAGTGAGCAGAAGCCACAGTACAGATAGGTCAAAATTACACAATTTCCCAGTTTGTAGCCTGGTAATGCTTCCCTGAAATATTATTTTGAAGAGAGATTGTTAAAGAGTGCTGTGCTAAATTGTTGTATTTCTTTCCTTGGCCTCTTACTTTGATTGACATAAAGTTTCTTCTATAACAACAACAAAAAATTCCCAACTTGACCTCAGTGGGTTTTTAACACTCCTATTCTAAATGTATATATATTCTCTAAAACACACACAAACACAAACACAAACCTTTAATGTTAAAAACATTTATGTGTTTGAATTAAGTCACCTCTTGAATTTCTTTTACCAAGTATTAAAATAAAGTTCATCTTCATTTGTACATATTAAGTGATAAATTACAGTGGTAAATTATAGTCCTTTATTAGAAGATGCATATTCATACATTTTGAGCTAAGAAGGAAGTTGAACTTTACCAATATCATGGATACACCCTACTCTGCCAGTACAGAACAATAAATAAATAAATAAATAAATAGGGGCAGACCTCAATATCTGACAAAATTGGGTTTAATTTTAGTCAATTACTAGTTGAGAGAGTAAGGGTCTAATTACTCAGATATATCATATGTGGATATATTTTTTTGTATTTATTTTTTAGAACTAGCTGGACACAATACCTTTATTTTGTTTATTTTTATGTGGTGCTGAGGATCAAACCCAGGACCTCACATGTGCTAGAAGGATGCTCTACCACTGAGCTACAATCCCAGCCCCCATATGTGGATATTTAATGCACAGTTAATGGCACATAATAGGCATTGTTTAAAGAAGGGTGGTGTTCATTTTGTGTTCATCATTTACTGCTTATGCAGTAAGCAGAATAATTATGATGCCAGACTTCACTTTTACTTTTTGTGTATGTGGGTACAGTGTCACACGCTGGTAATTCCAGTCACTCTGGAGGCTGAGGTAGGAATATTTCAAGTTTGAGGCCAGCCTCCACAATTTAGTGATACTATGTTTCAAAATAAATAAATAAATAAATAGGACTGTGAATGTAGCTTGGTGTTTGAATGTCCTGGGATCAAGCCCTAATACCAAAAAATAAATAATAACGGTGGTCATTATTTCTTTTTCTACCTCCTAAAATCTCCTCACCACTGGCTAGTTCTCATTCTAAAGCTAAGAGAGAGATTTTGATAAGTGTGAGAAAGCTGCAATTTAAGTCCATTAATGTTAGTAGAAAAAAATAGCAAAAGATAAGAACTTGAGTTACAAAATCAAGTGATTCAGATTGAAACATTCAAAACAAAACTTTCTTAACAGCTAAAACAAAGAGTTGGACCTTGGCCTTAATTTTGGAAATGAAAGAGTTGGAAGCCTTACAGTAGGTTGACTTTTTAAAAAAACAAATGGATGCTTTCAGTATAAAAATATTTTTTCTATTTGTTTCATTTTGCAACTGAAATAAATGTTTGTGAATTAGATGTGCTCTACATAGCAATAGGTCATAGAGACATTGATAAGAGTGCAGGAAATAAGAAAAGATAGAGCATCTAACTTCATATTTATATACCCAAGTTAAATGAGAACTTGATTATGAGAATGTGGGGAAAGTGATATCATTTCAGGCTTTACAATTCTCTTTGATTTAATTTTGTATGAGTCACTGTATTTTATCTTTGACAGATAATAACCCAATCACATCTCTTTTATTATCCAGGGAGGCCTAGAGATTTGGTATATTAAAAATAGAGAATGTATAAAAAAATTGGTAAGTAGATACAAACTCCCTAATGGTTTAGCTTTTCATTTTTTTTCTTTCCTTTCTGAGACACAGAGCTGCAACTGTGCTGCATTATCAAAAAATTAAATCAAAAATTAAAACATCAGGGAGTCTGAATGTCTGCTTCTAGTGACACAACACTTAGTCAATATCATTTGGTTTTGCTTGGGGAGCCTGTTTTCCTGCACTCTGTAACCATCTCTGTTAAACTACTTCTAAAATAGAAAGAGACCATATGAAGGGAAAGCTTGATAAAGTGACTTATGCATCTTGGCACTCTTTATCAAGTTCTATTCAATCAAATCATCAATTAAATATACACTATGTATCTTTAAATTTTATCACCACCCACTCTCCACATCCACTTCTATAACCAATTAACATTGTACTGGAATATATAAAGGCAATACAGATGTTATTATCAATAAAATTTTAAATGTTATGTTACATATAAATGCAAAAACTTGAAATAAAATTTAAAATAGGATTAGTAACTCCTATATGGAAAAATAAAAGCAATCAGTGTCAAAGTAAAATTTGAATAATAACTCTTAAAGCTAAGGGATGACTGATCAACATTTAGAAATAATTTTTAAATGTTCAAACTCCAGCTGAATTGTGATCCTTAATGAATAAACAGCCAACTAATCTCTCAAAACATCAGAGGCACAGCTGAGCATTTGGAAATGTAATGGCTCTCATCCATGTTTATACATTAATTATGTTTCCATAATATTTTCATAAAAGGAGTAGGAGAAATACTTTTATAACTTTGTACTTGAAATCAATCTTTCTCATATGTAAACAAATCAAAATAGTCAACATGGTTTCCACCATCTATTTCACCACTAAACAGAGATCATTAGGTATGCCCTTCCTTTTTTCCCCTCCTCAGTTTAGGTTGTCTCTCTGGATAACTGACCAGCCCAACAGATTTATATTGCTTAATAAATCACATATACAAAAGTCATTTTAACTACCTTTATTATCAAAGGAGGAAAACAAAGACTGTTTCAATTGTAGTAATTGTAGTTCCACTAAACAAAAAACTTTATTTTGGCATTTTTATTCCTCCTGTACAAATTTCCCTTCCTCTCTCCCTCCAGTCCTTCCTTTCTATCACACACATTGCAAACCTTCTTGACATGAAATTTTGTAACAGAGGAAGGATAAATAAATAATGGAGGGTTAAAACAAGCAAAATATATTTCACTTATCTGACTGGTTAGGAAAAAAGGATATTAACAAAATTAGCACACTGATAACCATAAGGTTAGAAGTGTGAAAATTGCTATAAAGAAGGAAACAGAGGGGCTGGGGATGTGGCTCAAGCAGTAGCGTGCTCGCCTGGCATGCGTGTGGCCCGGGTTGGATCCTCAGCACCACATACAAACAAAGATGTCCACCGAAAACTGAAAAATAAGTAATAAAATTCTCTCTCTCTCTCTCTCTCTCTCTCTCTCTCTCTCTCTCTCTCTCTCTCTCTCAAAAAAAAAAGAAAAGAAGGAAAGAGAGTACTATGGGAGCATATGAAGATTCTACTTGATCAAGAAGCCAAAGGAAGCTTTTCACAAGGAAACTTCACTTGAGAATTAAAAGAGTAATAGAAGTGAGTGATGGAAGAAAGGAATATTACAATGGAGTGCAAAAGCCCAGTGAAGCTGACAGACTGACTAGGAGGATCAGAGTGAAGTAAATTACTAAATGTAATATCTATTAAAGAACAGCTGATGGAATATAGCAAGAGGGAGGAATGTACTAAAATAAAAATTAAGTATAAAACCAATGTTTTACACACATTTATTTGAAAATTAGTTTCATAAAATCAATCAGTGATTAGTTGTACAAAGATTTTAATATTTAAATTTCATTGTTATCAAATGATTTCTGTGACTAGGCATGATTATTGGATAAATACTGTTTAGATGATGCAAACATTGTGTTTAATATTAAAAATTAGGTAGATGTCATCAACCTATGAACTAAATGATTGATTTCCATACACACATAAATACATCAATATAGGAGATGAATGATAGGTTTTATAAATATTTTCATGTTACCTTTCATTCATTATCTACCTGGCATTTCTTGTTCTTATACTATTTCCAGTCCAACTTTTTCAATTAAAATAAAGTTAAAGGATGCATAAGAAAAAATGGTTATTGCTTAATTAAATTTTTCATAATCAGTATGATGAAATGAAGTTGTCTCTAGCTTCTGAATAGAAAAAGATCTATTATTTTAAATTAAACATATGATAGGCTCTTGGAATGCCAGAAATGTCCAATGCAAAACTTTAAATACAAATTTCTGATGTGATTCCAACCTCACTCTCCAGCTTTTCTGAGGTTTTGGAAGAACAGCTGCTAGAAACCTCTGAGGATAGACACTGTTGATAGTCCCTCTAAGGGTTGATGTGAGAGATGATTAGAAAGCATGATAGTTGTCCTCAGGATGCACTACACTCTAGCTGGTTCTTTTCCTTATATGCCCCTGGGCTTGGGAGTCACAGCTTAAACTTTTTGTGTTATTACATGGTGATTTGAACATGCAAAAGTTATTCTTTCTAAGAATTTACAAAAATATTGAACATTGATTGAATTCAGTCACAAATAGTCACAAGAATCTCTTTAAATTTGAATGTCATAATGTTTAACTTCATTTTTAGGTATGATTTATAGATACTTATCTTACCCTCATTGAATTGGTCTATTCCTTTTTGATGTTCCATGTTCAAGTTGTATATAATTTCATATAAAAGCTCCACTGGATGGGTATTAATTATCTTTAGATTTTGGATTTACCACACTCCAAAGGAAATGTTGTGTTGGTCAAAGACAAAATAAAGTCACCTTTTAATTCTTGGCATGATAACAAAAAAGTATCCTTCTCCTTGAAACACTGTCTTCCAAATCACATCCAAAAAATAAATTATACACTAAAAACTTCTACAGATGAGATTTAAATCATTTTCCTAGATGAATAATTAAGTGGATGGCTGGCTGTAATAAATGTATGTCGGAAATAAAAAGGGGAGAACATGAATTTCAGACATAGAAATTGAATGTTTAACCAAGGTCTAATTTACAAGGCTAGAAAAGAAAGTCCCAATGCTACAGATACAACCACAAGCCAAAATATTATCAGTCAAAATCCTTTCCAAAGTACAAAATCTGTTTTCAGGAAGATATTTAGTTTGAAGTTTAGATATTACTCCACATCTTTCAGGTTTTATGCCCTACATAGGCTATATTATCCACTACATGAATTTACCTCTTAATTTTAATATCAATATTTTAGTTTATGGTTCCCAAGGTAGAGAAAAATTGGAGTTTTGAAGTAAGAAAAATAATGAAAACATTATAGTTTGGGAACATTCTTTATTTTCCATTGATTGTGAAGTGGTGGGGCTGGGTAATTAGCCAGACAGACACATTACTTTTCTAGTCTAAACACTACAGACAAAAATCATATGTCTGAATACAATTCAGCTTGAAAATTGCTATTTTTTATTATTTTGATATAAGCCAATGATATTAGTGGCTTGCCTACCAGAATAAGGTACATTTTGTTTCACTTTCATTGCATAAAAATGCATAATTCACTTATTTTTGCAGATATTAAAATTTTTGGTGGGTTAAGTTCCAAATCTAGAGGAGAGAGAATATATACAGAACAATGTAACTATTAAAAATGCAATGATTATTTTCCTCTTGTTTTTTCTCTTGGGAGAAACTTACTCTTTGCTATATCTAGATAGATAGATAGATAAACTATTTTGAAGTAGTTAGATTAGATAACAGATCAAGAAAGTCACACTGGGATAACAAGAAATTTATATCCATAGAATAAATGTTTTAAAATTATATATATGTATATATATAATTTTAAATTATATATGTATATATATACACTTTTGAATATGATTAGTGTTTTTCAATGCTTAACACTTCAAACAAACTGTAAATAATATAATCTAAACACTAAATCAGAGAAAACTAGAGAACTAAAATAAATTCTTGAAGCATGTAATGCTTCTAGGACTTCTCATTTTCTTTTATCAGAATTAAAAATCTATCTTCTTTCCTTTGTTAGACTATAAGCTCTTTAAAGGCTAGGTCCATATCACATTCACTTTTGAACTTAGAAACTATTGGCTGTAAATTAGTTAATATCAACATTTGACTGCACAAAACATCCCAACCTTGTAAAGGATGACTTATGTACTATCATCAACATCATCACTACTGCCATGTATATCTAATTAGAACAAGTTAAAACATTTTTTAAAAGTCTACATACATCAGGCCAATCATTATTTTCCTTTTGCTTATATTCTCATTGCATTATAATTTCTCAGGAATAATAAAGGGTAAGAATTAATTACATATTTTTGTTTCAACATCAGTTTTCGATAGCTAAGCTGAGTATGAAGTAAATAACTACAAATATTACTTATCAACTCCTCTGGCATACAGCCACCCAATGGATATTATTGTGCTACATTATTTGATATGATTACCTACTCCTTTTTTTACTTCAGTCCCTTATATTAGGTTTCCTTGATAACACACTACCCTGATTCTTTTCTTACATTTTATCATTGATGGAGATGACAGGAGACATTTCTTTCCCCGTTTACCATATTTTTTCTTTTATTAAAATATTTTTATTAGTTGTTGATGAAATTTATTTTATTTTATTTATTTGTATGTGATGCTGAGAATCAAACTCAGTGCCTCATGAATGCTAGGCAAGTGTTATACCACTGAGCCACAATCCCAGTCCTTACCATATTTTTTTTTGTATTTAATGTAAGTGGTTTTTAGGGTTTAACCTTCAATTCTCATCTCACTCAATATATTATCCCTGGATAAATTCACACACTATCATTACTTCAATTGCCATCAAAGTTCTGGCATTCAAATATCATAATCCTGCCTTGCTCCATACCTGTTTCCTGAGATCCGACAAGCAAAACTAACACAAATTGTACATTTTCTACTTGAAAATCCCATGAACTTCTCACGATTTGCATGTCCAAAATTAATTCCATCATCACAACCTCCTTCCCCAGACTTGTGCAATACTGTATCTCATATCTTCATTAATGCTTCCACTATCTCAAGTCAGAAATTTGTGAGTCATTCTAAGTAGCATTCCCTAAGTAGCATTCCCATCTGAGTCAACATTCTTCTCATCATTTTATCATTTCCACCCTAATGTATTATGCCAGGCCATCATGTACTTTTTGCCTCATTGATTATCATAATTTCCTAACTAGTGTCCTAGATCCAGTTTTAGCTCTATCTAATCCAATCTTTGTATGTCTATCAAAGTCATCCATAAACAATGTACACATGACAATGAAATTTTTCTGCTTAAAACTCTTCAATAAAATCTGACATTGTTACCCTATGTGCAGATGTGATTACAAGACTGGTGAAAATCTACATCATGTACAACCAGAAGAATGAATAATTATACTTGACTTATGTATGATGTGTCAAAATGCATTCCACTGTCATGTATAATTAATTAGAACAAATAAAAAACTCTTCAATGATTTCTTTTATGTTTTTTTTCTTGATTTAATCCTAAAATAGATATAAACATTCTTTTCCTTGGAATTTCTAATATGTTTCTACTAGTATTTTAAAATTTTTTAAATTGTTGATGGACATTTTTTATTCATTTATTTATATGTGGTGCTAAAAATTGAACCCAGTGCCTCACCCATGCTGTGCACATGCACAACCACTGAGCCACAATTCCAACCTCTTTCTACTAGGTTTTTATTGTTGTTGGTCTATCTTCTTTATTTTGTTTCCTCTTGTCTACATGAGCTAAGAACTTTTATAATTATTTTATTTTCTGTGATAGCTCTAGATTGGAAATGCAAATAATAAGGTAATCAAATATTTTGGTGAGAAAGTGAATTAATTCAGTAAAATAACAAACCTACAAGGAAGCTAGTTATTGTATATTAAATCCATTAATATTAAATTGGCTAAGTTGTCTATTTTTCATACTCTTCTTTAATATGACACTAGTTCGAGAAACCAAAAGGAAATTTACTGTATTACTACAAAGTAAGAATAAAGAAGTTAAAGATGGCTTCAGAAAATGAGACCAGAACACAAAATATTTTGCTTCCTTTACTAGTCTGGCTTCACAATTGAACAATTGAGAGGATAGCATTCATCTTCTATACATAAATTTTATTTTTATTTCAATTATCTGAATGTTCAAACCTCAAAATTGTGTTTGGATGAAAATGTTAATTCTCTCTACCCACTCTCTTTGCTTTGAAAAAATACTTGTAGAGAGCTTATCAAATAATGATAAAGCATTCTTGATTATTAGTTAATGATAGTTTACAGTATTCATAGAAATCTGATATAAATAAAGTTATAGAATGCTCTTAGTTTAAACCTAATGAAATATTAAACTGCCACCACAATGCCAATATGTTTTGTTATAGCTTTCTAAGGTAAATACAGGCTTAGCTAATGTGTTGTTACTTAAAAGACTTACATTAAACTAGGATATATTAAACCCACTGTCTCTCTTTTTACGGATTGTTCTTCCTAAATTTCTATTATACTCTGGAAAGGAATCTCAGGGGTTCAATATCACCTTGTGACTAAAAGTTAGTGGAAAACATTGATCACCCTTCTAAACTTGGAAACTATATATTAAATACACATGTATACATAATACATAGGTATATATCCCTGCCATGCTTTAGCACAGATATTCTGACAATGTAAATTTAATTAACTTATCAAAATATGTCAAACACAACCTCAAGAAAAGTGAAATTTCTTTAGTATGGTAGGTTAATAATTAATCTCAGTTAATTGAATTTCTGATTTAAGAGCTGGGATTGTGGCTCAGTAATAGAGCACTTGCCTAGCACATGGGAAGCACTGGGTTCTATCCTCAGCATCACATAAAAATTTAAAAATAAAATAAAGATATTGTGTCCATCTACAACTAAAAAATTATATAAATTATATATATATATATATATATATATATATATATATAATTTTATATTTTTTGCTGTGCTGGAACCAAACTCATGGGTTTGCTTATGCTAAGCATGTGCTTTATCACTGAGTTACATCCCCAGCCTCACAAACTTTACTTTTATTATAATTTCAATATAAATTTTTATACAATGATTTTCATTATGCAGACCAAATGGTTCTTCCACTATTAAAATTACTGTGATCCATACAAGCAGACTTTAGTAGTTATTTTTTTAATGGCACCACTAAAACTAAAATATAACTCTGTAATCACACTTAGAACAATATATTATGAATTTTTGGTATTTGTGCTCCCCAACCAGAAAGTAACCTTCTTGAAGCTAAGCTGGGTTTTGTATTCCAGGGTATATTTCAGTTAATATTTGTTGAGTGGTTAAATGAGTAGTCACTAAGCCTTCTGGGAGAGTGCATGCACAAATATGTGTATATTTTTTGATTTTTAGTATTTCTTTCTCAGAATCCCTCCCTGCCACTGCTTCAGCACAGATATTCTGACTATGTAAATTAGATTTATCAAAATGTGCCAAACACAACCTGGGGAAAATTGAAATTTTGTTACCATGGTAAATTAATAATTAACCTCAGTTAATTGAATTTCTGATTTAAAGGCTGGGGTTGTGGTTCAGTGGTAGAGCACTTGCCTACCACATATGAGGCACTGGGTTTGATACTTAGCACCATATAAAAATAAAGGTATTGTGTCCATCTACAACTAAACAAAATTTTTAAAAAGTTCTGATTATAAACTCAGGAATGAATTATGTGTTATAAACATGAGATTATAGTGCAACAATTATTCTCTAAATTCATTTAAAATTAAAATTTCTTTTTTCACATTTTTGGTAATTAATTTACTATTATACATGTACTGGTCAAGCTATTAAAATCCATAATCAAGGACACTGAATGATCAACTCACAAAATGGCTTATGTTTGAGCTGGGCAGTGTGGTGCATGCCTGTAATCCCAGCCATATGGGAGGCTGAGGTATGAGAATCACAAGTTTAATGCCATCCTCAGCAATTTACTGAGGTCCAAAGTAACTTTGTGAGATCCTGGCTCAAAGAATATAAAGATCTGGGATGTAATTCAGTGGGTAAGTGACCTTGAGTTCAATCCCTCCTACAAAGAAGAAGAAGAGGAGGAGGAGGAGGAGGAAGAGGACAAACAAGTGGAGGAGGAGGAGAAAGAGGAGGAAAGAAGGAGGAGGGGGGAGAAAGAATACTTGAAATTTTTTTCAGAAAAATGTCCCATAAACAACTGTGCAAACAGAATTTTTCTAGTCTTAATAATATGGAGCAAGTGTGATATGCAGGACACTGCCTAGTACATGGGGATCCATTTCTTAAGTAGAGTGCTAGCAGCATATTGCAAAAATGAAGTGTTCTTTAAGGGTGTGATAATAAAAGTTTTTCATGAAAAAAATAATCCAAATTAGGTCATTTATATTAATAGCATTTAAATCTACTCATTCATATTGTGCAGACAATAGTTTCTCCTTTCTCGCAATAATCTTAAAACATTATTAGCATTTGTGCCTGATAATAGTGAATGAACTGACTTTCAAGAATGAATTAAGAATCTTTGTTTTTTTTAAGAATCTTTTCTGTAAAAAATCAGGAGCATCATAGAATTATTTCTAAAAAATACACTGACATTTTCCAAGTTGGCAGTATACCTATTATTTTATGCTAAGAGATTCTTTAGCAGCCAACTGATTAAAAAGCTTGTATTTGTTCAAAATGCTTATAAATTATTTACTGTACTTAGCAGTTGCTTTCAGCCAATGACATACTGCTAAATAAATATTTCATATAAGCTCTATTCTGAAAGTTATAAGAATAAGAGTCATTGATCTTGGATCAGATCTCATAGACTTCTATTATTTTTTGAGGACATCTCCCAATCTTATCTACACACCCCTCCCCCAATATATTCATGCTTTTCTGGATGTTTCATTTAGAATATGAATAATTTTCAATTTTCAAACTTAGAACATATTCTTAGGGCTAATTACATGACAAGAGAGGAAGAGATTCTGTACTTTGACATTTAGTTTCCTGTAATATTTTATCTTATCAAGAACACTGAAATGTTATTTATATTTTGGGTTTCAAACATAGTTTTGTTTATGAGATTATCTTTCTCTTTGCAACAATTTCAGTTTATTCTCCAATGGGAAGTGCAAATCAGTTGATTGAAGATATGCAAAAATGAATTCAGAAAGAAAAGTAGTGGTGAACATACAAAAGATTTTTTATGGAAATATTGCATCTATTTAACTGAGAGAAAACTTGAACAGTATAGGTAGAATAGTGTTTTCTTTTAGGTTTTCTATTCACAATTCTACCATCCATTCATAAAACAAATATTTATGAGCACCTATTATATGCCTGATATTATTCCAGGCACATAAGAAATAGCAGTTAAAAAAATCAGAAGTGAGACCAATAGAATAGAAGATTGATATTGAAGGGGAGAGAGAAAGAAAGAGCAAAGGGCAGTACTGGGGAATGCTGTATTATGCTTCATCCATGCATAAATATACCACAATGAATTCCACTTATATATATAATGCATTAAAATGATGATGATAATGATGATGATGATAATGATGATCAGTAGAATAGAGCAAGAGATCAGTAGACTAGAGCAAGTGGATCAGGTGGAGCAAGGAGGGAAAGAAAGAAAGGTACTGGGAAATGAGATTCATCAAATAAAGTTGTGTACATGTATGGATATGAGATAATGAATCCCATTAGGTATAATTATAATGCACCGATAAAATTAGCAATTAAAAAATCAAATGGACAAAAATCTCTGTCCTCATAAAGCTTATATATTCATGGAGAAAAAAAGAATATAAGCACTATATACAAGTTAAATAACATATTAGAAGGTGAAAGGAGAATTTATAAAAATGAAGCAGAAGTGGCTTGAGGGGTTTAGGAAAGAGGATCAAGAGTTCAAATCCCGCTTCAGCAAGTTACAAGGCCCTAAGCAACTCTGTGAGACCCTGTCTAAAAATAAAATATGAAAAGTTACAAAGGTGCCAAAAACATGCACTGTAGAAAAGATAGCATCTTCAACAAATGGTGCTGGGAAAACTGGAAATCCATATGCAACAAGATGAAAATAAATCCATATATCTCACCATGCACAAAACTTAACTCAAAATGGATCAAGGACCTAGGGATTAAACCAGACACTCTGCATCTAATATAAGAAAAAGTAGGCCCTAATCTTCACCATGTGGGATTAGGCCCCAACTTTCTTAATAAGACTTCTATATTGCAAGAATTAAAACCAAGAATCAATAAATGGGATGGAATCAAACTAAATTTTTTTTTCTCAGCAAAAGAAACAATCTTTGAGGTGAACATAGAGCTTACATTCTGGGAGCAAATCCTTACCCCTCACACATCAGATAGAGCACTAATCTCTAGGGTATGTAAAGAGGTCAAAAAGCTATGCACTGTAAAAACAAATAACCCAATCAACAAATGGGCCAAGGACCTGAGCAGACACTTCTCAGAAGAGGATATACAATCAATCAACAAATATTTGAAAAATGCTCATCATCTCTAGCAATCAGAGCAATGCAAATCAAAATTACTTTAAGATATCATCTCACTCCATTCAGAATGGCAGCTATTATGAAGACAAACAACAATAAGTGTTGGCGAGGATGTAGGGAAAAAGGTACACTCATACATTGCTGATAGGATGGCAAATTAGTGCAGCCAATATGGAAAGCAGTATAGAGATTCCTTGGAAATCTGGGAATGTAACCACCATTTGACCCAGCTATCCCTCTCTTTGGACTATACTCAAAGAATTTAAAAACAGCATACTACAGGGACACAGCCACATCAATGTTTATAGCAGCACAATTCACAATAGCTAAACTGTGGAGCCAAACTAGATGCCCTTCAGTGGATGAATGGATTTAAAAATGTGGAATATATATACAATGGAATTTTACTCAGCTATAAAAGATAATAAAATCATGGCATTTGCAGGTAAATGGATGGCATTGGAGAATACAATGCTAAGTGAAGTTAGCCAATCCCCAAAAAACAAATGTGGAATATTTTCTCTGATATAAGGAAGCTGACTCATAGTGGGGGAGCGAGGGGGAACATAGGAGGAATAGATGAATTCTAGATAGGGAAGAGAGGATGGAGGGAAAGGGAGGAGGCAGGGGATTAGCAAGGATGGTGGAATGTGATGGACATCATTATCCAAAGTACATGTATAAAGACTCGAATTGGATGTCAACCTACTTTATATACAAACAGAGATATAAAAAATTGTGGTATATAAGAGTTGTAATGCCAAAAAATACACAAATTACATATATAAAGGCATGAATTGTCATGAACATACTTATGTACAAAGATATGGAAAATTGTGCTCTATATGTGAAATAAGAATTGTAAAGCATACTGCTGTCATGTCTCTAAAAAATAAAATCAATTAAGTCATTATTTAATTTAGAAAGTTCCAATGTCAGAATAACAATTAGCATGTGAAAAATATGTATAAATAATAGTATTTTAGCAGATTTTCTCCTACAATATCATTCATTTAAATGCTTTGTTTGTCATGTTTAATCAATGGATTATAATACATGTCATTAGAGTAGCAAATATATTACTTACCACATACAAAGAAAAATATTATCCTCATAATATTGACAACTAAAATCTTATATACCAAGAAATGAAATTATAGGTTAACTAGAGTATTCACCTATGATTATATTATTTGAAATATATACTTTCAGATATATATTTGCAAATAATATTAGGGTTTTTTTGTAGTGCAAAATTCTGGTGGGTCCTAGTTGTTCAATTTCACAATGAAATGAAAACTCCATAGAAGAGCTAGTCATAACACTTGTGGGATAGATGTAGTTTCTGCCTAATAAAGTGATCTAAGGAAAAAAGAAAAATTCTGGGGATGTGGCTCAGTTGTTAAGCAACCCTAGGTTCAATTCCCAGTATCCCCCACACACACACGAAAAAGAAGAAGAAAATGACAACAATGAAGCAAGAGTAATTGGTGGGATATATATTTATATAGTATCATCAGAGAAAAAAAAATCACTGAGATCTTAACATCTGAATGAGAAATAGGAAGCAATAGGATGAACCAAATGGACATCTGGGGAAAGAGAACTTCAGCTACAAGGAGGAACAACAGTTTGAATTTGCCTATGGAAGAACATCAAGGAGGCCAATACTGATTGAGTACACTGAGCAAAGAAGATAGAGAAGATGAGGTCAGAGAAATAAAGGTTTTAGATATTACAGAGTCTACTTTTTGTCATTATCTCCACTGAAATGGAAAGTCATTGGAGGATTTTGTGCAGATGAATAACATTATTCTACATGCCTCTGATATCAAAAGCAAGGTTTAGCAAATCTTACTAGATAAAGTATATTTCTTGGACTCAGTGGGGATCTCTACTTCTTTTCAGTAAAACAGGAATCTCTGTTCATATCTGTGTAGGGATTGCCACTATTTTTTTTCCTCCCACTGCTTTTCTGTAATTATATTTTATGTTGTACATTATCTCAGTAGACAAATTAAATACAAAACCATAACAACACACTAGTAAATTATGAATTCAGAACTTCATAATGATGAGCAAAAGGCTCATATTACTATGATGTTCATTACTGCATGGCCACAGGCTTTCACAAAATGCAGCTATGTACAGAATGGAATTCAATTTTTCTTTAAATTTTATCATCAGTAGTGTGGATAAGTGATGTTGTAAGACAGCAAGAACCTTTATTTTCTTATTGCTAAAAGATTTAGACTTTCCATTTAAGAAGGAGTGGAGTAAAAGGGAAAAGTCCTGCTAGTTCTGAGTTATTTTTGGAATATAAATGTATTAATAAAAACTTCATAATTAGCACTGTATTTAGGTAAATTGTGCAGGAAATGTACGATTGCTGAAGCCAAAGATATTTTCATCATGATTTGATTAATACGATAGTGGTATGCTTGGGCTGAAGTATGACAGTTACAGTTTGAATAGAAAAACACTATTCCTAAAATAATCTTTAAAATAAACCATTTTATGTTTAGGGAAACATCAGAAGGACTTTAGAAAAATACTGAAAGGCTTGAATATATTATCTTCCATTCTTGTTTTTCCTTGCTAGGATAACCATTCAGAATATTCAAATCATAGAAAATATTACTGGACTTTGACTTTCACCATTTCTGAGATGAGACGCCATTGGACAGTTTAAAGCAGAGAAGTATATGGATACATATTAAATGTATACATCAGATTTAAATTGACACAGATTAAGAAATAAATGAGGGCTAAGATTGTAACTCAGTAGTGGGGAGCTTGCTTAGTATATGTGAGGCTCTGAGCTTGATTCTCAGCACTACATATAAATGAGTAAAATAAAGGTCTGTTGAAAATATATATATATATATATATATGAAAGATCTAAGCACTACTGTTTACTAATGTAGAGGATAAATAGTGTAACTACAATAGTAGATGAATGGAAATTTCAGGACATAATATTTTAATAAGAACAGTGGCTCTCATCTATGTGGCAAGACATAAAGGAAAAAAGAAAATGATATCCACATTAGAGACCAATTAAGTTTTTTTTTAAGAAAGAGGAGAGAGAGAGAGAGAGAGAGAGAGAGAGAGAGAGAGAGAGAGAGAGAGAGAAGAGAGAATTTTTAATATTTATTTTTTAGTTCTCGGCGGACACAACATCTTTGTTTGTATGTGGTGCTGAGGATCGAACCCGGGCCGCACGCATGCCAGGCGAGCGCGCTACCGCTTGAGCCATATCCCCAGCCCTGAGACCAATTAAGTTTTAAATAAAAACATTTTAAATCTTATTTTCCTTATATGTCACTTTTGCTAATTTACTCTCTGATTAAAAAAATCCAGTGTGACAAAATTAATACTTTTGTGTTAAAGTAAATAACTCTAACCCAAGCTTATTACTTCAATTTATAACATAATGACAGGAGGAATACATATTGCACATTAGGAGATTGAATGAATATAATCTCAAGTCTCAGTTAACAAGCCTGACATTATTATGGTGATGGGTAATGAGCTTTGGAGTCAAACAGATGTGAGTTTGAATCTAGGCTCCAACAATTACTTTGTGACTTAGAATATTTTATTTAACCTATATTTTACTCAATGGTAAATCAGAGATGACAATTGGCTCTATCTATAATGTTAATAATAAGAAGTAAGAGAATTATATATAAAGTCCCAGGCAAATGTAGTTTTAGTCATTATTATTAAAAATATGATCATTTTCACGTAGGTCAGTTCTACCCACTTGCAATAGCATATATCATTTTCAGCCCAGGGCCTGCCTAAGATAGTGTTGTGTGATGCTTGAAACAATTTTAAAAAGTTGGGCTGGGGATGTGGCTCAAGCTGCAGCACACTCACCTGGCATGCGTGCAGCCTGGGTTCGATCCTCAGCACCACATACAAACAAAGATGTGTTGTGTCCGCCAAAAACTAAAAATAAACATTTAAAAAATTCTCTCTCTCTCTCTCTCTCTCTCTCTCTCTCTCTCTCTCTCTCTCTCTCTCTCTCTCTCTACCTATCTTTAAAAAAATGTACCAGGAATATTTTACATCCTAAGTGCTATTTAAGTTCTGGTAAATGAGTAAATCAAATAAGTTGCTTTGTACATAAAGACTTGGAATTCATGTGAAATCTCTGGACTAATCTTTCTCTTCTATAATTAGTATACAATATTTCCCTAGTATTGTCAATAGTCTATGAAAAAAATAAAGAATTTGTCTCTTTTCACCTACCTCTTTCCTATAGTCTGACTTCTTTGCTTCAAACTAAACTGCTTGGTTGTATGCTGCTATTGTAAAAACTTGCAGAGGTACTGTTATTTAAGAAACAAGAATATTGATGACAAGTTAAGAAATTGAGATGATGGAGGACAGAGACCATTGGTGCTATCTTTTTTTGTTTCTGCAATTGTGGCATCACTTGATAAATTACTCAACAAGCCATTTAATAAATAAAACAGATAATGCAATCAATTTTGAATAGATGAATAATAAAGGAGAGAGTTTCCAAATAAATTCTTATATTATGTACCATTCAAAGAAAACATTCTATTTCAGACCTTTCTTTTATTTATTAAACATATAGAACATAGTAGTAATATAACACATAGGTCCAAATCAATAATGAAATACCATATTTTAAATATCTGAGATTTAATTAAGAAATATGCTAATGATGATTCTTAGAAATCTGCTACATCCTCTTTCACATTAATGTTACTCAAGGCACAAATTTAGTTTGTATTCAATTGGTAATACCAGGATACATAACAGAACTTCCTGCTCTACTGTGAATTCCAAAGTGTGAAAACATATCTATCATTATTTATATCCTCAATGTCTAGCAGAATCCCCAACAAGTAGTTATTCTTCAAAAATATTTACTGAATAAAAGTTTCAATAGTGTCTAAATAGCCAGGCAAAATTGCCAATGACTATCAAGTACACATTGACAGTTATTTTGTTAAAAACATACCATGTAAATATCCCATTAAAATATTTAAAAATATATAATTAAGCATATTAGCATATTGGCTTATTGTCTTAGGGATTTTCCCTGTGTAAATATTTTTCCATTTTACACTGCTCCAACTTAATAAAAAGTTCATTCTTAAAATAATATTTGTCAATCGTCTTCTTTTTCTGTTTTAAGATGAAAAGTGTAAATGTTTTGCTATTTCTTACAAATAAGATGAAAATTCTAGATTTAGATAATTTTAACTTTTCCTCAGAGCTCTTTTAAATTTATATTTCACAAAACACCTCTCTTTTTGTCAACATTTCAAAAAATTTTAAGGAAGGTTTCCCTTCCAATTAGAAATTTTTTTTTATATTTTCCACAATTTCTTTTTTTTAACATTTTTTATTGGTTGTTCACAACATTACAAAGCTCTTGACATATCATATTTCATACATTAGATTGAAGTGGGTTATGAACTCCCAATTTTATCCCAAATGCAGATTGTAGAATCACGTCGGTTATACATCCACAATTTTACATAATGCCCAATTAGTAACTGTTGTATTCTGCTACCTTTCCTATCCCCTACTATCCCCCCTCCCCTCCCCTCCCCTCCCATCTTCTCTCTCTACCCCATCTACTGTAATACATTTCTCTCCTTGTTTATTTTCCCATTCCCCTCACAACCTCTTATATGAAATTTTGTATAGCAATGAGGGTCTCCCTTCATTTCCATGCAATTTCCCTTTTCTCTCCCTTTCCCTCCCATCTCATGTCTCTGTTTAATGTTAGTCTTTTCTTCCTGCTCTTCCTCCCTGCTCTGTTCATAGTTGTTCTCATTATATCAAAGAAGACATTTGGTATTTGTTTTTTAGGGATTGACTAGCTTCACTAAGCATAATCTGCTCTAGTGCCATCCATTTCCCTGAAAATTCTATGATTTTGTCATTTTTTATTGCTGCATAGTACTCCATTATGTATAGATGCCACATTTTTTTTTATCCATTCATCTATTGAAGGGCATCTGTCTAGCTATTGTGAATTGTGCTGCTGTGAACATCGATATGGCAGCGTCCCTGTAGCATGCTCTTTTAAGGTCTTCAGGGAATAGTCCAAGAAGGGCAATAGCAGGGTCAAATGGTGGTTCCATTCCCAGCTTTCCCAGGAATCTCCAAACTGCTTTCCAAATTGGCCGCACCACTTTGCAGTCCCACCAGCAATGTACAAGAGTACCCTTTTCTCCACATCCTCGCCAGCACTTGTAGTTGTTTGACTTCATAGTGGCTGCCAATCTTACTGGAGTGAGATGGTATCTTAGGGTGGTTTTGATTTGCGTTTCTCTGACTGCTAGAGATGGTGAGCATTTTTTCATGTACTTGTTGATTGATTGTATGTCCTCCTCTGAGAAGTGTCTGTTCAGGTCCTTGGCCCATTTGTTGATTGGGTTATTTGTTATCTTATTGTCTAATTTTTTGAGTTCTTTGTATACTCTGGATATTAGGGCTCTATCTGAAAAACTAGGGATAACAGGAACGTACCTTGACACTGTAAAAGCTATCTATGCTAAGCCTCAGGCTAGCATCATTCTGAATGGACAAAAGTTGAAAGCATTCCCTCTAAAATCTGGAACAAGACAGGGATGCCCTCTATCACCACTTCTATTCAATATAGTTCTCGAAACACTGGCCAGAGCAATTAGACAGACGAAAGAAATTAAAGGCATAAAAATAGGAAAAGAAGAACTTAAATTATCACTATTTGCAGATGACATGATTCTATACTTAGAAGACCCAAAAGGGTCTACAAAGAAACTACTAGAACTAATAAATGAATTCAGCAAAGTGGCAGGATATAAAATCAACACGCATAAATCAAAGGCATTTCTGTATATCAGCAACAAAACTTCTGAAATGGAAATGAGGAAAAACACTCCATTCACAATATCCTCCAAAAAAATAAAATACTTGGGAATCAACCTAACAAAAGAGGTGAAAGATTTATACAATGAAAACTACAGAACCCTAAAGAGAGAAGTAGAAGAAGATCTTAGAAGATGGAAAAATATACCCTGTTCATGAATAGGCAGAACTAACATTATCAAAATGGCGATATTACCAAAAGTTCTCTATAGGTTTAATGCAATGCCAATCAAAATCCCAACAGCATTTCTTGTAGAAATAGATAAAGCAATCATGAAATTCATATGGAAAAGTAAAAGACCCAGAATAGCAAAAGCAATTCTAAGCAGGAAGTGTGAATCAGGTGGTATAGCGATACCAGATTTCAAACTATATTACAGAGCAATAGTAACAAAAACAGCATGGTACTGGTACCAAAACAGGCGGGTGGACCAATGGTACAGAATAGAGGACACAGAGACTAATCCACAAAGCTACAACTATCTTATATTTGATAAAGGGGCTAAAAGCATGCAATGGAGGAAGGATAGCATCTTCAACAAATGGTGCTGGGAAAACTGGAAATCCATATGCAACAAAATGAAACTGAATCCCTCCCTCTCGCCATGCACAAAAGTTGACTCTAAATGGATCAAGGAGCTTGATATCAAATTAGAGACTCTGCGTCTGATAGAAGAAAAAGTTGGCTCTGATCTACATATTGTGGGGTCGGGCTCCAAATTCCTTAATAGGACACCCATAGCCCAAGAGTTAATAACAAGAATCAACAAATGGGACTTACTTAAACTAAAAAGGTTTTTCTCAGCAAGAGAAACAGTAAGAGAGGTAAATAGGGAGCCTACATCCTGGGAACAAATTTTTACTCCAATTAGAAATTACTGAAAAATACGATCCTTTTGTCTGTTTTGTTGTATTGTGGCTTTCTTTGAAAAACTCACTATTTTTTTTTTCTGTCAGTATTTCAAGTGTTGTAGCCCCCACCTCTGTCTCTATACTGGAAATTATTCTAAATGGTGGCTTTTACTCATATTGAAGTACTTTCCTACTAGGTATAACCAAAACTTATATTTCCACACCCTAAGGGTAGTTGACTTATTTCAAACGTTCTGCTAAACAGAAAGCTTTCACATTTGTTTCATGCTGCCTCCTGGAAATGACAAGAAAGGGAATAGTTTGACTCTAATGTTCAAATCAGTCACTCAGTAATTCACATATCTCTTGCTTATAGTGTTCAATTTATATGATAAATTATGTAATGCCAAAACAAGGAACCCTCAAAGTATTTTTTCTGTAAGAGATGAGCTGATAAAATATGATATAACCATAACATGGTAATTTCTTCAAAGGTAAAAATTTCTACAGTAATTTTCATACAATGAACCCCTGAGCTAAGTTACACATAGTCCATTATGGGCCAACTTCTAATGGTGGTTAAAAAAACGAAAAGATGCTCATCACACTATATGGTATTAGTAATATATTGACAAGTGCAGCAAATAAAAAAAAATGTATAAGCTTCAAAAGGAGTTTAAACTTATTGTCCACACTTGAACTGTGATATATATTGATTGATAGCTAGATAATAAAACTTGTCCTTCTGAACTTTATGAAACTTTTAAATGTTGACTTATGTATTTGAAAATGCATTATAAACTGTATTAAATTTTAAAATATGTAAGGAATAGTAGTAACATCGGAAGTCAGTTTCTCCTATGTTTTTTTCTTCTTTGAGGAAGTTTCAAACAGTATCTAACTAATGCTTTGACAATTATAGAGAAAAGATTATTGCGTCCCACACACTAGTTAATGTCCTCAGTTAAAGCATCATGCAAATAGCAATACATTTCAGTCACTTTTTAGTTAATTAATAGAGAAGATATTTTTAAACTCTCTCAAATTATATAAACCTTGCTGGAAAATATATCAATAATTTAGACAGAATTTTCTTAAGTATATACTGCACATTCATTCTTCAAGATGCAGCCAGTTCTTCTATAACATGTTTTAAAGACATTAATTTGTTCCAAAATGATATATATCAGGAAACGATTTGAGCAACAAGAGAAAGTCACATTGATTATACACTAAAAATATTTAGGCAAACACGGCAAAACACATACAAAGCTCATGAATCTACCAGCAACTTAATTCGCTACATACATTATTCTACCATATTACATTTTGTTATGCTTTACATTTGTGAATGTTTTCTTATTATAAAATGAATATCCACAAGACACATGAGTATTGTTTCAAAAATGCCAAGTAGCACTGGAAAGGAAAATTTTAAATGTTGAGGAAAAGTTTAAATAACAAATGTATTTCAAAATAAGAGAAAATACGATCTTTTCCAAGTAAAGACAGGAAAGGAATACCATTTGTAGCCTATCAGTGACAACTTTCCAAAAACAAAAGAAATGTCTATGGCTACATGGTATATAAAAATATATTTGGTCTTTTTCCCTGCTTCCTAGCATAGAGCTCCTAAAACTCGTGGAATTTCCTGAGTGACAGTAGTGTTTTCTTATAATTCATAATGAGTCCATTTTGATCACACTTGAGTTTATATTGGTCACCAGAAATACCAAGTAATTGAAAACTTGGGAATTTTTAACCCAACTTACTGATCTCCAAGTGAGGGGACTAGGAGTTAAGAGATTTGGCTCTATGAAAAACTCAAGGAACTGCTAGGTTGATCAATGCATGGAATTCTCAAATGGTGGCATGCAAGGAGAATGCAGGAAAGTTCCATCATACCCTTCCCAATACATTTCTTTATTTCTCTCATTTGATTGTTCCTTTATCCATTATAATAAATGAATAAATATAAGTGAACCATTTTCCTGGAGTCTGTGAGTAATTTTAGCAAAATGCCAAACCTGAAGAGAAAGCTTCAAATGGTGTCTGATGTAGGGATCATTTTGTGTACTCAAGCCCTTTAAATTTTGTGATCTGGTTTTAATGACAGGTAGACTGCCGCAGTCCGGCTGCAGCAAAATAACCAGGGGGTGACAAACAACTTGTGTAGATTGATACAGCAGGAGTAGGAGCCGTTTATTGTAGGACAGGAGCCTTATTTATACATTCCACACAGCTTATCTTAATTAGCATAAACTAGATACATCAGTCAACCAATAAGGAATCTCCACACTTAATGGCTCGCTGGTGTTACTTCACAAACCATTCCCTCTGGCAATATGCCAGGCACCATCCTGACTTGTTTACAGACTCTAACAGTAGACAGTACTAGAATTGAATGGAATTGTTAGACATCCATTTGATGTGAAAGAATCAGAGAACTGTTTGTTGATGTAGAACAACTTCATACAGGTTAGAACTAATTCAAATACTGTTGCAAAATCGGTAACAAAGCCTAAAAGAAACTGAAGAAATTATCAGATTGATGAGAATTCTGATTCTAGACCAAATAGTGAAAGAATCAGAAAAAAATTTCTCACTAAAAAAGAAAAGACTAGGTATAAACAATAATCTTAAGTAGAAATTTCAGAATCCTACAGAAGGAACTTGTGTAACCCTGGTGGTGGCTGCTTTGTCAAACATCTCCACAAATTTCAGACTTCAGCTGTCCAGAGAAGCTATGAATTCACAAAATAATTCCCACAAATGATCCATTACTTCAGTTTCAGTTTAAAATCTCAATTTGATGAAAGAGGTGACTATTGTAAACTCATGCCCTAAAAGAAAGATCTGTATCTGAAATCCTGAGATAAAAAAAAGCCAAGAGCCCAGAATTTAAGGCTGTGAAATACTCTTTTTTTATTTGTTCTAATTAGTTATACATGACAGTAGAATGCATTTTGACACTTTGTATGTAAGTGGAGTATAATTTCTCATTCTTCTAGTTGTACATGATGTAGAATTACCAGTCCTGTAATCATAAATGTACATAGGGTAATAATTTCTGATCCATTCTACTATCTTTCTTACCCTCGTACCCCCTCCTTTCCCTTACTTTCCTCTGTCTAATCCAAAATAACTCTATTGTTTCCAAGCCTGCCCCTAGCCTTATTATGAATTATCATCTTTATGCCTGAGAAAACATTTGGCCTTTGGTTTTTTAGACTGTCATATTTCTCTTAGAATGCTATTCTCCAGCTCCATCCATTTACTGGAATGCCATTATTTAATTCTTCTTTATGGCTGAGTAATATTCCTTTGTTTATATATACCACATTTTCTTCATCCATTCATCATTTGAATGGAACTTAGGTTGCTTCCATTGTTCAGTTATTGTAAATTAAACTGTTATAAACATTGATGTGACTGGGTCACTGTAGTATGCTGATTTTAAGTCCTTTGGTTATAGATCAAGGAGTGGGAGAGCTTGGTCAAATGGCAGTTCCATTCCAAAGTTTCTGAGGAATCTACATACTGCTTTCCAGAGTGGTTGCACCAATTTTCAGTCCCATCAGCAATGTATGAGTGTACCTTTTTTCCCCACATCCTCGCCAATGTTTATTGTTTCTTGTATTCTTGATCATTGCCATTTGTGAAAGATTCTTAACTGATATTTGGTAACATTGGCAAATCCACAGCAATCAACCATAATCATTCGCATCTGATGCTACAACTTTCAAATGTAAAAGTCTGTAAAAAATATAAAATAAATGTAAAAGCATGCTACCATATTTATTATGTTCTTAAAATTAAGGTTTTTGTGTCACTTAGAAATTAACACATCATACAAAATGGTCACAGACAATGTTTGACATAATCAAAGAGCTAATTATTGAATTGAAAAATGTCTGAATAAATCCACATGATACACCATACATAGATGAGGTTATGAAAAGCAAATAAATGACAGGGTTGATATAAAAGAATCAATATGTAGACATGACAAATCTAAAACAAAACATAAAGGGAGAAATAGTGAAGAGAAAATGAGTGATAATTTTTCATATGTGATAATAGATGGGAAGTGTCAGATTCAGGAAAGCCAAAAAATATCAGCAGGATAAATTAATGCACATTTATAACTCTTAAATTTAAAAACAAAATGGAGACAATATCTTAAAAAACAAAAATAAAAAACAAGTCTTAAAACCACCACATTTAGAAAGATCATTGGACAAATACAGTTCTTAAAAAAAAAAGAGCAAAATCTTTAAATTGCAGAAATTGAAGCAATTTGCCAGTAATATAGCTTTGCTGTATGAACTCTCAGAAAATTATTCAAGAAAATGAATCCAGAAATACAGCTGAATACACCAAAAGTAGTAGTAAATAATTTACTATCTGTACAGATCTAAAGAAGCAAGGCCTTCTTGCAACACATAATACAAATGTCCAACTTAAAGGAACTGACCAAAAAGGAGAACTAAACAATAAGGCAACAAAAACTTTCAGAAAAGGGAAGACGTGATTACATATAAAATATTCCAAGTTATTGTTGAGATAAAAGTATAGATAAAAGTTAATTTCAGACTTGTCTAGACAAAGATTCTGTAAGAATTTAAGACTATTCACCAAAAAAATATAAGTAAAATGTAGAGGATCCAAATGCCAAGGAGAAAAAAAGAATTCATAAAATATGATTAATCCATAATAGTACAAGAGGAAAAATAAAGCAAAAAGACAGTGAATAAAAATCACAAAATATGACTATTAAAAACTCTAACCACATAATTAAAAATAAAAATTAACAAAATCAGAATTTGCTAAAACCAAATTAAATAAAAGTAAATAATGAAGAAAAATACAGTTTTTTTAATGAAAGACACACATGAAATGTGATGCAGTAAAGCTTGTTAGCTGTATTAAAACTGATATAATATATTGTAACAATTTCATATCAATTTATATCAAGAACAAATACATTATTTGGGTAAAAATGCTACCTGATTTTAAAAATTAAAGGTAAAATATATCTAATTATAACTAAAATATATTACATTATTTTAAAATTATTGATTGAATAATCTACAAAGATCTTGAAATTTAAACTCTTTCTGAATACTTGAAATATGTGAAAGAATAAATATATGGTGAGAATTAATAAGATTGGTTTAAAGGTATACATGCAACCCTGTACTCAACAATTGAAAAATATTTATTCATTGTTAGCACACATAAAAGCATTTGCAAAATTCATTATAAACTGAATTAAAAACCAAGTCTAATCAATACTGAAAATCTAATATCGTATGGATCATAATCATAGAAATAATTCTATTCGAGTGGAAAGAATTAATAGATAGCAAATCTTCCTGTAGGTTTGGAAAATTAAAATACCATTCTACCTCAAAATATCCTATTAATCAATTCTCAGTTTACATTTAAAATCAAATGACAACAGAAACATGGCATTTCAACATTTATGAGATATGCTACTTATAAATGCATAGCCTTAAATAAAAGGGAAAAAGATTCAAAACTAATACCTAAGCAAATCAAAATAAGAATTTTAAAAATAACTACAAAGAAAAATCCAATGGAAGTAAATGAAAACACATGAAATCACCTGAGAAACATTTGTAAATATTACACCTTTAATTCTATTTTCCCATGAGGTTTAAGCTTATTACTATACAACTTTAAAGTCATGTTATAGTCAAACTGACTATACTCCAAAATCTATCCCTAGAGGAATCCAGACTACCAGAGAAATGTGAGTGGAGATAAATCATTTTGAATTCACAAATACTTGCTTTCCTTCTACTGGTCTCTGGTATTAGGTAATCAACCAATACCAAAGGACATTATAATAACTATCCTGAAATTCATTCTGTTTACTGTGAGAATATTCTTGAGTATGATTTCCACCAAATTACACATTATTCTCTTTATAATGGCTCACAAAAGAAATTTCACTCTTGTGTCAGTACTGTGGAGAGCTATGCTTCTCCTGACATATTAGTTTTATTTTGGGGGTGTACTAAGGCTTTTAGAAAGTTTTTAATGAAATTCAGTGAATGCTTTTGAAATAAATGAATAACTTTTTTTTATTCTCCAGTTTAAAATATTGAGTCAAATGTGTAAACCTACTCCAGAAAGTGTACAGGCTTTCACAATATATAATTTGTTTACTGCATCTTATAATTCTATGTTTATTGTACTGTTGTCCAGATTCTTAATCCTTTGTATTTAATTTTTTTCTAGTATCTACATTTAAGTCAATTAGAACCTCGCTGAAACAAAATAAGGCACAAATACATTAAAATTATGATGATAGCAATAATAATGAAATAGGAGGACTAAGGCATGAATCTGCTCTCTGAAAAGAAAAATAGGAACAATTTACAAATAGTTTCAAAACACAAAATAATTCTAAAACATATAAATATATTACAAAGCAAATAGAGTAATAGATTATTGGTAAAAAGCTGGTATTGTATATGAGAGTGTTAATAATAAAGTGCTTCAAATTTGCTGAATGAAAATTTTCATAAAATTTTGGATCTCAGTACTATGAAAGTATTCAGAACACATACATATGTATGAAAAGAATAACTGTTTAGTGATGCTATATAAATTCAGCATAGGTGTTACTTTACATGAGGGGAAGAAGAGAAATAAATTTCATAAGAGTTTAAGAGAAAGGGAAGTTCAATAGTTTTATATATTTTTTATTTTTCAAGCTGATTGGTAAACTAGAACAGAGGAATTAGAAATTTGATGGGAAACAGGGATTTAAACATAAACAGTCAAATCTGGAAAGGAGTTCAAAGGGTACACAAAGTTGGGAATTTTACTCATGGAAATAATTTTTTTAAAAAAAAAGAGAGAGTGAGAGAGGAGAGAGAGAGAGAGAGAATTTTTTTTTAATATTTACTTTTTAGTTCTCGGCAGACACAACATCTTTGTTGGTATGTGGTGCTGAGGATCGAACCCGGGCCGCACACATGCCAGGCAAGCACGCTACAGCTTGAGCCACATCCCCAGCCCAGGAAATAATATTTTTTGAAGAAAATGCCTTATATATAATAAGGTACTGTTATACACATGTGTGTTTAATTAGACTTCACATTAATTTGTTTCAAAGGCAAGTTTCCTGGCCTGCCTCTTAGAGGAAGGAGCCTAGTGAGCTAGAGGGAGTTAATACAAGAATCTGTCTCTTTTCTAACACTTTTCCTCAAATATTCATCTCACACTACAATATGATGACTTGCAGCAAGAAAATCATTGCTTTTTGTCCATTCTCAAACCCAGAAACATCATTAAAATATTCTGAGCTGAGCTCACAATAAAATCTTCTTACTTGTGTATTTCAACTATAACTAATCACGGGCTTTAAACTTTATTGGAAAATTTGTGTAATTGCTGACAGTCTAAATAAGTAGCACTCTGAACAAGTTATAATTGTATTAAGAAATCCTATTTTCATAGATTGTGCCAATATAATAGCAGAAGTCAGCTAGAAGAAACTAACTAATGTTAACAATCCATTTGAGGTATTTTTCGAATTGACATTTTGTTGGATTAAAATTGCACAAACTGAGCAAGCTGACTCAGATGAAGGTACAGGAGACAGTAGTTTATTTATTTATTCTTGTTCTTAAATTATTCCTGTAAATAAGTAATCAAATCCTAAACAGGAGTATATAGGCTTTCAAATAATGTATGTAACAGCCATTAATTAAGGCTAATGAAAATCATAAATGTCTTTCTTTCTCTTTCCTCTCACTATACACAATAACTTGAAAAAGTCATAAATCAGAATATTTTAAAATAAATAATGTACTTTAATGTGATTGACAGAAGCAATATAAAAGGGAAAATTAGGAGTGATTGGTCTGAAACTTTTAATAATAACCCTTCTTGAAAAATGCTTATCCAGTAATTTTTAAAAATGATGTTTTCTAATCCCCTGGCCACCCATTTATTTTAAAAATAAAAGTTTCTCATTATACTTTATGTCATATTTTACTATGTGTACTTAGGAACTAGACAAGACTTACAAAACTTATTTTTCTCTGTGACCTTTACTCCTGTCAAGTGAAAACAATTTAGTCCATTTTTAAGTTATTTAAAATACTAAGAACATTCTCTGAGATTTAGGCTTGGCCTTGCCCATGACCTATGAAGCTGATAGACAACAACTACAAAACATCCAGTTGAAGCTATTTTAAAAAAAGAGAAAAGCAAGTCTCTCTTCCTCTAGAAATAGACAGGAATATTAAATACATTGTTTTTTTAACTATACTGAGACAAAATTATTTTGTTATACTGAGATAACCAAATCCCAGGAAACAAAATTGAATAAAGCAAAAGAAACTGCTGAAATATGTTTTGGTTAATTTGGACTAAAAGGCTATTGCAATAAATTAATTAAAAATATGTATGCCAGAAAGGAATAAAGGATAATTAATTAATCATTAGAAATATTTGACTATCTCATCTACAAATGAACAACAGTAATTGATGAATATGATTAATTTTAACTAATATTATAATTGCCAAAATTATGTACAATTGATAAAATTGTGAAAATATAACTATTAGTATAATTGTGAAAATTTAAAGCACTAGTGTTTCACATGCAACAGGAGACCAAAAATGACCTTACATCCATCCTATCAAAAGATGAATACTTAAACAGTACATCCATGTGTTAAATCACTGAAATTTTCATCCTTTGAAAAAAACATAAGCTATCTTAGGCATAATAATTTCTTCCCAAATATATTCACCTACTAATCCCTGGAACTCATGAATGTTTCCCTACATGATAAAAAGACTTTGCAGATGGAAATGAATTATTGATCCTGAGATAGGAGAATTACCCCCAAATAATCACAAAGTTCTCTAAGCAGAAAGAAGTGTCAGATTTGGAAGCATGGTTGTGATTATGTAAGAGTTGTGAGTTTGATGCTGGACCTAATGCCAATAAATGTAGGCAGCATCTAGAAGCTAGAAAAAGCAAGGGAATGGATTCTCTCTAGGAATACTGCCCCAGCACCATCTTGATTTTAAACTAGCAAAAATTTTCTTATTTATTACTTTAGAGCTATAAAATTATAAAAGTGTGCTTCTTAAACCAGTAAGTTTGTGGTAATTTGTGAAAGCAGCATTAGAAACTAATACATAAGCATATTACATTTACCTCAAAATGTTTTTACTATTGGATCTGTAATCTTACAGAACAGTATTTACATGGAAGAAATGCAAGCTTAATAGCAATAATCAGAATGTTTCAAAACTGCATATCCACTGATGGTGATAATGATGCTAATAACAATTAATTCAAATAGTGACTAGTAATTTAGTAGTTTTTAATAAGTCTAAAGTAATTAAATTCATTCTCACATTGTTATACATGTGGCATGTATAATAAATTAAGGTCTACATCCTGATTTCAGGAATATTTTCAGATTCATACATCCAACACCAAAGCCCATGAGTATATCCTTTTTCACCATACAACATCTCCTACCATCCCAGAATTAGTGTTATATTCCAGAGAAAGAGAGAGTGTGTGGGGAATAGAGAAAGGGGCAGGATAAGGAGAAATAAGCTGATTTGTATGAATTAAAAATATTAATAATGCAATTAAGAAAGTGAATTCTAACACATTTCTGATTTTTATCTTGTTGACTACTGTACTATTTTTTTAAATGAAATGTTTCCAATAATGAACTAAAATATTGTTGAAATTGGAAAGAAAATATGAAAGTATATATATATCCCTGCCTTACTTACACATACCTTGACTCACCAGAGATGTGGAACTCCTAATCATATTAAGATTTTTAGCTCTGGGATTGTGACTCAATGATAGAGCACTTGTCTGATATATGTGAGGCACTGGGTTCGATCCTCAGCACCACATAAAAATAAACAAACAACCAAAAAAGAAAACAAATAAAATAAATACAACAACAAGAAAATTTTTTAAAAGATTTTCAAAATTGAGTGTTTAGCCCGTTGGTAATACTATTTCATCACTTTACTGGACAATAGTTCTCTTAGGTATAAAATATAATATTTAGTATTTTGATGTTTCCAAAAATCAAATCAGTATTTTAAAAGGAAGATATATTCTTCAACACATAACTATAATCTTTTAGCTAACAGAGTTGAACCAGGTATCATACACAAAATTATCAGTGCATAATACATCTTTGATGAATTTGAATAAAATTTTAATAATCACAAGAACTACATTTTAAAAACAGATAAGAAAGCACATCAAAAACTTTCAAGTCACCAAAGCTAAGATTAATATGTGTGAACAATTTAAATCAAGATTTAATTTTATTTACTTATTTATTGGTAGCAGGGATTGAACTCAGGTATACTCGACCACTGAGCCACATCCACAGCCCTATTTTGTGTTTTATGTAGAGACAAGATCTCACAGAGTTACTTAGTGCCTCACCATTGCTGAGGTTGTCTTTGAACTTGTGATCCTCCTACCTCAGTCTCCAGAGCCACTAGGATCACAGGTGTGCACCACCACACCAGGCTAGATCAAGATTTTGCCACAGAGTGTTTGAGTTATTCAATATCTACACAAATGTGATATTATTAATAATAAATCACAAGCATGAGATCTCATATTTTTTCAAATAATAATAATAACTAACACATTGTTTTTTATGTTGTGTTAAGCACAAGAGTAAACAATGTAATACATTACTTTATTTAATGAAGATACAATTATTTTTCACACTTCATCAATGAGGAAATTGAGAAATAGTTGGTAAGGACAGAGGCAGTACTGTATTTCAGTTCTACTTTATACCACAGTTTTATTTTTCACTGCCTTGTTATACTATATCCTTAATTATTGCTGGTAAATTTGGGTGAATGACTTAAATTATTATCTGTGTTCTTACTTATGAATAAAATAGAAAAGTAAATTTGTTAACCTCAGTTAAAGATATATTCCAGAAATATCAAAATAACACAAAAGGTTGAACTTATAAATAAGAAAATATTGAAAAATGTTGATTGTTGATAACTATAGTAACAATCCATAATGTGGAGAATGAAATTCTAGTAATTAACATATTTCAGTGATAACTTTTACTATGCATAGGCTGTGTAGAATAGATAGGTATCAAAGATTAGCCTCAAGCATATTATGATTTAACATAGCATACCAATTTCTTTAATCAAGATCAAATCCAATTATTTTAAATTGCTAAATACCAAAAAAGTCATTCTAAATGTTAGCTTTTTCCTTTCATTCAAATAGTCTGTTTGAATCTCAGTGAAACAGAATTTAAAAGCTCCTAGCAAGTTATATTAAATTAAAAATAGGGGCTGGTGTTGTGGCTCAGCAGTAGAGCACTCGCCTCGCACTCACGAGGTCCTGGATTTGATCCTCAGCACCACATAAAAATAAATAAGTGAAATAAAGGTATTGTGTCCAACTATAACTAAAAAATAAATTTAAAAATATTTAATTACTATAATTTCCATATAAAGAGGATAGATTAATAATTACTTACCTGAAGCTCACTGATTCGCTAATAAAATACTTTAGTAACATATTTCAAACTATTATCATCATTATTACTATCTAATTTCCAATAATTTTTATTATGTGCTTGAGGTTGTGATGGGCATTTTCTAGTCATTATCTTATTTAAGGATCACAAAAATTCTGGTAGAAATAATGCTATTATCAGTATCAGTTCTATTGCTCCAGGAAATATATATTATATAAAATAAATAGAATAGTGTCCAACTTCTTATAAAGATTGTAATCTGGTGTAGTCCTCATAATTTTCCTACATGTTATTATATTACACCATATTGAATAGTATTTTTGTGTTTTTTCTAGGTGGAAGATATCTTATTTTATTATATTTTATGATGCTGTTTGGCAGAAGTTACTACTGCAGTTATCTTTCAATGTACAAGTTATGATGCAACGCATATATTGCTATAGTTTAATGTCTGTCCTTACATTTCTCTCTCTTCAAGAAGAAAAAAACATCCCACTTAACATTTATTTTTGAGACCACTGCATTCTTGTTTATGTTCTTGCCATTCCAATTAAACTGCATTCACAAAGATCAACAGTAATAGCCTAACTGCTAAATATAATTGAAAATTCCATTTCATTTCTCATTTCACTTAATGTCATTTTGCACATGACATGCTGACCACATTCCCATTCTTTAATTATCTCCTATAATTTCTGAGACACTGTTCTCTCTGTATTCTCTTCCTAAATCTCTAATTACATCTATTAAAGTTATTGTATGATAGATCCTCAAATATTTAAGATCAGAGCTTAAATTAATGAAACAGAGAAGAAAAAATGCAAAATGTCAATGTAACAAAGAGTCGGTTCTTTAAAAATATAAACAAGATGGATAAGCCCTTCGCCAAAGTAATGAGAGGAAGGAAAGAGAATATTCATATCAACAAAAATAGAAGGAGATGTCACCACAGACACTTTTCAAATACAGAAATTATTAGAGACTATTATAAATAATGTGTATTCCATAAACTGGAATATCTAAAATATATTAACAAATTACTAGACACATATGACTCACCCAAATTTAACCAGGAATATAGAGAACATAGACAGACTAATCTTAAGCAATAAATTTAAAGAGGTAATAAAAAGCCTTCCAACAAGAAAACCCAGGACCAGATGGATGCTTATCAGAGTTTTATCAGACTTTTAAAGGAGAACTAATGACAACACTATTTAAATTATTCTATAAAATAGTAGGTAACACTCTGAAATTCACGTAGTGAAGCCAGTATCACTTTGATACCAAAACCAGATAAAGGCACATTAAGGAAAAAAAACTTTAGACCAATATCCCTGAAAATATAGATGCAAAATCCTTAATAAAATATTAGCAGTCTACATTAGGTCCAAAACACATTAAGAAGATTATACATGATCATTAAGTTGATTTCATCTCTGGGATGCAAGATGGGTTCTCCATAAAGAAATCCATAGATAATTATTCAAACAATTTTCAATTAAGGAAAAATTACATGACGATTTCTGTAGAGGATGAAAAACCTTCAAAAACATCCCCCCCCCAAATGCAGCTCCCATTAATGTTTAAAACATTGAAGAAAACTTAACTTAACATTATAAAGGCTACATATATCAAAACAAAGCCAACATCATACTGAATAGATACAACTGAAAGTATTTCCTCCAAAATCAGGAACAAAACAAGGATATCCACTATTACCACACCAATTCAATGTTTTTTAAACTCTAGCCAAAGCATTCTGGCCATAGAAGAAAATAAATGGGTACAGATAGAAAAGTAAGTCAAATTATATGTGTGCTAATGACATGTTCCTATATCTAAAAGACTCAAAACCAAAAAAACCCAAACAAACAAAAAACCTGCCCCAGAAAACCTTAAGAGCTAATGAAGAAATTCAGCAAAGTAGTAGGATACAAGATCAATGTACAAATTCAATAAATGTCCTATACTCTAATAATGAATCAGATAAGAAAAAATCAGAAAAACAGTTCTATTCACAATACCCTAAAGAATTTGTGAATAAATCTAACCAAACAGGTGAAATACCTGTACAATTAAAATTAGAGAACATTGAAAGAAAGAAATTAAAGATGAAACATCTCCCATATTCTTGACTAGGCAAAATTAATATTGTTGAAAATTATTACATTACCCAAAGTGATTTACAGACTCAATACAATCCCCATCAAAATATCAACAACATTCTTTACAGAGCTAGAAAAACAAAGTTCTAAAATTGAGATTTGGGTTTGTAGCTCAGTGGCAGAGCACTTGCCTAGCATACATAAGGAACTGGGTTCCATCCTCAGCATCCCGTAAAAATAAATAAATGAAATAAAGGTATTATGTCAATCTACAATTAAAAAAACACAGATATGGAAGAATTAAGTACCCACAATACCCAAAGCTATCCTGAGTAATAAGAGCAATGTTTCTGCCATCACCAATATCCAATCTGAAATCATATAACAGAGCTACAAAAACACCATGGTATTAACATCAAAGAAGACATAAAGACCAACATAATATGGTGAAAGACAGAGACAAATTCACATAGTCATCTGATACTCAACAAAGATGCCAAAATCTCATGTTGGAGAAAAGCTAGCCTTTTAAATACATGGTGCTGGGAAAACTGGATATCCCCATATGTCAATAAGTGAAACTAGAATCCCTGTCTCTTAACTTGCACAAAGGTCAAATAAAAATGGATCAAAGACCCATGAATTAGACTAGAATCACTGCAACTGCTGAAAGAAAATATAGAAGACGCATACCAACATTTTGATGCAGGCATCAGCTTCCCCAAAATAAAACCAAGAATCAATAAATGTGGGCTGGGGATGTGGCTCAAGCAGTAGCGTGCTCGCCTGGCATGCATGTGGCCCAGGTTCAATCCTCAGCACCACATACAAACAAAGATGTTGTGTCCACCAAAAACTAAAAAAATAAATATTAAAAAATTCTCTCTCTCTCTCTCTTTGAAAAAAAGAATCAATAAATGTGATGGCATTAAACTAAAAAGACTGTGTAGCCAAGGAAACAATTAAGAACATGGAAAGAGAGCCTAAAGAATTGGAGAAAATATATGTCAGTTACTCTTCTGAGTGGGGATTAATATTCAGAATATGTAAAGATTTCTAGGAAATATAACAAAAACAACAACAACCAAAGGGGAAAAAACAATAAACAAAACAATAATAAGGCTAATTAACTAAACAGACATTTCTCAAAAGAAGAAATACAAATGGCCAGCAAATATATAAAAAATGTTCAACATTTTTAGCAACTAGAGAAATGAAAATCAAAAGTACAATGAAATTCTCTCTCTCTCCAGTTAGAATGGCAATCATTGAGAATAGAAACTACAATTGCTAATAAGAATGTGAGAAAAACACCAACGTATACTTATACATTGTTGGTGGGTCTGCAAATTAGTATAACTACTTTGGAAAGAAGTATGGAGTTTCCTCAAAATACTTGTGTTTTCAGTGTCTATCACAGTCCTAAAAATGTATTAGGAATGTAACCCCCATATGACCCAGCTATCTACTCCTTGATATTTATCACAAAGAAATAAAATCAGCATATTATAGTGTGCATGCATACCAATTTTTACAGCAGCACAATTCATAATCTCCAAGTTATGGAACCAAACTAACAGATTAATGGGTAAAGAAAATGTGATTTTATACATATGTATATACATATATATATATATATATATATATATATATAGAGAGAGAGAGAGAGAGAGAGAGAGAGAGAACGCACATACATATGTCTGTGTGTGTATATATAGACACAAAAAATGGATTTTGCTCAGTCATAAAAAAGAATAAAATTATATCATTTGTTGAAAATGTATGAAATTAGAGAATATCATGTTAAGTGAAAAACACCAGACTCAGAAAGTAAATGTCAAATGCTTTCTCTAATATATGGTGAATAGAAAAAAAGAGAAAAATAAAATATGGGATCTCAAGGAAATAGAAAGGAGACAGAGTAGAGGAAGGGGATCAAAAGGGAGGGAGGAGGGGAGGACTAAGCAAGTACTCAGGAATGAAACCTGCCAAATTATGCTATGTCCAAGTACCAATATACCACAATGAAATGTAAAAATATAAATTATAGATATATAGCATAAATAATATATACCTGTAATATACATAATAATAAATGCAATAATATATAATGCATAACATGTATATAAAATATATATTATAATATAATATCATTATATAATAGTAAATATATTATAGATATACATTATATACATTATGCAAATATATTACACTAATTAAATGTATGTATGTATTTATATTACACTAATTTTATACATACAATAATAGAAGGGAGATCAATAGAGTTAAGCAAGAGTACCAGAGAAGAAAGGAAGGAAATATAGGGAAGGTATTGGAGAACAAGATTATTCTAATTATGTGAATGTTCATATATGGTATAATGAATTTCACTAATATTCAATAAAAAATTGAGGCCCGTGAATACATAAGGATTAATACATTTAGTTTCATGGGTCTATGCATTCTCTTCCCCAATAAATTATGAGATTTTAGGGCTGGTGTTATGTGTTATTATTCTTTTTTTTCTAGTATCAAATACACCATCTACTACATATTAGATATTCAACAAATATATATCAAACTTATGAATATCAAGAAGTAGACATTATAAATCCATTATTAATGCAAATTTTACAAAACATTGTAGGTGATTTTGGAGAAAAGAATTAAACTCAAAGACCCAACTAAAACAATCAATTGGCAGTTTTCCTGGTAGTATATAGAAATTACATACATTTCATTTAGGAAATAACTATATATCTGTATTTACAACTTTTTGAGGACTGCAATAAACACTGAAAACACAAATATGCAAACATGTTCCTAGCCACTTTACAATGTAGCTGATGCAACTAGATTACTAGTGAAATTATAAGAAAAAAATATACAATAAAAATTATATGGCAAACTGAAAATACTGTTGGAAGGTTTGGGAAAAAAAGATACTTATTTAAAGATTGATGTACTCAGGGAACCCACTCCCCACCCCCACACAAAATTATGGAACTTGCCAAGGAAGGGATGTTTTAAAAATCAGGGATGGAAAGGAATTTCTTAGGACGTACATAACATTAGCAAAGCTACACAGGCAACAATAAGAAGAATATACATGAAATAGTTAGGGTAACTGATGTGCTTAGAATGTTAATTGTATATTGCATAATGAAGGATGATTCATTATATTAATCTTATGGTTTACCCAGTTTCATCTTTGTTCCCAGATAATTTTTTTAAATTATTACTAAAGTTTTTTTATATAGAAGCTTTTATATATTATTATATTACATATACTACAACTAATTATTTAATAATTAATATAAATTGTTTAATTAGTGTCTTAAAAAGATTTATTAAAATAAATGCAATTTTTAATTTTTCTTATTAACTTATATTAATTATACAAATTAATGAGATTGTAAAATTTCCATAGAAGCATATATCATACTTTGAAGTATCCACTCTCCTTTTACTATCTTTTGTTACCTTCTTCTCCCCACCTTCTCTTCATTCCCTGCTCTTATATTCACCTACTATTTTCAATTCTTCTTTTGAGAGAGACAGAGAGAGAGAGAGAGAGAGAGAGAGAGAGAGTGAGTGTGTGTGTGCGTGTGTGTGTGTGTGAGAGAGAGAGAGAGAGAGAGAGAGAGAGAGAGAGAGAGAATTTTTTTAATATTTATTTTTTAGTTATCGGTGGACACAATATCTTTGTTTGTATGTGGTGCTGAGGATCAAACCCAGGCTGCATGCATACCAGGCAAGAGCGCTACCACTTGAGCCACATCCCCAGCCCTTCAACTTATCTTTTAAGAACTTATTTTCCACATATGAAAAAAAAATACGAGATACAGGTTTTTCTTTGTGTGGCTTATTTCACTTAATATTTTATGCCTCATTATGCCAGTCACTCTCTCTTTAAAGACATGAATGGAATTATCTGAGACTAGTTATTTATATTCGAATATGTCTTAGTATTTAGTGACTGTATTAGTTAGTTTTGCATTGTTGTAATAAAATACCTGAGATAAGCAACATACAAAGAGAAAAGGTATATTTTGGTTCACAGGGTAGGAGGAATCAGTCTATGGTCAATTGGCTTTGTTGCATTGGGTCGTTTGACAAGGCAGCACATGATGGTGAGGAGCATGTGAAGGAGTAAAGTTGCTTATCTCATGGCCTGGATGAAATAAAGAGGAAGAGAGAGGAGCCAGTTTCCCTATATTTCCTTCTTTTCTCTGATCCTCTTTTCAAGGACACTCTTTCAATTACATAAAAGCCCCTCTGAAAGGCCCCACCTCTTAATGTTTCCATCACCTCCCAATAGTGTCAAGCTGAAGATCAAGCCTTTAAAACTTGGGCATTTGGGGGATATTCCAGATACAGTCTACAACTGTCAAATTCCTTGTTTTCTTTTTTTTCTTTCTTTTTTCCTTTCTTTCTTCTTTCCTTCCTCTTTTTTTTCCTGCTTAGTTGTTCCAAGAAATGAAGTAAGGAACAAAAGCAATTATATTTTCCTCCAATATTAAAAATGAGAAAATATATTGTTCTTGAGCTAGGAATGTTTCCTATTATATTGAACAAATTTTATTATTTAAAAGGTTTATTTTTAATTGTAGGTGGACACATTATCTTTATTTTATTTTTATGTGGTGCTGTGGATTGAACCCGGTGCTTCATGCATGCTAGGCAAGCACTCTACCTCTGAGTCAAAACCCCAGCAACCAAATTTTTATTTTATTCACTGAAATTCTAAAGATTTTTTTGACTTCTGAAGAATACACTGCCAGTTTTCTTAATAATATTTATTAAGTGATGAAAGGCATATTTATAGTTTTCTAGAAAGTAGAGTTCATAACTTTAAATATCTTATCCTAAAAAGTAAATCTGCACTTGACTTTGGTGTTAATGGAGGCATTCAATGAATATGGTTCACTCATTAATAATGTTTCTTGCTTATAGTATATGGCAATATGCTTCATGTCAGTTTGACACATTGTTCCTCTATCTCATTATTATTCCCAACATTATCATTTAGTAGATGGGGAGACTTTTAATATATAATTTCAAATGAAGAGACTAAAATACAAAGAAGCAGGTAGAATCCCACAAGTCTCAGACCAAGTCTATTAAATAAAAATGATGACTCTAGTCAGAAAAAAATGAATAATAATGAAATGAATAATAATTTTCCCGGATGGTGAATTTGGAGTCAAAGGCACAACTTTGAATTTAGTTATCCTTTTTCATATGAAGCAAATTTAATAATGGGGAAAATGGATGTTTAAAGTAGAATTTCACACTAGTATGGCAATATGTAAATCAGTGGATGTGTAACTGATGTGATTCTGCAATCTGTATACAGGGTAAAAATGAGAGTTCATAACCCACTTGAATCAAAGTGTGAAATATGATATGTCAAGAACTATGTAATGTTTTGAACAACCAACAATAAAAATTTAAAAAAAAATTTAAAAAATAAAGTAGAATTTCAGAATAAGCAAAAGATGTACATTAGTTACCACTAACATAATTTGCTATCATTCTTAACTTATGGAAAACATAAATAAGAAAAAAAAAACAAAAAGAGATGAAGGAAGAAGAGGAATAATTTACCCTCAAGGTATAATAAATTACTTCAACTCAAAATAATCTTATTTATTGTGTATTAAATCCAAAACAAAATTGTCACAATAAAAGGAGAAAAACCAATATTTAAATTTTAGTGTATCCAAATATCTAAGATAAATTTAATAACATTGTGTTGGAGTATAAAAATTTTTAAAAGGAAAATTAAAATATGTACAGCTTTTCTAAATTTTTGTAAGTTCAACCTTGTTGCTCCTGAAAAGACTTAGGGAATCTGATTTGGGTATATCCAAGCCCATTTAAAATGAAGTCAGAGATTTAGAGAATTTCAGTGATGTAACATAAGAGTTTTTCTTTGTTTTTTTTTAATCTAATTTCAGTCTTGCTTCTTATCATACTATGCTCACTGACTCAATTTATTCACCTTTAAAATATGGATACTAAAATTTTTAATTTCCCTAGGGTAGTTATGGGTATCTGATAAAACAATAAAATGGTTAAAAGTATCTTCATTGATACAAACACTAATCACTTTTGTTAACCTAACAGTTGTAATTACCCAGAGATTCTGATTAATGCAGTACCATATAAATGAAATGACTCCCAAGATTCTCTGGAATTGTGTAAATAATGTAAAATTTATGTTTTACTAGAATACATTCATCTAAAAAAATTGCACTGCAATTCAGTGATATCATCTAATATGAAAATATATCTATATCACACTATATGTGTCCATTATAAAGAAAGACACTATAGGACACATAAAATTTGGGCTTAGTGCTGCTTAAGGGATATTAGAGAAGTAAGGAGATGTGAAGAGGAAAAAAAAACATTCCATTTTTATTTTGAAATCTTGGCTTTCTAAAGGTTTCTAAACCTTTCTAAAGTTTAGTCTACACCAACTCAGCCATAAAATCATTCTTTCCATCTATTTGCTACTTCTACATTTTCCATTTGTTGAACTTTCAATCCTGAAAAAAGTTAGAAATGAAATTTATGGGAAAAATAAGGACAAAGTAAAACTGTTCAATTTTTATTTTCCCATGCTGGTAGAGTATACTACATTCCAGTCAAATGCAAGAACATGGTATCTCCTTTTTTGTTTATTCCTCTGGTTTAGAGGTAATCATGATCATTCAGTTTCCTGCAAATTTCTTACTTAATAAACAAAACTACATTACATTTCACTTGACTGCAGATAAAATTAAAAATCACTAAAAACTTGATCTTCATTGATAGGCCCCATAGGTATTTGAAAACAAAATGGAAATTGAGAAACAACTGAGAAAACTTGAAATTAAAATATTAAAAAAAATTTTTTTTAATTTTAATTTTAATTAGCTTTAAAATTTATTGAAATTCAGACTTAGCATTTAACAATTTAATATAGCATTATTTTGATTATTTTCTAGCTAGTATTTTTACCCACTTTACATGATTTCTGGATATAACTTTTAAGAATTGATACTAATTTTTCATGAGATGCCAGTTATATACTTGTTAAAATCTTGGGTATTTTTCCAATTATTCTTAATGTCAAAAGTTAAAAAAGTAAGTTCAAATATTGAAAATTTAAGATGTTAATACTGGGGCCACCGTAATATAGAACAGAAAAAAATGTTCACAATCATAACTGTTTAAAACTCTTGTTAACATTTATTGTAGTAATGGAATATGATTTTTTAATAAACTATATGAACTTCTTTTTAAAACGTTCAAGCATTATTTCCTTAATGCTTATATGGGTGTGTTCAGTATAAAAATTAATTAAACTGTACTCATGATTCATGCACTATACAGCCTGATTTACATTCAATAAAATATACTAAAATTAAGCAAAAAAAAATATTAAAATTGTAGAGGTTTGCTGGCCTCGCCACACTCTGTCTGGTGAAGACCTTCACCGCAGCTGTGCGGGCAGAGCTGATCCGGGCCTTTGGGCTGGATAGACTACCGCTGCCTGTCTCAGGTTTTCCCTGGACATCCAGGAAGACCCAGCACCAGTGACCTCCAGCTGGGGATGGGAGGGAGAAAACTAGACACTGCCATCTGCTTCCTAGGCCTGGAGGGGAGCCCAAGGGTGATTGGACCTCAGGACCTGGAATCTGAAAGGGTGGGTGGTAGAGGGGAACTGAGCCAACTGCACTGTTGCATAATCTGAGTCAGAGTTTGGGACCAGGCCTCTGCTTTTCCAGACTTAACTGTGGCCTCAGCATAGGGTGGGGCTAGTTGACTGGATCTGGCTCCTGGTCCCAAATCCATTTACACATCAATCTGCCTCACTGTTGTTCAGGGCCATGCCTGTAGTCATGTTTACCTGATTTGATGTTCAATAGGGTAGGGAGGGGGTGGGAGGGACTGGGCAAGGGGCAGGCTTGAGAGGCAGGTTGTCTCCCTTGCCTCTGTCCCAGAAAGCCTTAGCACTGTGCTATCCTAGAGGGGCTTTGGACCACTGGAGAAAATGGGGGCATAGGGTGTAACAGGCTGCACCCATCAGCAATAAAGTTGATCCCAGGGAAAAAAAATAAAATAAAATATTAAAATTATCATGAAATACATCATTAATGAAAGAAAGTTTCCTAGTTATGTATTTTTAAAATTTTTTTTAGTTGTAGATGGACACCATACCTGTATTTTGTTTATTTATTTTTATGTGGTGCTGAGGATCTAATCCAGTACCTCATATATGCAAGGCAAGCGCTTTACCACTGAACACAATCCCAGTTCCACAATGATGTATTTTTACTAAGAATAATTTTCCTGTTTTACATGAACAATAACTTGTATATGATAAAAAGAAACAATGGTAAATGATTGAAAATGGTAAAAATTCTGAATGTCTACAATAAGAAAAATTAAATTTCCACATTTCATAACAAAATAGTATTTTAAATGTGAAATCAATGACCCTAGTGTAAATTTTAAAATACATGGACATTTTAAGACATATATAGAGAGATAGATAGACATATAGATAGATATTGATTATTTTTATACACATTTAATAAAAGCCATGGTTAAATATTCCAGTATGAATGAGTTTATAGTTATAAATAACATGCTGAGTGGTTTTATGTGTTTTATATGATAAAATATCTAAACATTAAAATTATTAATTGCTTTAAAAGCCAAGTGTATAACAAAAAATTTATTGACTTTAAATGACCATCATATTAGACTTAAAATTACTAAAGTAAATCCATTTCTATCAGTTGCAAATGAAAAGATTGTTTTTCTCTCTGATGATAAATATACTGCAGATTAGACTTTTTAAGAAAATATTTTTGGATTTTGAACACATTCTTTGAGACAAATTCTGAACAATGGAAGAAAGAGAATCCAGAAAACTGAAGAAAAATCATCTTATTTATTCCCAAAGAAGATGATGTTTCAAGAGGCATAATAAACCTCTATATAGTGAATTACAGGAAAATTATTCTTGAAAATGTTCTTTTGATACAAATAAATATATATAACATTTTTTAAAATTTAAAAAAAAAAAACATTCAACTAAAGACAACAACTGCCTCCTTCAAAAAGTAATCTCTTATCTTGATACCCAAAGGCATCTATGAATAGTATCTTTATGTAGTCTTATACTGTTTAAGAATTTTGGAAAGTCAGGAAACTATAAAAGAAATATAGAGTCTCAAGTTGTTAGAATGAAGAAAGAAAACTATATCTCTATACATGAAAAGGAAATTCAGTCTTCAACACTGGAACATTTTATTTCATATATGATTTAAATAGCCTTTCAACAGCAAGCTAGAACTTGAAAATTGACATCCTGAAGAAATCATTTGCAATATTTTACATACACATTGTGACATGAAAAACCTAAATATTAGGACACAATTGTGATAATTTAGGGGAAATCAGATGTAAATAATATAGATAATATATGTAGGGCCTTTAATATATGCTGGGTATTTATTTCAGTGTTTCATATGTAGTAATTCACTTAATTCTCACAATAAACATATGAGATTGTTACTTGTCATCATGCCTATTTCTCAACTGGGAAAAATGATGTTAAACTTTGTAGAAGGATTCAAACTGGCAGTCTGTTACCTTATGCCATTTTTTTCCTAGAAACTGTAACTCTATTTAAAAATAATATTTGCTGAAAATTCAACAACTGAAACACTTATTTAATATGTATAATATTTATAATAAATATATTCAAGTATAGCCCTTGGGAATTTTTTATAACTATAAGTATAGCTTAAAGAATGGCTTAATATATTCTGTTACATCTTTAATCATAATATTCATTCACTGAATTTCCACATCAAATTAATCTCCAGAGTTGTCTGATTTACTAAAAATAACCCTAAGCATTAAAGATTATCATTTTTTTCCCAAAAGAGAGGACTTTAAAGGAAGTACCCTGGTTTATATATCACTCAGGATATTTGAAGCTATTTCTTTTTCTTTGTTTTTCTTTTTTATTATACTTTTAGAAATCAGAAGCAGATTTCAAAATTGGCAGAAATACAAGATCCCATTGGCTTGATGCCTAATTTACTTCAAAAAAATGAATGTGCCCTAATCAGATAAGCAAAGTGCTTATGACACTATTTAAAAAGGCACTAATTGCTTATTTTCTCACAGATAGGGTCAGTCAAAATATAATACATTAAGGTCACCAATACTTTTTTTTTAAAGAGAGAGTGAGAGAGGAGAGAGAGAGAGAGAGAGAGAGAGAGAGAGAGAGAGAGAGAGAGAGAGAGAATTTTTAATATTTTATGTTTTAGTTCTTGGTGGACACATCTTTGTGGTATGTGGTGCTGAGGGTCGAACCCAGGCTGCACGCATGCCAGACGAGTGCGCTACCGCCTGAGCCACATTCCCAGCCCACCAATACTTTTTTTAATATAGATCCTATCCAAGGACAAAAAGTATACAAGAAAGACATAAAATATGTTGTTCTCTACACCTAATGAACCCCCAAATTTCTAAGACTGGTAGAGTTTTAGTAACAATCAATCAGACAAGTGTTCAACCAGGAATTAGTATTAAATTAGTAGTACTAATTATACTAAGAAATATTCATTAAACTATTTCCATGTGTCAAGTGTTCTACTAAATATTTTGCATTTATTCACTCATTTCATTCTCATAAAATCCCTATGAAGTAACTATTATCACCCTTACTCTTCAAATAAAAATAATGTTAAAAGCTGTATGTTTACTGGTATATTGCAAGGTATATAAAATAATAACCACTCTTTATGAAGTCTAAAATACATTATTTAGTCTGATAATAGTTATGGCCTTTCTCTAGCTTTCACATTACCAAATGAAATAATTTAAATTTAAAAATGTATCCACCTTAAGAAACTTAGCAAGACCCTGCCTCAAATAAAAATTAAAAAAGGCTTGGGATGTTAAGAGCCCTTGGGTTCCAACCCTGGTACCTGTTCCCTCTATTCACTCCAAATTTTTATTACAATTAATAATACTAAATATTAAAAGTTAAGTTAAAGGCAGCAGAATTCTAAGGTGGCCCACAGTATTTCCTGCCCTTTGATTTAGACAAACTCCATAATCCTTAGGACAGTAAATTTGATAATTTCTAATTAATTTTATTGACATTATATATATATATATATATATATATATATATATATATATAGTGTGTGTGTGTGTGAAGTATAATGTGATGTTTTGATTCATGTGTATATTTACTAATGATTAATTCAAGGTAATTAACATATCTATCACCTTAAACTTTAATCATTTCTTCATTGTGATTATATTCACATTTTCCACTTTTTAACTATTTTAAGAATGTAATGCATTTTACCCCCATGGTTAGATAATTTGGCATAGGTAATCCTGAAATAAGGAGAATGTTCAGGTGAGCCTGATTTAAAAGCAGATGATATTCTAGTCATTAAGGAAGGATGTTAGAAATGTGAAATATAAGATTCAACATGCTGTTGCTGGAGCAGGTACATCTGAGAAAGAATATGGGTGTCCTCTTTAAAAGAGAATAAATAGCCTGTGACTGACTGCCAGTAAGGAAATTCTGTCTATACCTGCAAGGAACTACATTCTCCCAACAATGTGAATGAGCTCAAAAAAAGATGTTTCCCCAGAACCACCAGGCAATGACTCAGCCTGAATGACACCTTGATTTTATTATAAGCAGAGAACCCAGCCAGGTCATTTTGTATTTCTGAACTACAGAATATTCGTCTACAAAACAGATGCTATCTTAAGCTGCCAAGTTTGTGCTAATTTGTTACACAGCAATAGGTAACTAATACATAAACTTTTGAAGGAAAAAATGAAAGTAGAAATATGGATGAAAAACTTCACATGTTTCAAAAGCCAATATTTGAAAAAAAAAAACCTTAAACTTAAATCATGTCTTCCTCTTAAAATATTGTACTCTGAGCTGACATGCTAGTTTATATGATGTATAAAATATCCTCCTATGACCTCCACTATACAAAACTCTCAGAAACTCTAATCTTTTCAATCTTCTCTGACTTTTAGAATACATGCTGAGAAGTCCTATTATTAACTCCTAAATGTAGCCGGACAGGAAAAGTAAAGTAGTAAGTATTAAGAAAGATACATATATGGTATGAAGATAACTCAAAGCACTGAAATAGCATTCATTTTTAAAAGAACTTATTTCACACATCATCCATTGTTATGGGTTGAATTGTTATCTCCACAAAAGATATGTTGAAGTCCTAAATCCCAGTACATCAAAATGTGAACTTAATTGGAACTAGGGTAATTGAAAATGTAATTAATTAAGATAAGGTTATATGGTTGGTATCCTTATAAGAGGATCAGGGACTGATTCCAAAGGCGGACAGCCATACAAAAACAGAGGCAGAGATTAAATTTATGCTTCCAGAAGACAGGAAACACTGGGGCTTCCCAAAGCTGGAAGATGCATGAAAGGATTCTCCTGTAGAGGATTTGGAAGGAGCACAGCCCTGCAGATGCTTGAATTAGACTTTGAGTCTCCATAACTGTGGAAAAGTATACTTCTATTGTTTTAAGCATGTAATTTGTTGTACTTTGTTAGAGAAATCCTAGGAAACCAATATACATCCTGGTAATGATAGGCAGAGTACAGCTGTGGTTTTTGTAATGAGTAATGAGTAGAAGCTGGAATGAGTTTGAAGCAGTTAATAAATAAAAAAAAAATGACTTGAGGAGACTGTTGATATAAATAAGGATATTATAGAATGTGTTAATGAGGTCTCAGGAATAAGAAAGAAGAGCCTTAGAGAAAGTTTCTATCATCTTTGTGAATACATGTATAGTCATGAACAGAATGTTGCTAGACATATGAATTCAAGGTATTTCTGGGGTGTTCTCTGATGAAAATGAAGAACCTGTTATTAGACACTGGAGAAAAGATGATCTGTGTTATAAAGTGCCAGAAAACGCATCTGAATCATGTTCTCTTTTGAGTGGAAAACATAACTTGTAACCATACACTTGGATATTTGAAGAGATTTCCAAAGTGTAAATTGTGCACCCTTGTATTTCCTTGCCATATATAATAAATGAATGAGAGGAAAGAGAAAAATTTAGGAAGGAACTGCACAGCAAAAAGTACAAAAGAACAAGTACTTTGTGTGGAAATTCTGAACTCAACCAAATAGTGTGTTCTGGAAATTAACCAAAGAGTGTAGCAGAACAACCATTTCAGAACAGATTATGCATGTGATTTATGGACAAAAATACTCATCTCAGAAGCATCAAGTTATAGAGATGTTTTCCAGGAAGTTTCTTTGTAAAATCTTGTGTTTAATGAGGAAGACCTCTTTGATATCCAGGGAATAGTGACAAGATTTTTGAGGATTTTGTATCAACAGAAAAACTCTGGCTTTAACCAAAATGAGTAGAGACAGATGGAATGAAGGTCAAATAATTCCAAAGGTAGAAATATGGATGTAGAAGATGGGACTGATAGTACCTCATTGAACCTCCACCCCAGGAGGACAGAGAACTAAACATCAAGTCATAGGTACTGTTTCTCAGACTTTGAAATCTCATGAAATTTTTCCAGGTAGATTTTGGACATGTTGATATATAACCTCTTTTTTTCCAAGTATATTCCTTTTGTATTAGTAGCATCTTTCTTATGACTTTCCCATCATTGTATGATAAAAGCAGATGGCTTTTATTTTCCAGGTTTCACAAGGTTACAAATGAAGAATTTTGCCCCAGAATGGAACATAAGAAGAATCTCCACAACACCTGATTTAGATGACTTAAAGATGATATTTGCAACTTATTTAGTTGATGCTGATAATGGAATTGGTTGTAGCAGAAGAAATCAGGGACAGCATTTTAAAATACTGAAAGGTAAATGAGAATAGCAACATAACATATCACCAGCTCTGGGACACTATGAAGGCAGTTCTAAGAGGAAAGTGCATTACATTGAGTTCATTCATTAAAATAATAGAAAATCATCAAACAAATAATATAATATTACAACTCAAAATCTGAAAAATAAAGAACAAACAAAAACCAAAAGAATAGAAGACAAAGAATAATTAAAAGCCAAAATCAATGAAATTGAGACAGAAGAAACAATTTAAGAAATCAACAAAAATTTTTCTCTTTGAAAAAATAAATAAAACAAATAAAATCTTAGCCACACTAATAAAGAGAGGGAAAACTTAAATTACTAAAATTCATGATGAAAGGGAAATATGATGGGCATTACTGAAATACACACAATAGTCAGAAATTATTTTGAAAATGTATACTCTATAAAATAGAAAATCTTGAAGACATCAAAAAAGTTCTAGAGACATATGACCTACCCAAACTGAATCAGGAAAAGCCCAAGACCATACAGATTCTCAGCTGAGTTTACCAAACCTTCAAATAATTAACACCAATACTCTTAAAATTATTCCATTAAATAAAAAGGTGGGAACCATTATAAACTTATTCTATGAAGTTAGTATCATCCTGATACCAAAACCAGACAAAGCCACATCAAGGAAAGGAAACTTCTGATGAACATCACTGATGAACATAGATGCAAAAATTGTTAATAAAATTCTAGCAAATCACATACAAAACATATTAAGAACATATGCACTATGATCACGTGGGGCTCAGTCAAGGGATGGAAGATGGTTCTACATACAGAAGTCAATAAACATAATTCATCACAGCAATGGACATAAAAACAAGAAGCATATGATTATCTCAATAGATACAAAAAAAGCATTTGACAAAACACAGCACCCACTCAGTTTAAAACACTAGAAAAACTAAGGATAGTAGAAACATACCTCAACATTGTAAAAGTATAAATGCCAAACCTAATGTCAGCATCATTCTAAATGGAGAAAAATTGAAAGTATTTCTTCTAAAACCTCAAACAAGGCAAGAATTCCCTCTTTTACCACTTATATTTAATATCATCCTTCAAACTTTAGCCAGAGCAATTAAACAGAAGAAAGAAATCAAAGGGATATGTTTAGGAAAAGAAGAACTGAAAATATACCTATTGTCCAATGACATGATTCTATATTTAAAAGACCCAAAAGCCCCCAACAGAAAACTTCTAGAGGTCATAAATAAATTCAGCAGACTAGCAGGATACAAAATTAACACCCATAGATCAATTGTGTTCCTATACAACAGTGATGAATCAACGGAAAGAGAAATTAGGAAAATATTGGGAGATGGAAAGCTCTCCCATGTTCTTAGATAAGCAGAATTAACATGGCCAAAATGGCCATACTACCATTGTGATATACAGATTTATTGCATTCATATTAAAATCCCAATGACATTCTTAATAGAAATAGAAAGAGCATTCATGAAATTCATTTGGAAAAGTAAGAGACCCAGAATAGCCAAAGCAATCCTTAGCAAGACAAGTGAAGCAGTAGGCATAATAATACCAGATTTAAATTATACTATAGAGCAATAGTAACAAAACCAGCATAGTATTGGCACCAAAACAGCCATATAAACCAATGGTACAGAATAAAAGACATTGAGACAAACTCATATAAATACAGTTATCTCATACTAGACAAAGGCACTAAAAACATACATTGGAGAAAAGATAACCTCCTTAACAAATACATGGTGCTGAGAAAACTGGAACTCCATATGTAGCAAAATTAAAGTAAACCTCTATCTCTCACCCTGAACAAAACTCAACTCAATAGAGATCAAGAATTTGGATACCAAACCAGAGACCTTGCACCTCGTAGAAGAAAAAGTAGGCCCAAATCTACAGCATGTTGGCTTAGGAATTGTCTTACTTAACAAGACTCCTAAAGCACAAGAAGTAAAACCAATTTCAACAAATGGGGTGGAATCAAACTAAAAAGCTTCTTCACAACAAAGGAAACAGGAATGTAAAGACAGATCCTATAGAATGTGAAAAATTCTTTGCCACCAACACCTCAGATAGAGCCTTAATCTCCAGGATATATAAACAACTAAAAAAAATCTTAACACAGGAAAAACAAATAACCCAATTAATAAATTGGCAAAGGAACTGAACAGGCACCTCACAGAAGAAGAAATATAATCAGTCAACAAATATATGAAAGTTTGTTTAATATCTCTAGCAGTTAAAGAAATGCAAATTAAAACTTACTCAGATTCATCTCACTCCAATCACATTGGCAATTATCAATAATGCAATTAACAATAAGTGTTGGTGAGGATGTGGGGAAAAAGGTACTCTCATACATTGGTGGTAGGATTGCAAATTGATGCAACCACTCTGGAAAGCAGTATGGAGATTCCTCAGAAAATCTGGAATTGAACCACAATTTGACCCAGTTATTCAACTCCTTGGTCTATACCCAAAGCACTGAAACTCGGCACACTTCAGTGACACAGACACATCAGTGTTTATAGCAGCTCAATTCACAATAGCTAATCATGGAACCAGTCTAGGTTCCCTTCAATGGATGAATGAACAAAGAAAATATGGTATATTTACACAATGGAATGTTATTCATCCATAAAGAGAAATGAAATTAAGGCATTTGTCAGTAAATGGACAGATCTGAAGGATATCATGCTAAGTAAAAAAAAGCCAATCCCCAAAAAACAAACACCAGGTGTTCTCTCTGATAAGTAGATGCTAATTCACAATAAGGTGGGAGGTAGGGAAGAATAGAAGTATTTTGGATTAGACAAAGGGGAACAAAGGGAAGGGAGGGGAGATGGGAATAGGTAAGATAGTAGAATGAATCAGATATAACTGTCCTATATACATATATGAATACATGACCAGTGTAACCCCACATCATGTACATCCAGGAGAATGGGAAGTTATACTCCTTATATTTATAATATGTCAAAATACATTCTACTCTCATGTATAACTAATAAGAATAAATTTTGAAAAACAAAGGTCCTAATAATCTGCACATCTAAATAGCCAGTCTCTTTTTTTGCAATGGTCAGCCATTCTATATTATGATGCTAATGCTTCAGGAGATTTAAGATTTTGGAGAAAAATGAGTTAAACATTGGCAGGAAAATAATAATATTTGAGAGATTCCTTATATAGGTCAGACTCTGAAGTAGTCATTTTCCACAGATTGTCTCATGTGTCCCTCATGATAATAAATTCTATCAGGGAGAGGTGGGTTATTATACTTCATCTGTGGTTCCAACAAGTTAATTATCCTGCTCATAGTTGTTCAATTAGTATATAGCAGCAATAAGTTTCAAACCCTGGTCTTCATACCAAAAAAATTTATAATTTCTATATTTGATATCACTTAAAATAAGAATAGTTTGGCATCTAGATTCTCGGACAGAAGAAGTGATAATTTTCAGGCAAAATTTAATTCCCAAATATATACTGTGACATAGTATTTTAGAATTTAACCCGTAAGTAAACTGGAGTTCTAAATAAATTCCTGAAATTAATTAAAGTAAATAATCAAACCAAGTCTAGGAAAACAATAACTTATTCTCTGCAGTTCCAAAGGACATACAAATATAATGACCCAGAACATGATGTCAAAGGTGCCATGAAAGAAAATGATTATTCATATGGGGCAGTGCACTTATTCTAATTTAAAAATGTTTAATCTAGTAAAGTACCTCCTTCTTCATATGGCTTGACTTTAAAAGTTTACTAATGCAAATTACATGGTCCTATCAAGTTTTGTGTTATTTGGTGTTCAAGTATCTTTCCTACTTAGAAAGTATCAAATTCCTTTCCATATATTGTGTCTTTTGAAAGACAGAATTCAACTAATTTAGGCAGTATTTTTTTATAACCTAATGTAGTCCCTTCTTAAGCACAGTTTTGCTTTCCATAGTTTCAGTTATCAGTGCTCAACCAAAGCTCAAATTATTAAATGGAAAACTCCAGAAATAGTCAATTCATAACTTCTATTACATTATATTATTATGATTTTCTGGTTTAATTGTTGTTGTTGTTGTTGTTGTTGTTGTTAATCTCTTATTGAAGACTATATTATAAATTAAAGTTTATCAGAGTACATGCATAAAGGAGAAAACATAGTATTAATATAGAGTTCTGTATTATCTGAATTTTCAGGAATCCCCCTATGGATGTTAGGACATATCTCCAGAGGTAAAAAGGTGCTGAGAGCCACGGCTGAGTCTGTATGGCCCCTGGCATTTTGCCAACAGTATTGGTTGACAGAGGAGGCATTACTATCCGCCTTGGTCGCTACTTTTGAGTTCTTGTGGGGATTCCCCGGGATTCACCTAGAGTTCCCATTGGTTGGGGAAGTCCAGGAGGAGAGATTTCCAGAGGAGGTATTTCCCATGGCTGGTTCCAGGACAAGCAGCGTGGATTTCGGGAGAATTCCCCGGGAGCCTGTGTGTAGTGTTTTGGTGGAGTTCAAAAATAAAGTTTGTTCCTGCTTCAGTGGCTCGTGATTTGTGCCCAGCCAGACTGTGGCAAGAAGGAACTTCTGTATTTAAATTATTAAAGTCTTAGTCTCTGAAGCCATGAAATATGAGTTCTTGTTCTATGACAATGTTGCTAATGAATCATTACAGACACTATTTAAACTTAAAATTTAGGTCAATAAATCCCCAGATTTAATTCGCACCTCACAATGTAAAGAATTTACTCTTGCATGTAGAAGGAGAAAGTATGGGCTTTCAGTGTTTATTCTATTTTATGAGGGAAATTATACTTTATGGAAATGTATTTATGTATATATCTTTTTAATACATAAAGTGAATGTTGCAGCGACCGAAATATAAAAATGAATACTTACTGATTATTAAACTTAATCTTTAATTCATGCTATTAATAGAAATAGCCACTTTAAAAATTGCAAAATGATTTAGAATATAGTTCCTACTTTTCTTTTCAAGATAACCTAGGAAACTTAAATGATATGTTGTAGATGATATTTAAGGCTAATATTTTAAAAAATTTATGGCACTCAGATTTATTTTAACATTTCTAAATTTAAAATATATAGCTGAGATTCTTTTAAGCCCTATGGTTTGTTTGCTTTATATTTGTTGTTAGTTGTATTCATTAAATCTGATGTGTCTATGTGCTTTATACATTCTATTTTTTGTTTTAGATATTCAGTTTATGTGGGGTTTTGTTTCATGTGTTCCATTTAATGACTTGGTACAACTAAAGTGTCCCTGTAAATGAGATGAAATATCTCAGATGTGTGCATCTTAGTAAGATATATTTAATAAATATGCAAATTAATCAATTTATCTCTCTCCTCAGGCAGAAAAGGTGTATGAATTCATAAGCATCACTTGAAATTCTATTGAATGCACCAAAGTATTTCTAGGAAGTATTGTGGAGAAAGTTTAAATTTATGTTTGTCATATGGACATACAATATTGCTACCATCACATTCAGTTACTTATTCCAAATTCAGAAACAGCAAGACAGATCTGAAATCTAGCATTATTTACTGTTTCCAGCCAAGTTTCATAAAGCAGAGGATGAGCGAATTAAACCAGATTCAGAATTATAATATGCTGTTCTCTTCTGGTCTGACACATGAGGTAAACATTTTATATCAACTCCTTTCATCTGATTTCAACAGGCAGAATGATATTTGTCTAACTTGATACAACTGGAAGCATTACACACTTTGCAACATGTACAATATGAGAACATCCTCACTTACTTGTTAAAATTCAAAGCAAAACAAAATAAACAAAATAGATTATGAAATGTTATTTGTGACTATGTCTATAAGAGAAAATTGAGGTAAAACCTGATAAAACATATACAAAGAAGTAAATGTTTAAGCACAATTCTATAGATATTTTAAATCATGGTTTTCATATGGCATGGAATATCCACATATCTAGGTATTTTTCTCAAGTCTTTTATTTAAAAAAAATACTGTATAAGTATAGCACACATTTTATAGAATAGTTCGTTTATTCTAAAGAGTCTCTCAATCATCTAACATTTATGTTCTCATAAATTTTTCAGTGATTTTTGAATAATATTAATATTTGTAAAATTAAGCCAAGAGAGAAGAAGTTTCCCTAAAAACTCATTTTAACTCTGTCTCTAATATAGCTATCTAAACGTTCATTTAAATTATTCTTTATGTTCCTTTTGTAGTTTTCACCAAAAATACAAAGCCCAGACACTATTTTTTTAACTTACCCTGTTTTTTTTCTCATCATAATGTTCCCAGGTTTTATTACTCTACCATGCTGTGAAAATGTCTACACTTAGTTGGTATAGATATGTAGAATTTAATCATAACTATTCTCAGCTTTTTGGTTTTGTAAAATAAAGTTATACTTTTTATAGTCAATCACCAGAAACAGCTGTATTAATTGATAGTACTTTGAATAATTATTGTTTTAGGTTTTATCTGAAAAAAGCATCAATATATTTATCCATTTTAATGATCCAATATTTCAAGAAATAAATTATTCTCACTAATCTCTGAAAATGTTGGGGGAAAAATAATTTTTCTATAGTTCCTACTTTGGGCTCCAAAACTTTTCTGCAAGTAGTCAAATAATAGTAATTTCATCTATGTTAAAGAAGGATGTTGAAAACTAACATGGATGATATAAATGGAACACCAAAGAATTATTCATACAATTATATGAGGAAATTAAAGCAAATAATTCAAGCCTTTATGTAAACAAAAAACTCTTAAGATGCTATACAAATAATCATTCTACCATTTTCACATATAAACCATAAATGAGCTCAATAATTACTCTCTGCTTGCAGAAGAATTGAGAGAGGAATTACTGTTATAAGTTTAAAAAAGTAAGACACACAGACATTCACCATTTTTCCTGCATCTTTATTCTCTATGAGATCATTGATACTATTTTAACATTAAAATTAGAAAAAGAAAACAATTTTAATATAAGAAAAACATAATTGGTAAGGTTTCTGATAGTTGCTTTTATGAGATAACTTGTTTTATTACAAATAGTTTGCAGATTTCAAATGTTGATATTAATTACCTTTTTTCCTGGAAAAATTAGTAAAAATTATCAAGCAATTGATCATCCTTTCATTCATTATATAAATGTTTGTTGAATTTTACCTACAATCCAAACACAGTGACAGTAGCTTTAAAACCTTGCAGGGAAAAGAGATACATGTAATGTACTAATATAAAATTTGGTGATTAATAATAGAATATCTTAATATTTAATAAAAATGCTATTGTAGCAAAGATACATATGCACAAAAGAGATGTAAAAAAGATGATCAAAGTGGAACCATTTATAATAGATATAAGATGAAGGGTAAAAATATTCATAAGCAATAGATCAGAAAAATATATTGGAATTTGTCCACACAATGGATTAATATCCAGGTATGAAAAAGGAATTCATACACACATAAACATATTGTGGAAGATTCTCACAAATATAGTATTAATTGTAAAAAGTCAGGCACCATAGAACCTCTAGCATATAATGCTAATTATATATTTTTACATGCAAAAATAATTTGGGGCCCGGTGCAGTGGCACAGGCCTGTAATCCCATTGATTTGGGTAGCTGAGACAGGAGGATAGAAAGTTTGAGGCTTGACCCAGCACCTTAGCAAGGCCCTAAGCAATTTATCGAGACCCTGTCTCAAAATATAAAATATAAAGTGCTTGGGATGCGATTCAGTGCTTAAATGTTCTGGGTTCAATCCACAGTATTAAATACTAATTACTTTAGCTATACAATCCAGAATTATTACCTTGAAGTAAGACAGATGACAGGTGAAGTGTAGGGTATGAAAGAAGCTGATATCTTGATTTTGGTGTTTGTTGGGGTTTCATTTGGAAAAAAAATCATCAATCTGTGCTCATTTGTGTGGTTCTGTTTCTCTGAAGAACTCTAACTAATGCAATTAAATTTGAAAGTTTTAAAACCATATTATGGCAGTAATAGAACAAAGCAAAGACCAGAGAAAAGAAGAACTAGTTAACATATTCATTATGTGTAAATTAAAATGTTACTTGGCATATGGAGTGAATTTAAAGAAGCTTAGCTGTTATTATAAGTTTAGGCTCTTCAGGAAGATTAGAAATTCTCCCAGAAACAGAAGCCTGGGGAAGAGCTTTAAAGGCATTTTATCTGGAATAACACCAATAAATAATACCAATAAGAGTGTGGAGATATGAAAGTATATAGCACATTTGGAAAATCAAATACTGGTTTTAATGTCTGAGTTCTATGTCAAAAAGCCCTAGGTGGAAAGTATTGCTATGCTACTCCCAATATGATCTTCAAAAGTCCTCTTAAACTAAGCATTCTAAGAATTTATCTAGAAAATAAAAATTTATTAGTTACTATGACTAATTTGAATTCAGATGGTTGGTCTCTAAAACCTGAGCTATCAACTCCATACTCTTTTACTTCTACCTAGGGCATAGCAGCTCTTGATTTAATTTTTAATTAAGAATGTCTGTTTAACAGATATTATTAACTATTATCATATTTGCTAAAAGTCGAAACTAAAACTACTGCTACGACTGTGCTTCTAAGTTTACTAATTCCTTGTAATCATTTATCTCAGTCACTCACCTCTTAGCAGGGAAATAGCTACAATCACTCTACAATTCCTCTTCCTGGAAGTAATACCAACATTGCTTACAAGTGTTTGTTCCCACAATTTTTCCTTACTATTTTGCGGAATACTAGATACAAATTATTTGTCACAAAGAAATTCAAGCTATTAAGCTGCATTACTTATTTTCAAACCTCTGTGCACCAGTAAAATACTAATTGTATGTGTTCAATTGAAGTGTATTATTGACTTTATTCATGTGCATAAAAATAAATACACCTTTTATTTTTATGAACAAATAGTTACAATATCTTGAAATACTGAAGATTACCTCATTTTATAGACTTTCAGGAATTTATTTTGTCAATACTTATATATAATGTAAAAATTTGTGGTTTGCAACATTTAAATACTTTTTGGTTATGAAATGTATTTTTCCAATATTTGTGAAAGTGAGATAATATGAAATGAAATAATACTTCAAGTCTCCAAAAAGGGGACACGTTTCTTATGAAAGTATGTGACCAAGGAGAATAACAGTAATAGAAATAATTCTCAATTCCATAAAGAATTGTTCACTTGCTAAAGAAGTTCATAGAGTCAATAATGGTTTCTGTCTTATTGGGATAAACTGTCACATAAAAGAACTCGTAGATGAAGAAGAAATGAGTAAACATTTGACAAAAACTAACAATATTTAGCTCTCTTTTGAACAACTATTAATAAGTGAGGAATGTGAGAAATAGGAATCAAGATTTACTCTAAAATTTTTGGCATGAATATCTGGAAACATTGCCATTCATGATATGAAAAAACTGGAAGGATGCTTTAAGAGTCCTCAGCTTAATTGAATTTCCATTGCTGGAGTAGCTAGCAACTCCAGCATAATGCAAAATGAAAAGGAGCTGGATGTGGAGTTTAAAGTGTGCCTTTCATGGGGTACTCCTTTTACCCGACAGATAGCCTAATGCCTTGTTGTTTGCCCCATGCTCATTAATAGTCTGTCACACAGGTCGCTTGTTTATACTGGCAGAAAGAAAGCATCCTGGAACTTGTATAAATCACATGTCCGGTTTATGCCAAGCTTATCATGAGTTCAGTGCTGGGAAAACCCATTCTGGTGCAGACCTTGGTTCTTCACAAATCAGTACACCAAATCAGTGTTCAGCAAAAATCAATACACTAGCAAAACTAGAAACATTTTCAAAGACTTTAACATACAGATCCTACAGATGCTAGGCCAGGAGGGTACAATGATTTCAGGAAGGCAGTCTTCCTTCTAATGTGCATGTGAGAGAGGAATGAAGAATTTGGGGAGAGAGAGAGTAAAAAAATCTAGAAATAAATATAATGTAGATTCTTAAAATTTGGGGGTGAATGACTCATTTAAAGAAGTGACAAGAAAGCAGGGAGCTCAGTTTGCCAGGTGAGAGAGATACCCCTAAATTCTTTTTTTTTTCAATCAGGTATTGAATCCAAGGGTATTTAACCACAGAGCCACATCCCAGCCTTTTTACTTTTCATTTTTTATTTTGAGGGTCTTGCTAAGATGTATAGGGACTTGCTAAATTGCTAAAGTTGTCTTTGAACCGGAGATCATCCGCATCAGCCTCCCAAACCACTGGGATTACAGGCATGTTCCATCATACCCAGCCTCCATTTTTATCTATGGATTCCAGCTTGAGCCATTTGGATGTACTGTTCTACTACTGTTGCCTAGTAGCAATATTTATAGTTTTTTTTCTCCATTACAGGCAGAAGCAAGTTTGAGAAGAAAATTCAAGAATTGAGATTATCCAGGCACCGTGGCACATGCCTGTAATCCCAACAGCTCAGGAGGCTGAGGCAGTAGGATCATGAGTTCATAAATAAGCCTCAGCAAAAACAAGGTGCTTAGCAGCTCAGTGAGACCCCGTCTCTAAATAAAATACAAAATAGGGTTTGGGATGTGACTCAATGTCCAAGTGCCACTGAGTTCAATCCCCAGTCCACCCCTCCCAAAAAAGAGTTGAGATTAATGGCAACATTAAAAAGAACACCAAATGCACAGTATAAGAGGATGCATCAAAGAAATTAATGGTTACTAGGTGACCAGAAAGGTTACTAGGTGAGAGTGAGGGAAATCAAGTTAACTGTCTTTTTCTAAATTTGCTTATAAACAGATCAGATCAAGGTTCAAGGCATTACTTATTGCTTGAATAAAGAAAAATAATAATACAAAAATATGGCTTAGATAACAGAATTAGGGGGATTTTTAACCTAGTTTATAACTCATATTTACAACACTATTTAATCGACTATTGATAGTATTGGAAAAATTCATCTAGAGGTATGTCATAGGCCTTTGTGCATGGTCTTTCCCTGTTCAATAGAAAATAGCATCCACTGCAAATCACAAAGCAGATACATACAGTAAAAATAAACAATTTAAAAAACACTCAAGTAAAATTGAGAATTAGAGAGCTTTAGACCTTTGTTTTGCCAAGAAAAAAAAAGAACTGGCTAGATTAACTTTATAGATGCTCTGAAAAATAATTAAAGGACTGTATCAACCACTCAAATGTCTAGTCAAGAAAAGAATACATGGTAAAGTATGGCATTTGGATGGATTTGGAGAATATCATGCTAAGTGAAATGAGCCAAGCCCCTAAACCAAGAGCAAAATGTTTTCTCTGATATGTGGATGCTGATCCACAATGGAGTGGGAGGGCAAGGGAAGAGGAGGAGATGGTGTATAGGGGTGGGAAGGATGGTGGAATGGGACTGTAATTATTACCCTGTGTACATATTTGACTGCATGAATGGCATGACTCTGCATGGCATACAACCAAAGAAATGAAAAGTTGTGCTCCATGTGTATACAATGAGTCAAATGCATTACATTGTTATGTGTAACTAAATGGAACAAATGAAAAAAGGAAAGAAAAGGATATATGGTAGGAAATTTTATGGTAACTTTGTTCTTCCTTGTCCTACCCCTCCTTCATACAATATGTTCTTGGTCTAGAAAAGTTTCCAGATCAGTTCTCAGTTACTGCCAAACTTGAACTAGTGGGCAGGTCAGACATTGTGTTCAATGTTCCAACCTGTCTGGGAGCAGACTGAAGAAACGACCTACATTTTATTTAATAATGAGCTCAGATGTGGAGAAGCAGCAAATCTAAGATCTTAGGTAAGGTACAAATTGGGGAGCTCTGATTGTTAAGAGCTACATAAGTGCAACAGATCTGTATGGTCAGCTGGAAAAATTATATTTTTATTCATAAGATGACAAAAACTGGGCCCAAATACTCTAGAAAAAGAAGTACTCTAAATCATCAAAGCCCTGAAGAGAAGCTGTGGTAAAACTCTTTAAATGAAGACATTTAAAAGTGGCAATGGTGTTGGGGGTATGGCAAAAAAAAAAAGTCATACACAATTCAAATAAAAATCCCTGAAAAAAAAGCCTGAAGGCACCTTAATTTTTCTATTAGACTGGTTTTAAGTTTCATAATCAACCAATTAATTGGTGGAGGACATACCAGACACAAGGCTTCTGCTTGTTTTTTCAAAAAACCAAATTTTCAATCAAAAATTATAATACTATAATGAATATAATATATTAAAATATAATAAATATAATAAAAGATTATGCAAAGAAACCAGAAAACAACTCACTCAAAAGAAACAAATGCCTGCTCAAGACAAGTCTCACATACACAACATTTTTCAAAGAGAAGGGGCAGTACAATTTTCCATTGTCCCCAGAAAGAGTAATGAAAAATAATTGTGAGTAGTATTAATGTCTTCCATAAAAATAAATGGAAATTATCCTCACAATTTTTGACTATTAGTAATACATTTGCAATTATATATAAAATATATGTAAAATATATGTATATATTTATATAATAGCTATTATTATTATTTTCCATAGTCCATTTATGTTATTATAAAAGAATGCCTAAACCTAGGTAATTTTTAAAAGCAGAAATGTATCACAAGTCTGGAGGCTGAAAAGTCCAAGATCAAGGCACTAGTAGGTTTGGGTATAGGGTCAGGACTGCTCAGTGTTTCCAAGATGGATCATTACTGCTACATCCTCTGGAGGGGTGGAATGCCGTTTCTGCACAGTTTTTGTCATCTTATGCATAAAAATATAAGGCAGAAAAGCTAACAGTCATAATGCCTACTAAAGCCTCTTTTATAAGGGTTTTTAGTTCCATTCACAAGGGAAGGGCCCTCATGACCTAAACACCTTATAAAGTTCCCATTCTTAATACTGTCACATTGGCAACACCTGAATATTGGAGAGCACACATTTGAGCCATAGCATCATATCTGCTCTGCCTGAGCATTCTATACATTAATCTCATTTAAAACTCAGAATAATTCCTATTATTATTTTCATTGTACATATAAAGATAGTGAAGCTAACAAACATTATAATGTTTCCTCAAAATTAAAATAGGAATGGCAAAAAGGACTTGTCAAGATTATCAGCAGCATACACAAGGAAGATATTAACAAACTAAGAAGGATGTCAGTATTTTTCACATCATGCCACATAGGTAGCTATTTATTCATAAGGACAGGCTGTCTGGTCCAAATGATGAGAGAATAAAATGGACTATTTCTTCCTGATGAGATGAGTAGAATAATGCTAGAAATATGGAAAATGTGCTTAAAGTTCAGCTAGGAAGAAAAGTACATCCTCCCCTAATCATGCTCTACTTTCCACATGTTAATTTTGAGAAAATGCCCTTAGTTACAGAAAATTGCTTTGAAAAGGCTGACACAACTGGAAATACTATTAGAAGGAGAAGATTTAAGGGTGACATTCCTCAGGGCAACATGATCATAATTTTCAAAACATATATGAGGGACAGAGAACCTTTTTCTTGAAATATTCAAATACAGATTTTTATATTTTATGTTATGTTTCAGATTCCTTAATCACAATCCTAAAAGCATGTTCTTTATTTCAATGTATAACACTTGACCTTACATTCATTTGTGTTGGTATCAGTTTCCTTTTATTGTATATTTCCTATCTCCAGGGGAAATTGCACTTAAAAAGGTATCTCACAAAAACACAAGGGACACCAGTAGTAGAGTCAGCCACATGACCAGCATGATAACTTCATAATAGAGGTTCAAAACATAGAAATTAACTAGTGAGTTCAAATTAAAGAAACATGACTCTCAATTTACCTTTCTGCCCAGCTCAGAGAAGGCTCCTACCAGCTCCTGCGTCTAGCCACCTGATGTGTTAGCGAGGTTTACACAAGAGGCCAGCAAGAGAGAGAGAAACACGCCAGGGAGTGAGCTTTTATTGGGGAACTGAAAATTCCATCCACTGAAGGTCGAGGGGGGCAGCATTCCAAGGTCAGGGTCAGTGATTGGTTTTCAGGTCAGTGGTCAGTCACACCCCCACACTGACAAGCCCTTGCACCTGGGGAAGGGTGGGGAAGGCTCTGACACAGCTTGTCTAAGTGCCTCACACCCAGCCAGGTTTGTAGCTCAAATCACCTGCAAGAATGGCTTCCCACAGTTCCCTGCTGAGATATTCAACCCTTAAAATAAAATCATTCCCCTAAATATTTGTCTCCATTTTTATTTTTTTATTTATTTGTGCATATATATTGAGCATTTCTCTTTCAGGCTGTGTTAAATACCATGAAAACATCTAATGCTGCAACAAAAGTGTGAACATGGAGCTTTAGGAGGGTGAAGTAAAGAATAACTGCTTGGAGGAGTCAAACAGGTGTTCCTAGAGAGCACTGGGTACAATGGTGTTCCCTGTAATCTTAGTGACTCAGGTGGCTGAAGTAGAAGGATCACAAGTTCCAGGGCAGCCTCAACAACTTAGAGAAACCCTGAGCAACATGGTGAGAATCTGTGTCAAATAAATAGATAGATAGATAGATAGATAGATAGATAGATAGATAGATAGATAGATAGATAGATAGATAGATAGAAAAATAAATAAATAAATTGTCATTCCTAGAGAAAATTAAATTTGAGTCTTCAATCATTAATAACCATCTCCCAATCCCAGTAAAGTCACCAGGACATAAAGTATGCTAATTTTTTAAACATACTCACCATACAGAAAGTTGAGGATGTCCCCATTTTTTTAGTGTAACAAGGAATATACATGAAATGATAGCACAAATACAGTCTGTCTACTTGAAAGATACCTATCTCTTAAATTATTCAGGACAATTCTTTAGGAATCTCACAAAACAGAGTACACAGTTATCTAACTCTGTTACCTACCCATTAGATAATTTCAATGATACAGAGAAAATGAAAAAAGAGAAATGCCAATTTTTTTAATGGTTACGGATAAGTTTTATTTTATGTACATTTTCCAATAAAACCCCAATCATGATATGTTTTAAAACAGCTCAAAAGAAAAATATTTAATATTAATTTGAGAGTATTTAAGATGATTGAATTTGAGCAGCTCACAAGGCAGCTGCTACATGTGAGAAATGGCTCTGGGGTGTACAGAGCTGAGCTCAATTACTACAATAGATGAATTTAGCCAAGTGCAGTGGAGGTAGTACACATTTGCAATCTCAGTGATTGGGGAGGCTGAGACTGGGGGATCACAAGTTTGGGGGCAGCCTCACCAATGTAGCAAGACCCTCAGCAATTTAGCAGGACACTGTTCCAAAAAACAACAAGGACTAAAAAGGACAGAGGATGAAGCTCAATGGTCAATAATAAATAGTTCAATCCCCAAAAATACACCTGTTTATACTTGTATGTAAATCTATAACATACTTTTTAAAAATCCTTCAAAATAATTCACCATCTATGAGAAAACTCAGACATATACAAAGACAATTCAACCAGGCAAATAATCCTGAATGACAAAGGATGTGCATGAAGTTTTAGAACAAGAACAAGGAGAGATTGCTTTTCAGGACTCTCAGAAGGCTTTTTTAAAAACTTTGTTCTTTTTAGTTATACATGACAGAAGAATGTTTTTTGATAGACATATATAGAACATAACTTCCCATTTTTGTGGTTGTACATGATGTGCAGTCACACTGGTTGTATATTTATATATGAACCTAGGAAAGTAATGTGTAATTTATTCAATTGTCTTTACCATTTTCACCCCCTCTAAATTTCCTTCATTCCCCTTTGTCTAATCCAAAGAATTTATATTCTTCCCTCCTCTCTCCTTATTATGTGTTAGCATCCATATGTCAGAGTAAACATTTTATTTTATTTTATTTATTTATGTATTTATTTATTTATTTAATATGAGTCTGTTAAACCATAAGGACAATAATATGACTATTTGAGTTGACACAAAAGCATTTGACAAGTTTTAAGAAAAGTAAATATTGTCATTTAAGGCATCAGAACAGTATTAGGTCACAGTTAATTATAAGTTACTCAAAAAAATAATGCAATAAAGGAACTTTACTTAATCTGGTATTCCTGAATACTATAATGGTAGTTTTGTTACACTTACACTACACTAAATGTGGAACTGCTACTGTAGAACTAGAAACAGAAAAAGAAACCATTAAAGAAGAGCATGTCATGGAATTCAAAAGATGCTAATTATTGCTTCTCTATAAATTAAAATTCAAGAAAAGACAAAGAACAAAATAAGATTAAAGTGTATTCCTTGATCTTTCTTTTCTTTTTCTTTTTTTTTTTTTGTACTACAGATTGAATCCAGGGTTGCTGAGTCACATCCCCAGCCCTTTTTATTATTATTATTATTATTATTATTATATTAAGGCAGAGTGTCAATAAGTTTCTTAGGGCCTGGCTAAGATACTGAAGCTGGCTTTGAACTTGTGATCCTCCTGCCTCAGTCTCCAGAGTTGTTAGGATTACAGGCATGCACCACTATTCCAGACTAATGCCTTGATCTATGAAAGAGGAAGGAAAAGGAGACGGAGAAGAAGAAGAGAGGGAGGGGAAAGAACAACAACTAGACCACTATAATTTAATATCAGGCACTTTCTTCTGAACTTTACATGTATTACCCTAATTCAACTCTACCACATAAAGTAGATGTTTTTTTAATTTTTTTTAGTTGTCAATGGACCTTTATTTAATGAATTTATTTATATGTGGTGCTGAGAATCGAACCCAATGCCTCACACATGATAGGAGAGCGCTTTACCACTGAGCCACAACTCCAGCCCCATGAACTAGACATTTTAAGGTATAATTTACATATGAGAAAAATAAAAATACTTTGGATAATCAGTGACAGCTACATAAATACAAACCTCCTCTGTTGTTATGTTAAATAAGAACTATAATAAAAGATAACATGTTCCTAACTAAATATTTTAAAACCTTTATAAGATCTTGTTTTAGAAACTGCACATAAATGTTTTATTTTTTAATTAAAAACAAATTCACTAAAATAAAAAAATAAATTTAACACAATTTCAATGAAATCAAGTGGTTTTAAATGTCATAGGTAAAATACATCTTTAATTTTTATTTCAGTATAGCTAATGCAGGGATTGTTATTGTCAGTTGTGTATTTTTCTTCTTGATTTTCCTACATTTACACTTTCTACACAGCTTTTACATCATGCTCCCAGCAGTGTTTTTTCACACTGATAAAAAGAGCCATAATTACTTTTCCTTTTAGAGTATGCAGACATATCACACCATTCTATCACACCAAACTGCCACAAATCTGTCATTCTCTAAAAGTTTATATTTGTGTAGTCAGCTACTGCTTTCGAGCCTCATAATTTAAATAAAGATGAATATTTTTGTATTTCTACACATGCAGTTGTATGAATGTAAATGTGTATTATGGTAACATGACCTGATAATTAAGGCAACCATTAGAAGGATGTGCAATTATTTTGCATTTATTAAACAAGTATATTGAGAATTTAAAGTGTGCATGGCACTGTGAAAATGCCACTTCCTTCCTTTTTCTCCAATAAAAAGTCCACCTTTTCCAAGAAGGAAATGAGATTGAGAAGTAAAATGGAAGCATACTCTGGTTCTTGTCCTTGCAGGAATTATCTATGAAATCACTTGTTTGTAATGGGAAAACAATCTGTAAATGAAAGTTTTCTTCACCATCACCACTTTGCCAACTTTGAAATAAAGTAAGACTGTAAAATATCTTGTCTTTTATCCAAGTCTAAGAAAAGTATCATTTCAACTTTTACTTTTTTTTAGAAATGTCTACATTCAAACTGCATATCATATTAATAGAAAGTTTAATAGATACAAGAGGCTGAATAACACATATCTGAAGGCTCAAATTTTGATTGAGTCAATATAAATAATTTTTACATAAGAGTAAACCAGAGCTGAAACCTCAATTCCACAAATAAAATGAAAATATTTAGTTTACAAATATGAAATCTTAGTTGAAAATGATGTAGTATGTTTTATAATACATGGCCAGATATTTAATTATTTGAATACATACCCTACATGTCCAAACATAGTTTTTTTATTTTTAAAAAGTTTTTAATTACTTATACATGAAATTAGAATGCATTTATGCAATTTGATATATCATACATAAATGAGGTATAATTTCTCATTTTTATGATTGCACATGTTGTAGAGTCATATCAGTCATGCAGGCAGTCTTATATGTACATATATATTTCATTCCACTATCCTTTCTTATCTATCTGTATAGATAGATAGATAGATAGATAGATAGATAGATAGATCTATCTATCTATAGGGAATAATTTCCCATTTTTCACTTTCCACCATCAAATGGCATAGGCACACAACTGGTTTCACACACACACACACACACACACACACACACACACACACACACACACTACACACACACACCCAAGAGATTGGTGAAATAAAGTATTCTCTCATTTAAAAATGAGATCATTTACTAGAACAAAAGAATAATAATGATTATTGTATGTGACAATGTAATTAGGACAAATATCTGAAGAGCATTTTATATTTCACAAGGCATCTTCATGTATATTACCGTATTTGGTTTCCCAGTAAACCTTTGAGAAAGTAGTATTACTATTTCAAATAGGACTGAGAGTCCCTGCCTGTTCTGGCTTAACTTTTGTGCTGTAATAATTTGATTTGCCATATGATGGGTACCAGAGGAGAACAGTTACAATGCTTTATGTTAGATATCAGATGTGCAATTTCACAGAATCTATTATGTTTCCAAATGCTGCTGATATTTTATAGCATCTTTCATTTAAAACACTGACTAATTGGTGAATTGTAACAGGAGCTGAACTACCCCTCTGAAACAATAACTACAAATAAACACTTCTTCATTTACTCTATTTTCTCTAATTTCTTTAAAATTGAAGTACCTTGCAGAAAATTTTCCACTGAGGCTTCAGAATTTATCAGTAAAAAAAAAAGTATTTTATTAGTCTGCATAGAAAACATTGAATATGCTTGCTTTGGAAAAATGAAAACTTTTTTCTGAAGGATATATGTGGTAACTGATAAAGGGACCTTTGAGGACTCCAAAGATGATTCACCTCCTATTCTATATTCATCCCATAAAATTGTAGCTCCTTTCGTAGTGCTACTATCTAGTAGTCAAGAACTGTGTTTTACAATAAATCACTTTCAAACCCTTTTTGATATCCCTTCCTTTGCCTTGGCTACAGTATACTGAAAGAGCAAAATTAAAATATATCTCTCTGAGAAGGCTTCTCATTGTACAGCTACAGGAATATCAGACATAGAGACACTCAGGTTACAAGAATTCTTCTCAGTCTAGCAATTCTAAATATGTCCTACTTTAGCACACTCAACATTTCCTTCATCAAAAATCAGTTAAAGAGATAGAGAAAGAGATGGAATATGGATTCAACCATATGGATTTTAAGCTTTTATATACAATAAAATCTATTTTAAATTAAAAAATACAGCCTACTACATCATCTTACAGTTTTCACTACAAGAAATAACTATGTAACAACCACCACAAACATGGTCCCATTCTAGATGTAATGAATTTCTTTATACATTATGGTGGCCCTGAGAACTCTCAATGGCATTACAAAGTACATTCATATTCTCTTCTAATACAAAGAACTCAGAGGAAACTTTGAAAATGTCTTGTAAAAGAGGCAGTAATTAACAATTCCAAGAAAAACTTCTTTTCTTCACAATGAAAGAGGGCTCTATCTTGTGAAGATTTTCCATCTATATGCAGCTTTACTGTACCTGGAAACATTGGTCAACTACAAAAATCAGTGGTTACACTACGGTAGAACTTGTGGTGTCATACAAAATGAAACAATATTGTATTTTGGATTTTGAAGAAATTGCCACAAATTCATACACATCTATTGGGATGATGCCCTAATTTTTTAGTTAAGCATCATTCCCTGTTCAATAAGAGTCATTTTACTTTTCACAAAGGACTACTTCATTTGTTCCCAAGGGATGGAACCTCAACTGGTCCCTACCAATTTTTTTCATAACCCAGGAGTGCTTAACCACTGAAACACATCCATAGCACATTTTATAGTTTTATTTAGAAACAGGGTTTCAGTAAGTTGTTTTGGACCTCACTAACTTGCTGAAGCTGGCTTTGAACCTGTGATCCTCCTACTTAAGCCTCCAGAGCACCTGGGATTACAAGTGTGTGCCACCATGCCTGGCTACACTATTTTTTAATGCTGTCCTCGATTATAGGTTAAGCTTCCATATCAGCACCTTTTAAAACTATGCTTAATTTGATGAACTGCCAGTAATCAGGATCCCTGTAATTTGGGGAGTTGGGTATCAGAGCTCAAAAATGTTACATTAATATTGGTTTTATATTAGCTACTTCAAAGATATGATTTATTTTTAATGTTCTAATAAATGTCCAAAATTTTTCTTTGCTATATAGTCACAGTTCGTTTAATATTACTCAAAGGATGGAGCTGACAGCAATCAATGCCAGGAAATTGGATTAGACAAATTTAGCAACATATTGCTTCATTTTACAAAAAGGCCTAATTTCCAAGTGCAATGGCTAACATCTGCTACACAAACCTCTAAATAATTCAACATAAAAATGGCCTTGAGAAACATTTTCTTCAAAGCAAAAAACCTTTTCTAATTCAAAAAGTTTAATATCTGTTCTCAATTCTATGCAACAAAAATTTGTATACAATCTCATATATGTCAGGCACTATACTAGACTTTGTGAATGCAAGGTTAAATAAGACATTGCTCCTGAATTTCAAGAAGTAAAGGGTGCATTTTTCTTTCCTGGTCCCTTAGCGCCATTTCCCTTCAAAATAATTCCTTCAGTTTCTATCTTACCTGAGTTTGCTTTCTTCTTCTTTTATCAGTGTGTGTCTTTATATTGAAGATAAATCTTTCATGGTCAATGGGAGCCTTGAACTGATGTAGCCGACATTGTGAGACAATTTCATTTTGTTCACTGCTGATTTGATGACTTAGAGTCCTTTATTCTTCTAAGAAGATTCAGTGAGTGTTAAGAGGAGGAAGCACTCTGTACTTTTATATCAAATCCTTCTAAGAAAGATTAGGCTTATTATCATCATTCCAAGTATAAAAAGAAGCCAGGAAATGTGAGGTGATATTCACAAAGGAAGCCGGTGGCATAGATCAGGATTAATCTTCATCATCTTTGCTCCCTAATTAAGTAAGATTAAAATGATCTTATTAGTTTGCCATATGCATGCACAATTACATTTTGTGAAATTTCTAACAGTAAGAAATTGATTTTTGTTTAATGCTCATGGCAAATTTATCCTTTTTAAGATATCCACTCCTATAAATTTGCACTGTAAATGGTTATCTTTTAAAATAATATACAAATGGTTTAACATTAATATAAATATGATGAATTGATGTCTAAAAATAGTGGCAAATTAATAATTTACAAATATGTACATTTTAATAATATTAAACAACATGAGAAAATTTTAACACGTTACTCTCAATTGTGTATATTTAGAAAAAAAAAATAAGTATTTGCATGTCAGAATTGGTGCAGAAACATCTATTTCAGAATCATTCTCTTTTTTCCTCCCACCAGATGGATCCCACTGTTACGTGTGAATCTGGGACAATTTAAAAGCCTATCTCCTCTTTCCATCTGACTGAGATCTTTCCAGGAGGGAAGACACATCTATATCAAGAACAGTAAGGAATCTTTCAAAACACTCTGGGGTAGGTGAACAAAGGAGCAGTTAGATAAAAACAAATTAGTTCAGGAGACTGAATATTTTTTATTATGAATTCTTAAATACAAGAAGAGGAGTTTACTTTTCACTTTAGAACATATGGAATATATAGAAATCTTCCCATGTTTTTAAAAATGCTTTGTGCATGCTATTATATGAGTAGATAAATATGGAAAAGTAGATCATCTTGGTATATAGACATTTGCCCTCCTAAAGATAAAAATATCACAGGTAAATACAAATGGGGTAAATAGAGTATGTTTTAAAATTGGAGATGGGGATTTAAATATCAGACTAAATATATAGTGTATTCATTGATTTTTTAGAAATATCTAAGATTAGACTTTTATAACTGCTGTTTCCCAGAGTAACAGCAAGTTGATGACCAAAATATCTTTATATAATTAAGACTCAAGGACATAACACTTTATTATGTCTGAGAGATTTCCTAATCATTTAGGTTTTTAAGGAATTTCTTTTTCTAAATGTACAAAACAATGTTCACTCAAAACATATCACCCAAGGGGATGTGTTATGGTTGATTAGAAATTCTTGACTTCATTCTAGAGGATACTATAAGTCTGTAATGAATCTCAACTTTCAAGACCCTTTCCAATTACATTTTAAATAATTGAAATTAGAAGAGAAAACTTAGAAAAGCTCATTTACTTTTAGTCTTTTTCTTGATTTATCTACCATTACAATCCTGGTGAAAGACAAAACTGATTCATTGGTTTCATTTACTTCTATGATCATAGTAAAGCAGAGAGAGAGGAGAGAGAGATAGAGAGAGAGAGAGAGAAAAGATGAATACATAATAGACTACAGAATAACAAGGAGACAATTGTCCCTGTGCATCTGCTGTCCTAATACTAATTGGCAATCTGCTTCATTTTAAATAATAATTATATGAATGAGATGTGTTCTAAATTGTATGCATTGTTGCCAAATGACTGAAAATGTGCTTTTTACGTGTCAAGTAGAAGAAAACACTTTCTCAGGTGCAAGAAGAAGCAATGCTGTGCAGTCAGTTGAAAGAAACATTCAAACAATTACACACCCTACTGCTCTAAGTCATATTAAAACAATATGTAAACTAATGCAATACTAACACAATGTTTCATAAATGGCAAATAGGCTGGATGAACAGCTAACCTTCCAAGTTAAAAAATATCATATCATTGATTTGTTCTGTGAGAGTTTATAAGCTACATATGATTTTATTCATATTATGTATAATCAGAGGTTTGTATATGTATATGTCTATATAAACAAACATGATAGATATGTCATTTTCACAAACATCTGAAAACAATTACAATAGGAAGTTTGAAGCACTTATAAAAATGCCTACATTAAATTTTCTGACATTCAGATACCTATAATTTTCTTGTGCCTTGTAATTTGTGAACATAAACCAGATATGTTAGGTTTAAAGCTATAGTTAATAGGAAAGACAGCAGAATACAACAGACACTAGGATGGCAATATGTAAATCAATGGAAGTGTAACTGATGCGATTCTGCAAGCTGTATACGGGGTAAAATGGGAGTTCATAACCCACTTGAATCAAAATGTGAAATATGATATATCAAGAACTATGTAATGGAGGGGTAAGACAAGATAATACAAATGGAAGAAATGATTTACAGTAGAAGGGGTAGAGAGAGAAAAGGGGAGGGGAGGGGAGGGGAGGGGAGGGGGGATAGTAGAGAATAGGACTGACAGCAGAATACATCAGACACTAGAAAGGCAATATGTCAATCAATGGAAGGGTAACTGATGTGATACAGCAATCTGTATACGGGGTAAAGTTGGGAGTTCATAACCCGCTTGAATCAAACTGTGAAATATGATGTATTAAGAACTGTGTAATGTTTTGAACGACCAACAATAAAAAAAAGCTATAGTTATTTGAAGTGTTTTAGTTTGAACTTCTGATTTCTATTTTAAATCTCATAAATTTATCACCTACATTCTTCCTTCTACTTAAAGTGTGCTCCTGAGATAAGCACCATTTAAGTGACCAGGGACTTCACAGAAATGCAGAATCTCAAGTGCCATCATGAATGAACAAAATCATAATCTGTATTTTAACAAGGTACCAGGTGATTTCTTTGCCTACCTTTGACACAACAGGAAGAACAATAAACAGGTTCTAAACCTATTTCTACTCCTTTGGGTTTTCTAAGTCTCTGTTTCCTTCCTTTATAAATAGTGATTATAATTCTGATAAGACTACCTCAGAGTTAATATATGGGTCAAATTAGCATTTATTTGAAAATATGAAATAAAACATATTAAAAAGTTTTAAATGATATGGTGGTGGATTGTAGAAAAGATTCAAGGGTGGAGAATTAAAGAAAAGAAAAAAAACAGGTAGGAAGGTGAATAATAAAATCAATGCTTACCAAAAAGCTAAGGGGAAGCAATATTGTAAAAGAAAAAAGTGTGAAATCACACAATTCTACTTTCCAAAAAAAAAAGGTAATTTCCCACTAAAAATAATAACGTTGAAGATGATCATTATAAGAAAATAATGATTTTTAAAAACAGTGAAATATTTAATATGAGATCTAAATTACTTTTTCTTTGTGTATACTGATAAATTGATACTGAAACTGGTTCCCTGTACCCAATCCATAAATGTTGTAGTAGTCAATAGGGAAGAGAAAAAAAAGGTAAAATATGAGAAGCAATATGTTAACAACAATAACAAAAAAGCCCACCCTAATGCAACTAAACAACATGCCACACTATAATAATTTCCTAGATGTCATAAAAATTTTCAAAAAATTGGTGATTTAAAACATGAAATATTTATTTTTTCTTAGCTCTGAAGGCCAGATGTAAAAAAATAAAAAATCAAGGTGTCATTAAGGCTACACTTCTTCAGAAGTCTCTCAGTAATAATCCACCCTTTTCTTGTGGGTATATCAATACTTCCATGTTCACATTGCCTCTTCTTATTAATTGGGTATAATGTACCTCTGCCTGTTTCTTATAAGGATATTTGTCACTTGATTTAAGGCCCTTAGGAATAATCCATGATAATCTCCACTCAGAATCCTTAATATACATCTTTTTCCATGGAATATAATATTCACTCTTTCACCATATAAGATAGCATGTAGAGTTTCCAGGGATTAGGAAGTGCACATGTATTTTCAGAAGCCACTATTTAGTCCAAAAAACCCAATTAGCATGTTGGTCTATGTCCAATAGATTTATATTTAATAAAATAAAGCATTTGGGGTGTTTTGTAATAGCAAATATTTTTAAGCACTTACTATTTACCAGGCATGACATCAAACTTACATCTATTAATTCATTATATCTTTCTAAGCTGTTATATGAGATAGGCCCATTATTACTGCATTTAAAAATGTGGAAACTGGGTCACAGACAGGATAAATGTTTTGCCCAATTTCACACAGCAAGTCCATAGTATAGGTAGAATTCAAATGTAGGAAATCTGGTTCTAGAACACAAATTTCTAATCAGAGAGAATGTACCTTATATGCTATAACTAAGTTTTGTATTCATGGTAGTTACTTGAGTTCACAATTGGTAATTTTTAGATGTTTAAATATAGATTATGTATAAGGCAAGAGGTAAAATAGTACAATATGTATAACCAGTACTTAAAAATAAGTGCTTTTTAAAAATATTATTAAATGTGGCTCATAGATTATATATGTTAGACTCTATTAGAATGGGCATGAAAAAAGTAAGATTTATCTAAAAATGTCTAAATACTGATATATTCCTGGTGATACTCACCCTTGCAGAATCATTAAGGAAAAACAAGTCCTATATACTCCTTGCTTATAATACTGAGAAAAAACATAATTTGAAGTAAACTGTCAATAAATAGAATATAAAAAGGTAAATTCCAGAGTATGGCATTGTATTTTCAGACTGTAGTAGTATAATCAAATACTATAACTTATTGAGGTCATATCAAGTTTCATAAGAAAAAGTATTCCTTGAGGTTTAAGTCTACCCTCAAGAAATAGATATGGAGCAAGAGAGAATGAGATAGAAGAGAAGATAGCAGAGACCAGCACAGGAAAACAAAGGTTGTTGCAGCTCAGACTTTTCAGTAGAAATTATCATTCTTTGTTCTGAATATCGTTTTACTTTGGGAAATTTTAAAACATTTTAAATTAAGTGTTTTGTTCCATGTCTTCCTTTGTCCCTCTTCAAAGACATCATTCAATATATTAATAGTCCTTCTAATACTTTCTTATGAGAATTTATGTGTGATCAACTCTCTATTATCTTAGAAATTTTTAAAGTTTTTTGAGACTGTGTTCCCATGCAACTATTGTTCTACATATATTTTCATCTTTTCAGAAAAAAAATAATTTTCCATCTATCTTTCATTGTCTATTATTCTTTCTTGAAGATACTGAATTTTGGATCACTAACATCACTACATCAACAGCATACTTATTACCAGCATGAAACTGCTTTTCTCAAACCTAACCACAAATTGTTCTCTGCTAAATCTGAAGGACACTTTCTAGTACTTTTTTCACTTGATCTCTCCACAGTATTTAAAATTGGTATTCACAACCTTTTCTTGAAATACTCTTTGTATACTTGTCTTCCATTACATTACTACATTCTACTCGTTTCTCTCCTACCTCTCACACCTTTTCTTTGGATGCCATTTTGAACTGCTCTTACTCTGCCCATCCCTGAAATATTACTGGTTTTAGGGGTTTTAACCCACTATCAATCTAGAGTCCAAGGACCTCCAAGAGCTTATACATTGTAGGTTATACATAGTAATATGACCAGTGGATTCATATTCAATAAAATGAAGAATTTGGGGTATATTGTAATAGCAAATATTTTTAAGCACTTACTATTTTCCAGGCATTAGAGCAAACTTACAGGCCAGATGTAAAATAATGGTGAAAATTCTTTATTTTAATAACCTCTTAGAATCTAAATAAAAATTAGTGATACTTCAGAAAACCAAAATATTATGTACAAAACCTGTAACTTCATCACTAATAGAAATCAGATCATTTCATATCAATTATATAAAGATGTTTCAAAATACATTTAACACCTTTATTACTTTAATATTGTTTATTAAACCTACTAGATATTGTTATTTAATGTGTCAGTAAAAAGAATATATATTTGCTTACAACAAATACACATTAAAATATTTTAATAACCAATTAATGTAATTGTTTTGTGTATCATTAATATTATATACATATACACTAAATTAAGTATTGTAGGTACATAACTTTGTTTTATAAAATGTGTACATTATATATCATATACACTCACATATGCAAACAACAAATAATTAAGATACATTATTCCTTAGACTTCACTAAAGTAACAGAGGTGATTTTTAAAATATTTTTTAAATTTTTAAAAATATTTTTAGTCGTCAATGGGCCTTTATTTTATTTATTTATATGTGGTGTTGAGAATCAAACACCATGCCTCACATATGCTATGCAAGCACTCTATCAATGAGTCAAAATTTCAGCCCCACAAAGAATTTGATGGAGTAAAAAAGGATAAGAATCATTACCTCTAGCCTACATTATTTTCTCTTGTGAGTTTGTGCATTTTCTCTGAATTATCTCATTTGTTCTCCATGACTTCATTAACCATCTCTATACAATGATTACCAAATCTCCAGTCCCAATCTCTCCTCTAAAGTACATATATACATATACAAGTAGTTACCTCACATTTCCATTTATATGCCTCAAAGCAGATCTATAATGGAAGATGATGATCCCCATTTCCCTCTCCCCTATAAAAAATGTTTCTTTTTTTGTGACTCTCTAATGAGATGAGATGGTACTACCAACAACCTAGATTGCCAAGCTAATAATGGTGGGGGAGGGTCTCAAACTCTTCACATTCTTATATCCACCATAAGAATTTTTTTGTTCTGATCTCTTAAATATGTCTAGAATCTGCTTCTGTGTAATTTTATTTCCTCTTCCCTAGTATGGTGTACCATCATCTCTCACTTTAACTACTGTAACTGCATTCTAAGTGCTCTGCCCACTTCAAGTCCTACACAAATTTTTTACACATTAGAGGCCAAGTAATATTTTCAAAAAGACAAATCTTATCACTTCACTTCCTTTCTTAAAACAGTTAACTGATTCTCCAGTTTCTCCCTTGAGCACATTATCATTGCTTTCAGGACCTTGCTGTGATCTAACTCCATCCCTAAGTCTCCATTCTCATTCTTCTTCACTTTCCATTATATACTGTATGTCCTAACTATTCTGAATTTATTTTATTTTATTGACTTTCTGTGCTTTCTCTTTGCTCCTGAATTCTCTCTTCTAGCCTTCATACTCTATCTTGACTCCAATTCATGCTTTTTCTTTCACACTAAATGAAATCTCCTCCAGGAACCTATCTTTGGGCCACTGATTTCTCATCATACACTTATCATCCTACTTCTCTGCCCTCCTTCCATTCACATACACAAACAGGATAAGTAACTTTTAAATATGCTGCCTGAAAACATTACATATCCAACAGCATATGATTAATGACATCACAGAGTGCTTATTTACTTGCCTACTTACCCTAATAGACTGTATCCTCATCATGTGGAAAACATAGCAGGGGTTCAAATGGTATTTTAGGATAAATGAACACATGAATAATCTTGAAAATATTAAACATAAAATTATAATAATGCATAACACTTAAAGTGTTTCTGGTCTGCCTGGGACTTTTTTAGTACTTTATATACATTAATTCATACCCTTACAAAAAAAACATACTACATTCTATTGATATTCCCATTTTGTAGATCAAAAAACTGATGTGAAGAACATAAACTAAGGGCAAAGTAATATAGAAAGTAAATTTTAGAACCAATTTGTATCCATGCAATCTTACTCCAGAGTCAAGTTTCTTAATTACTATTGAAAACATAATTACATAATACTGACATAGAATATATCATTCATCAGTCATTGTTCTAAATCTCAAAACTATTATTCAACAACTGAATGATAACAAGCACTAATAATTCCCACATTGCTAAGATTTTGGCAGAAAGCATGAACCAAGAAGATCTCTTTCTTCCTGAGAAATAGATATTGCTTAACTAATAAAAGACAATGCTAAAAATTCTCATTTGTCAATCAATTGTATTCAAAGAACTTGCACATACAAGATGACTCTTTTTTGCAGTGGGGCCTAGTAATTAAAAACAATTAACAATATTACTTTCCAGATATATTTTACATAGCCAACCAAAGGATTCCAAGGTAATAACTCTCAAAGACATCCTTTAATCACTAGAATGTTTCAATAGGGTTTTACAATGCATGTGTAAAATGCTTGATGACACAATATAGTTTTGTTAAGTCCTAGGATATTTTTAATAATGCTATTGCAATTTTTATATCTTTATTTTTTTTTATTTTTATGTAGTGCTGAGGATTGAACTCAGTGCCTCACACATGTTAGGCAAGCACTCTACCATTCAGTTACAACCACAGCCCCTTATCCTTTATCATCAAAAAGTACCCTTTTGATGACAAAAACTTAAGTGTTTCATGTTGAAAAGTCTTGATTAGGGTCAGAAGAGCTGACTCCCACCTCTAACTACCTGGAAGCCAACTTTCACAGAACCTCAGTTTTTGCATCTGTAAAAGTGCATAGTGAACAAATATACATGTGAGCTTTATATAACTCTAAATGCCTGATTCTGTAAAGCCAATAACCAGCCACAAAATACAGTCTAATTATTTTCTAATGCCTCATCCAACAGGTTGACAAAATGAATAAATGTTAGCTTTATTTTTCCTGTTGGTGGGACATAAAAGATTAAGACATATGAATTATTTACCACCTCCCACCCCACCCCCGCCATCACAGATTTGACTAGTAAGGAGGATCTTGTCTCTAAAAATAAAAGCATTGGATAAAAACTCCTCTGAGAATATCTATATTGTGTCATGTGTGAGGAAGAAATTACCATCGTGATACAAGTGTGTTCACAGAGTTATTAATTATGAAGCAGTGCTAATTGAATAATACATGGCAGTTATTAAGAAATGATTTCTAAGAGCTGGTATGCTACAACTCAACTGTCAGTAATGAGATGGTACACTGCACAGCTCAGGTACAAAAAATCACTGGCACCAGTGACAGGGATGTGTGATTGCTATCTGAACCCCCCAAATTATTGTCTACATAGGGTGTGAACTAAGAGTCTTAAAGCATTTGTAGGGAGAAAGAGCTATCCAAGCAATTAAAAACCACACATCTGGTGAACTGTTTTCCTAGATGTTGGTTGCAAAGCTAATGAGGTTAGGATAAAATCTCCCCAGGAGGTTATCCTATAAGATTTGTTCTTTGCTATTCAGGCACTGTGTAAAATACTAGTAAACATAAAATTTCAACAGAATTACTAAACAAGCAAAGAGCAGCTTACCTACCTCCTGAGTGAAGGAGACAAGAGGAAAAAAATAAAAGAAAAAAGAATCTGTTTTTAGAGCTTATTACAGGGAAATACAGTTTTAATGAATGTTAGTAAGTACAAAGACGTCAGTCATGGCAAAAACACAGGAAGCATCAAACTTACTAAGCATTTATTTTTAGCTCTAGCAAGACTGAAGTGAATGCACTAAAATATTACCGTGGCAAAATATGAAATTAAAAAAAGATATCACATTTACATGCTTTATTTTAATGAAATAAAATTCCATTAACATTGACTTATTGTATTTCACTGAAATATAAAACATCTCTCTTTTCTTAGTTACAGGTCTTTTAACCAGCAAGACCATAGCCTTATAAAAAAAAAAAAAGTCCAGATAATGCTATTAGAGAACTTGTACTCTAGTATGGATTGGGGTGGAAACCATAAATAAGAGTTCTTAGTTAATAGACCTGAGAAGTTCAAAAAAATATATATTCTGAAAAATTTCAATTAATATAATTTCTTTATTGCATATTTTGTTAAAAAAATTTTATGGTCTCAGTAGTCATGAAAGGCATTCAAAGAAAAAAATATGTAGCCAATTTATTAATCTGCCTCCAGAGAGTATTATTCTTGTTAAAGGAAATAAATTCAAATAAAAGGAAGATTATACTAAATGTAGAATCCAGGTCTTTTTGAAATCAAAGGGACCTTAGAGATCTCCTACTTACTCCTGGAAATTTTATGAAAGGAACAATTTTGTTTCACTGAGCAATCTGCTCTCTAACATATTCCAGCTGTCCAGCTTAGGTAAGCCAGGGCAATCAGGGAGAACACAGAGAAACACGATCAACAATAACAAAAAATAAAGAAGGAAAGGAAGAAATCACAGTCAAGGATAGGTTCCTATCAGGTAATTTAGACATTGCAATATGAAAATTTAAATGTGATAAAGGTTCTGACAAAATAACCTGCTGCCATTTATCACAAACGTGTTTATACATAAACTGACAAACCATGCTTATTACTACAGGATTTCTATAGCCTTTGTTTAGAAGGATATTAAAGCAATAGTTCTGAACTACCCAACATTATTATAATGCACAGATTTTAGAATGGATAAGCTAGCTAACAAAAGGGAGCATATTTGCTTCACAAAATATCTCTCCTGTCAATGTACCATATGCATGGCGGAAACAGAGCAAGGAATCCCACAAACTTTATGACTGAGGATGCACTCTTGTCCTTTGAAACAAACTTAATTTCTGTCCCAGACCTTCACACTTCTCTGTGGAGCTCTCTTCCCTGTCTTATTTCTACTTTCTCTGTTATAGTATTCCTTTGTCCCCAACAATTAAGGGAAAAATGAGTACAGGAAAAATAAAACTATGTAAAGTATAAAATGTCTTTAATTCTTTACCATTATTATGTGCCCAAATACTCATGATTGTATCTGCCTCCCCTACAACACCCCCCCACGCACACAAAAAGGCCAACCAAGAACTATTTCAAACATTCAATGTTTTAGAAGGCAAATTTATATCTATGTTGTTTTGTTTTGTTGTTTTTTAACTATATGTGAGACTTTTATGACTGCCATGTATTTTGTAAAAAATTCAATGATAAATTAATAAGCAACAGCATTCTAAAACAAAATGTATCTTAGTCCTTTTTGGGAGATAACAGAGAGTTATGGATCATAAGAATTATAATGACATTTTGGAAATTTTACATATAAAATATTCCTTTTATGATCCCAAGCCTCCCATTAAAATCTGGATATGATGGATAGAAAAACATTTAGAGGGGCTGGGGCTGGGGCTGAGGCTGGGGCTCAATGGTAGAGCACTTGGTTAGTACATGTTAGGCACTGGGTTCAATCCTCAGCACCACATAAACATAAATAAATAAATAAATACATACATACATACATACATACATTGTTCTCATCTACAACTAAAAATAATATTAACATAAAAAGAAAAACATTTAGGCCTTCACTCTTCTCTGTGAAGCTCTCTTCCCTGTCTTCTTTCCACTTTCTCTGTTTTAGCATTCCTTCTTATCCCAACAATTAAGGGAGAAATTACTACAGGAAAAATAAAACTATGTAAAAATAATACTATGTTTGATTGTCAACATACATGTGACACATACTGATGCTGACAGGAGTTGGGAATACATATCTAAAAGAATGATCTAATTTATTGTAACTAAAGATGAATAAAAAAAGGTTTTTGTAGGTTTGCAAGATAACACAGATCTGTACCTGGATTATGTTCCTCTCAAATAAAAATTGTAATAAGTAGCAAAGTATATTTGACTGTGTCTGGTATCTTAACCAATGTAATGCAAAACTGCATCTTGTACAAGGATATAATATTTCAAAGAATCAAAATGAAGTCTTTTATTTAGGAACTGCTAATCAGCTGCAATTCAAGAATGGCAACATATTTCAGTATTGAAAATGAGAATGAACAGGAAAAAGGCTTTACATGAAACAAATTGAGTGTACAGAGTCAATTTCCTGTTATTAATATCACATAGAAAATTCATAATTGTGGATACTAAAAAGAATATCAGTATTGCAGTTTGATTTTTCTGGATCTAGATTTGTATAGTAATAAAATTTAGCATGTATTTGTGCATCTGCTATAAGGAAGCTGACTTACCTTTTCTTCTGGTAATCAAGTTTAGAAAGTTAACCAGCTTCCAAATTCTACTTTCTTCCTTTTCAAACCATATGGGAAATTATTATTTGGATTGATAGTTGCTTTTTTGCCAACATTCTTAGAGTGAAAAGCTAAATTCTTTATTTAAAAAGCACTTTCTTCCAGATTTCTGTATTTGAATAGAGAGGAAAAACTAAGTTCTTCCTTTAAGCTCTCACAGTATTTAATTAAACCAGGAACAAATGAAAAATTCAACAAAATTGTGAAAATAATACTGTCTCACAGCTAACCAAATGAAAACAAAAATAGCATAAAAAGGTACAAACGCAAGATCAAGTAGAGTAGCAAATATTATGGCTAAAAGAAACCATATATTTATAAACTATATACCCTTTATTTTGTGGATAAAGAAGTTACACTAGTGAATTGAAGTCCTTACTATCTCAAGTGTAGTCTGTGGACCAAAATTGTAAACATCAACTGGGAGGATTTTAGAAATGCAGAATTTCTGGCTTCACCTCTGACACAAAATCAGAATATGCATTTTTAACAAGAACCTCATCATAGATGATTTGTGTGCATGTTCAAGTCTGAGAAGCACTTCTTAAAAATACTTCTCCAAGCCAGGTGCATGCCTGTGATCACAGTAGCTCGGGAGGCTGAGGCAGGCGGGTCAAAGGTTCAAAGCCATCTCAGCAACTAAAGGAGACCCCATCTTGAAATAAAAAATAAAAATGGCTGGGGATATAGCTCAATGGTAAAGCACCCCTGAGTTCAATCTCCAGTACCAAACATACACATTACTTAATAAAAAATTATAAATAAACATTTCAGGAAACATTGTTGCTTTTTTTTGTTTACTTTTGAGAGTAATTCAAGTATATCAACCTATTATCCAATAAATAAATCATTCCTGTAAACTAAATTATCTTTGAATTCTACATCACTCCTTCAGACCTTTTGTATTAACATTAATAAATTATAAATTATTATTTTAGTGTAAACAAACATTGCCATAATTTTGATATTGGAAGAATCTGGTTTGTTCCACAATAATTTCTAGAAATCCTTATTTCCATTAATATCTAGAATCCATTTCCAGGTTCTTAGAGTGTTCTAGTTATTTGTCCACCCAAAGTCAAGGATACTGTGCGCATTTATTCAATTATTGGGCTGAAAACAAAGAATTTAGTTCTTCAGAATATAAATAATGCCTTCAGTTTGTTATATAGTTATTTTACCATGAATGATATATTTAAAGGGCATGTTTTGGCTCCTGTTTACTGTAGGTAACAAATGAGACTGTCCTACTCCTTGTCTTGTTATTCACTCAGTTTACATGATGCTGCACTATATTACTCTATCCCCCATCACATTGACAAGCCTTTCTTGACTCTTTTTCAGGCCCACCTTCTGCATCAACATTCTGAAGATATGTCTGTAAGTATTCTACAGTTCTTCTGCTATTTTTTTTTTCATATATTTCCTTACAGATCTTGTCTTACTGTGTGACCCTGGACAAATGTCTTAACATTCTGCTGCCTCACCTTTCTCATATGCAGGATAGGAACAATAATTTTGTAAAGACATCGCTATTAAAAAATTTCAATTAGATATATATATAGCACTTTTAACAGTGCATGGTATGTTGAAAGCACATGAATGTCTTGCAACTCTGTGTTTATGTTCTTTCTGGAAATTCTTCTGAGCTCCAAACTATTCAATGTTATATTAGACACAACAACATAAAATGACTTGCTTTCACCAGGCATGTGACTCACACCTGTAATCCCAGTGGCTCAGGAGGCTGAGACAGGAGGATTGTGAGTTCAAAGTCAGCTGCAACAATTTAGGAAGGCTCTAAGCAACTTAGGGAGACCCTATCTCTAAATCAAATACAAAAAGGGTCTAGGGATGTGGCTCAGTGGTTCAGTGCCCCGGGTTTCAATCCCCACTACAAAAAAAATGACTTGTATTCCTCTTGTATTCAACAGTGGGAAGCCAGAATATGCCTCTGCAAAATATGAAGAATTACTGGTCTGAATACAATAAAGAGGAAGCAGATGCAGGAAAGCTTTTTTTTTTTTTTGTACCAGGGGTGCTGAACCACTGAGCTACATCCCCTGCAAACCCTTTTTTATTTTTTATTTGAGACAGAGTCTCGCCAAAATGCTCAGAGCCTTCCTGAGTTGCAGAGGCTGGCTTTGAGCTTGTGATCATCCTGCTTCAGCCTCCAAACTGCTGAGATTATAGGCATATACTACCATGCCTGGCTCTCAGGAAAGCTTTTTGTCTTCCCTCTATTTGCCTGAAAGCAAGATACAGATTTACAAAGACAGAAGTAATCTTTCTCCCCTGAGCTATTCTCCCAGGAGAAAAAAGAAATGTAAATCACTTAAAACATTGTTGGATGCTTATCATCCTGGTGATACCATATAAATGTAGTTAAGAAGTTATTGCCTGCCTCCAAGATGTCCCTGTAGAGACTCCAAGTCCCTTTTCTTTTCTTTCTTTCTTTTTTTTCTTTTCTTTTTTTTTTTTTTTTTTACTTTTAAAATGTCACTCTACTTTCTGAAAAGTTCTATAACCTGAAATGCAAAGCCACACTTTTGAGACATACTCTCGTCCAGGCCATCTCTCAGGTTTATACTAAGTATGCCTAGTAGTAAACTTTTGTTTTCCTTCTATTGATATACCTTTGTAACAGGAGTCCATTTCAACTAAGAACCTATGGGGATTATTATTTTTCTTTGTACTAATTGACCATAGATGCGAGCAGTTCCCTCCATTTCAGCTCCCCTTCCTAGAATTTTCCATTTTTATTAATGGTATCATCATGAATTAGATACTTGAAATAAGTCTCAATAAATTCTTTATTTTATGACTTCCCAGGCCTTATAAATTTTTCCTTATTGTTTCTTTGATTGGTTATCTCTTTTTGACGTGCATTTATTATTACTCTATAGCACATATCCTTTTCTTCTCACTACTGGATCCCTATAGTAATGCTCTAACTAGGCTTGCTTTCTGCAGTCTCACTCTACCACAAATTCGTTATGCTAACCATTATTAAATGAAGCTACTGAAAAATAGATTCATCAAATCATTCTTATACTCAACATTTTTCAATGAATCTGTGCCATCTGGCTCCAAAATCCTCCAAAATCTGGCCACTTCTTTTACAGTTCTAACTCCTAATTGAAGCATGAATTGCTATTAATTTTGTAATTAATCAATTATGTTTTATCTTTAAAATTTTATATTATTATTTAAATTTTATGGAATCACATCTTAACTGCCCCCCATAAAAAAATTTAACTTTTTTTAGACAATTATAAAATATTGCACAATTTTTCTATAGTAACTCACCTAATATATAGTCAATAAAGATTATTCTATTTTATTTTATGTTGCTGCTTGTGCATTGATAGACTGATGTTGATTTACCATACCAAACAATCAAATTAACGAGTAACTGTACCTTTATTTTTGACCTTACAATGAATATCTTGCCTAACAAATGTATATTCATAATTAATCATTGCTATAACTAACATTTGTGTCAATATCTATTCAAGGACAGATACTAGACAATTTTAGTGTATTTTCAGTGGACTTTTTTTTTTATTAATGGTCAGAAATTGACCCTTTCTTTCCACTTCAAATTCTAGCCAGCCATGTGGTCAGGCTTGACTCTACAGTAAACTAATTCTTTCCTCTACTCTAAAAAAGTGATTCTCAATCTAAGGCAATTTTGATCCTCAGGGAATATTTTCTAATGTCTAGAGATATTTTATGCAGTCAAAACTTCAGAGAGGGGAGTGCTATTGGCATCTGATACAGGCCAGAGATCTTGCTAAATATCTTATACTTCCCTATATAGTCCCCCATAAAAAAATGTTTTTCCCCTTTCCTCAGATTCAATTGTTGCCCTCTACCATCTGGTTTAGCAATTTCCCAATTATTAAGCTCAATCTCATCTTTACATAGTTGGGATCCAGCCTGACTTTATGCCCTGATAACTGGGTTTTGCTCTACATTTTGTGGCAGAGTCTTAAATACTGCAGTGATGCAAGAGCTAACAGTTTATGTTATTCTTTCTTGTTGTCAGTTCCTACATCTTCCTCCCAATTTTCTACAACTGGTATCCATGTTATCTATCAGACTTCCCTTACACTTGCCAGGTTTGGGATTTTCTAATTTTGTTCTCAACCTGTGTGCAGTGTTACCTGCATTTTCTTGAAGTTGACATTGTGATTATGTGGAAAAAAACAATTCAAAATAAGCATTCATTTTAAAAGTCCTATCAGTTATACCCTTGGGAATAGTTCTCTGACATAAACAGTGTGGTGAAAAAGACTCTTACAAATTCTATTTAGCCCAAATCTATGATTAATTTGTGAAAATAATTATAATATCTTTTTTAGTATCTAAGCTTCTTAAATGATGCAGAAGAAAGTAAATGCAGCACTTGGAACATGTATATTGGATTCCATTCACTATCTGACATTTCCCAATTCAGCATTTCTGTTTTAAAAAAATAATGACGAATAATTACTTTGGTATTTCAGCTCCATTGCAACTAAAGGGTAATTTTAGAAAGAAAAAATGGTAAGCATAAGCAAAAAATAAACCAAAGGGTAAAAAATAAAACAAACTCTTAAAAGTCCATTAGCAAAATGAGCTACAGAATTTTCAAGATCTTAGTAAAATGATTATATGTAGATTGTATCTAAATTCAAGCATGCACAGTTTTTGTACAGTTTTATTTGAAAGCCACAAACAACTTGTTTAAAGCAGTTTATTTTAGCTGTTGTGACTGCCCCACAGTGGTATATCTAAACATAAAAAGATACAACTTCAGAATTTTTCATTTTCTGTTCATAGAGAAAAAGAGGAATCTTTATCAGTTTTTCACCATATCATATGAATAATCAATATTTATAGTCCAAAGTAAACATAATCCAGAATTACAGTTAATTTTGAGAGTGTTTATTAAAGAGATAAAGCATGTTCTCTTACATGTTGTTATATTTTCCATTTCTAAGAGGTAGTTTAGATGAAGTGGAATGGAAGCCCACAAATTAGATAAACGAGACTGATTCAAAGGACAATCCAGTCATTAAATCCTAGGAATGAGAAGTGATGCTTAAACAAAAATTCATGAATGGAAAAAGTGTCAGGGTAAGCACTTTATATGCCTGAATATATATATATTATTTATTTTTTATTTATTTATTTTATTTATTTATTTTTTTATTGTTGGTCGTTCAAAACATTACATAGTTCTTAATACATCATATTTCACAGTTTGATTCAAGCGGGTTATGAACTCCCAACTTTACCCCGTATACAGATTGCTGTATCACATCAGTTACCCTTCCATTGATTGACATATTGCTTTTCTAGTGTCTGATGTATTCTGCTGTCTGTCCTATTCTCTACTATCCCCCCTCCCCTCCCCTCCCCTCCCCTTTTCTCTCTCTACCCCTTCTACTGTAAATCATTTCTTCCATTTATATTATCTTGTCTTATTTTAAACACTGCCAGAGTGCAATCAGCTTGAGTACAATATTTTTGTATCATCATCCATGTTAAGATGTACTATTATTTAAATATAGTGACTAGTAATTACTACATAACAAGACTACTATTGCTTTTGCCGTAATAACACTTTATTTATAATAAAATGTATCATCTTGTCATAGAATATCTGATTCTTTCATTTTTATCCATTTTATTAGAGATTATAACATTAGGTAATAGAGACTTACTTTTTTTCCTCAGAGTATATTAAGAAATGAAAGTCAGTGAGCTATGCCTAAGCATGTGCTCAATTTCATCATAAAATAGTAAACAAATATATGGGAACTTTTAAGATATATTCATAAGTTAAACATGTTGCTGGTAATTCATATTTCAAGAGTTCATATTTCAGGAGTTCAAATTATAGTGCCATTTCATCAGGAAATCTGAAATAACTAAATCTGACAAAATATTAATACAATAATTCACACCAAATAAGCAAAGAAATCTACTTATAAGATTCAGCATTGGGGCTTGAGATGCAACTCGGTAATAGTACTTGCCTAGCATGATGACTGTGCATTCAATTCCCAGCACCACAAAATTAAATAAGTAAATTTTAAAAAATATTTTTAAAGATATGGCATTACACTCTTCCTTTTTTATTTGGTTTCATTTAATTTTATTTTTGCAATTAAAAAAAGTACTGAGAGAGAAGTGGAACTTGGGGGTTAACTTTCCAGCTAATTGAGTTAACTGGAACTCTTCTCTAATTTTCTTCTTATATATTAAAATTCTATGTCACTTTGTGAAAAACAAAAACAAAAATAGCATAGCCTATAAATGCACAAAAGACGTGATGAGTCACAAGAATTCAATTTTCCCTTATTTCAGAGTCTATTTAGCTGTAAGTCTTGGGATTTTTTAGTTGACAAGGTCAGGTGTCAAATTTGATACCAACCAAAGCCCTAATGAAATATCACCTCTTTCTAATAAGCAGGATGCTAGTTCTAAGAATTACTTAATGACATTCACAATTATAAATCTTTCCTTAAAATCTGTTTATGGAAGTATTAGCCTCATTAACAGGTTTGTTATTAAGACATTCTTAATGATGTTCTGTGGAAGAGATTAAAGGTGAAGCAGGAAGTAAATTTAAAAGGGAAAAATGAAGATGAGAACAAAAAACCTCTACTTTTGATTGAGTTTTTTAGATCAGTAATTAAACTAACAATTGTCACAAATGTCTCTGAAAATAATGCTACTTTAAGTGAGAAAACAAGAGGAAAACACAATTGGCCACCTCTAAGATTTTCCTCTGATAGTCTGAAGAGCTTTGTCATAAAGCCATAGAAGGAATACTACTAGGAAACAAGGTTTTATTTAGGTGATTTTTAAAAAAACCACCTCTATCAGTTTTCTATTACTATCTTAAGAAGTTGTCAGAAATGTGGAGGCTTCTCTATCATCTCATAGTTCTATAGGTCAGAAGTCCAGGTAGACTCAACTGGACTTAGAGTGTCATAAAGCTGAAGTCAAGGTACTGGCAAGTCTGTGTTCCCTTGCTGTAAGTTTTGAGGAAGAATTTGTTTTAAAGTTCATTTAAGTGGTTGGTAGAATCCAGTTCCTTAAGGTCATAGGACTGAGGGTCCTGGTCCATTACTAGATGTCAGTTGGGGGTTGCTTCAGCTCTTAATGGTAACTTATTATTCTGATCTCTTACTTCCCCTTCTATGACTAGCAGGAGAAAACTCTGTTTTTATAGGGGCCATGTGATTAGGTCAGGAATACCAAAATAATATCTATATTTTATAGTCAACAGACTTTGGGCATTAATTATGTTAGCAAAATCTCTCCTTGATAGTATCTACATCAGTCTTTGATTTAAAAATTTTAGGTGGGGTTCAGGGGTAGAACAGGACATCTTTAAAATTTTGCCTATCAAAAAAGTTCTTCCCTTAAGAGTAAGCTTTGGATTTAAGAACCCACTTGTTAATTCCTTGTGCTGTGAACAATTGCATAAGCATACACAGCAATCCTGAGCTACAGCTTTAAGGGGTCAAGAGCCCTTGCCTTACCCTTTGGCTTCTTTCTCTCCTTAAAATCTTTCCTGCCCTATTCAACCTATTTATTGAAGAGATCTTATCTTCATAATACATCTCACCTTCTTCTAAATATTAATATTTCTTTTGCTGTACTTGATATTTTAAATGTGTGCTTCATAATAATTTATATATAATTGTTGTTCCTGAATACATTTCTATGCCTAATTAAATTCTACCACTGGAAGCATTTCTTCTCCAATGAAGTATGCCATTCAAATGGATTTTGTTCAATAATTTCTTATTTCATTTTCAACTAACTGAGAAAACATAAGCCGGGGGCTGGGGATGTGGCTCAAGCAGTAGTGCACTTGCCTGGCATGCGTGTGGCCCGGGTTCGATCCTCAGCACCACATACAAAGATGTTGTGTCTGCCGAAAACTAAAAAATAAATATTAAAAAGTTTCTCTCTCTCTCTCTTTAAAAAAAAAACATAAGCCCATGAGACTAGATTATATTTTTTTCATAATTTTTTACTGTCCAAAATGTCCCTGAACTCCAGTATGGACAGGGGTTAATTATAGTCAATTTAAGTGTGTGGGTAAAGTTATTACTTAAGACATATTAGATTGCATCCCAGTTTGACTGTGTATTTGTGGTAAAAAGCTCTACAATTGAGAAAGTATTTGAGGTGATATTAATAGAAGAAATGGAGTGCTCACAGAAAAAAAAAATTAAAAAACTTATTTTTCATCTCACTACATTTAGAATGGCAATTTTTATTGATTTAAAAAATGACAGCAGAATGCATTACAATTCTCATTATACATATGCAGCACAATTTTTCATATCTCTGGTTGTATATAAAGTATGTTGACATCAATCCATGTCTTCATACATTCCTGTCTTAATACATGTACTTTGAATAATGATGGCTATCACATTTCACCATCCTTGCTAATCCACTTCTCCTCCCTTTTCCTCCCACCCCTCTGCCCTATCTAGAATTCATCTATTCCTCCCATGCTCCCCCTCCCTACCCCACTATGAGTCAGCCTCCTTATATCAGAGAAAATATTCGGTATTTGTTTTTTTGGGATTGGCTAACTTCACTTAGCATTATCTTCTCCAACACCAACCATTTACCTGCAAATGCCATGATTTTATTCTCCTTTATTGCCGAGTAATATTCCATTATGTGTATATGCCACGATTTTTTATCCATTCATCTATTGAAGGGCATCTAAGTTGGCTCCCCAATTTAGCTATTGTGAATTGTCCTGCTATAAACATTGATGTGGCTGTGTCCCTGTAGTATGGTATTTTTAAGTCTTTTGGGTATAGACCAAGGAGAGGGATAGCTGGCTCAAATGGTGGTTCCATTCCTAGATTTCCAAGGAATCTCCCTACTGCTTTCCATATTGGCTGCACCAATTTGCAGTCCCACCAGCAATGTATGAGTGTACCTTTTTCCTCACATCCTCTCCAACACTTGTTGTTGTTTATCTTCATAATAAGTGCCATTCTGACTGGAGTGAAATGGTATCATAGGGTGGTTTTGATTTGCATTTCTCTGACTGCTAGAGATAATGAACATTTTTGCATATATCTGTTGATTTATTGTATATACTCTTCTGAGAAGTGTCTGTTCATGTTCTTGGCCCATTTGTTGATTGGGTTATTTGGTTTTTTCTGCTTAGCTTTTTGAGTTCTTTATATATCCTAGATATTAGCAATCCTTAGCAACAAGAGTGAAGCAGGTAGTATCACTATACCAGACCTTAAACTATAATACAGAGCAATAGTAACAAAAGCCTCATGGTATTGGCACCAAAACAGACTCATAGACCAATGGTGCAGAACAGAGGACAGAGACTAACAGAAGAAAAAGTAGGCCCTATTCTTCATCATATGGGATTAGGACCCAACTTCCTTAATAAGACTCCTGTAGTGAAAGAATTAAAACCAAGAATCAATAAATGGGATAGAATCAAACTAAAAAGCTTCTTCTCAACAAAAGAAACAATCTGTGAGGAGAACAGAGAGCCTATATCCTGGGAGCAAATTTTTACCCCTCACACACCAGATAGAGCACTAATCCCTAGGGTATAAAGAACTCAAAAAACTTTTTAATTAATTAATCTAGTAGAGATTTAGAAAAAAAATTAGTTGTTTAAGTTTCTTTGTGTCCAAATTTTCTGGAAACTAAAAAGAATTTTACCTTTCAAGGGAATTAAGCCTTTAGGTAATTCAACTTAATCTAGAAAAGGAAAGGATTATATCTATATTCTGGACAGGAAAATAAACATTTAGTTCATCACTTGTAAGCTCTCACAGTAATGGTCAAGAAAACTATAATTTTTTGCATATGTTAGATGACTATAATTCCTCCTCACACAATGAACATTCAAGTCTTCTTTTGGGACACTGCAGTTCATAAAATAAGTTTATCACATCCATCTCAGAAATTTTATTAAGTCTACTACTGCAGGGTTTTTGACATCTAAGACAGAAAAGCTAGTTGATTAAAAGCATAGAGAACACTAGCATGAATATGTGTTTTCACTACTTAGCATATATTACAAATTAATATGCAATGCAGTTTGGTAAGAAAAACACTAATTTTAATTTAAAATATGAGGATCTTAATTCAAGCCCTGTTCTAATTATAAACTCTTTTATTTAGCTTGAGTCTCAGTGTCTTCATCAGTAAAATGGGAATGCAGGCTTACATGTTTTTTAAAGGCTCAGTGATTAGAGATTCTATGACAGCATCATTCATTGATTGGTGGTAAGTACCCACTTTGGCAAATGTGGCACATTCTTAGTGAAAGACATAAGCAATCTCATTCTACTAGAGACCTCATTTTGCTCTGAAACTTAACCTCTGACCTACTGCAGTCCTAAAGTCAGGAAAATACCACAGAAAAGCTCTGTGGAAACAGTTCTCTGAAAAGCTGCAGATGGTGATCACCTAAGATAGGTCAAAATATTAAAATATCTGAAATTCTAGATGGCCCCCACCTAGGTGTGGTGATCAATATCTAAACTAGAACCCCTGCAGCTTGGCACATCCTCAAGATTTAAACCAATCAATTTTAAGTGTGTCAACCCCTTAAACTAACCAATAATTGTTTCCAGATTCTTTCCCACCACTTGATATGCTAATCATGTTTTAGAGTTGTTGTTTGATTTTCCCACGGTGTGTGATGATTTACTAAGAGATGCTATGATGTATATGGGGGTCCCTGCCTTCCCCAAAGAATGTATAAACTGCTGCAAACCCTGGGCTCCAGGCCTCTCAGAGTCACCAGTTGCTGTGTGTGCACAGAGGACTGAGCTAGCTTGCAGTAAACACCTCTTTGCTGCTTACATTGATTTGGGTCTCTGGTGGTCTTTTGGAGGTACCGAATTCGAGCATAACATTAGTAAGATATTTATAGAACAAGCTGTAGTTTAGGACAATCTTCTGGAATTTGAGAGAGAAGAGTGATAAATCTGAGTGTACCAGTAATATAGTATAACCCAGGTGATTTTGTCCTTTTCAACCTCATCTCCTCATCTCTAAAATTGGGCTAAGACTTTTTATGTATGACCACTTAAAAGTGTTATTTTCTGAGGATCAAATCAAATAAAAGACATGTTATTGCTTTGAAAAGCTCAAAAGCATTTATAAATATAAAGAATAATAAATATATCTTGGCAAGATTCTTTGATGAACAATTTGTTCAGCTATTCGGTAAATTGATATATTTATGATTAAGTCATTTAAATCCACTATGCCTCAGTGTTCTCAAATGTAAAATGAAGACTATAGCTTAGATCAGTGATTTTCTTAAGGTAGTTTTTGGTTATTAATGGCAGAACTCTGACTTCATAAAACATATTAAGCAGGACCTTACATATGTATCAGCAAAATCATAGCAATTTTACCTGAAGATGACCCAGGGCTTTGTCCACCCAGTTTTTTTCTCACTTTACTCCATATCCTAGTTTCTTAGGCACATACATGAAACTCTATCACTTTGTGGAATACAGTGTGAAAATGTCTGGACCAAATGATCCTTCATATGTCTTCCAGTTTCAAATACCCTTTTAACATTATGAAACTAGTTTTCACATGAACAGTTCTTGTGTTCTAATAAAAAAAGAAGTAAATTTAACACTCTTATAGCAACTTTTTTTGTATTTTGATTTTCATACTTTAAAATACCACAGTGTATTCCCAATTACTAATGAAGCTTGTTGTCATAAATGTATTTACTATTTCTACTTCAATGGTTAGTAATTAAAGCAGATAAATCAATTTTTCTTTTAGAACATCATCATAAAATTGCTAATTCTAGTGCTGTCATCACAAGAAGTTATTACCAGCTCCAAAAATGACTGTGAAATTTGTGTAGCACCACTGATGAATTCCACAATAAATATTTACCAAGAAAAGTTAATACAATAATGATGTTCGTAGAAAATCCTAGAAACCATTAGGCTTACCCATTTAATACACAATATTTTATTTCTTTCTAACTTATAAAAACTAAATTCATGACCATGGAATTATACAGTTGTGGAGTACTCATCTCAAAAATAAATTGAAAATCTTTGGTTATAAGAAAACTATGTATTTTTAGTAAACTAAAAATAAGTAATGCCACTATCCAAACAAGGTATCTAATTAATGAATAAGCACTTTTTAAAAATCCAGCACATATGCTTCATAGGTTCAGAGTTACAGTTGAAAGAAGAACTGCATTTGTCTTTAAACATATGACAAAGTTTATCACAGGAGATACCATTTACAGCTACATGGGGATATTATTCTATCCAATTAGAAACATAATTCTAAAACTAACTGAAAGACTATATGCATATCTGAGTCAGGTTAATTTTAGAAAAGAATATATCTGATGGGTTTAAACAGGAATGCAAATAGCAATAACAAAGTTGATACTATAAATTCCTTTGTAATTTTTCAAGAAAGATTTTGGTTAACAGAATGAAATTCCAAATGTCATTGATCTATTAAGTATATTATTTCCTGTGGAGAGTTTAATAAAAATACTAAAAATAAGTGTTTTGCTTCAATATCTCTGTGATGGTTTGGATGTGAGCTGTCCCCTAAAAGTTCATGTATGAGACAAGGCAAGATGATTTAGAGGAGAACTGATTTGAGTCTTAACCCATTCAGTGAATTAATCACATGATAGGATTAACTGAATGATACTTAAAGATAGATGGGGTGTGGATGTGTTAGACCAGGACGCAAGAAAAGACCACTGACTCCAATTAAAATCAAATTAAAGCAAGCTTATTATTTCGACCGGCCGGGCTGCCTTGCCCATCAAAATCGTGGGAGCCAAGGACAGCGGCCCAGTTTTATAGCCCAAAATGTTACACAAAGGGGGGTTACAGATAACAACACTCTGAGGAGCATAACACAAGTTTACATTTTTGCTGGCCCCAGCATCATAATTTATGGAGATCTTAGAGACTCAGAGAGGGTTGTTATCCGGCCAGGGAAGGCCAGAATTTATGAGGTTTAGGAAAGGGTTTAGGAAAGGGTTGTTATCTGGTCTGGGAAAACTGGACATGAGTGAGTTCAGGGCACGGGCAGGCATTCCAAGTAGGTTCAGAATTTGCAGTAATTTATAGTAAAGCCGAAATTATCTTTTCATGGTTTTGTGGCAAGATGCCCAATTTTAAGAAAAGATCAGGTTTGGTCTATCAGATGGAGGCGGGGCATTGAGGGCATGGCCAGTTTGTATTAGACAAGTGGAGATCTCTCTGCTGCTTTCTCCTAGATCCCCAGGGAATGGAGCCAGCTGTCTATGGGCTGAGACCTCTGAAACCCTGATTCCTCAAATAAAAGTTTCCTCCTCTGCAGTTGTTCTAGTCAGGTACTTTAGTGACAGAAGCAAAAAAAACAAAAAACAAAAAAAGTGACTAAACCTCAAATTGTTACCTAAAAGTGGGGTCTTTTCTGTGACTAAACTGACCTTGTGGTTCAGAAGATTTTGGAATTTTTAAATTGGTGGGAGTGATTTTGAGATGCTTAGCAGTGCAAGCTAGAAATGCTTTAGGTTGTATTAATTGGAGCTTAATGGTCAATTAAGCTGGGAGTTCAGAAGACCACAGTGCCAATAGGACTATGGACAGTGAAGAGAGTCCCAAGAGTGTTCAGAGAAGGAGGACACTATTGTTGAATGAACTAGAGGCCATTCCTGTTATATTCAGGCTGAGAAGGTGTCTACATTTTTTCCTTATCCTGAGAATTTCTTGAGGCTGATTTTAAAAGAGATGGACTTCTTAATCTGGTGGAAGAAATTTCTAGATGACATAGCATTCAGGCAGTGGCATGAATTTTGCTGGTGGCATTTAGCCAAATTTACTTTAATAATGAGAAGAAACCAGAGCAGAATGATTTGAATAACTTGGACATGAAAGGTAGACTGGGGCTAAGGAAATTGCCTTGCAGTTTTCAAAGACTTTACTGTCACTAAAGAAATGCTAAAGACTTTGCCTAGAGACAATAGGAAAGACAGTTTAAGGGCATTTCAGGAATTAGCAAGTTCATATCCATCTCAAACCCAAGGAAGTAAATTTCACCCAGGCACTCAGAGGATGCTGAAGCTGGGGTCTCTAAGGCATGGTTATTGCTCAAGGTGGCAAAAAACTTTGGCGTCAATGAAGTGGTGCTGGTTTCCCCAGAATGCAGGATACTGAAATTAAGGGGTCCTAGAGGTTTATACCAAGATTTAAAAAGAAAGCCTAGGAAGCCAGGCAAAATGCAACAGGGTCAGAATCCCTGGAGATACCCCCTGAAAGGGCCATGTATGGAGATGTGAGGAAGAAGCTGAAGCAGCAGTGGAGAACCCCAAGATTAAGAAATGATAGTACCATAGAATGTCTGCTGAGGAAAGCTGCAGGAATCCAGCTGAGACAAGCCAACAGAAAGGCCAGTTGGGCTTCATCCAACAAGGCCCCAGGGGTGGAGCTACACAAGCCCTTTGGACAGAACTTCACCATATGCTTCAGAAGCCATATGCTTCAGAAGTTCCATAACTACAGGAGTTGTTTGCCAGCTATATTTCAGCCTTATTTTGTTCCATTTTTTTCTTTCTATGCCCCTGTTTTTATAAATGGAAATGTTTATTCCATACCTTTATATATGTGACACTCATAAATAGCTTTTGGATTTTATGGGAGCTCAAAATGTGAATTTGCCCCGGAGACTTTGGACTTGAACTTTTGGGCAATCTTGGAATTGTTGAGATTATGAGAACTCTTGGAAATGGACAAAATATATTTTCCATTGTGAGATGGTCATGAGCTTTTTGGAGCCAGGAATGGAAGGCTATAATTTGGAAGTGAGGTGTCTCCCAAAAGCTCATGTATGAGACAATGCAAGAAAGTTTAGAGGAGAAATGATTGGGTTAAGAAAGTCTTAACCTAATTGGTAAATTAACCACATGATGGGATTAATTTAGAAGTGATTGGAGGCATGTGGGGTGTGGCTAGAGGAGGTGGGGTATTGGCGGTATGGCTTTGGGGTAAACTTTTGTATTTGGCAAGTGGAGATCTTTCTGTCTACTCCCTGTTCATCATATGAGCTGCTTCCCTTTGCCACAGTCTTCTATCATGATGTTCAGCCTCATCTAGAACGCCAAGGAATGGAGCTGGCTGTCTATGAACTGAGACCTCTGAAACCATGAGTTCTAAAATAAACTTTTTCTCCGCTACAATTGTGCTGGTCAGGTCTTTTGGTCATAGCAGTGAAAAAGCCAACTAAAACAATCACCTATGCTAAAAATTATTTTTCACCTGAACCCAAAGAAGCAGTGGTTTAAATATGTGGCATGTTTGACTGGTGATGGATAAATTGATATGCCACACCAATATCACATAGCATGTCAATAATCTCAACCGAAATTAGTTTATGAGAAATCACTGACCTCATCTTCTCAACTACATATATTGGAATATATACAGCTCCCTTTTATGTCCTTAAAAAATAATCTCTTTAAGAAACAAATATAAAAGAAAATTAACAAAGAAATTATGACCAAGTAATGAGTTTCACTTACTGCCATGAGGGGGTAAAATTGCAATATGCAGTCAAGGGGAGAAATAAAGAATGTCCACGTGCTTCTGCCCCTTTCAATGCTTAATTCCCTCAAGTTACTCAATACATTTTCACTCTATAGGTTCTTAATCAAGAAAACAACAATCCTTAATGCTAGGCACTGCAATAGACATACTCAATTCACAGCAAACAATTCTAGATTAATTAATTCACAGCAAACAATTATAGATTAATTCTAAGCACTGAAAACACAATTAATCATGATAGGCTAATGACAGACATTCCCTCTGCATGCTAAGTTTAAAAGTCTTAAGCCTTAGGTTTTATGTCCAGCAGATGCACACTCACTGAGACTATGGTGATCAGGTCCGGAACAAGGCAGGCTTTGCCTGGTGTGGAGCGGACGACCGGTTGAGGAGAGGGTCGTAGGGAGAAGCTGTGGCACTCACCAAGGTTCAAATGAGGTGGTAGAGTTTGAGAGCAGTGAGGATCACACAGAGGATCAGGAACAATGACAAGTGATGGTCCGCATTAAGCTCTCCAGCTTGAGTACATCCTTGTTTCCGCTGGCTGAATCCCTGTTCATCAGCTCTATTATTTATACTAAATATTGGGGCTTTTGACGCCCCTTTCAATCCTTATCTGCTACCATCAGATTTCTCAGTGACATCATTTACCTTGGGGTCTGAAACATATGGTCTGATGGTCTCTACCCTGATCTTCTAGCTTTTTCCTCTATCAGGCAAGGACAACCTGCCAGGGGCTTCACTCTGTTTATCAGGGTGAGGGGAAGTAACTTGTTTGAGGCCATACTGGAGGGATCTGTGGATGTTGCCTGGTGAGACTGCAGGTTTCAAACTGGAGTTTTTAAAATGGAGTTGCTTAGGCTCAGGCCTAAGGCCATCCTCACACTTATACATCTGAAGGAGATCAGAAGATGCCACCCCCAGATATGATACTTTTGTATAAAGATTATTTTGAGCTAAAGACAATTGAGAAATAGCAGACACAGGAGGAGTTGTCTTCCCTCCCTCTGACAAGAAGCAAGAAATAAATTTCTCTTTAATAAAGGCAATTTTCACTTATAAATAAAATTTCCATTCTTCTCCTGTACCAGAAAGAAAAGACTGTTATCACTAGAGATGGAACCAAGTTACGTTAGAATAAACCCACATCTGCTCTTAGTTCTTTCATATATTTCCTAGTCACTTTCCCACAATTTACTCTCCTGAAAGCCCCTAAACTTTTTCCCTTTGTGCAGTCACTTCTTCCCAATTTCTATTTATCACACATTGTCTAAATGGCTTATAAGCACCTTGTTCTAATCACCTCTCTGAATTTTTTTACTTTTATTTCTTTTCTGTGAAGCCTTAGTCCGTACAGAACTATTAAAATCAATAACCCTTTCTCCTTTTAGCGTGTCTTTTGTCAGTTTAATTTGTGAGGCCCAGACCCTGATATTGAGAGCATTTCCTTCCCTGTTAGGGGACAGACAGATGAGGATGGTGGGAACATGAGGTTAAGAGAATAAATCTATAAAATGATCCCAATGTGCTGACCCTAACATGCTTTCTTTTCCAAGAAGCAGTTTAACCTTTGGGAGTTAAGGATAGTTCCTCTTAACCATAAAATCTGTAATAATGTATGGTTAAGAATCCAATTAGAACTGGTCAGCATTGTCCAGGGTGACCTAGAATTGACATGATAGTGGAGACTTGAAAGTCTAATGTCACCTTGCTGTCAGTCAAAAGTCAATTTTTGAACCTGGGTGGGACTTTCTGGAAATTTCTCTGGAATCCCAATAAAACTGGAGTGCAGAAAAGAATAATAAAAGTCCTGGTCAATTTAGGGAAACTACTGGCGTTGGGAAGCCTGGCTCTTGTCCTTGGCAGGAACCCTTGTTACAGGGTTACAATACTTGTAGGCCTGATATTCAGGGTTCTTTCATTTAAAACTGCCTGGTCTAGTTTGTTATGTCATGTCAAGAGACAATAAAACTACAGATATTCTTGACTTCTGGACCCAATCAGGCAATACAACAAGAAGACTTTAAATATCCAGGCTGAAAAGGATTTATGCCTTATATGATATTAACAGGCATCAAAACAGGAGAATGAAGAGGGAACTATTACTTTATAGCCTTGATTTTTTATGAGTGTTAATTATTGGTCTCTGTAAGAGTGTTGTTTAAGTGTTTGCTTAAATTGTAAAATTTCTATGCTAGATCTGTATTATAACTCTTAAGAGTGTAAGCATGCATTTATTTGAGAAACTGCTGCCTGATATAATTTGCAAATGTTTCTTGCCTTCATTCTGCTTTGGTAAACTGCTTATCACAAGAATTACTGCTCATGGTCCTTGGTATCATGGCCAATAATTCAAACCCACCAATGTTGTAATGGTTAAGAAAGGAAGTAAAATTTCCTATAAAAGTCCTTTGTAACCTCAGACCAGGACCCAGAAATTCAGAGCACTAGCTCATCTGGGTCAGTTCCCATAATAAACATGAGTTCTGTAATCCTCTGAGTGGTGTCTGTTCTCTTGCTAAATTTGATTTTCACAACACTCTTACCCATCTAAAGTTACTTTACAAACCAACCAATATTACAATCATCTGTAGTACAACTTAGCAAGTAAATGACATAAGGTGATACAATATAAAGGTTTACAGCAGCAGGTAAAAGACAAGAGAATTTTATTAGACAAAATGTAATTTGGCAAAAACTGAAATTTGACAAAGTAACTAGAGTTCCTTCACTTATACTCATGAATGCAGAATGGGGATGTAGCCCAGTGGTAGAATAATTGCCTAGTATGCACAGGCTCTGGAATTGATCCCCAGCATAGGGAAAAATATCTATACTTATCAAGTTTTGTTGTTTTTAATGTTTTTATTAGTGTGTTATAATAATATGAATATTCTCTAGTCCCTGCCTAGAAATCTAAAGATATTTAAATTACTTTCATTTAAATTGTATTAAATTATACATGTTAAAATATAAAAATATAAAATTTATAGACATAAAGAAGTTACTCTAAACAAAATTGGGCCTCAATTTTTCTCTTGTGATACTTCTACAATATAAAAGTAATTTTCATTTTTTTAACATGCTTTCTCAGTAGGAATACAAGCACATTTTAAGTCACCATCTCTCAAAGTGGGTTCAGAAGTACAATAATAGTTGTCACTGATAAAAAGAAAAAAAGACTCCACAGGCAATTAATTTTGGTAAATTCTGGGTTAGAAAATATTACACGATTTCTTTACTGGAATACATATCAAGGTCTTTAAAGCAAATATTAATTGCAAATCCAAGGGACATGCTTCAGAAAACACCATTTTATTTAAATGCATCACTTAGCTAATGAGTAATGGGCAAAGGATTCTATGGTTGTCTGGATGAATCCTTAATGTAACATAATAAGCAAAATGATGCATCTGATTCAGTCTTCTTGCAGTGGGTATTAGGATCTCCAAATTGATCAATGACTCAAACAAATTAATTACTCAGTTTATTTGGTGATCTCCTAATACCAGATTTGGTGGTTTTATATTCATTTGGTCTCAGATTCTGCACCAAATGAGTCACAAGAGAAAATATATTAGATATCATGAGTGCTCATTATTTGTGGGTACATGCACACATAGTATTTTAGCCATATCCTGCATTTCTGATTTGTCTTCCTTATTTTTTCCTATCAGCTTTTACATTTATTATTACTATCAACACTTGGTCAGTAGAATACAGGATACCAATGTATGACATTCTCTGCATTTATGAACAAGAATAGGGAGAAAAAATGACATTCTCTCTATTGTCATTGTGATTTCAGAAATTGTTAGCACATTTTTGGCATCCTTGCTTAATAGTGTGCATCAGTTTTAACAAGCAAAGTTAAAGAAGAAACCTTCTCCTTTCAAAAGAATTTGTTATTATTTTGAGATTCATTAGTTTAATTAGTTAGAGCATTGCACTAATGAGTCCAAGGCTATGGATTTGAGTCACATTTAGGCCAGTTAATTGTGTAGAGAAAAAAATATTTTGTTTCCACCCACACTAGGCCCTTTGCCATTAACCAAGCCTCTAACGAATGTCTATTCTTTGATCATAAAGGAAACCTATCACTGATGTTAAGAAAAAGGGAGCAAGTTGGATCATATGCATATGTGGGTAGTACATTTGTTCATCATTATTAACAACAGCTCTTCAGCCATGCCTCTGTATCTCTAAACACCTTTATTACTCCTAAAACCACTTTCCCAAAGGAAAAAACTTAAGATTGAACCAGCTTTTAACTAAAAAACGTTCCATTTTAGCTAATAAATTTCAAATTATTCATCTTCTTAGACAAGACAAGTATGAACATTTGTTTCAAATATAAAAATGCAGGGCTGGGTTTGGGGATTTAGCTCCAAGGCAGCATGCTTGCCTAGAGCAGAAGGCCCTGAATTTTGTCCTGGGCCCTGAAAAAAAATTAAATAAATGCAGTATTACAACAAACATAAAAACAAGTGTGATATTCATAGGCTATTATTACTCTCTAAAGTCTAGTTATTCTATATTTTCTTAAAGATATCCCAATCATTTTAATTTGGTCTGTAAATTATAATTCCATTTTATGATAATTATAATTCCATTTAATATATCTCTATAGATCTCTATATGTACATCTACACACACACACACACACACACACACACACACACACACAGTATAGTCTTCCCTTATCCATGGTTTCACTTTCTGTGCTCTATTACCTATAGTCAACTACAGCCCAATATGATCTTATAATATGAAATGGAAAATTCCAGAATCTAACAATTCATATGTTTTAAATTGTGTTTTGTCCTGAGTAACACAATAAAATCTTGCACTCATAGAATATTATAAGTAAAAGCATAGAACTTCAACTGGAATGTAGAAAAACATTGCAATTGCTTTCTATCTCTTGTCATTTAAAAATAACAAAACTGATAACTGGTTTGAAAAAAAATTTTTGAAGTTTAACTAATGATCCTTTTGTGTGAAATATAATATACTTACCAGTTCAAAGTGAAAAAAAAAATCTGAGAGGATTGTGATCACTGAACTCACAAGATTGATTTGATAGTTTTATATTTTATGTTCAATACAAAAGTTCATTTCATTTGATTTCTTAGGAATTTTATATATCCTTTAAACATGACAGAAGATTGAGAAAAAAATGTCTTATGACAAAGAGTCCAAAACTTGAACATATTCTATAATTTCCAAATTGATAAAGGCCACTTGTAGTTTACAGAGCTCCATATGGTAACATATTGTATATTTCTGTGCTTTAATTCAAGGACTAAACTCTCTCCCACAAGTTTATGGAGATTTTGTTTTATTTTCCATTTTATTTCTGATGTGGTTTACAATCATATTCCAGCAGTGTACAGAAACTACTAAATTTTTTTAGAATTAAAAATAAAGTTATTTTGCAGACCTAAATTACCCACTTACTATAGGCACTAATTTATAACTTAACTTTCATATTTCCTCCAACAGAGGAAATAAAAGTAAACACACACACACACACACACACACACACACACACACACACAAATTGGCAAATAGGAGTGAATCATAGTTTTTAAAACCTGAGGCTTAGGGCTGGGGATGTGGCTCAAGTGGTAGCATGCTTACCTGGCATGTGTGAGGCACTGGGTTTGATCCTTAGCACCACATAAAAATTAAATAAGAGGGGCTGGGGTTGTAGCTCAGTGGTAGAGCGCTTTCCTTACATGTACAAGACCCTCGGATCAATCCTCAGCACCACATAAAAATAAACAAATAAAAACAAAATTATTGTGTCCATCTACAACTAAAAAAAATTTAAAAATTAAATATATTGTGTCCACCTGAAACTAATAAATAAATAAATAAATAAATACCTGGGTTATTTTTATTTAACAAAAAATAAATTATTTTGTAGAATTTTTTGTAAACAACACATTTATTGACTTCCTCTGTTTTTACTATATAAATGTGTATTGTAACGTTCCTGATATAACTATCTGGTACTATATGTGGTTCCTAATACCCATTGGAGGTTTTGGAACCAATATCTTCAAAGTAAGGAGAAATAAATCATTAATATTAATCATTAATATTAATCTTGGAATGCATTTAATAATGCAATAATATCTCAGGGGAAATGCAAATTATGGAGCGGAGCAGGGATATTTAATTTTCTTCAAATTAGTAGATGTTACCAATCCTTTATCCTTGCCTATGTCAATTAATGTGGATATACTCAGTAGTATATAACTTATCACATAGAGCTATAAAACACATATAAATGGAAAGGTTATTTAAAGAATTAATATGCTTTGAAAATTCCTCAAATTCATATTCCTCAATAAATATTTGTTCATAAATGAATAAATGAAATAACAGGAAACTGAAGTATATAGTTATTAATTTCTTCCTCCCTTTTTTCCAACTTCAGAGACTACATGTCTAATAAATGCAGTTTGGGGGATGTTAAATTACATTAAAATATTTATGTTGAAATTCCATCAGCAATTTTTTGTTCATTAACCATTATTTTTCACAACAATTGTCAAAGAAATTTTATTCCTCATTACATAGCTGTTGAAATTGGAATTTACAGAGTAAAACTAACTTACAGATGTTCTACAGATAGAATGTCATGGAGTGACAAATTGGATCCAGGCTTTATAGATTCTCAATGAATATATATGTTAACTATTCCTGTTCCCTTCATGCTATACTATAAAAAGTTAAGTTCAAAAAATGAATTTATTAAATTAAGATTGTTATATATCACAAATTCTTGGAAAATTAGGAATGGAAAAATAATATGTCACAGATTGTTATAATGAAATCTCCTAATGTATTACAATGTACAGATTTCTTCAACTTACTCACTTTCATTTTCATATCAATAAATTTCTCTTTGTACCCCCCTATTTTGAAATTTAATCTGATCTGTTTTGGACCGCAGCACATTCAGTGTAACATGAATGTTAATAGCCCGGACACAGCTATGTGCAGTATAGTTGACCTCATCATAATGGGGCTGCCAAGTTTAAAGAGTCAATAGTACTTTTATAACTGCTTAGCAACATTTTTCCTACTACTTCAAAAGGGTTCCATGGTTGAATAAACTCTTCAAATGCCTCACAGGAAAGTTACAACACATATTTACATATTAAAACAGAGGCGGTCCTCTACATAAACCTGTTTCCCACCTCTATATCAATCCAACCTAACTCCAATTTGTTCTTCTACTGCCCCATAGAGCTTTTGGACCACAACACACCCATCGTCATCATTACCTTCTCCACTCATAGTTCCTCTTCATATCTCAGTCTTCACTACCTGAAGTAGAGTCTGGCGAGTTGAAACAAGTTAGGATTTTTGGTATAGACTTTGAAGATGAGTTTGTAAATTTTCACTATTTTCTGTTTACATCTTTCTTGTCTTTCTAGAATTTGCAGGTTGGAATTTTTTTTGAAGGTAATGGTACCTTTAACTCCTTTTTTTTGCTATCACTTTAGCTTCTCACCCTACTACTCTTTTTTTTCATTTTATTTATTTATTTATTTTGTTATATATATGACAGCGAAATGCATTACAATTCTTATTACACATATAGAGCCCAGTTTTTCATATCTCTGGTTGTATACAAAGTATATTTGTACCAAATTGTTGTCTTCATACATGTACTTTGGATAATAATGATCATCACATCCCACCATTATTAATAACCCCATGCCTCCTCCCTTCCCCTCCAACCCCTCTGCCCTGTCCAGAGTTCATCTATTCCTCCCATGCTCCCTCTCCCTACCCCGCTATGAATCAGCCTCCTTTTATTAAAAAAAAAAATTTCAGCATTTTTTGGAGGGATTGGATACCTTCACTTAGCATTATCTTCTCTAACTCCATCCATTTACCTGAAAATGCCATGATTTTATTCTCTTTTATTGCTGAGTAATATTCCATTGTGTATATATGCCACATTTTTTTTATCCATTCATCTATTGAAGGGCATCTAGATTGGTTCCACAGTTTATCTATTGTGAATTGTGCTGCTATAAACAGATTGGTTGTGTCCCTGTAGTATGTATGCTGTTTTTAAGTCCTTTGGGTATAGGCCAAGGAGAGGGATAGCTGGGTCAAATGGTGGTTTCATTCCCAATTTTCCAATAAATCTCTATACTGCTTTCCATATTGGCTGCACCAATTTTCATTCCCACCAGCAGTGTATGAGTGTACCTTTTCCCCCCACATCCTCACCAATACTTGTTGTTGTTTGTCTTCATAATAGCTGCCATTCTGATTAGAGTGAGATGAAATCTTAGAAAGGAGCACTTTACCATACTGAAGTACATGGAGAAAACAAAAGAAAGTGGAATGCAAGAAATTGTAAAATTAATGGTAGTGATGTTGAAAGAGAGAAAAGAAGTTTAAAAGAAGAGAGAGAAAAAATAAAGAATTCCTACTGCCTTCCCTTCCTCAGGTCCTTAATTTTCATTTTTTTTCCTATTTTTAATGTTCCATCTTCTTCTTCCTTATCTTCCTTCTATGAGATCCCAGGTTACTGATTCCTACATATGCCTTAGAGACAGAAGATTATCTTTGGTGATTTTTGGTCTTTGTTTATTTGTGGTACATGGGATTGAACCCAGGACCTCTGGACTGCTATAAATGTGTTTTGTCACTTAGCTACATAGCTGGTTATGCCTTTTCTAGTAGTTGGATAGAACTCTAAGTTAACTTTGTTAAGATTTTATTGTACTATAATTTATAGCTTCTTGGGACAGCAAATCTAATTTGACAATAAGATATTGTTTATCTGAAAATTTCATAGTTGTAGATTCCATATCAGGCCCAAATGGATCTATAAATTTCAACAAGCAAGCATTATATTTCAGAGAAATTTATATTATTTTTATGAATGGTTAACTCAGAGACACTTTTGAAGACGAACAGACTAGGATGACACAAAATTTAAAATAATAGTTAATTTAGTAAAGATTTTAGTAATACTTAATCCTTCATGAAATGTTAGTTCATAATATTCGCTGACAAATTCAGCCTAATGCTTGCAATATTTTCATTATAAGTATATAATTCTTAAGATTGTTAACAAACTTTGAAGATACATGCTTCACTGTTATTGATAAGCTTTAAGTTATCATACATCTTGTCTTGTAAATGGGCTTTTAAAATATTATAGCCTTTTCAGAAATCCATTCAAGCTCTTCTCCAAGTGATCCTTGTTTAAAAAAAAAAAAGTAGTAAATTCAATAATTCACAGGATTTTGGGAAACCTGGCTATTTAAAAACTATGACAAAACTAATTTCACATTTTATAACATTTTATTTAATATATAAAAATGATTGTTATATTCACATGTAGTTTTTAGAGAATAACTTATAATTGATGGAGGTGGAAGTGCAGGTATAAAGAAATTCAGTTGCACTGTTCAAAATAATAAATTTCTTTGAGTAACATATCATTTATTGTTATGAATTTCAAAAGGCTTATCAACATAGCCTATCCACTTCTGCAATTTACATAGAAAAACTGGTACAAGAATGTAAAGCATAAAATGTAAAGTTAAATTCATGATATTTTACTATTTGAAAGACAGTGCTAAGAATGTTGTCCTTTTCCAGCAGTGAAACAGATAATATTTCACTGATAGTGAGCCTAGAGACACAGGAAAAAGGATTGGTGAAAACTAAGCAAGGTTCTAGGTATCAGATCCTGACCACTGGTACTAGCTGTGAGTACTAGAGTGTTCTCAGATAACTGAGGTAGATGACTGATTGTACAAAGTAGGCAAGTGGTTTGTACATACAGTAAAACTTAAGATTATTGGATTCACCACAAGAAAAACTGAACACCAAAAAGAGATTGAGTTTTTAAAAGTTCAATTAGAGCTGGGCATGGTGGCATACGCCTGTAATCTCAGTGGCTTGGGAAGGTGAGGCAGGAGGATCTCAAGTTCAAAGCTGGCCTCAGCAGAAGCAATGGGCTAAGCAACTCAGTGAGACCCTGTCTTCAAAAAAAAAAAAAAATAGTGCTGTGGATGTGGCTCAGTAGTTGAGTGTCCTTGAGTTCAATCCCCAGTACCCAAAATAAAATCAGTTGAAAAGGTGGAGATGTTTGAAAGATTCTTTATACTAGAGAAGATGGAGGGTAATAATAATATTCACAGTAGAAAGGATCTAGCCTGATTTGCGTAATATTTTTTTTTCCTTAAAATGAGAAACTTCTATGCTTCAAACCCGTTCCCTTCACTATCTAGCCTGTCAGAAAAGATAACTCCAATTGGATCAATAGTGTGCAAAACTGCATTTGTGGTTTCAATTTATTTATAATATACTCAAGAAAGAACAATTAATTAAAAATGTAAACTATCTTTCCTTTCACTGGAAATTACAATGGGTCAGTATTCTTTACCTTATATGAAAGGAAATCTAAACGGGATAGTTGAGAACAGATGCATTTTGGCAATTAAGAAGAATCCTGTTTATATTTTACCCAAAGACAGAAACTGACATTTAGCTAAGTTTTGATGATGGTGAAATAAAAACTGTTCAATCTGAAATAAAAAACAGAAATCCTACATATATTATCTAAATGCAGGTCTAATCAGAAGTAGTCCAATCAATGAAATATGGCTCAAAACAGTCCTCCATTAAACACTTTGCTGAGTAAATCACAACCATCATTGTTTTAAAAAGTTAAAGTAGTTTTCTTTCATTTCAATAAAATACACAGTGTGTTTGTTATCATACATCAGAAAATAGAACTGATTTCACAAACAATACAAAAATTAAATTGGCTCAGCTCATAGTTATATCTTAGAAATAAACAGGCTTAAAAAGTAAGAAAGGCTCTGAATAGTATGAGATTAGTCCAAAATTCCTGAAAAAAAATGTATACATTCATCTATCTCTATTTAATGTTTTGGAAATATGTGATTATTTCCATATGCCTGTGTGTTTTCTAAATTTAGGGTGGTGTCTGATATACTTTTCCTAAAGAGATGACTAGATAAGAATTTTGGTAGGATCGAAAAATTCCTTCTAATATTTAAAAATCAACAAGGAAATTCTGCTTTTCTCAACAATCAAAATCTCTGGGTACCTTTCACCTCACCATGCAACATCTGGAAAACTCTTGCCAAAGCCTGCCCCTAAGGAAACAAGGACAGAAACTGTTAATAGCATTCTGATCTTTCTGTTCCTTAAAAGACAATTATTTCCCCTGCTCATGTGCTGCTATCAAAATGCAGGCAGATACATAGATGGAAAGCCTCATCTGATACAGTCTGCAAGTACTCATCTGAGAAAAATGATAGTACAGTAGGAGTAACAGTCTGTACTAAAAAACAGCATACTTATGGACAACACCATAGACCCTTATACATTTAATCGCACTCATCAAACTTCAGTATTTTAGCCAAGTTCATCCATAATTTCCAAATTCTTATGAAAGAAGCTTGGCTTCAGCTTCTGTCTACTACAAGTGTGAAGCTGTTCATGTCTAGAGGGGAAAGAATCTTATAGGACTTGATTACCATAAGATTGCCCCCACCACTATGTAAGTGCAGAAGTTAGTTGCTTGAGTAATCAGGCATTTCTTAAGAAATATTTCCTCCTTGGAAGGTCCTTTTTCTGGTTCTTTTTTTTTTTCTCTCATCCTCCCCTCCTTCAGCTTTTAAGTTTTTCTCAAAGCAGGAAGCCATTTCAAACTTTTCCCAATTATTCACTCAAGCACTATAGCAAACTTCTAACAGTCTATACTAAAAAACACACGCTAGGCAAGTGCTCTGCCACTGAGCCACAACCCCAGCTCCACCAGCAGACACTTTAAAATGTTATTATATATTTTTTAGGTGTAGATGGACACAACACAATGCCTTTTTTCAGAAAAATGAGAAATTATATCCCATCTGATTCAAATGTATGATATGTCAAGGTCATTGTACTGTCATGTGTAACTAATTAAAACAAAAAAACTGAAAAAATGTTTATTATTTTGGTAATGTTTTAAAGCTAATACCAGTACCAGAAAAAACTAAAAAGAAAACTTACAAGTCATATCCAGGAGGAAATGGAGAAGTGTTAGTTTCATTTCACAGGTATGCCCTTTTCAAATTCTTATAATATATAGTAGTGGAGAGAGGGAAGGATATTGAAGACTTTATTCATCTTTCTAAGCTTTCACTAATAGCACCCTCTAGTGTCTCCAGGAGAGCTATGCATTGGTTATCAGCTAAGTACAAAAACTGCAGTTGAAACTACTGACAGTACAGATCTCTGTAAATACCAAGCTTTCTCCGATCTCTACATTTTTAGTTTCAGCAGAAGTTTATTTGCTGTTTTTATACCTGTATCAGTTTCAGTCTTACTTTCAATTGTGACTAGAGTGCCTCAACACTACAAATTTCTACCAATTAAATACAAAAGCACCCATACTAATATTAGTAAAGATGCTTGGAATTGAAAAAGTCCTTTTGACTTTCAAAGTACTTGCTTATCTTTTATCATTTTTGTATGTCACAATATCGTCCTTATATTTTCCACAACAAATATATGTTTGGTTTTACTCTTCGAAAAATAGAATGATTTTACTTGAGATACAAAGAAGTAAATTCGTAATTAAGATTTTCAGTTTAGGCAGTCCCTATCCCAGTTAAATTTTATATTATCTTTTAACCTTATATAATGCTTTATTTAATAAGTCTTGCAAAGTGACAAGTCTTTAACCTAATATTGGTCATTGTGCTAAGCATTTTAAGTACATTATCTTATTAGAAAGTAAAGGACTAGAGGTCAATTTATCTGTAGTCACACACTTAGAAAGTAGAAGAGCTGAAAGTCTAAAGTCCTTTTCTTAACTATTAGGTACTATAACCTCTACTAATTATAATTATTGTTGATAGTTTAACATAAAACATAAAAAATATATGGAAGTATTTTATCCAGTCTTACCTACTTTCCCAGTAGCAATTATGATCTACTGATTACAACATTTATGCACAATATACACTGCAAGTTGTTATGTACAGCACAAAAATAAAGGAATTTGGTTTAATGCAAAGTTGTATGATGGATAAAATGTACTTGTCATCTATTCCCTTAATGGTATATTCTCTCTGTGTAGGTAAATCACAATCAGATATAGATTGCTTGATAAGAGGTGTTTCAATGTAAGGACAATTGAAATAATGGAATGTTTGATTGGCCTCATCGATCTCATTTTCAAAGTGGTTTTGCCATAGAGATAAAATGTACATGGAAAAGCAGTTCCAATGCTCTTCTCTTTGTGTCTTCCTTTACTAGTACACAATCAATCCTTTTTCAGATTAATACATTATTTCTCAGTTTTAATCTATTTTTACAGGCCTAAAACCATCCTTACTCACTAAGGTTTGTAAAAATCTCTGTTTTGATCCACTATATAATCATATAATGGCCTTTTAGCTTAATTCTAAGAGAGTAGGAAGGTTTCCATGTTTATGGGATATATATTACCATAATTTCACTTTTATGATCATAGCAGAATCAAGGTTCAGATTCCAAATTGGCACATTGAAAAAACAAAATGCAATAAATATCATAGTTATTATATAGTAGTTCAAAAAAACAGATTCTCACAGTTTTTTTCTCTAATTTCAATTTTTAATGCAAAATACATCACACAATCTGATGACCATATGCTGAGAGACAGCAAAATGGACTGGAAATAATATGAGTTTGAATTTCCCAATCTATTTTTATAGCTATAAAATCTTAGGCATTTTACCTAGTCCCTGCATCCTGATTTGCTTAAAAAATGAAACTAATAATATCTACCTCATAAAAATGATTACAAGGATTGATAGGACAATTTATATAATTGCAGGTGGTGCACAAATGCATTCAATAAAGTAAAGTCCTTCTCTCTGTAAGCAGAACAGAGTCTTCATCAGTTCTTTTAGAGTTATAATGCCAAGAGTTTTTGCAAGGTGTTCTGGCTTTTGGCTATTCCATTGCTCATTGGTGCCACCATCAGTCAGAACACAAGAGAAGAGAAAATAAATTTTTTTTTCATTATTTTCAGATGTGGAATTCTGTCAGTCTTTTCAACAAACTGAATTTCTTGAATGATTTTCTAGGTTACTCAGTTCAACTAGTAGAATCGCCTTGGTCCATAAGTAATGATTCTACTCTAGAGAAACCATTTTTTTATTGTGATATACACTTAATATTAAAGGTTGTAGTCTAGGCTACTGAGGAATCTAGATTATCAAGGTCCCTGTAGTTGCATTTAGGATTTATACAGTCTGAATAGAAATGAAAAATCTGTACTATTTAGCTCCACAATTTTGTGCAAATTTCCCAAACACTATGAGCACTTCAGTTTCAGCAAGTGTCATATGGACATAATTCTGTCATAATTATAACTTCAAATTCTTCAGAACAGCCACTGAATACTTCTCTCCCCTTGCCCCAGATTGGGATGAAAATCCTAAGAAATCTACTAATTGGGGTCTAAAGTGGGTGTTGTGAATAATTAGTAGAACTCTTAAAGTAATCATGGTGTGGCTTTACCACACTGGGCTAGATCAGTGATTTTATTTTCTTTGAGTATCTGCCATCCCCTATGACAGAGTCTCATCTAGCCGTGCAAATCCCAATAGTCAGAGCAGCAACCATTTGACAGCTTCTTATTTCATCACCCAGACATTTCTTTGCACCCAAGAAGAAGACAATGCATGTACTAGATACTATGAATAATAGAGGCAGAGTTCAAAGGGGAATAAAATGTAATGTTAAAGTGTCTCCCTAGACCTGTGCAAGCAAATACTTGCTTTTGTTTTATTTCATGCAGACTGCATAGAACTGCAGTGCTGATGTTTCTCCCTGTAGTGGTTTTAGGTGTAAAAGATAATGCTGCAGAAAAAAAAAAGTGATGTGAGGAAAATTTAAACCAAGATTTTAACCTTTAAAAATATCAGAAATTTGAAGGAAGGCAGTTAAGAATATGGAGAGGAACTTGCTGGGGGAGAAGTCATAAAGATTTTCCCTTCAATTAAAAAAACTTTCTGTGAAAAAGCTCTTAGGGAAAATCAACTCATAATAATTAGCAAAATATTTCCTTCTTGATATTCTATCCCTATGAAGATGTCATTTCTCATTCCATTCACTAAGCAATAAATTTTAAAAATGGATCCTGTGCTCGTGGTGTAGAAAACAGTCTACTTTTTTCTCCTTTTATTTCTGGAAAGAAAGTCTCCTTTCAAAATCGAAGCACAGCACCAGAAAAAAAATAAATTTTTCTGCAGGTTAAACACAGAAGATGAATTATTCCCCCCCAAACTCAACACCTTTGGAGAAGGTAATTTAGAGAATTCACCTGTATCGTTCTCTGGCCTCTGGGTCAATTTAAGGATTTGGATAGTGAAACAACAATCAGAGCAGACAAGCTGGACAGGTTTTGATATTGCTGCCCTTGATTCTTGATACTCACCACACATCTGATCCATAATCCATAAACATTGTCCCTAGTAGCTCTTATAGTCTTGGGAAACCTGGCACCCTGATGCCCGCCCTGGTGTCGCCCACTAGGCAGCGAGAGTGTGAGGCAAGCACCAGCCTTAAGCTCTGGGCTGGGTTCCTAACTCTCTTGCATCCTTTCCTACCTTGAAAACGCGCTGTCCACACCCGTGATGATGCCTGTCCCCAGCAGCAAAGCGACCAGACCCCCACCAAAGCATCCCTCAGGCAACATACCTGCATAAGCTCACTCTTACTTCCCTCTGGGGTAGCCAAACGCATATCTCTCCCTCAAATCCCTCTTTTTCACCTCCCGACAATGAATCTGGAAAGGCAACCAAGGTACAGACACCGCTAACAATTGAATACGATATATGCAGAAATAGCCTGTAGGTTCAAACTGCGTCTTTGTCTGGCTCCTGCCCCTACTTCCACTAGTCTGCCTTAAGTATCCTTTGTATGAGAAAATGGTGCGGCCGAGTGCTTGTTCTCTATATGGAGTCAGGGCGAGCAGGGGGATCTTGAGAAAAGCACACAAAACAGAAAAAAATCAAACTTCTGTAAGATAATGTCAATGAGTGAAACTTAAAGGGATGACTAAGAGAGCAATGAGTGGAGGACTGAGGAGAGCAATGAAAGTCCTCGTTTTTTGCTCCTGAAAGCATGTTCCCTGAAAGCGGCGCATTTTTTTCCCAGCAGCTCGTCCCACACGCGAGTGTGCCACCAGCACGCATTCCGCCTTTTTCCCAGGGCAGCGAGCAGTAACTTCCTAAGCTTACCTCTATCTCGCCCCCGCCCGTCTCCCTAGGTTCTCCGTCAGCCAGGAGGGGCCGCCTCCAGAGCGACGGGGGATGTTGGGTGCTGGGAGTGGGGGCCAGAGGGGGGTACCCGGCAGTTGGTGCTGCGCCATCCCCTCCCAGCAGGCGGCCCGGGCACTGGTTCACTTTTTCCTCCCCACTCCTTCCACTCGCTCACCCCCTTTCCTTCCCCCTTCTCCCCCTCTGTATAGTCCCACCCCCTCGCCAATAAAAAGGGCTGGCTCGGCTCTGGCTCCTTGCAGTCGGCGAACTGTCAGGGCGGGAGGATCCGTGAGCCTGAGCAGCACTCAGCGGCCCGCGCGGCAAAGCAGAAGGCAAGCCTAACAGAGTGCACTGAGTGGCAGTGGCAGCGGTGGCACAGGCAGCCCAGGCAGTCCGGGCAGCCCAAACAGCTTCAGAAACAACCTCTACTACTCCAGCTGCTCCGCGGACTGCGAGCTGTGGCGGTAGAGCCCGCTACAGCAATCGCAGTCTCCGTGGAGCGGGCGGAAGCCTTTTCTCTCTTTCGTTAACCTCTTCATTCTACTCAAAAGGCGTCGTTCACTGGGTAAGTATTCTGTCTGGGTGCCAGAACAGACTGCGGCCGGGGAGGCATGACATGTCCCGCATTTAGTGCGTGGAGATTGCCTGCTGCCTATGCTTGGGATCTGGACTATGCGCACAGGGTGGTTTCAAAGATGCTACTGGTGTCCTCGCTTCCCCCTTTTCCCCTTCTCTTCCCTAGAGGTAAGAGAAAGAGCAAATCCAGTAGGTGAGCTCAGAAAGAATCTTTTTTTGGCACTGCCGCGCTTGGTTTAGTTACTTTGTGAAAACTCTTACTTGTGTCAGAAAAGTGTCCACACATTAATTTCCCAGCATTGGCTGTGCAAAAACGTCTTTCACTTTAACAGATATGGCCAGTTTCCGCTTGGCTGAATGAAACTCTAAGATTGGGGCAGGTGCCTAGAAAAGATCGCTCCCCAGAGCCTGGGGAGGGGTCCGAGCTGAAGGGCATTGCCCTTCAGCTTGGCATCAGCCTCGTACTTTGCCAGGCCAGCCCCGTTGCGCTCCTTTCTCTGGGCGCTTGGGTTTGGATCCCTTACACACTGGCCCTAACCCTTGGGTATGCGACCCTTGGCGCAGAGCTAAAGAGTTCTGCATACCATGTGGCACACAGGATCCCTCTGACCATTCCTTCTGGTGCTCACCTCCTGGCCCTTCCTTCCCGCCCTACTTGCAAGGCTGTGCTCACCTGCTGGATATGGAGAGGGTAGGTGTGGAAATTTCTGCCTCTTATTTCTAAAGCAACTTCTTATATTTGCATCCCTGAAAAACGGCGTACTGTTTCCATTTTTTTTTTAATGAGTGTAGCTGAACCATAAAGGGTTCCTCTTTCTCTGAAGTAATGACTTGTATTCTATTAGCCAAAAACTCCCACCTATCCCATAAACATGATGTTTTCTAAGAGACCCGAAAAACTGTTTCTCTCTCCACAAAGGGGTTTCCAGAAGCTTGTAGCCAAAAAACGTCTCCTTTTCTCTCTCTCTCTCTCTCTCTCACTCTTTCTCTCTCTCTCTCTCTCTCTCTCTCTCTCTCTCTCTCTCACACACACACACACACACACACACACACACACACACACACAAATGCCTCTTAAGAGCGTCATCGGAAAAAGGTGACTTAAAAAGCAGGTACCTGGAAAAGAGCATATTTCTTTAGAGACTCAAAAAGGCAGAGCGACAAGTCCTGGGTTGAAGACATGACTTACAGATGAGCACTTGGTAACAAATTTCGCCTCCCGGGGGCAGTCACTATCCCAGACCAAATAGCAGAAGCCACTTCTTTGCCTCCTCCAAGGAAGGACTTTCAGAGCTTAATTGATGAAGGCTCCTTTGCTTTCAGAATGATATATTGCAAGGTCGCTCTTTTAGACGCCTTTGAGGCTTGAGGTGCAGGGAGCTGGGGTGTGCCTGTGAAGTGTGAGTGTGCGTGCGCGCCTGAGGGCTATCCCTCATCTCTGTGAACGGAGTGCCCTTCCGAAATGTTACCTTGGGGCCTGGGAATACAAACTTGCGCCACTGCGGCACACATCCACAAAGCAAAGCCATGAGAGAAGAGAAGCCAAAACAAAAGAAAAAAAATAAAAGTACACCCAAACAGTAACAAACATTACCCCAAAAGTGTCCTTGCTTGCGTGGAAACATCCACAAACGGGATGGATTTAAACCTAGCCTAGGAGCTGTTTCTGTACAAAGGATATTTGATGGGGGGTAAAAAAGTGGTAGAAAATCCGGGTAGACGGGAAAGAGGATAAAAAGATGGGAACAGAGCAATTCAGAGGAGCCGCGTGCATAGTCCTAGCGCTGCGACTGGAAAACAACCTGAGGAGCTTGGGGAGAATTGGGAACGCTGAGCACAACACCTAAGAAGGTGTCAGCGCTTTGTAACTTAAAGCGACCATCTTCCTCCACCTCCATAAAAAGTAAAACGGTGTGACTTAAAAAATGGGGAGGCGTTTACTTCCAGGCACCTTTGTAACTTGGTAAAAGACTAAATGGAATTCCACTTTTAATCTTGTTTGAGACAAATTCTCACAATCAAGGAGGGAAATCTAAACCTCTGTGTTATTCTTTCGTGTGTGTGTGTGTGTGTGTGTGTGTGTGTGTGTGTGTGTGTGTGTGTTGGGGAAGGCGCATTTGAAGCAAGTCGAAGTAATAGTATATGTACGTTTCCCCCTTTCTTGTCTTTGTCTGGTTCATCTGAGACAGCATGGACTGTGTGAGGGCGGTTTTGACGAAAGAACCAAGAGATGGACGTGCTAAGGTCTAAAGATACCTTTCTTCCCTCTGCTAAATTAAGAACTGCCGCGTGCAGCTCCGTGAGCCGAGTCCCGCCGCCGAGTCCCGCCGCCGCTGCCAGGGCGCTGAGCTTGCCAAGCAGCACTGGAGCGCCTCCGCGAGTGAGGCCATAGAACCCATTTCTCCAGTCGCCTTTGCTTGGGCAGCCCCTCCTTCTGGCAATGATGTCAGCGGCAGGGAGGCTTGGCGGGCAGAGAGGAGGCTGAGAGGCGAGTCCCAGTTGGGCGCGCGAGCAGCCCTGCCCCGCGCGCTCCCTGCGCGCAGCCGCCTTTGCTTCCCTTAGTTCCTTCCCGCGCTCCCGCTCACGGCCCCTCCCTCCAGCTCCCTGACTCCCCAAAAGTGCGCTTTGGTGCTGAGGATGGGGGCTGCCACCATGGGCCACCGCGGATTTTGAACCCCAGGATCACACCGAGATCAGGGTCTTCCCCCACCCTTTTTCCTCCTTCTCCTAGCGCTCCCGTTTCTCCCCTTCAGCTCGCACCTTCACTATTCACAATGAATGTACATTTAGCGGCATTTTAGAGGGCAAGTTTTTCAGATGTAATAATAATAGTTACCAGTGCTAAATTTCCGCTGTTTTCTCCCCCGCCCGCGGAAAGGAAGAGGATGTGAAGACCACGGCTTCTTTAAAACCGTGCGGCAGTCTCTTGTCTTCCACAAAGCAAGCTCCCTAGAAGGGGAGATTTGTCTTCCCAAAGAAATGGTGCGGTGGGGGAGGGAACGATCGAAGGCATACGCTCAGGGTTGGAAGTCCCCTTAACTGAAAGAAGGAACTGAAAATTGGAAGTTGAGGAAGGAGAGGCTCCAGTCCCTGCTGCTGCTACTGCAGAGGAGAGGCCACCGTGCTCTTTATTGTAAGACTGCGCAGTCACTTCTACAAACTGGCGCGCCAAAATGGGAAGATTCTGGAATAGGTTTACAAGACAGAAGCCCGCTGCGGCTTCCCTACTGAGCTTGCCGCTGTCTTTTTAAGGAGTAACCCCCCACTTTCCTAATTTGACGCTAATCCGTTTTCCCTGATTGCGGACAACTCATTCTTTATAAAGCTCGCAGAGAAGGGCCATAGAATGCAGTGGGAGAAGGTTGCACAGGGCCAGAGGGAGAGGATGGAGGCTGGGCACGTTGGAGGCATCTGGGTCCTAGAGCTGAGTTACTTTCCTAAGGAAATTACATTCCAGGAGGTTCACAATAAACTGCTTAGCTACTGTATTTTGGTTGGAGGCAGGTGGGAGATGTGGGGGTAAAGGGAGCAGGAGCTAAAAATTCCTCAGTTCTCCCCACTTATTTTTCCTCTCCCTTTTGGAAGGCTTCCTTTGCATGATATATCACTGGCAGCAAAATTAAAGTTGCTGTGAGTTTGAAATACAGGAATGGGAAATAAATTCAGACCAAGCATAAACACACATTTTCTAGATTTCAATCATTTTTTAAGGATCTAAAGGCCCGCCCGCCCCCCTTTTATCACCAGAATGCTATTCTGATGGACTTCCAAGTGCTGTTGGGTATTGGCAACTGGAAGCTCTGGAAGACAGGATTGCAGATTTCACATTATTCTTTCTCTCAATATTAAAAACTTTTTATTTATTTATTTGTGTGTGTGTGTGTGTGTGTGTGTGTGTGAGAGAGAGAGAGAGAGAGAGAGAGAGAGAGAGAGAGAGAGAGAGAGAGAGAAAGAGAAATTCCTGATAGAGAGCTATCAGACTGCTAGTGGCAGGAAGAAATCTGGTAAGGGATTTAGAAAGCATAAAACATTTCTTTTCTCTCCTCTCTGTGCAAGCAGCCCACAACAGCCTTCAAGCCAGGATTTATAAGATTCTTGGGGGAGCAAGGGGAGGCACACAGAGGAGGAGACTTTATATAAAGGATGGCTTTGAGTTACATTGACAAAATAGGTATGGTGGCCACATTTTCTATTACTAGGAAAGGAAATTTTTCAGATGATGAAAATTTGATTGCTAACTCTTTCCAATAATCTTGCTTCACATATTTTAAAGAAGGTCTCATCCTTTATTTATTCACCAAAGAATCTACAGACATTAATTAGTCACCTACTACCTGTGCCAGACAATGTGATAGGTTCCAGGAATAAAAAAAGATATTATGAAAATAATGTGGCATGGCTCTCTTTGATCCAGAAGATTACAGGAGCCAGGATACAATGTGATAAATGTTCTAGTTGAGTACAGTGGAAGGAAGAATTATTTTTTGTTAAGAGGTTTAGAAAGATTCATAAAATCTGTGTTTCTCTGACTTTAAAACATAGCTACTCTAGTTAGTGGCTAGCCAGGAAGTAAATTTGGAAGGTTGTGCTGTACACAAGGGTCTGTGTGTTGTGCAGAGGGGCTTTGGAATTAAAGAGTATCTGTGCTTTATAGATACAGGCCACCTTTACAAAAATTTCAATCAGATATGTTATAGCAGCAACAAAACAAAGTGGGACTCTTCCACAGTAGGTGGCACACAGTAGAAATATTGTTTTTTCTTTTAATAAATAATTGTATAAATTGGTGTATTGAAATAGGCCACCAAGTTAAGAAGATTTTATAACAGCAACCAAACAGGGCAAACACTGAGAGCCTAAATAAATCAATGAACTAAGAAAGGAGAGAATTATTCTTTGGGGAAGAAAATGTTTCTTTAGTCAGCAACATCTAATTTTATCATTTTACTTATCACAATTTCCTGATCCAGCCTTCCATATACTTCCTATTCCACCAAAACAATACATGCATTCTGTCCTAGACACTTGCACTCCTTTAGGCATTTTGAAGCATACTTATTTCCTGCATCACCATTTTGCACACATATTCTTGCTTCATCCCTGCACCCCTCACTTTAGATTTCTCTCTACCATAAATTTAGAGGTTGGATTTTTCCTACTCCACATACTAGCATAAAGCTCTATCTTGCTTCTTTTTCCTTTCCTCAGTCTTCCCTTACCCATTCTTCCCTATATAAATTACCCCACTAATTTTTCCATTCCTATCCCCCTTTTATAACCTCCTCCCCATTAGCCAGTTGGAGTCTTTTCTAGTGACTTCAAAGAAACTTTAAACAAATAAAAAGCAACTTTTATTTCAGAGTTGCTTACAGATTTGTCAAATTTTCTTCACCATGAAGATTTGCTGTATTTTGCTGTTTTAATTTCAAACAAGATATTTAGTGGAATTCTTCTGATTTTTTTTTTTGTTATGCCTGTGAATGTCAGTTTTCCTTTGGTTTCAATCGTACTCTGGGGACTATTTCATACTTTTCTTGAATTTCTCACCCCATACTCCTGACACCGTTTTTCTGCATCCTATCCTTTCTGGTGTGCCTTCTTCCAGTGGGTCATTCTGTTTATGTTTTCTGTAAACAAGCATTCTTTTTTTTAATCCTTTTTTCTTTTTGCTTAGTTGAAATATTTTGAGAGGGTGCCCCTCCCCAGCAGATCCCTCCATCTGCCCTCACACAGAATTTTAAGGCCGTTGTCAATGTGTTTATACCAACATACACAGTTAACATGTCTTCAGAGACAAAGGAACCCACGATTATCACATTGTCCTTTTCTCCACATTCAGTGAGGTTGACTCAACATTTTGGGAATGGGGAAGAAATAAAGAATATATATAAAAACATCAAAGATGTGAGTTTTACCTATGGGAAAAAAATAAAATATATATGTACATTTAATTGGATTGACTTTATAGCATTCCAAATTATATGTCATTATCTGAGCAGAATTCTATTGTCTGAGGACTTTATTGATCATTCAGTATGCAGAATGAAGAAAACTAGGTAAGATGCCTTGATATTCTAGACTGATCCGAAATGTTAAATTAATTAAATTAATCTAATCATGTTTGAAAATGGTATTATTTTTCTATAGAAGTTCTTCATGAAGGCATCATCCCTAAAATGTGGCCCTCTTTTATTAAAAGAAAACATAAATTGACCTATGTGCCATGGTCCTGCAAGATTTATGCCCTATGCAATGTTAATTATAAAACATAGGGTTTAGAGATAGAGCAAGCTATTTTAGGGTGAAAGGAATCTTTTGAGATTGTTACATGTGTGGAAAGTCTGAATTTTCATTATCAAACGGTAAAAGAATGGAAAAAAAAGAGTCTTTTACAATTAAGACTTTGAATTGGAAGAGTGACTTGCCAGAAATCATAAATGTTTCTATTGTCTTTTACACTCTAAAAATCCTCAACTGTTCAAAGATTTAAACTGCCCTTTTAATTATCTCTAATATGTTAAATATCAGATCAATATAATACATTTTGAAAGTAAGAATGATAATGGTTATAATCATTTCCAGCACAAAACAGAAAGAATGATTTTGTCCACCTAATCTGCTAATTGTGACTGCTGTGATTTGTGTAAACAAATAAAAAAGCAAAGAAAAAAAGAGAGAAAAAAATCCCTGCAGAGAATTTTTCTCTGTTAAAACTGTTTTAATCATCTAACATTTCTTTTATCAAGGCAATAATGAAATTAATTTGCTGATGTATTTTAATCAAATAAAATGGAAAATTCATTTTTCAGGTATTTAAGTGATTAGAATGCAAATTGATATTTGAAAAGATCTTATAATTCAGTTACTATTATTGTATAAAATGAAAATCTTACATTGTTTTCTGCCACATTTTTATTTGATTTATTATCCTAGTTAGCACCTTCAATATGTATTCTATATTTTCTATCATTCAGGAAGTAATTATATTATTATAGTCTCATAAAAACGTTGAATAGGAAAAAAATACTGTATGGTTACAGGTCTTCAACTAGTGGAGAGACTGAAAATCAGGTGGGTGAAATCAGTTAAAGCTATGTAGTTAAGAAAGAGGGAATGCCTTAAGAGTTTTGCTGGTCTACAAGTTGGGGCTTTTCCTAACATCCTCTCTTGTTTCCTTTAGCATACTTTTTCAAAGTTCTGAATGTAAAAAGAAAATAAAATGCAACTTGGATTAAAAACTAAAAATCTCAAAGATGTGTATACTTAAGATTATTAAAATAAGTTTGTCAACTGATTGTCTATTTTCATTGTATTCTTAGATGTCTTTATCATTTAAAAAGTATGTAGTGAAATAATAGACTATTGAAATGATAACTGTATACATATTCATCCATTCCCTTCATTTTATTTATAAGGATAATTCAAATCATAACCCATCCTAATGCCACTTCATAATGATTGAGTTAACTTAATATTTAGTGCTTTATCCTAATTTATATTTTTAAAACATCTGTTTTTTACATGTGATTTATTTTAGGAGATATTTGCCACTGTTTTTAAATAGCTTTTTTTTTGACATATCATCTTTGAGACAACATGATTTTGGTAGCCAATTGTATGTAGATTTGTATCATGTTGACCAAAAGGATATGAAACTTCCAATATGGAAATCATTGTCTGTTGTCTTCAGGATTATAAACTCTTCTTCACCTGTTTTGAGGTAAATGGTAAATGAGAGCAAAGGGTTTATTTAAATTGTGTGAACATCAGACATTTTATGATTTGTATTTCATTATATCTAGAGAGTGGTCTTGGGCAAATAATTTCACCTCCCTGGACTAGTTTCCCCAAAAGTGAAATGAAAGAGTTGTAAATTTCAAGGCTCTTTCCGGAAGGTGGGAGGGATCATGTGATGGTTTACAAACCGTGGTACATAATGCATTTTTTCCTTGTCCTTTGTTTGGCTTTGCAGGTATTACCAGCTTCACTGCATTGCTTCATTAAACATTGATAACTAAAACCTACAGCTTATCCAACATTGCAATACTTTAGATGTGGGTGTTGGACAGGATTGTGAAGAATAGATCTTAAAGAAATTTAAGAAAGAAACTTCTTTAAGAAGTTTGCATTCCAGTAGGGCAGGAACCAGAAACAACAACACAATAATATACAGTCACATTAAATTGAATTCAACACATATTTATTGTGCATCACTCTATACATTATAGTTAATAGATTCTGGAAGTGGAAGAGACCAGAAAGACAATTTATTCTAAACCCTATAGTTTACAGAGAAAAACAAAACAAAACAAAAACTAAACTAAAGCTCACAGATATGTAATGAGTGCCCAATACCTAAGGTACTGAGTATAGATTGTTTTGCTTCCTATGTAGATGTACTCCTACTTCCCAATATGTTTAGAAATCCAACTCTATCATGTATAGCTTTTTAATTATGTTTTGCTAAAATGCAATAATTTCAAATCTTTTCAGCAAGTTAAGTATATTCAAGATTTGTTTGTCTGATTTTATTAAGCAATTTCAAACTCAGATTAAGATTTACAATATGATGTTTTATATACTTTGTTTCAAATTGAGATTATTAAAAGCCTCTGGTTGGTGCATACTAGGTTATGAAATATACTAAATGAGGTCTTGACTTTCAGACTAAGTGGATAAAATAAATTATCAATGCATTAAAAGATGTAAATAATTTAAGTTTAAAAAATGACTAGAAAACCCATCTACTGAAGATGGCTAGAAATATATATTCCTGGAAGGATGGTGTTATTTTTGTAAGTGCCAATTTATCTTATGGACAATTTATCTTATTGTCATTGTACATTTTCCTGAAGGTTTAAATTTAGCTTAGTGAATATTTTGAGTGAATTTCCTAAAATTTAATCTATTTACTACATGATCTTATTCATTTTGCCAAAGTGTGTGTGTGTGTGTATGTGTGTGTGTGTGTGTGTGTGTGTGTGTGTGTGTGAGTGTGTTAGGGAGTATAGGTCATGCAAAGGTAGGCAGGCAATATATGTTAAAGCAAAGCATTCCTTTCTTTCCTGAATAACCTTACACTGCACAGTGCTTTAATTTACTTAAAGAAAGAAGGGAAGGGGGAGGAGAGAGGAAGTCAAGTGGAGAAGAAAGAGTGTTATGTGATAGGGCCTGGATTTCAGTTTAGAGTGAAACATGCAACCTTTTTGAAACAACCTATGCTGGCTTCTCTCTTTCACTTCTAATATTATAGGTTTAGAATGTATTAAGTGGAATTGATGATTGTTTGATAATTTACTAGAATCAAAAATCTTCCATACCATATAAATACATTATTTTTTTTAAAAAGAAGCTTAAGAATGGGTAATAACCCCCCCCCCCCACATACACACACACATACAAGAGGAAACCTTTACATGTGCTCTGACCTGGCTCTGTGGTCATTAGGCAATATTTCCATTGTCTTTCTCTGTAAAACAGAAAATAATTTGCATAGTTTAATACTAACATTTCAGCCTTCACTCAGGCTTCATAGTTCTTACAGCTCTCCTTGTCTGCAGCTTTTCTTAGTCCATGACCTTAGTTTTAATGTCCATGAGATAAAGCAGTTATAATATATCTTGGCCATTTCGTAATGTGAATGAATGCAAAGCCTGATTACTTGGAGGGGGGAATATGAATCTCTTAAATACCACTCTTTCTGAATGCCTCAGGATTGCATATGAGAATATGGAAAATGTGCAAAAATAAGGATAATGGTAAAAAATTATATAGTTTAGTAGCTATAACAGAATCAAAGGACATTCTAATCAATCATCATCACTGCTAATGATGTGTTAAATTCCAATTTATAGGAAGTTACACTGTATTCCTGTGCTTCTAAAACTTTAATGTGCAAAGGGATCCTCTAGAAATGTTGTTAAAATGCAGATTCTGAATTTGTAACTTCTAATTGAAGTCTCAAATTCTGCATTTTTAGGAGCCAGCTCATAATCTGGTAAAGAATCATGACAAAGGTGAAATAAACCAACAGTAACAGATTTTTTTAAAAGATTCAATTTAGGTATTTTGCAAAAAAAATATATATATATAAATTTAAGAAGTCAAATAGATATATAATTATTTGCATTTGGATGTTAAAAATAATTTTTAACCTTTGGTATAACTATATCAGTCAAAGTTGTAGTTCTGAATAAAACCAGGCTGTATATGAATACATTTATACTGTTTAGAAAATGAAAACACAGTGTCACCAGTTTACATATATATGTATATCTATCTATCTAAATCTATCTATCTATCTATCTATCTATCTATCTATCTATCTATCTATCAATCATCTAAAAAATGTTGAAAAGCTTTGAGCAGTTTCAGTATAGTACAGTTCCTTGAAGATCCTAATTTGTAAAATATTGAATGTTAATATTTCAGTTAATAATTAAGATTCAGAACAAAATAGGCAGCTGAGTTTTCATTTACCTTATTTTAATTTTTTCTTATTAGTGTCTCACATTTTGCAGGGCAGCAGCAACAACAACAACAAAAGCAGGCAAGGAAAGACGTTTTTATATTGTACTTACTATTTGCCTAAGGATACTCCTAAAAGCAGGAAGAAATTTTAAATAGACATCATGCTTATTCCTTTCATTACAACTGGATTCTTATATTAGAATATAGCTCCTTAATGTAGGGGAACCATTCATTCATAATCAATCTAGGACAAGTTCCATAGTTCTATTTCTTTAATATATATATATATATATATATATATATATATATATATATATATATTTGTTATAAGTTGATACAATACCTTTATTCTACTCATTTATTTATATGTGGTGCTGAGGATTGAACCCAGGGCCTCACATGTCCTAGGCAAGCATTCTATCGCTGAGCCACAACCCCAGCCTCCATAGTTCTATTTCTTTAAGTGTAGCTCATCTCTGTGTGGAACCAGACTCAAATTAAAACATGAAATCTAGCTACTGAAATGAATCAAGTTTGAATGTTTAAACTGTTTTTGAGGAAGCACATTTTAGTTGTGGCAGAGTTAGAGAAACATCTGAAATAGTTATCACTTCAAAAATGATATTCATGTCTTAATTGTGGCATTGGGATTCAGAAGCCACCACCTTCCCAGTGAAACTGTATGTCTTTTGTAAGCTCTGATAATTTAATAGCAACAGCTGAGCTTGTTTGGTGGCAACATAAGGATCCCAGTGAACTACGGGGCCAATTGGAAAACAGTGCTTTTTTTTAAGTGCTAAATGAACTTGGGTGTCTGCCAAAATTGCCTTGGATTTCATTACTCTTAACATTACTTAGTGTGCCTGAGGAGGAGTATATAACAACCAAAATACCATATAGCTTTTTTTTTTTCCCAAAAAATATACAACAAAGGAAAGAAATATGGGAAACAAAATAAACATAAAAAATAACAAACCATCTTCAACTCTATTTTCAAGGAATAAAAAAATCCACCCCCTCTAGGGGTAGAAATATTATTTCTATGAACTTTTCACATGTTATTCACATTTAAGACATACTGAGAAAAAACTAATTTCAATGGCAATTAAAATATTAAACATTTTCAAAATGAATAAAATGTAAAAAACAGATTTTCTCAGGATTATAACTAGAAAAATATGAGACTTATCTAGCAAATATTAGAAAAGTTAAATATATTAAATAAAATGCTATTATTTGGAGTAATCCAATTCAGTTATGTAATATTGAGTCAGTTTTCCCTTTTCCTGCTTCAGATTCAATATGAATATAACTTAATGGTATGAGATTTTTTTAATTAGAGGAAAATACTGATAGTGATGAAATTTTTATTATAAATAACATAATTTTAGTTTATATATTTTTACAAAACAGTGAAAGTTGAGAAAAATTAGCCAGATGATCCCATATAATGTAAATCAACTGTCAAAGTACAAAAAATAGCTAATAATATGAAAGGATTACAAAAAATCTGTAGTTGTATTAGTAAGGAACTGACTTTATTATACTCATTAGGAAAAAATTGGAAATTCCACATTAAAATCAGATTGAAGGATAAGGATTGAAAATTCAGGTAATCACCATGCTTTAAAGAAATGTGAGACACTCTGAAGATGCAATATTAACATATCCTTTAAACACTAAAACAGTGATAACAAAAAATCACCAAAGAACATGCTTTAGTGCTAACTAAAGCTTTTGTTTTCAAACATATGAACTAAAAAAGTACATTTCTCATGAAACTTTCTATTAAATCAAAAAATGTATATATATATATATATATATATCTACTGTATATATATATATGTATATATATATATACATATATATATATATATATACAATAGATCTCTCTTATCGAAAGATGCCTGAAACTATGCATAGAACCAATCCCTATATGTAGAGTGATGTTTTATATTTTTCCTGTATGTACATACCTATGAAAAAGTTTAAAATATAACTTAGGCACAGTAAGAGGTTAGCAATAATAATTAATAAGAACAATTATAATATATTCTAATAAGTGTAATTTAAACTTTATGAATTACCTATTTCTGAAATTTTTTACTTAATATTTTTGGACTTCAGTTGGCCATTGAAAACAAACTACGGAAAGCCAAATCACACATAAGGGGGGCTACTGTACTTGAAAGAGCACTTCACAATAACAAAAATGGCAATATCACAGGTTGGTTTTAATTATGTGAATAATTAATTACAATTTCATTGTAAAATTGTTTTGCTTACATTTTAGGGTTTTGTGGATTTGATCTCAAAACAATCTTATCAAACACGTATTATCACCATTATTTCTTTTGACACATGAGGAATGAAACGCAGACAACTTTTTTTTCTAAAGGCTATATACCTTTTAAGTGTCGTAGACAGTACTCAGTCTTGTGATTCCTGAAGTAATGTTCATTTCATCAATCAATGTATGCACTAATTTTTAGGTCCACATATGATTAAGGGTATATATCAAAGAAAAATTAACAATGTATTATATTTAACCATTTAGGAGTTTTGAATTTGTATTTAAAAGTTTTGGAGAGCACTCATATAATTTTATTAGACATAATTAGGGTAACATACCTACCCTGGAGATTTAAAACATGTGATAACATAAATATATCACAATATAATAATCATAATGGAATAGAAAATAAGGCTCTGATCAAATTAATAAGACATGAGTACTAATATGGGGAAAAATAAGATTTAATTTCAATTTAAAATATGCCCAGAAACCAGAGACAAACTCTTTAAGAGTTTTCTTCCATGTGAAGGTAAAAATATTTGAGAGAATAGGCCTGGAGGGAGAGTATGTGGGAGAAAAAAGGAAATCTATTACTGCTATAAATTCATATACAAAGTGTTAAATAAAAAACTAAAATACATTACTTTAACTCAGTCTTAGCAAGGCTTGCAATTATTACCAAATTCGGGAGGTTTCAGGTTTCTCCTTTTATCTGAATTATATTTAAGCATTTTCATAATATAGATTTTTTAATAGTAGTTAACCACATGGGGTGAAGTGTTTTACCCACTGGGAGATCACACTTCTTTTTCCCTTGGAAGAACTAGATTATTAGAAGGTATTACAAAAATATCTTGTTGTCAGAGAAACAAACCTTGTTTAGCTTTCCTAATGAATCTCCTGAGAAAATTAGAAGACTTAAAAGTATAAGTGATGACATATATTCAGTCAAAGGGCTACTGAATATAAAAGATAAAACCTATCCTTTTCATAAAGTTTCCTTAAAACTACTGTTCTTCTACAAAGCATTGGTATTTATTTGTGAGCCTATTCTTAACAAATCAAACTAACTTGTGAGTTAAGTGGGGTAGCCACACTTAATCCTCTCCTCTTTCTTTTTCTAATTTCCTTTTTACAAAAGGAATGATCAGGTTTGTCCAGATTAGTTTAATGGTTTGTCTCAGTCAACAAGTTAGTTAGGAGTAATTTTAAATTCCTTGAACTTTTTACTAGGTCATGTAGTTTGGGTTACTACTTATGGATAACTTAGCCTGGGAATTATTTGGTGATTTGAATTTTTTAAAAAAATGAAGTAAAAGAAAGAAGATGCTTCTTAGGTAGGGAATCAAATTAGAGTTAACTTTTCTCTATAAAAAATGGAAATTTTGATAAGATACTCAAGCTTGACTGAATTATAGTATGCTGAAGTAATTCACAACTATCAATACTTCCAGGAAACTATATTTAATTTGTTTGCTGCTAGGCTTTTCTTTCTGTTCTTATTATTACTGGCTTCATATGGAGATTCTAGCACTATTTCATTGAAATACATGTTCCTAATCATGTAATTTCCTGGAATTTCTAAATTATTTGATTTTTTAAAACAAACTTACAATGTTATAAATTTTTTTGTGCATAACTTATGCACTTTCTGAAGTAACTTACTAAAATGCAAATGCTATTTAAGTGTAAATTAAGATCAGTTACACCTACTTAAGGAGTATTGTTTTTCAGAATATTCCATTCATTTTGAAGTGACTTGTCCAAGGTTAAAAAAGCTGCTTAATCTCCATTTAGAAAGGAATTTAGGTCTCCATGACCATTTTGCTGTCATTATAACATGCTGTTACCTCTATTGCTATAGGAAAAGTGATACAAAATTTAAAAAAAAATAAATGTATGATGATTATGTAGCCTGAAATGTTTTAAGTGCTACAACTCATTTTGTAGATTTGAATAGTAAATACCAAGTACAAGTGCATTAAGTAGCAAAATGGACTCTTTTTGTACAACTAAATACTTAAAAATACTTACTCATTAAGTAAAAAATCTAAATTACATAAGGTGATAATACATAATTTATAGCATTTGCCATCTTGAATGTAAGATATATGTCCTAAACCAGGTTTTGAATTACAAGTTAAAATGTATTGAAATTGCTCTATTTCAACATATGTCTTGAATCCTAGAAATGTGTTTTGAAGAAATACTGACAATTTTATAGTAGACTCAACTTGAATAGCATGACTCTGTGAATTAGGACCTCAAAATACATTGATGTAAAGCTTTAAAGTTCCATAAAAACTACTAAATATCCAAATTATGGAACTTACTTTTTGCTTATTTAAAGAAAATTAAATATTTTCCATGTTTATTCTAAAGGTGTTTGCTTTCCTGCTAAAAATGTCTAACACATTAGGCTTTTAATAGATTAATGGAAAAGAGTTGCAAACTTTTGCTCAGCAAACACACCTTTAAAGGTCATGCTATTTTAACAACTTTTGGTTAAATGTAAAATCCAGCAAACATAGTTATATTTTGCCCTATTAGTTATTGTTTGATTGAAAGTTAATTTTATGTAGTTGAGATTGTATCTTTTTTGGTTTCTCAAAATTTAAAGGATTTTCATCATGAGCAGAAAGCATTGTATCTGTAACATGTATTGATTTATGAATTCTCCCCTCTCCTTTTCCTTTCCCTTCCCTTTCTTCCTTTCCACTCTACCAGAAATATACATTCCTTCTCATAGTATAAGTTGTAAGAGTAAATTAATAATTGATTTGAATGTCTTTAACTAAATTTCCACATAAAAGTTCTTGGTGTACTTTTGTTTCCTTTAAATAAAATGACTTTTTTGAAATTTTAGCTTGAGGTTTATTTGAGATTAATTTTTCAATTGTAGCTATGCAGTGGAAAAGATTAATGGGGAAGAATTTCTCAGAAACTACTGGAGACAGGTAAAGTTTGCAACTGTTAAAGGACTGAAGAAGGAACAAAAATTGTCAATAGCATTTTATTTTAGCTGTTTTTCTAGAAATGATTTCCTTGATAAGTTAATTCTCAAAACTACAAAGTTCACAGAAACTGAAAAATCCAGTGTTATGTAGCCAGAAGTTATGGTTAAAATAGTAATAACTAATTACAAAAAAATTGTGTTTTGCACACTTGATAATCATTTGTATATACGTATATAATACAAATATATAATATATAAATAAATATATATATATATATATATAAATACACACACACACACAACACACACACGCACACACACACACACACACACACACACACACACACAAAAGTTGGTCCAGTCCAAATTACTCACAAGGTTGCTCTGTTCTTTAGTTACTTATACCTTATATGTCCATATCTGTGCCCCTGTGAGTAGGAGGTATTCTAATTATCTTCATATTATGAATATGGAAATTGAGATTTGCCTAGAGGTACAAAGATAGCAAGTGGCCAACCAGGAATCATTCATATATTTTTGTTTTCATAGCCCCATTTTTAACCAGAATGAAAAATATAAATTTATTTTTGCCAACGTTTTTGAAATACAATTTAACTATATTAATAATGGCTATGCACATGGACATTTTAGTTTATTTCTCTTTAGATATATATTTTCTGTTATTTTCATATCTCAGTTGTATATAACTGTGCTAGGGTTATAGAAAACCATAACTTGAGGAAACAAATAAACAAAAACTGCAGTGGTTAAACTGAATATTAAGGCTTTCCTTTCTTATGGACATCTTAATTGTAAAAGAAATATTCTTTCTATAAAATCACCTACATTAACAATTCAGTAACTGTGTGAAAAAATATAAACACACACACTAAGTGTCTAATTTAAAACCTAAACTTTCTCCTTTGATAATTCTATTTTTGTTGTAGTTATATAATCAATGTAAGCAAATTAAAACCTGAGCTGCCTTCTGATCTTTCTCACCAAAGGTTATTGCATTTTTTATTTCATTTTTATTAGAAATTTGACAAGGTTTATCTAGGGCTTTCATGGATTTTCTTGGACAATTTCAAGTTAAAATAATACCTTTCAATTCTAGTGTATGTTCAGAAATCTTGACACATCATACTCAGATAAATACTAGAGGGATAAAATATCTCACAGCATTAAATAACTAAATAACATTCTCTTGAACCACAAAGAGAATTGAGCTTATTTACAATTCATCTGCACAGTATCACATCTAGTTGAATCAATCAATTATTATAACTGATTTTCTTTCAAATTAACTGTTAGTTTTATTTTTATGTGAACATTTGCCTTATTGTCCAAATAACAGTCTATATTTCTTTTTTTTTTTAAATTTATTTATTTATTTATTTATTTTATTGGTTGTTCAAAACATCACAGAGCTCAAGACATATCATCTTTCATACATTCGACTCAATTGGGTTTTGAACTCCCCAAATACATAATACAGACTCACTTCTGTTACATACTCATATTTTTACATAATGGCATATTAGTGACTGTTGTATTCTGCTACCTTTCCTATCCCCTACTATCCCCCCTCCCCTCCCCTCCCCTCCCAACATCCCTCTCTACCTCCTCTGCTGTTGTTCAATTCTCTCCCCTTTTTTTCCCCCCACCCCCTTGCCCCTCATAACCTCTTATTATTTTGTGTATCACTGAAGGTCTCCTACCATTTCCATATGTTTTCCCTTCTCTCTTCCTTTCTCTCCCCCCATTCGTCTTAGTTTACTGTTAGTCTTTTCCTCATGCTCTTCCTTCCTGTTCTATTCTTAGTGGCTCTCTTTATATCAAAGAAGACATTTGACATTTGTTTTTTAGGGCTTGGCTAGCTTCACTTAGCATAATCTGCTCTAATGCCATCCATTTCCCTGCAAATTCTATGATTTTGTCGTTTCTTAGTGCTGCATAATACTCCATTGTGTATAGCTGCCACAATTTTTTTATCCACTCATCTATTGAAGGGCATCTAGGTTGGTTCCACAGTCTAGCTATTGTGAATTGTGCTGCTATAATCATTGATGTGGCCGTATCCGTATAGTGTGCTCTTTTAAGGTCCTCAGGGAATAGTCCAAGAAGGGCAATAGCTGGGTCAAATGGTGGATCCATTCCCAGCTTTCCCAGGAATCTCCATACTGCTTTCCAAATTGGCCTCACCATTTTGCAGTCCCACCAGCAGTGAACAAGTGTGCCCTTTTCCCCACATCCTCGCCAACACTTATTGTTGTTTGACTTCATAATGGCTGCCAATCTTACAGGAGTGAAATGGTATCTTAGGGTGGTTTTGATTTGCATTTCTCTGATTGCTAGAGATGTTGAGCATTTTCTCATGTGCTTGTGGATTGATTGTATGTCCTCCTCTGAGAAGTGTCTGTTCAGGTCCTTGGCCCATTTGTTGATTGGATTATTTGTTATCTTATTGTTTAATTTTTTGAGTTCTTTGTACATTCTGGATATTAGGGCTCTGTCTGAGGTGTGAGGGGTAAAAATTTGTTCCCAGGATGTAGGCTCTCTATTTACCTCTTTTACTGTTTCTCTTGCTGAGAAAAAACTTTTTAGTTTAAGTAGGTCCCATTTGTTTATTCTTGTCATTAACTCTTGGGCTACGGGCATTCTATTAAGGAATTTGGAGCCCAACCCCACAATATGTAGATCGTAGCCAACTTTTCCTTCTATCAGACGCAGTGTCTCTGTTTTTATATCTAGCTCCTTGATCCATTTTGAGTTAACTTTTGTGGCTGGCGAGAGAAAGGGATTCAATTTCATTTTGTTGCATATGGATTTCCAATTTTCCCAGCACCATTTGTTGAAGATGCTATCCTTCCTCCATTGCATGTTTTTAGCCCCTTTATCAAATATAAGATAGTTGTAACTTTGTGGATTAGTCTCTGTGTCCTCTATTCTGTACCATTGGTCCACCTGCCTGTTTTGGTACCAGTACCATGCTGTTTTTGTTACTATTGCTTTGTAGTACAGTTTGAGCTCTGGTATCGCTATACCTCCAGATTCACACTTCCTGCTTAGAATTGCTTTTGCTATTCTGGGTCTTTTGTTTTTCCATATGAATTTCATGATTGCTTTATCTATTTCTACAAGAAATGTCTTTGGGATTCTGATTGGCATCGCATTAAACCTGTAGAGAACTTTGGGTAATATCGCCATTTTGATGATGTTAGTTCTGCCTATCCATGAACAGGGTACATTTTTCCATCTTCTGAGATCTTCTTCTATCTCTCTCTTTAAGGTTCTGTAGTTTTCATTGTATAAATCTTTCACCTCTTTTGTTAGGTTGATTCCCAAGTATCTTATTTTCTTTGAGGATATTGTGAATGGAGTGGTTTTCCTTATTTCCATTTCAGAGGTTTTGTTGCTGATATACAGGAATGCCTTTGATTTGTGCGTGTTGATTTTATATCCTGCCACTTTGCTGAATTCATTTATTAACTCTAGCAGCTTCTTTGTAGATCCTTTTGGGTCTGTTAAGTAAATTATCATGTCATCTGCAAATAGCGATAATTTAATTTCTTCTTTTCCTATTTTTATGCCTTTAATTTCTTTTGTCTGTCTAATTGCTCTGGCTATTACTTCGAGAACTAAATTGAATAGAAGTGGTGATAGAGGACATCCCTGTCTTGTTCCAGATTTTAGAGGGAATGCCTTCAGTTTTTCTCCGTTTAGGATGATGCTAGCCTGAGGTTTAGCATATATAGCTTTTACAATGTTGAGGTAAGTTCCTGATATCCCTAGTTTTTCTAATGTTTTGAACATAAAGGGATGTTGTATTTTGTCAAATGCTTTTTCTGCATCTATCGAGATGATCATATGGTTCTTGTCTTTAAGCCTATTGATGTGGTGAATAGCATGTATTGATTTCCGTATATTGAACCAGCCTTGCATCCCAGGGATGAATCCTACTTGATCATGGTGCACAAGTTTTCTGATATGTTTTTGTATTCGATTCGCCAGAATTTTATTGAGAATTTTTGCATCCAAGTTCATTAGAGATATTGGTCTGTAGTTTTCTTTCTTTGAAGTGTCTTTGTCTGGTTTTGGGATCAGGGTGATGTTGGCCTCATAGAATGAATTTGGAAGAGCTCCTTCTTTTTCTATTTCTTGAAATAGTTTGAAAAGTATTGGTATTAGTTCTTCTTTGAAGGTTTTGTAGAACTCCGCTGTATACCCATCAGGTCCAGGGCTTTTCTTGGTTGGTAGACTTTGGATGGCTTCTTCTATTTCTTCCTTTGTTATTGGTCTGTTTAAATTGTGTGTGTCTTCCTGTCTCAATCTGGGCAAATCATATGCCTTAAGAAATTTATCGATATCCTCGCTATCTTCTATTTTATTAGAATATAGGGTTTCAAAATACTTTCTAATTATCTTCTGTATTTCTGTAGTGTCTGTTGTGATATTGCCTTTTTCATCCCGTATATTAGTAATTTGAGTTCTCTCTCTTCTTCTTTTTGTTAGCATAGCTAAGGGCTTGTCTATCTTATTTATTTTTTCAAAGAACCAACTTTTAGTTTTATCAATTTTTTCAATGGTTTTTTTTGTTTCAATTTCGTTTATTTCTGCTCTAATTTTAATTATTTCTTGTCTTCTACTACAATTGCTGTTGTTTTGTTCTTCCTTTTCTAGGTTTTTGAGGTGTAGTGTGAGTTCATTTATTTGTTGGTTTTTTCTTTTTTTGATGAAAGAACTCCAGGATATGAATTTCCCTCTTAAAACTGCTTTCATTGTGTCCCATAGATTCCGGTATGTTGTGTCTGTATTATCATTTGACTCTAAGAATTTTTTTATCTCTTCCTTTATGTCTTCTGTAACCCATTGATCATTCAATAACATATTGTTCATTTTCCATGTGGTGTAGGATTTTTCCTTCCTTTTTTTATCATTGATTTCCAATTTCATTCCATTATGGTCAGATATGGTGCATGGTATTATCTCCACACTTTTATATTTACTAAGATTTGCCTTATGGCATAATATATGGTCTATTTTTGAGTAGGATCCATGTGCTGCTGAGAAGAACGTGTATCCACTTGATGATGGTTGGTATATTCTATATATGTCAGTTAGGTCTAGGTTATTGATTGTGCTGTTGAGTTCTATAGTTTCTTTATTCAGCTTTTGTCTAGAGGATCTGTCTAATGGCGAGAGCGGTGTGTTGAAGTCACCCGTAATTATTGTGTTATGGTCTATTTGACTCTTGAACTTGAGGAGCGTTTGTTTTATGTAGATTGCAGCTCCATTGTTTGGTGCATACAAATTGATAATTGTTATGTCTTGTTGGTGGATGGTCCCTTTTAACAGTATATAGTGTCCTTCTTTATCCTTCTTAATTAACTTAGGTTTGAAGTTGATTTTATTTGATATGAGTATGGCCACTCCTGCTTGCTTCCGAGGGCCATGTGAGTGGTATGATTTTTCCCAACCTTTTACCTTCAGCCTGTGTATGTCTTTTCCTATCATATGAGTCTCCTGAAGGCAGCATATTGTTGGATTTGTTTTTTTGATCCAGGTTGCTAGCCTATGTCTCTTGATTGGTGAGTTTAGGCCATTAACATTTAAAGTTACAATTGAGATATGATTTGTACTTCCAGTCATGCTTCTTTATTTATTTATTTTAGTTTGGCTAGTTTTACTTTTTTGGTTATTTTCCTCCTCCTTTACTGAGATACCTCTTGTTGTTAGTTTTGGGCACTATTTTTCAATTCCTCTTCTTGTAGTATATTGCTCAGAATGCTTTGCAGTGCTGGTTTTCTTGCTGCAAATTCTTTTAGCTTTTGTTTATCGTGAAAGATTTTAATTTCGTTGTCAAATCTGAAGCTCAATTTTGCTGGATACAGTATTCTTGGTTGAAATCCATTATTTTTCAGCGTTTGAAATACATTGTTCCAGGATCTTCTCGCTTTCAAAGTCTGTGCTGAGAAATCAGTCGTTAACCTAATTGGTTTACCCCTGAATGTAATCTGTCTCTTTTCTCTGGTAGCTTTTAATATTCTCTCCTTGTCCTGTATGTTGGCTATCTTCATAATTATGTGTCTTGGAGTTGGTCTATTATAGTTTTGAATGTTTGGGGTCCTGTAGGCTTCCAGGATTTGGCAATCCATTCCATCTTTCATCTCTGGGAAGTTTTCTACAATTATTTCATTTAATATGCTGTCCATTCCTTTGGTTTGAATCTCTGTGCCTTCTTCTATCCCGATGACTCTCAAATTTGGTTTTTTAATGACATCCCATATCTCTTGAATAGACTGCTCATGGGATTTAAGCATCTTTTCTGTGTTGACTATACTCTTTTCAAGTTGATAAACCTTGTCTTCATTATCTGATGTTCTGACTTCTACTTGATCAAGTCTATTTGTAATATTCTCGTTTGAGTTTTTAATTTGGTTTATAGTCTCCTGCAATTCTAGGATTATAGTTTGATTCTTTTTTAAGATCTCTATCTCCTGGTAGAGCTCGTTCTTTGCCATTTGAATTTGTTTGTTTAATTCATTTTCAAAATATATTTTTATTGCTTGGACTTGCTGTCTCATGTCTTCTCTAATATTCCTTTCCATTTGAGTTAGGTATGCCTTGAGTTCTTTCCCTATCCCTGCTTCTGATGTTTCTATGTCCTCTTGTAGAATTAAGTTGTCTTGCATTGTTTGTACTCCTTTTTTCCCTTGTTTTCTCATGTTGTCCCCGTTGCTTTCCAGCTCTATTTGATTGTCGTGTTTCTACTCTCTTCTATAGATTTGTTTTGGTTCTGTATTACTCTGATGCCTCTCCTTAGTGTTGTTAAACTATGCCTGCTGACGTGGATTCCACTGTGAAGGAAGATCCGACGTCCGAGCTCCAGTGACGACACTACTTTGCTATGACCGGCCCCAGTTCCTTGCCTGGGTATCCTGATGAGGTGGTGTGACTGGACTGTCTCTGTTTGATTTCAGCTCCCAGTCGCGGCAGGCAGGCGGTCTCTAGCCGCCCAGTATCACAGGCCGAGGGCGGGTGATCGGTCACCTGCGGCCGGGTGTTCTCCTACCGCCCAGCTATGTGGGCAGTGGGTGAACTGTCGCCGGCGGGCCTGCAATTTCCAGCTGCCCAGTCTCGAGGGCCTTGCCTCTAGCCTCCTGGTTTCTCCTGCTAGCCTTCTGTAGCCGCAGGGCAGGCCGCACGAATCAGTGGGCCTGGGTCTCCGGGGTCCCACAGTTGGCAATTGGGATCCCAGGCACTCTGTCCTTTGGATTTTTCCTGCTTGCCCCTCCCCCAGCTCTAGCTAGACAGGTTTCGTTTTGGCTGCAGATGGGTAGGGGGGGTTGCAGGTCAGGTGCCTCTAGTTCCCCCCTAGTCTTTATGCAGGCTCACTCTGATTCTCCCTCCCCCGGCAAGCCTAGGAGAGAATTTATGCGAGTTCCCGATGTATGGGGGATGGGCTGAGTGCCACACACCTGTTTTGTTGTTGAGATCTGTCGGAGAATGGCGGTGGATATATCAGCTGTTCAAGATGCTGACTGCTGATTCCCTTGGTGGAGTGTCCGCTGTGGGGGATGGGACTGTACCGCTTCCTTCCCCGTCTAAACTCCCGTACTCAGCCCAGGGGTCAGAGCGGGCTTGGCTGGTGGGATTCCACCTGATCGCAACAGTCTATATTTCTGATTAAAACAAGTCAAAGGCAGGGATTTCTTATTCATTAATCATATCCATGGGGCTTATCAGCCGGAATGGAATATTGTGAGTCACAGATATTGATCAAAGACCAGGCAAATGTTTAAATATTTTCTCTTGGGGCTGGGGATGTGGCTCAAGCAGTGGTGTGCTCACCTGGCATCCATGCGGCCCAGGTTTGATCCTCAGCACCACATACATACAAAGATGTTGTGACCACCGAAAACTAATAAATAAATGTTAAAAATTCTCTCTCTCTCTCTCTCTTTAAAAAATAAATAAATATTTTCTCTTGTACTTATATTCTTAACTAACACAATTTTCCTGAAATTATAATATACATAAAGTGCAAATATAAAAACACATAGATGAACACTAATGCTTTTGCTTGATAAGTACAAGGCATATTAGCATGGCAGAAATTTGCTTAAGTGTCACTCATTCTAGTAGGTAAACATTATGTGTTCTTTCCTAACATATTTTAAAATTCTTGAAAATAATAGAATCAATAGAATTACTTTTGTAAAATACAGGTACAAATACATAGTTTTTGAAATTTGTGATATATAATGGCCTTCAAATTAGGTTTAAGCAAATGCTTAAAAATTGTATTTCTCACTGGGCATGGTGGCATACTCCTGTAATCCTAGAGGCTGGGGAGGCTGAGGAAGGAGGATCATGAGTTCAAAGCCAGTCTCAGCAAAAGTGAGGTGCTAAACAAGTAAGTGGGAGCCTGTCTCTAAATAAAATACAAAATAGGGCTGGGAATATGACACAGTGGTCCAGTGAGCCCAAGTACAATCCCCTGTACACACACATACACACACACACACAGTATATTTCTTTTTTAAGTATGCAGTGCTACTTTGTTACTTGAGTATTCTAATTTTCACAGCACAGAATATATTTTATAGTACTTAGGCTGTCTTCTTGTTGTTAGTATATTTTACTGCCAAACAGCAGAGATGTTGTAAGAGCTAATCCTTGTTGGAATGTATTTCACTAAGGCATGTATTATTTCTTCCTTTGTAATGTGTGTGTATATATAAATACATATATATGAAATTATATAATAAGCAATATAATGGATATATCTCAAGCAGATATGTAAAAGTAATGATTCAATCCCAACTTATTATATTTCCTTATTTTATATCACCAGTTAATACATAGTCAGATGCTATTCTTCCCCCAAAGATTTTTATTAGCTTATTTTTATTTACTCCATATGTAGTATTTTCTTAAATTATCTTTTCAAAATGATCTTACATACATGGATATCTAAAATTGAAATTTTAGAAGAATATATACAAAATAGAATGGAGATTTAATCTTGACCTTCTACATTAAAAAGATATATCTACAATTAAATTTCTAGCATCCTTCCATTAATGATAAATCATGAAGTCATGTACCTCTATTAAATGAAAGGTCCTATTTCTATTGAGAGAGACATCATACTAGTCTAATAAATATCAAAAGTGTACTAAAAGAAAGTTCTGGGGAATCAAACATTTAACATTTTTGGTATAGTATAAAAGATGCTATAACTGAGCTGATTGTTTAAAGAGACATAAGAGAAGGTAGATTTCTGGCCTTGCACTTGATTTACAATGAAATTCTGCAGACCTGTTCAAATAGTTTCCTGCCTGTGAAATAAAAATAATGGCCATTCAGCTATTTTTCTGTGAGCCTGTGCAAATAAGTGATAAAGCACAAAAAATTGTGTTACTTAGAATAATAGAACTCAGAGGTATGGGTCTTCAAATTTTATGTGTTTATGTTTATAAAATTACTATATTACTATATTACTGATATATGTTTATGTATCAGTTTTTAAAATTAGGCATTGCATAAAACTACTTATAAAACCAGATGATACAGTACATAATTATATTGTATATTTTTCTAAATATTTTTGCAAGTGCATTTGTGTAGTTAAAAATATGTGTATTGTAGGGAAATGGATGGCATTAGAGCAGATTATGCTAAGTGAAGCTAGCCAATCCCTAAAAAACAAATGCCAAATGTCTTCTTTGATATAATGAGAGCAACTAAGAACAGAGCAGAGAGGAAGAGCAGGAGGAAAAGATTAACATTAAACAGAGTCATGAGGTGAGAGGGAAAGGGAGAAAAAAGGGAAATTGCATGGAAATGGAGAGAGACCCTCATTGTTATAAAAAATTACACATAAGAGGTTATGAGGGGAATGTGGAAAAATAAGGAGAGAAATGAATTACAGTAGATGGGGTAGAGAGAGAAGATGGGAGGGGAGGGGAGGGGGGATAGTAGAGGATAGGAAAGGTAGCAGAATACAACAGTTACTATTATGGCATTATGTAAAAATGTGGATGTGTAACCGATGTGATTCTGCAATCTTTGTAATGTTTTGAATAACCAATAAAAAAAGTAAAATAAAAAAATGTATATTATTCACATTTTAAACATTATTATTTATAGAGAGGCTTATTTCCAGAGACAAATGGCAATATGATTACACACATGTTCCTAAATAAGAATTTGCAATCATCATATACACTAATCAAAGAAAACAAAGTAGATCTTTTAAGTTCTCATCTATTAATCAATTACAAATATATTTTGTTGTCTCCACACTAGTAGCACTTTAACCCCTTAGTAGTAAGCTCCACCACATTCCATGTCAGGGGAGTGAGAAGACCAGAGAGAGTTGCCAAGTTCACAATGACTTGATGACTCCCCGAAGTTTTTGAGCAACTGGTTTAATTTACTTCCATTTTTCCTTTTCTTTTCCTTTCACTATACTGAATTTTTTCCTTTACTCCACTGAGTTTTCACCACTCATTCTTCATAAAATGAGTTCTTGAAAGAGTGAATATTTACTACAGGTCATCCGTTCTACATGTGTACATCTATGCCAAAAAATCAACTTGAAAATATCCTTTCTAATCCTGTTTTTAAGTATTTTTTTCTAAAAGTAAAAATAAAATTTACAATTAAGACTACATGCTTAGGCTTTTTAAGGCTACTGTTTGCATAATACTATGAATTTACTTACCTGCTGATTGTTACTTGCCTTTGAGATACACAATAAGAGAATAAGGATTTGATATACACACAAATAATGTCTGAAAAATTCAACACAAATATATAGATAGTTTTCAAATAGCACTTTGAACAAAGGTGATATGACATATATATAATTGTGCTGTAATTAAATGGCTATGTATAATTTAATGTTTATGTAACCCCCTTTGTTTTTCATCTAGCATGAGGCAGTAATTGCTTTCTTTTGAAAATGAATACCTGTCCTGGTGCTATCAATGACTTGAAAAATGACAAATCTAAAACTATTCCTATGATAAATATATTCAATTCATCATTTCTTTTAAGGCACATGGTGTTATATTTAATTTTAGGAATACTTGATTTAAATTTTAGAAGTTATCTTTTTATTAAAAGTAGAAATGCCTGTTCTAAAAAAGTTTATTATTTCATCTGGGTCTGAAATAAAATGACCTTAAAAAGTAGAGGTGTTTACTTATTCAGCTCTGAATAATTTAAAATAGATATTTAAACTAAATTTAAAAAGAAGTATTTATTTTCTACCCTTGTTAGTCAATAAAAAAGAGTCTCTGGAGTCCAGAAGAGGGCTTCTTCATTTTTAATTCATTAACAAAAATTAAGATGCAGGTATGTTATACCTGAAGAGAAATTTCTTCAAATAATCAGATTAAAAATCATTTTCATAGAAATAGTTGACTTATACTTGATTATATTCAGGGGGAAGGAAATAAACAAGCATGATTTTCCTGAATATCCAAAAAAAGCTTTCATTTATGAAAGTCACATTTACCTTTCATTTGGAATGAGATAAGTACTTTTAAAAACTATATCTACAAAGTAAATTCAAAGTAAATTTGCATTTGAAAACTAAGAAACTTTGGACATTGAGAAAGCTAAAACTATATGGACATTAACATTTTATATAACATTAAATATCAAGAACTAGTTTGGAAAAAGATTCTTCATTGTGTAAATGGATTCATCCTAGACTCAATATCAAACTTTCAGACTGTATTAAGAATGGCATTTGTCATCAATCCTCCAGATGTTACAAGTGACTAACAGTCATGCTTAGACAGATATATAAGGAAAAGATGCTAAGGAGAGGCAAATATCTAGAAGGCCAAAATATGTTAAAAAGCTTAAAATGAATCAATAAAATTCTGATGATCTGAAAGCACATTGATGTGGTAAAAATGGGCTTCTTTGAAGTGCTGGTCACTTATGAAAACATGAAAGTGAGGAAATTAAAAAACTGGTCTTCTTTCAAGTGGAACAGATACTTTTCTTGTTCAAATTTATAGGATGCTGTATGATAACGCAGCAGTGCTGACAGATATACACATGGAACTGTATGCATACATTAGAAAAGATGGAGAAACATGGTTATCCTAGTTGTTATTGGCATGCTGTGTTCCACAGAAACTCATCCAAATTAAATATGTTTTTTATGTATAAAACAAGGATGCTTTTTAGCTTTGCTTTGTATTTATGCCTTTGTCATTTCTTCTTTATAGTTACCTATGCCAGTATAGCACAGATAGTTTGAACCAATTAATTCTGTCTACTAAAGCATATCTTTTTTTGGTTCTCTTTTATTTCTTGCTTCTCATCACCAAACATTCTATTTTGACTGCTTATTTAACAACTCTCAGATAAGTAATTTCACTTTGCTTATTTACACATCTTGTTGCTCACCTCACTTCAAAGTTACATTATTATAAAGGCCCACACATTTTGGTAATTTCTATCTGCTTGAAATAAGTTTTCCTAATATCTGATGTGTGTATCCCCTAGGTATTTAAAATAAATATTTTCTAATTAATGTAGTGATCTACATAGAGAATTGAATATTGATAGAAATTCTGACTAAATATCTAAACAGAATATATGGATTTGGATCATGTGAAGTTGCTATTTTTTTACATCAAAATTTGTTGAATATCAGCAGCTTCATATGATTCCACCTAATAATCGAAGGTCACAGTCCAGAAGATTTGTTGAAAGAGAGTAAAATTATACTTTTACTATTAATAACCCCCAAGTATGATAAATTATCAGTAAAGATATTTTCTGAATTCCTCCTCCTATGCAAATTTGTCAAAACCATTACATAAAGCTTAAGTAAAAATTAGTGCTGGAAACATCTTTATGCATAATGCATATTTCTGGAGAAAGTGAGATTTGTAAAGTTGGGACTTCTGATCTAATTTTAACATAAGTTCCCAAAGAAAATGAAATATAATTCCATTAAATGTCTTTAGTGCAAATTATCCAGTTATGCAACATCAAGTTCAATGAGATGTGGAATCTAGTAAGTTTATTTTCCAGCTCAATTATTTATTGAATGAGTAGACATTTTTTAATAGGAAGATATACATTTGGATTAAAAATTGTATCTAATTCTTTCTGCAGAAGATATGTTTGAAATTTATTGTGGACAATACAAACACATAAATGAGGCTTCCATGTAATTATTTATCCCATTATTTGTAAAAAGTTAGAAAACTTGATTCCTGGGGAAAAAGTTAAACTATCAAAATTGTTTGCCATCATGTGTCTTTCTTATTTTTACATTTTCATGCAAAAAGCCCTTCACTGGTCGATATCATTTCCAATGCCAAAACATTGCTAGTTTTTTGTTTGTTTGTTTCAGTATAAGTGAACACAAAAACATTTTATGTTGTTTAAAGTGTGTGCAGTAAGTAAAAGCTTAAGCTTTGGAGTCAGGTATATCAGCTTTTAAATTCTACCTTCATACCTTAATAGCTCTATGACCTTGAGCAAGTTACTTAAACATTTAGATCTCAGTTTCCACATATGTAAGTGGAAGTGACAATAGCAGCACATGTATCAGAGGATTGTTGTATTAAATTCATTTAGCACAAAGCTTGGTATATATTAAGAACTCAATTAATGGTAGCTACCATCATTTAAATAATTGACAACATACTTTGGAATTAAAATTAATTCAGTTGCTGAATCTACAATGATATTTGACCATAGAAATTTGCAGAAAAAATGGATTTTTATTTCTTTTTTCTTTTTGTTTTGTTTTGTTTTTTGTACTGGGCATTGAACTCAGGGTCACTTAACCACTGAGGCATGTCCCTACCCCTTTTTAGTATTTTATTTAGGGACAGGGTCTTACTAAATTGCTTAGAGCCTTGCTAAATTGCTGAGACTGGCTTTGAATTTGCAATCCTCCTGCTTCAGTCTCCTAAACCACTGGGATTATAGGTGTCCTCCACCACGGTGGGCTTTTATTTCCTTTATATTTCACGTTAATAAGATTATGACTTGTAGGACTTTGAAAATGTGTAAATAGGTAGTGCAAGTGGAAGTATTGTATTTTCACAATTTTTTCAATTACATATTGATAGTGTGATGAGTGGTAAAACCTACATTTTGCTAAATAATAAAAATTTAACTCTTCTTAAATCGGTGACAATTCTGGCAATAGTAGTAAGTGCAAATAAAGAATAGTCTTTATTGAAAACTTAAGGAATGTTAATTTGATGTATTCTCTCATTTTACCAAGTATATTTTTGAACTTTTAGCAAAATTAATCTTCAGTCTTTTATATATGTATGTATGTATGTATGTATGTAAGTATATATGTATTTTGCAGTACTGGGGATTGAACTCAGGACATTCTACCTCTGAACTATGTATCCAATCTTTTTCAGTTTTATTTTGAAACAAGGTCTTGTTAAACTTTCTCATGCTGGCCTAAAAATTGGGATCCTCTTGCTTCAGCTTCCTAAGTAGCTGGCCTTACAAGTAAGTACTACCTGCCCAGCTAATCTTGATTTAAAAGAAATCATCAAAATTATTGTTAAGCTGGGTTCAGTATGCATGACTGTAATCTCAGCAGCTTGGGAGGCTGAGGCAGGAGGATTGTGAGTTCAAAGCCAGCCTCAGCAAAGGCAAGGCACTAAACAACTGAGTGAGACAATGTCTCTGAAGATTAACTAGGGATGGGGATGTGGCTCAGTGGTTAAATGCCCCTGAGTTCCATCCCTAGTGCCCCCTAAAAAATTATTAAGAATATCTTTTAAATATGCAATTTTAGTTGAGATATTTGTGGTGATTTAGAAATTATTTTTAATAAGAATGTCACAAAACATGAATTGGCAGTGTTATATTGCAAGTTGTTCTGTGTTTTATAATGAACCAGTAGGTTAGTAAAAAGAAATTAAAGACCAATTATAAATGTCATTAATTCATTAGATTAAAATTTTAAATATATATATATATATATTTTTTAAAGGCCTTACTAGAGTGATATATTTATTGCTTGTCCAAATAAATTCTATTTTAAAATAGATGTTACTTCATCATTCTCAAACAACTACTCAGACAACATGTATATTTCCTTTCTTTTATGCCAGTATCTGATCAAAACATATAATTTAAATTATATTTGTTGTTAAATTGCATATTTACAAACATTTTACATTTGAACCACCAGATATTTTTTTTGGGGGGGAAGACTGATTAAGAAACTTTATTACAGAAAATGAATGCATCCAACGTCCCCAAGTACATTTGTGACAAAAACAGACACAAGGGAGACACAGACAATAGTTGCTACATTACAGCCTTGTTCTTTCCAAAAGATAAAACATTACTCAAGAACAGGGTAAGGGGGTTGGAAGAGAGTGTTTAAGAGAAAAAAGTACTGTCGTTTTGACTTAATAACAGGTTGGCATTGCAAGAGGATTTGTCCAGAAATCAAGCTAAGCCTAACCTTTTGTGGTAACATCATGCCACTTAAAGCATCTCAGAGAAGCTAGAGAACAACATTCCACTTAGGCATCTAGTGGCAGTGTGTAAACCTTAAGAGTAGTGATCTTGTAACAAGCAACTGGAGTCTCTCTATAACCAAAAGTCTGCTTAATCAAACATCATTTAGCTAAATACCTACCCCCCACTTCTATCTGGCTACTGAGGGAGCATAAAATCCACCCCCACCCATAGTTAGAAAACTAATTCCTTGAGATTACTGGTTGAGCATCTCTTCCATATCTGATGAGGTTGGCCTGTACATTGTGCATTGTGCAGTAGTAGCAGTTTTAGTTTAGAATGCCAAGTGACAAGGGCATGGCTAAAGCAGGAGGAACAATCCTGGAACAAGTGCCTCTGGGCAAACCTAATGACCAAGGGTTTTTAAATTAGTGGAAGAATTTAAAAAATATATATATTTAGGACAAACAGTTCTGATGGGGAGGGAATGGTTATGAATGAAGATCAGGCTGTGACCATGACTTGCACTCATCTAGGACCTGACACAGTAAAGACAGCTCCTTAGACAAGAAAGGTTCCGAAGAGTGAACTTTTAAGAAAAAGCTGCTTTCTTGTAAAATACCATACACACACAAAAAGAAAAAAGAAAAAAAAATTATATCCAAGTGCTAATGCTAGGCAATGCTGACACTCACCCACAACAGTATTATCATTTGTTACTTCAGTGAAGTACAGATAAGCCATCCACTGATATTTAGTATCACCATTTGCCACTGTAGCAACCACCCCCATCCTAACCTGGGAAAAATGTTAACACCATTTACTAATACAACCACTGAAACACAAATCAAGCTTCTTTAGTTTAAGAACATTGAACAACCATCTACATTTCTGGTGAATAAGCTCAAATCACAGGTAGGCCACTCTCTATTTCATGATACATTTACTGCTTAGAAATGTTAATCCTATTGGCCTGCTGAAGTGACCCAAGATGGAACTTAAATAACTTTCTTGGAATGTCTGATTTTTTGAATGAGGAAAACAGGGCCAAAATATGGATAATGTCCCCTACCCCACCCCATCCCCCATCACTGGGGTCTAGGAGACAAGGAGCAATTTAAGGCCTCCTCAAATGTTGAGCACAAGAAATAACTATGTATCCCATTACATGTGCAGGAGTCAGAGAGGAGTGAGAATAAATAAGGTATGAAGTTTTACACCCTATACACTCTGGAAGACTTTCTTACTGTTTAGCAATGCATTTGACACCAAAAGAAGATGTAGAGCCGAAGGTAAAAAGTAAAATCTGGAGTTACTTGGCCCCCATCCCGCCTGCCTGCCTTCCTGAACAGTACTGAAGGTTGCTGGCCCTTGCCTATGTCACTACATTCACTGGTCTACACTTCATCTTAATGCCATTCAGATACAACAAATCATGCAGTAACTTCAAGTAGCGCCCTCCTTCATCTTAGTCCTAAACTGACCATGAGTGTAAAATAGAAGTTACCAGATTTATAGGGAGGAACAGTTTTAAAAATGTAATACTGTTTATTTAACTTCAAAAACATTTCAGCATTCTAAACATACAAAAAATAACATAAAGTTGCAAATTGCATTTAAGTACAGAAGTTTCTTGAACTTTCATTGATGCAGTAGCTCTTTGCTTTGCTGACAATGAAGAGTTCTACAGTTTGTTTGAAAACAAAGTTTAAAATCTACCGTACTTAACTAAAAAATAATTCAAACACTTTTCATGCCAGTTGACCCCCCTTTTTCCACAACTAAGAAAGGCAGCAGAATGCTATATCACTATATACAAAAACAAGACAACCTGAAGCTAAATGGATGCCCACCGCAGTGTCAACAGGTCCAGCCTCACAGTGCACACCCTGAGCTATGGCCCCTCCAAAAGGCATCTTCCCCCCACAGCCTCAATGCCAAGCAAGGAGCATCAAGAGTTTGTCTCGGTTGTTTTGTTCTTTTTACAGACTATAGATATGTACAGTTGATAACTGAGGATTTCTAGCCAATAACCATATAGTTAACACCACCTTACAAATTAAAAAAAAAATGCCAGAAACATCTTCAAACGCCTTGTCACACCAACAGCAAAGTGCACAGAGTGAGGAGAATACGAGAGTGCCTTTTCATTTTAAAAATGTTTGGAAATATGTACAACTTTGATACAGTTTTAGGGTGCTCTGGACACCCAGGGCCACTTCATGTAAACCACTGACAATTTCTAGAGCATTTTGAGAGACTATAATATGATCGTGATCAAATTCTGAAATTAAATCTAATGAGAGTAACAGACACATCTTAAGTAAGATGTGTCAATCATGGCGCTCCCCTGCTCTAAGGTATTCACAAGAAGATGGATAAACAGTTTTTTGTTCCTCCTCCTCCTTCTCCTCCTCCTCTTCTTCTTCCTCCTCTTCTTCTTCTACCTCTTTTACTTTTTTCCGGGCAACTTTAGCAGGACCCTTTGTGCCATCAAACTTTCCTTTAGACTTATAGTCAGCAAATCATTTCTCCTTCAGCTTTGCAGTCTTCGTGATGTATGGCTGCTTTTCACTGTCACTTAAGTTATTCCACATCTCACCCAGCTTTTTTGCCACATCTCCAATGGAGATATCAGGATTTGTGGAGTTGATCTTGGGGCGGAATTCTGAACAGAACAAGAATCCAGATGGTGGTCTTTTGGGGGCATTAGGGTCCTTTTTCTTCTTGCCTCCCTTAGCTGGTCCATAGTCCTTCATTTCCCGATCATAGCGTACTTTATCTGCCTTTGTCATTTCATCAAATTTAGATTTCTCTTTCCCAGACATTGTCTTCCACCTCTCAGAGCACTTCTTGGAAAATTCTGCAAAATTGACAGGGACTTCTGGATTTTTCTTCTTATGTTCTTCTCTGCAAGTCTGCACAAAGAAGGCATAAGCAGACATCTTGCCCTTTGGTTTCTTGGGATCACCTTTAGCCATCCTGACTGTATTGTTCGCTAGTCTGGGCAGCTCAGGGCACGACGCGCGGCTCAGCGCTCCCCAGCCTCATGCTAGCTGCCTTCATGAGAGCTGCCTCGAACCACCAGATATTTAAGTAACTTAAGGATGCAGATTTTTCTCATGACACAAAACAACCAAAGACATACAAATTGATCCCACTTAGAAAGTCTAGTTTTCTTGAGAAACTGCTCAGTCTTCAGTAGAAATCCAAGAAAAATGCTTTTCTTTCATTTATTAATCTTTTTCTTTTTTAAATTCTGAGTGTTTTGAAAATTAGTGAATATAACCTACAGTAAAATGGTTAAGAAAAATACTAAACTTATATTTTTGATAAATGAAATGACACAAAGATTGTTAAAATCATTTGCTGTCATTATTCTGAGAGGTTGCATTTTCCCTTGGTGGTATATTAAAAATGATCAAAATTTCAAACTTCATTCTAAGGAAGAGGTTTTTTTTTTAATTTAAAGGATAATATAAAGTTTAAGTTTATTGCCACCACTTATCTTTCTATTTGCTCTGTTTAAAAATTCTTATTGAAACATATTTAAATGTCATAGTTATTTTGCAGAACTTCATCCCCCAAGGTAAAGAAACATATAGAAGCTGAATTTTTGAGAATCAGAACACTTTTTCTTCCCCAAATCTTATTGTATCATCAAATCTCTAGCATTCTTTAAAACATCTTGATATTGCATGATAGATATATATATATATGCCTATTATGTAAATGTATAGATATGTTTGTATTTTTAAATTAGTATTTGTAATAATGAATCAACAAGAAATCTGTAATATTTTAAGTTACAATTATTAGAATGGAAACATTATATTCATCATGCTATGTTTATTGATTACATGTATTTAGATTAGATTCACACTAAAATAAGTGGTCAAGATAAATAAGATATAAGACAACTAAATGGAGTGTTTGCTCCCCAAAAGAAAAATAAAATACGATTTGTTTATATGAAAGTGACATTGAGTAAGTGAAGTGCCTAGAAGTTTTTCCTTGAATAATTTAGTATATAATATGTGAATAATTTAAAGAACTATAAAGTTGGAAGACAACAGGACTGTAAAATAAAACTGGAAAAGAAAGGATACTGTTCAAATTTGATTTAAATTATCTGTCTTTGTAATTAGTAAACCGTTAGAATACTCATTATATCTACTTATAATGAGTATTCTAAGGGTTTACTAATTTTTGAAAATTGGGAGGGAAATACTCATTTGTTTTCTGTTTTGAGGTATACCAAAATTAAAACTTGCTAGAAAAAGAAAACGAAAGTGAAGGAATGGCTTGTGTGTGCTAAAACAACTACTTAAAGGGTTTATTTTCCACTAGAGAATGTTGTTGTGAAAAAAGAGAATGGGCATGTAATGTTTCTAAACTTTTCGTGGTTGTGGCATTTCTCTTAGCTGTCTTAAATTTTCTAAATGTTTTGTCATAATCTGCACAGTACATGTGTTTAAAATTATAGTCCACAGAATTATACAACTATAAAGGAAACTTTTCTTAAAATAATAATATTTAGTTACCTCTTATTTGTCAGAATATCTTGGTACTGAGGATTGAAGACTGGGGTGCTTTACCACTGAGCTCCATCCCTGCCCTTTTTATTTTATTTTATTTTTTTCTTGATATAGACTCTGGCTAACTTGTTTAGGGACGCACTAAGTTCTGAGGCTGGCCTTGACCTTGGAATCCTCTTGTCTCAGAGTTGCTGAGATTACAGGTGTGCACCATAGCATCCAGCTGGGAATTGCCTTTCCTAATACTTTCCAAATAACAATGCACCCAGATTATGGGGAATTTCAGTCTCATTGAAAAAATTTATTTCTGCATGCAAATTTAACCTGCAAAAGTAAGATACACTTGAGTTTAAGCTTAGGCCTGAACTGATTGAGAGAGAATAGGCAATTTAGAATTTGACACTTGATCACACTGAGTGCAGAATAAAGAACAATAACAATGATATATTCAGAAACTTTTATTTATCTATTTTATTTTTACTTTCTGGTAGTTTTCGATTCTTTCACCTGGGAATCCACAACTCTGCATGCTAGGCAAAGATTCTACTGCTGAGTTATAATTACAGGAAAGGAACTAACTATTGTTAGAGGCCAATGTTTTTATCCTTAGTACTTTTCTCTAATCAACTGTATCCAGACTATCATGCCACTAATCATGTCCAAGAGCAGATAATACACAATATTATACTGATGTATTTTGTAAAACCTGAATAGAAGTGAATATATTATACTATCAGTAACACCAAAGGTGTCCTCTTATACAACTATGCATTCTAAGGAGAGACAATAAGATAAATACTCTGAACTGAACAAAGTTCAAATAGTTTAAATGATATCAGAAATGTCTCCACAACCCTTAATGATGTAAAGGTGAATGCAGAGAATTAATAACTAAGTCAGACAGCAACTTCATTTGATAAATTAATTTCATAAGCTTGAATCAACCAACGAAGATGATTGTCTATAAAGAAGATGATTGTCTATTGAAGAGCAGTATGTTTCCTTTAGCAGATATGTTAGTTTCCTCTCTCAGTAATTATTTTCTGACTTTATTCTGTACTATTGGCAAATTCTTAAGTCAGACTTTTCAACCTCTTGATTTTGCAGTTGGTTTGACTTTCTTAACCTTAAAACTCATTACTAGTACATTTTCTTAGACACAGAAATTCTTATGATTAATTATTTTAAAAATGCTTTATATATTTTAACACAAATTATCTTTAGTAAATTCTCAGAGTCTTATGAACAGAAATTGAGTAATTTCATTATTTGACATGGTGAAAAAAATTTAACCAAATAAAAGAATGTAACTTACAAATGTAATATTATTTTAGTTAAACTTTCAAATATCTTTTAATATTACTATAGTCTTTTTTTTCATACACTGAAAATTTGCATCATCCCTTGCTATAATTCACACATACTACAATAAATATTAGACACACTCTTGACAGGTAATTCATTGTAATAATGTCATACCTGAGGTTTGGTATTCTATCCAATATTCAGTGTTACTCCAATAAATGTGCTTAAACAAGTAATTTTGCTTCATTTTACAGGCATATTAATTTCTAGTAAGTCAACCAGCTAGCAGGGTTAAAACAAAAGAAACTAAAGCATTAAATATTGACCATCCCAGCTTTATTGTAACAGGATTTATCGAGAAGAAATCTATTTTCTGAGAGGAAGTCAATTATAGTTAGTTATAATTTGGCTGGTATTCAGGACAAGTGTTGTGCAAATACATATTGAATTTCAGACCAAAATATACATATTCTAAATATGCCCCTTTGAGTCAATTACTGATTAAAGAATTCTCATAGGTATATATTCAGCATCTAGTTTGGACTGAATTAGTCACATTGGCCTGTTTGCTTATCAAGAACCAAACATATTTATATAGGTAAAAATTATTCAATTCTCAGACGTTTGTCATTTATGTCCTTAGTAATAAAAATATTATTGTGCATGAAAGACAGAGAAATATCAGAAAATAGTATTTTAATTCACTTCCCAACATTCTATTGAATGACAAAGCATGTAGAGATTTTTTATTAAGGGTCAGAAATTCCAGAATTTAAGTATACACAACTACTTTTCTCTCATATATCATTGCAGGAGGAAGAATTACCAAGACAAGAAGAGCCCCTAAGTAAGAAAGTGCCACTTCTGACAGGTTCACACAATATTAAATGTAGTGGGCTGAAAAATTCCTTTATTTTTTCTTTTTTTATGGGGATTAGTTCCAAGGGTGCTCTACCACTGGGATATATCCACAGTCTTTTTAATTTTTATTTTGAGACAGCATCTCACTAAGTTGCCCAGGCTTGCCTCCAATTGTGATCTTCCTGACTCAGCTTCCTGAGTGGCTGAGATTTTAGACATGTGGCACCATACCTGACTAAGGACTACAACTTTTTAATTTTATAATTTTTAATATAAACATTAATGAAAAAATGCAACCTCATTAATTTAAATATCTGAAATTTATAATTGCCTCAACAGACTTAATACTCATACATCTCATACATTAGCTTCTTAAATCCACAGTTGAAGTTTACATAGGAAAATCAGTTTAGCACATTCTAGGACTATTATGAAAGGCAAAGATCTAACACTGCCTATCTCCCCCACTTTGACATATATTCAAACTGTTAATGTATTTTGTATTACACATGTAATTGTGTAAACTCATTTGCTCAAACTATGAAGAAATTCTTCAAATTGATCTATATCCATACATTAATAAAAATAGTCAAAAATATGTGCTATGGATCTGGGATTAGTACATCATTAAGATTCTATGTTTATGGTATTTGATTAATATTCCATATCACATTATAAGAATCCATATTTCCCCAAAATGTTTTGATCCTTGCTATTAGGTTGATATAAAATGTCATAGTAGGTGAAGTACATAAGGCACTCTCTTAGGGAATGAAAAAACAAATAATAAATCTTGGTTTATCTTACACTGCCCATTAAGAACCTAAACAATAATTAAGACATCCAGAATATTTCTATAACTGAAGAAAGTTCTATTGGCTACTCCTGCTCTACATTTTTTATGGAGTAATGGATATGAAATTGACACTTCTATATATAACTAAGAAGGTCATAATCTAAAAAAAATTAGACATAGGGATTCCATTTCCTACATTAGAAAGCATAATTTATAGGCATTTACAGTATAAGCACCTATTCCCCAAAAAGGAGCATTTACATCAGCACTTTGTCTTTTTAAACATTTTAATCTATACTTTTTGGCAAAAACTAATAATATAAAACACAACATATATTTAAACAAGCAGCAAGCTGTCATAATTTATATATAAATTTTCATTAAATGTTTTACCAAATATGACTTAATTGGAACTAAGAATTCAAAAGTACAGCCTGGATTTTTCGAAGATTAAAAACACTTCTTCTTTGTTAGATTCCAGAAATACCTTTCCTGCATACCCTACCTCTAAAAGGTATTGCAGAATTTTTTTAATCAAAAAGGTGTCTATGATATCATATTTAAAAACACAATCTGGGGCTGGGGTTATAGCTCAGTGGTAGAGAGCTCACCTAGCACATGAGAGGCTCTGGGTTAGATCCTCAACACCACATAAAATAAGTAAATAAAATAAAGGCATTGTATCCAACTACACCTAAAAAACAAATATTAAAACAAAACAAAACACAACACAACATAATCTTAGCCAGGTGTAGTAGTGCACCATTGTAATCCCAGTGGCCCAAGAGGCTGAGCCAGGAGGATCACAAGCTCAAAGCCAGCCTCAACAACTTAGCAAGGCCCTAAGCAAATTAATGAGACCCTGTATCAAAATAAAGTGGTTCAGGGGTTAGGTGTCCCAGGTTCAATCCCTTGGACCAAAAACAAAACCAAAACAAAAACATAATCTTTATAATCCCTGTTTCCCCTTATCCAAGATCTAAAATTGTGCAGAAATTTGTAAATTTCTTATTCATAGTTATAAAGCAAATTGGAGGATCCTACCATAAAATGATAGACCTCTGTCATGTTATTTGCATGTTGAATTTAGATTTGTAGTTTCTTGAAATCCAACTCAAAGTGTTTGACCTATCACAGGAAAATCCTTTTGTGAATAAGGATTCCACAGATCACATGCCAGAGAGGTCTTGCCTCCACTGCTCTCAACTTTGTATTCTTGTGAAGAAGCTGACAAGCTTGGGTGAGACAATGTTTTGCTATCCTCCTTAAAGAATTAGAAATTCCCCTCTGAGATAGTGTGCATTGATATCAAGAGACATTATAGTTAAGATCATTTTCATAACTAAAGAAATTTGAAATTGATAAGTGGGTAATTAATAACACTTAGTGACATAATATGTGCTTATTATTTAAGGGCAGCATGACCATTTTCCTCAGAGTCAGAAAATAAATACTATTAGCCAATGAGGGTAGGATTGTACCTACCTAGTCTATATTTATAGTCCCTTGAAACTATGCTTTTTACTGCTTCACAAAACTACTGCAAATTCCCAATTCTGTGTATCAGATTTTTAGAACTTTTATCATTATCCAAAGGATAAAATCCATTTAGTAGAAATGACTATTTTTATTTAAGCTTTCCTTCATAGACCAGTGAGGATAGAAGAGATTTCACTCCAGTTTAAATTCATGAAATATTTTGTGCTTACATAGAATCTTGGATAATTTGCTGCTAATGGCACTTCATCTTATCCATCAGGGAATACAGAGTCATTGCATCCCTGAAACTAAAGTAACCTTGGAGGAATCTCCATGGAACTTCCTATCTAGTACAACATTTGAGTTATTGAAGCCCTTTCTTTTCAGTGGATCTATTTTATTTAAGTTACAATTGATTACATTGTACTGGAGGCAAAGACCTTTTTCTTTCTCCTCCCTCTTTTTATCCTCCACCCACAGCTGATTGCAGAGCACTATGGCGACTATACGAAAGTGGGTTTTAATTCAGATATTTCAAGGTGAGTTTTATATATGTTAAATATCACATAAGTCTGCTTTCTTCTGGTTATTTTCAGGAGTACTAACTTTATCTGAACTCCAATTTTTGTGGTTGAACTTTTCCTTGTGTTATAAGATTTACTTCAAGGTTAAAATGTTAATAGTGAGTGAGACTGGGTTAGAAGAAAGGGAAGTCTTTATTCCAATATGCTGGTTGATATAATGTGTGGAGATGCAAAACAACAACAGAAGTCCCACAAATTATGATAATGTTCTTTTGGCCTGAATGACTACATGTATCATAAATGAATTATCAATTTCTAAAGAATTAATTATGAGAAAAGATACAACACCAGAATCCTACTAATTGTAAACAAGGAATATACAAAGTCTTTCTGGGTCATGCTGAGATATGATTAGAATCATTAGTTATTCATGTATTGATAAATCAGGGAAATGCTTATTTTGGGAAAAAAATACTTCTGTGGATTATTAACACCCAGAGTAGAGGGACCATTCATCCCATTTCCAATGCTTGACTTATAAAATGTACTCAACAAATATATTTCAAACTAACAAGTGAGGGTGTTCTAATGAATAAAAATAAGAACTTTATTTTTCTGACAGGAGGATGAGTTGGTTAAATAAGTTTTAGTACATCTCCCCTAAATCTTCATATATAAATGAATGAAAGATATTCAGAATTTTATTGTATCTAATAAAATTTGGGAATAATATTCAGTACATCTCTCAAGGAGACTTTATTTATTATTATACATATTTTGGTCCCAGTTATTGAACTCAGAGGCACTCAACCATTGAGCCACATCTCCAGCCCTCTTTTGTATTTTGTTTAGAGACAGGGTCTCGCTGAGTTGCTTAGCCCCTTCCTTTTGCTGAGAATGGCTTTGAACTCATGAACCTCCTGCCTCAGCCTCCTGAGCTGCTGTGATTATAGGCATGCGCCACTGTGTCCAACTCCATGGAGATTTTAATTTTCCCCCCAATCGTGTACACTTGTTATTATTGTGCCAAGTGCACCCCTGTAACCTTGTTCCAATATTCCTGATGTGATACAATGTATTTTTGAATAATATATTGTCACAAATAACTATTCTGAGTTTCATCTATCCATGGAGCTGGAAAAAAAAGAATATTTGTCTGTCCCCTGGCATTGCTGAAAGAAGAAACATTTTAATAGATTTATTCAACATTAAATTTCTCAGGTATTTCAAATTTTATTTAAGAAAGAAAAGATTTAAGTAACCATCTTTATTTTATATGTCTTTTTTTTCATTATTCACTCCATTACTTGCCTCTTAATTCTATCATTCAAATCCACATTTCTGGTGCCCAGAACCTGCCATTTTCAACAAATCTCCCCACCCTCTCCTGGTTTCTTTCAGTCCTCAGGTCTTCATTCACTGAAGTCATGCTCAATTCTATTAGTTTCCCCAAAACCTCCTTTGGTTTTGAGTGTCTACAATTCTTTAACGTCTCTACACAATCCTTAAGTTTTCCATCTTTGTTACCTTAAATACTCCCACTGAAATTTCTAATCACTCCTTGACCTGTCTATATTCTATAAAAACTTACTCTTTCTCTTAGTCTCACCCAATGCTCAGAATCATTCTTTACCTCTCAGTCATTCTTTCCCTCTTCCCAGTACCCTCATTCTTTCTTCCATAACTCTCTTACTAGTCCTCTGTTCCTCCCAGTTTACCCTAGTGGGTCACGTCCTCCTCAAATTACTCAAGACCCCTACAAGTAGTTGGAGGATAATTCATCCGATTTTACTATAATTAGAAATGGTTCAAATTCACAACTGCCATTAGTTTTTTAAGATGTTGATGGAACTTTATTTTGTTCATTTATTTATATGCTGTGCTGAGAATGAAACCCAGTGCCTCACACATCCTAGGCAAGCACTCTACCACTAAGCCACAAATCTAGCTCCACAAACTGCCATTATTGAAAGAGTTTGTAGCTCAATTTTTGGCACCTTGATTTCAGTTTTTTTTCTTTATTGCTACCAAATATGCACACATCATTTTACAGACTTGACATTTATAGCATGTTCACTTGAAAGAGAACTACAGATAATCAAGGGGAATTACAAAAAAAAAAAATTAGAAGGAACAGTCCCTGTCTTCATAGTACTGGCTTATTGTTAATATAGCAAAGTCAAATAAAAACAAGGTAATTTTTTGTACACAAAGAAATTAAGTTCATTCAGATAAAAATGATGTTCTGTGCACTTTTTTCAGGGGGGGGGGAAAGAATAGATGAGTAAGAGAATGTTCTATATGAATGCACACGATGCATAGTAACTATTAATGAGATTTTGTTTCCAAATTTAAGTTAAAAAAATTTTCTCCAAATCTTTGATGACTGCCTTCACCTTAAATGTCTTATTTTAACTACAGTCCCTTATATATTTATATTTAACATTACCTTTACTCTTAGGTTTATTCCAATAATTCCGTGTGATGTTAATCTCTGAAAGTCTTTTAGAGGAAATCAGTTCTGAATTGCTCTGAAGCAGATGATGACCTTGGATGACCAGAGAAGATGTGGAAAAAGTAATGGCTAGAGAATAGGTGCTGGCTTGACTGAAGAGGAGAGGTCATATGTAATGAATTTAAGAGAAAGGCATTTGTTGGAAGCAGATAATTAGGACCTCAAATGGTACACCTCAGAGATTAGAACCTATAAATTTCAATAGGTAACAAATAGCTATTATTGTTTTTAATTTTTGTGGTTGTTTTGTATTGGTTATTGCATATAATGTTTTCCAAAATAATTTTATTTATTTTTCAATACTTTAAAAACGTAAAAGTAATCCTGGGTGGGGTTATAGCTCAGTGGTAGAGCACATGTCTAGCAAATGTCATATACTGGGTTCAATCCTCAGCACTACACATAAATAAGTAAATAAATAAATAATAAATAAATAAATGTATTGTGTCTATTTAAATCTAAAAATATTTTTTAAAATGTAATCTATAAAAATTATAGATTACATTATATATCTGTTTGCCTGGGGCCTGGGTTGTGGCTCAGTGATAGAGATCTTGCTGGCACCACTTAAAATAAAATAAAATAAAGGTATTGTGTCTCTCTATAACTAAAAAATAACAATAAAAAAACTAGTTGGATAGATAATATATTTGGCCATAGTTTTTTTAAAAAACTTTTATACTGAAATTTTAGAAAGAGATTAAGAAACATTGCTAATGTCAAATCTGACTCACTTTAACAGTTCCTCTTGAAAATTAGCAGACGAAATTAGTGAAAAATTTTAAAAGTGCAATGTTGTAGTGTTATTTTTTAATTTTAAAGTGATCAACTTTAGAGAAGTTAAATTTTTATTATTTTCAGTACAAAATATTGAAGACATAACTTACATATTTTAGTTGCCAATACTACTTCAAAAATCACTTATTTTGTGAGATTAATTTGCTTTAATATTTTCAACACAGTGATGGATGACACAGAATTGAGAAGTTTTAGAATCATGCTATTAAAACTCCTTATTTTCCCTAACTTGTTCTTTAAACATGTAATTATCAAATAAAACCTTCCAATGAGTCAATGTTTCCTGTTGCATCAAAATAACATGTTGGTCAACATAAGCATTTGGAAATCAAAAATAATAATAGCTGAATGAAAATGTCAGTGGGATATATACTTCTTGAAAATGTTATCAAAAGTTATAAAATTTAAAATGGAAAGTTTGTTAGGAAAATATTGTCAAAAATACATTGCAATTGGAAAATAATCATTAAATTACTCTTTTTTATACATGACAATAGGATGCATTATGACTTAATTACAAAAGCATGGAATATATCTTGTTCTAATTCAGTACCTAGTATCTTTCCTTCCCCTCCTCTACTGTTCTTACTCCCCTACTCTACTTTCCCTACTCTATTGATCTTACTGCCATTTACCCAGAGTTTTCTTTTTTAATTAATTTCTTGTGGATGTACATGATAGTGAGACTCACTGTGATATATTCATATATTTATGTAGGAAATTTGTGTTACATTTATTCCACTGTCTTTCCTTTTCCTATCACCCCTCTCTTCCTTTCATTCCCCTTTAGCTACTCTGCTAATCTCCTATACCTTTTTAAAGTACCCTTTTTAAACAAAGGTTTTCATTTTAAATTACATGAGAAAATTATTTGTTGCTAAGTTGAAAACAACTTTAATATCACTGTTTTCCAAAAACAAAATACATGGTCTTTAAAAATTACAAACATAATTTAAAATCAATTAAAATTATATGAAATATGCAATTGAGAATCAGATAGTCTGGCTTTACAAAGAGAATTGTGATGCAAAAACTTTTACAACTGTAGCATTAATCATAATTAAATCAGTTACCCAAATGATTACAGATTTATGATTGAAGTTTATTTCAATCATGAAGTGCTGAAACCAGAAAGAAGAGTAAAAATGAGCCTCAAACCTACTCACCTTCAGGGAAGTTGGTGAGTCATAGAATGATTAAATTAATTTGCCCAAGTCTGTTTTTTTTTTTTCTGGTACCAGGGATTGAACCCTGGGGTGCTTAAACATTGAGCCACATCACAAACCCTCTTTTATATTTTATTTAAAGACAAGGTCTCCTTAAGTTTCTTAGGGTCTCGATAAACTGTTGAGGCTGGCTTTGAACTCGTGATCCTGTTGTCTCAGTCCACCACGCCCAGCAAATCACAACTTTCTAAATGTATAATTTGAAATAGTAATAATTCAAGACTAATAATTTTACCATGGGATTAGAAATATTTTTTGTGAGTAGAGATATACAAACATTTTATTTATTTTATATTATATTTTAGTTTAATAATTGCAGCACAAGTTATAAAATGTATATATGTTCTGGGAACTATTCTATGAGCTTTACATATATTAATTCACTTAGTTTTCATAGTAACAATATGAGGTAGAAGCTGTTAATATCCACATTTTAAACAACCACAAGAAATTTGAACAGCTAACATAAAATCACCTAACTAATAACTGGTACATTTTGGATTAAAAATTAGGAAATCTTGCTCCATAATCCATTCTACACTGTTAATAAAATAAATTCACTTTTGCAGAGTGGTTTATATTTATGTATAGCAATATCTTATGACAAATTTTGAGCGTAGTGGAAATAAAGATTGTCTTAGTTTCCATGTCAAATACCTTTTGTAGGGTTGGGGTTATGGCTCAGTGGTAGAGTACTTGCTTATCAGACTTAAGGCACTGGGTTCAAAACTCAGCACCACATAAAACTAAATAAATAAACAAACAAACAAATAAATAAATAAAAGATATTGTGTTTGTCTACAACTAAAAATTTAAAAAGTTAAAAAGACTTTACTAATAGTTTTAAATAAATGATTCGGCAACAATATATGTGAATCTTTAAATGAATGATTTCTCAGAAGTCATCAATATTCATCAAGACAGTTGCAAAAATGGATCTCTATGGAGTTCTGCATTTCATTCTGTATATGGAGACATTTTCACTTATTTTAAAAACTAGATTATCAAACCTAAATATATTGAAATAATGCCTCCATGAAATGGCTTCGTTTGTGACCATGGCAGATTTAGCTATCAAATGTTTTTATGTATCTGATAATAACTATATAAACATTTTACATTTTCTCCTCAATGTGATATACAATGCAGAAATAAAAGCCTTATTTTCTCTCTCTCTTGTTGTAGCCTGTGGACTAAACAACTAATATGAAAGTATTATTGGGAAAAATCATGCTCCATAAAAGACAGTATACTTTGATATGTTGATGTGGCACATGGGAAAGTAACTGTAAATTAAAAACACTTGTAGCAAAATTATATAGTGGATATGGAAAAAGCAAAAAAAATCAATTTGTAATGTACAAAATGTCTATATAAATTTACCATTTTATGTACTAGGGTTGTGGCTCAGTGGTAGAGGTTGCCTAGCATAGCACTGGGTTCAATCCCCAGCACAACATAAAAAAATAAAAAAACCTAAATAAACAAAATAAAGGTGTTGTTTCCATCTACAACAAAAAATAAAAATTTAAGAATTACTATCTTATGTGTAATGAGATAGTAAAGTCTAGAAATTACCATAATAAAAAGCTCAAATATTAGTAAATGTTATAATATTAGATCTTTCAGTCATTACCTCTATTTTCTCATATTTTCTTCAAATAATAATAGAAAATTAAATAGAAAATAGTTGATTCATAAAACATAGGAATGGAAAAAGTGAAATAAAATATAAGAATGAATCCCTCTGCTACTTTTTCTAATATTATTTTTTAAGAATATAAGTGTGGAGAGGGAAAACTGAAGGATTCCACTTCCATTTCAGTGCTTAATGGCTTAATTAGTTTTTCTAAGTTATTTAAACTCTCAGAGCCTTTTTCTTCATTAACTATTATTTCCTTAGAAAACACACACACACATACACACACACACACATATATATGATAAAATAGAAATAACAAATTATCAGCATTCATTAAGACTGTATGCAGCACCATGGAGAATTTGGAGATCAAGGCTAAATCTGAAAAAAAAAAACCCAGAAATATGAAGAAATTTGTAAACTGTAGCAGTCAATATATATCAGTGCTGTGGCTGTATATTCAGAGAGGGAAGAGGCAATAAGGACCAGGGGACAAATAAAAGGATTAATGTGAAGTCATACTTGAATACATCAATAAAAATGTCTTCCATTGCAAGGTTCTGCATCATAGCTACTTATTTGGAGTATGTATGCCTTTTTAATATTACATAGAACAAGATGGTGGTAAAATTACACTAATAGTCCTTTGTTACAATATTTTCACTATTTCCTTTACTTTCTTGTGTGACGTTTTAAAAGAATTAATATTTTCTATGATGCATCATATTTTTCATACTATCCATGTAAGGATTATGATGGTAAATGAGAAGAACATGGTGAGTACACACATATCTATTAGCCCTACCCAATATACTAAAAATTACCTGGTGGAGAGTTGTATTGGTATGTTGCTTTTTGTAATGTTAACATCTAAGATATGGTACATTTATTTATATAACATCTCATTGGTTTTACTGGGAACATATTATTTTTATGAAAATAATTCTATTTTAAGAATCTATTTACTCATACGTATAAAATGGTGCATTAACTTTCTCTCAGAGAATGTCAAGTAATGCAATTTCTAATTTAAAATGAAGAGGAATTCTGTTCATTTTCATTGAACTAACAAGTTAACAATTTCTTAAAATCATTACCTATTATTTCAAGATTTAAAATCTCATCCATAAAGGGTTTAATAATAAATTTCACTGTACCATTTCATTTTATGCTTTTTTGTCCCCTGCATATGAATTAAGTACACCAGACATCATTTCACTGTCCCAAATGCACACACAGCTCAAGATTATTGACTTCTTATACTTCTTGATCTAGATCAGCACTGTCCAATGGAATATTCTGTGATGATGTAAATGTTTAAATGCACCTGCAGTACCATAGCCCTTAGCCATACTAGTTATATTTCCATTATTAAACATTTAGAAATGTGTCTACTGCAATAAAATAATTGAATTTTTAAGTTAATTTTTATTTTCACATTTACATATAGTGAGGGCTACTACTTGGACTGAATGGGACTATATGGTGGAAATTAGACCATCACCTTTGCTTCTAAACTTTTGTTCTTATGTTATTTATACTATTAATACCTGCACTATGGAATTTATTTTTTATCATGAATAGCACAGAACTTTATTTTCCAAGGTTGTCAGTTTATAAGAGGAATTAATAATACACAAATGATTAAAATTTTCATGAGTGCAAGTTATAGCAAGTGTAAAATATTTCTCATTGTGATAGCTTATTCTGATTTCCATTAAGAAGTGGAATATTCCTGAAAAGAAAAGTAGAATAAAATTTTTATTATTTCTAATATTTCTTGTAATAATATGAAAATATAGGATAGTATGTTTTATCAGCTATATAGAAATAATAATTTAACTAGAATGAGAAAACAGAAATTTTCATCTATTTCATATATATTATAAATTGATAGGATTACAGTGCATGTTACATTTCTACATACCAAAAATTTGGGGAGATAAAATATCACAAATAATTTGAGCATCTACTACCTACTAAAAAGAATATTAATTTCATTCTTTCTTGTAATTCTTTTTTTCAAAGTCAATGTGATATTGAATTTTGAGAAGATTACATTTAATATTTATGCAAACTTTCATTTTGAATGCAGTAAAAACACTACATTATGTAACCAACTTAATATGAGAGTAACCCTTACCACACCACTTGCATTTCAATTATTTTAAAAAATATGTCTTTTCAATTGCCAATTTTCCTTAAAGTGATATGTTTGTGCATGCCTAGAACATACATTCACAGTGAAAAACAAAGATTATTAAGATTATTATTTTAAACATGAAAGCAAAGCATATCATGTACATTCCATAATTATGGTTTGGCTATTGTTTATTAGTCCAAATATCCAGGTCTGTAGAGGCAGAACTATATATTTTTAATTTCTCATTTGACACTATCTAAGGACAATTTGAGGTTATTATATTGCTTCTTTTATAAAGAAAAAAAGAAACAGTAGCATATAACTCTTCTTTTAGTTTGATAGAATATTACCTCATACAGGGAAGTGTCCTTTTTACTTGTGATGAGAAAGCATAGAGTATAAGGAGTATAACTGTAAAAGGAATCACTTTTAGTTATTTTATAAATCTGAACATGGTTTATGGTTATCCAAAGTGGTAAACATGAAAAAAGAAAATAAAAATATTAAATAAGAGGAACCTATAAATATTTTCAAAAGGTGCAGGACCACATAATTAATTCAAAATTTTGTTTAGTGATAGTTAGGAAACTGTTTTCCCAAGGACAGCTTAACATAATTTGTAACGAAAATAACTGCAGGTAAAGGTACTACATAAAATATACTCCTAGGAAAATTGAGATCATTGAATAAAAGAGAATTCATGAAATAATGAACCCTCTGAGTTTTAGTAAACCATTTCTTTTGTTTCTTGAAATCTTTTTTAGTCTCTGTACTAATACAATCTGGGAGGTAGGGGTGGGAAGAGTTCAAAACAAAAGAATTGGAGACCAAAATCTGCAGGAAACATTTCTTAAGTACTTATATATTTAGCACAGTGCACATATATACTACTAAATTAAATATAATGGTTTACTAATTTTTGATATGTACTTAAAATAATTAATTTGCTTTCAGAGCGGATAATTTTAGTACAAAATATGGATCTATGTAATTATTCAATTCAGAAATAGATGGAGCAATTTTAAACTCAAATTTCTATTTTTTGAAGAGAGGAATCTTCAAGTACTTTGTAGGTTTTTACATGTGGTAAAGAGAGTTCTGTTGAAAAATGTCTATATTTTACTGTTGGTATTTGTACACTTTCAAATATATTAATAATATTCAAGCAGTATCCAACAGACTTCTAAAATTAGAATTTCTCAAATTTGTCAAGGTGCTTTTGAATACCCAAATTGATGTTTGAATGGTTAGTATTGCATTTGTATATGAAATTAAAATTCATTAAGACAAAACTAAGATAATAACTCATTATAGATTTGAAAAATATTGCTGAATCAACAAAACATTTTCTTAAGTATTAAATTAGAGGAATAATAAAAGACAAATATAAAAAGCTTTGTCTTTGTGTGAGCAACATGTAAATGCATTTGACAGACCTTATATCTTTGTGAAAACCAGTCTGAACCCTGTATATGAACTTATTGCATAAATAAAGAAATCAAGAAGTAGTGTTTAATTTAATCCATAAGTTCTGATTCCATTATTAAATATGATTCTGAATCATTGTTTTTCTTCCTTAAATGTATCATAAGTTTCCAATGTGATCAGTATGTATGTACCTTTTACATACAGTTCAATTTTTTTCTATTCATTTATTAACTAATGTTATTTTATCTGGTTATCTAGTTTGTTTTTGGTTTTCAAGTGAAATGAAACAAAAATCACAGAAATAGTATTAAAGTATATGTAAAACACCATTTCCAAGATTCTGCTTGTGTACATCATTTTCTTTTAATTATTGATTTTATTGCATCATGATTTTGATAAATTAGCAACTGAGAAAAACAAAATTGTATATTAAATCATGCTGGTATATGTATGTACGTAGCAGAATTGTCTGATAGAATACTTTGAGCCAATATTTTATTTAGTATATAAGCATAGGGAAATTAGCAATCAATAACAAGTTTTTTTTAAAAAAAACTTTTTTGATCTTGGAGATTGAACCCAGCAGCTCTTTACCACAGAGCTACATCCCCAGACCTTTTTTCTTTTTTTTTTTTTTTTTTAATTTTGAGACAGGGTCTCACTAAGTTGTTTAGGGCCTTGTTAAATTGCTGAGGCTGGCTTTGAACCTGTGATACTTTTGCCTCAGCCTCCCTAGTTGCTGGGATTACAGGTGTGTATCAACACACCCACAATATTAGAATATTTATTGATTTTTACTCATAGTTAATTTAAATATTAATATGACAAACATAATATCACTTATTTTTTTCTGCTTAGACTTGTACTTTTAAAATAAATCATGGGAACAACAATTAATAAAATTTATCACTTACACTTACATATCTAAAACTCAAAATAGACTATTCAACAAATACCCAGGGATATCACAAACTTATTCTAAGACTATATATTCCTAGAAACTATATTTTGTTAAGAAATAACCAAAATGGTAATGCCTAAATGTTCCATTATTAAATAGCACCTCTCTGTACCCCTCCATGTCTTTGGTATTTATGATGCCCTATTACCTCAATCTTTTACTCCATGTAATAGATGCCAAGTCCATTTCTTTCTGCTCCATCTTTTTTCTTTTACAATCTCTTTATCTTTACACATGGGGATCATGTAGCTAGGCAACTTTTACTTTCTTAAAGCATGATCATCTAGAGGATATATGAAGTATGAGATAAATGACTTGTTCATAGTTTTATACACTGTTTATATGCTTAAGATATAAATCAATGCCTGAAGATATTTATGTATATAGCATAGTTGTTAATAAGGATTAAGTGAAATAACCGACCTGAATCATTTAGAGCAATTAAAATCCTTAAAAAATGGAAATTATCCTGTGAACTTCGTTGAATTTAGGATTTATGTGTTATGATGATCTGGTACTGAATTACTAACAGCATTAAAATAATTATTAGATATTGAAATAATCATGATTAAATTTGCCTCAATATTACAAAGGAATATATGATGATGGCAGAGCATTTTATTTTTGTCATGAAGAGCAATCTTTCTAAATTATTATAAGTGCTGTCTGAGCATTGTTTATTCACTGATTTTGAAGCTCTGGTAGAGAACACTGAACTAACTGTTGTGAAGTGTTAGAATGACTCAACAGTAAATATTTTAGAGAAGAAAGCAGCAATGATGGAATCCACTTCTCAGATAAGTTCAGACACAGATGGGAAGATTAGATACATCTTGAAAGGAGTACAATAAATAAAGCCTTTGTGTAATGACATTTAGTGAAAATACTATGTATATAATTTTAGTACATTAGTGAATCTTTCATTTGGATATTTCAAGTTTCAAAGTATATGGGAAGGAGTCATGTCAGATAGGTTAACAAATGCATCTGTCCCCATTCTGCTTGCTGTGACCAATCCCTTGGAAAGAATTGCATTCATCAATTGTTCCAGTTTGTCTTTCTCCCAATGTTGTTATCTTTGTTGCAATGGTCTAGTTTCCTTCCTTTCACTGTGAGTACTATCTTATTGTTTATCCAGGATGTGAAAGAAGTTTTGCTTGTGCATGAGAACACCAATACAGAAGTGACATAAAATATTAGGGATGTTGAATGGTGTATATATTTACTTCATGAGGCATTAAATTAATCAGAATGGTGAGAGCCAAGAGGAGTTAGGATAATGGACTGCATATAGCTGTCATATATATATATATATATATATATATATATATATATATATATATATATATATATATATATTTAGTTATATATGGACACAATATTTTTATTTTATTTTTTAATGTGGTGCTGAAGATAGAACCCAATGCCTCAAGCATGATGAATGACAGGCGAACACTCTACCACTGAGCCAGAGCCACAGCCCCTAGCTGACTTATTTTAATATAATACTTATATTTGTACTATTTTAATAATTAATTTTTGTAGTCTATGAACCAGCTATCGACATGGAATTAATTTAAATATGCCACAATGAAATAAGCACTATAATTAATGAAAATGTAACAAGAACTTGAAGGAAATCATGCCTTGGGATTCTTCTGAGAAACCATTTGAATTGTCAGGTGTATTGATATGCGACTGTTGTCTCAGCTACTTGGAAGGCTGAGGCAGGAGTATTGCTTGAGCCCAGGAGTTCAAGACTGCCTATGAATCAACCTAAGAATCTGCCTCAAAAAACAAAACATAACAAGAATAGCAACAATAAGGGCAAATCATTTAAACATCGCTTTTGTGGATTGAACATGCTAGAATTGTATATATGAGGTTTACATTCTTTGCCTAATTACATTTTTAACTAATTTGTTAGAAATTATAAAATGGCTTCCATTTTTGTTTATCTTTAAATTTTTAAGGTGTTTATGTTATTTATTCTTTTGCTTTCTCTGGTTGTCTATATTCTGTCCTTCTGAGTACAATTACTACCTACTCAATCACTATGTATTGTTAAAAAGAGGCATCACTGAAATAATAAAGGCTCTATTGGAACTTGTAGAACTTTTTAATTCTATTTATTTATTTTCATTAATTTATTTTCATTCAAACTAACCATAGTCTATAGTAAGAATGGTTTGTGAGGGCAGGAAAAGGAAAGACATCTAAACTTATCATTTTGAGAGAAAAAAATTAGAGTCAAGAAAAGGTACGTGTGTAGGCATATTTTCCTTGGATGTCTGAGTTAAATTTATAATGCTTCCATAAAACTAAGCAAAGACTGTTTATATCCATATGTAGTAGCTAAATTTCTTTCTTTTTTTTTTAAAGAGAGAGAGAGAAGAGAGAGAGAGAGAGAGAGAGAGAGAGAGAGAGAGAGAGAGAGAGAGAGAGAGAGAGAGAGAGAATTTTTTAATATTTATTTTTCAGATTTTGGTAGACACATCTTTATTTCATTTTATGTGGTGCTGAGGCTCTAAGCCAGCACCCCACGCATTCCAGGCAAGCACATTACTGCTTGAGCCACATCCCCAGCCGAAGTAGCTAAATTGCTGTATTGATCATTAAAGAATTAAATTCAGCATTTTCAAGGAAACCCTTTTTAATGTTAAAGATAAAAATAAATTTTTAAGTAATAAATAGAATAGAAATCTGGAGGTGACTTTATTTAAAATGTATATTTACATCCCAGAAGAGGCAGAGTTCAATTCATTATTCAGTAGTTCTAAACATAATTAAAGACATGCTAAAATATTTGCATTTTCATATATAAGGTCTAAAAAACAGGAATTTCATCTGTTTTGTTCACTGATGATCTCTTAGTGCCTATAATAGTGTTTGTTTTAGAATTTTATTTATAAGTATTTGTTGGATAAGTGAATACACCCTCATGAATTCAATTCACCCAAAACTAATTATAAAATAGAGGGTAAATATCCTTTTTAGGTAGTTAAATGTGTATCCACTTAAGCTTTAAAAATATATTTCTTTTTCTATAACATTTTTATTGATTTTGAATACCCCTGTAATAATTTAAAGTGATGAAAAACATTTTAAAATGTTTGATTATATAATGTTATTTAAGGTAGTGTAGAACAGAGGAGAAGGGGACTTCTAGGAATTAAGTCTGGATCTTAATTCTTTTTCTTGTGTAGATACTGCAACATGCATGTAATGTTTTTAAAAATGGTATGTAGTATTCTTCTACCAGTTGTAATAATCTGTAATACCTAAGGGTAGAATAAGAATATTGATAGTTTCAATTCCATTTGTCACCATCTCATTTTTATTTTTCCTAATGTTTGCGTGGCATTTATAAAATCACACAGTCATTAAAATTTTAGAGGTCCTAGATTCATAGTGTATAAGACATGCATGGATGTGTGCATATGAACTCATAGAATCAATGAGATATTTAAAATCTCACATTCATAACAGAGTAGAAAACTAATAATTCACAAGAGACCAAGTCTTGAGAACAGGTTTCTATATTATGTAGTCCCTATGCTCATCATTGAGCAAATGTTGCTAAAAATATTCTACAGTCTTTTCATGTTGTTTACTATTATAGAGAATGTTTTCAGCATTAGTATTTTTAACTATTACACTGAAAAGGTTTTATAAATGATACCAAGTAATCAACAAGAAGGTACCTATAGTATATAATTTTCAATATACCTATAATATATATTTCTCAAATTTTGACAACAAAATTCATAAAATGAGAAGTTTAACATTCAACTACTTCATCTCTTGGTATCGTTCATGATCTAAAGTATCTCAATTATTGCAACATATCCATTTATTCTGTTACTGATTGCAAAAAGAAGGATTTCTTTTTTTCCCTTTTTTGTTTTTCAACATTTCTGCATGCCTGTTTTAAAAATGCAGATATATATCTATGCAGTGGGGCATTTTAATATAATACATTTTCTGGCATAATCATAGCACATTATCCTTAGTTATATATATTTTGTGATATATATATAATCATAAATCCTCCTTTTTTTAGAACAATTACTAAAACTTTGTTAATATTATTGATTACCAATAAATATTGAGAACTCCCTTATTAGATGTTTGTATGCATTGATACTTTTCTGTACTGGAATCTCAAAGGACCATCTTTCCACCTATCTTTTAAAACTGTGGAATGCTTTGATAGCTGCATTAACCATTGTTTAATTATGAAAAATATATATATAACATCTGATTTGGTTCAGTGCAGTGGAATACAATTTTATTTTGTGTTACCATTTTATGTACCACTAATATCTGGAAGCACATTAGAACACTTTGTGATGCTAGAGATAAAGAAATTCTAATATGTCAAATTAAGATTATATGAAGCCAATGAAACTGAAAATATGAATTGATAATTAAGAAAGGAAAATGAAGAAAATAATTTTCAAATTATAAGAAAATTAGAATTCTTTATTGAATTTGACCATAAGAATGAGAACTGAAACAATCTGGAATAGTTCAGTGAGTGCAAACAATAAGCAAGTGGTTAAAAAAAAATCAACCAAAGATATTGTTTTCACTCACTTTGCCCTGGCCAAAATGATATGAAGTGCCTTATTTTTAATGTTTTTTAAAAACATTCGTTTTTGACAAATAATTATGTATATTTTGGGGAATGATATGAATTTTTAATCTATGTAATCATTTTAGAAAGATTTGATCAAGCTAATTAATATATATATGACACCTTATCAATATGTGTTTTGTACCGAGAATATCAAGCTATTCTTTTAGCAATTTTCAAATATACAAAACAATGCCTTTAGATTTTTAAACCCTAGTTGAGCTGTTCTTTGTATTTGGTCAATTTCTGTCAGTTTGTAGATGTGAAATTTCACTTTCCTATGGACTATCTTCTGTAATATGAAAACATAAATTTTCAGAATAAGAATGTTGTTCAATTCAAATTCCTTGAGTTGTAGGATGTCACCTACCAAATGTATAATCTAATCTCAGTATGTAGACCTAATGCCTAAATTAGACTCAATGCAAAATTAGACATAAATACCTGCTTCTGTGTCATTAATACCTGCAAAGATAAGGGATTTACTATCACCTGAAAAATATTTTTTCCCACAGAATGCTTGAATAAGCAGCTATTTATGTTGTTCAAAATGTTGCCTTCTTGTAACTTGTATCTATTTTTGTTTTTCTCATCCAAAGAAAGCAAGCTCCAACACCCTTGACATATAATGGTTTCCTCTGTGTTTAGCCATTGGCACATTAACTCCTCTTCTCTTCCCAAACACTTTTTTTTCAATTCAAATTTCCTGAGTCCTTCATTTGTCATTGACTACTTTTATGGAAATAAAGTTTTACTGTTTGGAGCCTAAATCTTAAAATATGGACTACTGCATAAAATATATATTGCAAATAAAATAATTGAATTTGAAATTCATATTATAACAAAAAATAATATTTTTGTGATTGGTAACAAATATTTCATTTTCAATAACTATTGAATTAAATATTTCAATTATTTGTTTTAGCTTTAAGTATTTTGGTAAATTAAAATATCTTTTATGTATTTTATCAATAATGGACACTTACAAATACCTTATGTCTCTTAATTACTATAGATATCTTGCTTCGTTTATTTTTCTTGTTAATGTAAAAATGTATATTTGATTTAAAACAATTTGTTGTTAATTTATTTAACACTTTTAATTTTGCTAATATTTCATTTAATCATTTTTAATTTACAAAGAAGTTTTCAGATAACACGCATTTTTATGATTGGCTGCCTAATAATTTATTTTTCTCCCTCTTCTTTTTTCTCCTCTCCTCTTCCCCCTGCCCCCCTCCTCTCCTCCTCCTCCTCTTCTTCTTCTCCTTCTCCTTTTCTTTCTCCTTCTTCTTCTTCTCTTCTGTCTCCTCTCTCTCCTGTTTTTTCTATTTGTCAGTTTTCTGTGGGTTGATACAGAGAACCATCACAATCGTGCCTGGTATGGACTTGTTGTCCGGGACGTATATATTTGCGGTCCTGTTAGCATGCGTCGTGTTTCAGTCTGGCGCCCAGGAGAAAAACTACACCGTCCGAGAAGAAATGCCAGAAAACGTCCTGATAGGCGACTTGTTGAAAGACCTCAATTTGTCGCTAATTCCCGACAAGTCCTTAACGTCTCCAATGCAGTTCAAACTCGTGTACAAGACAGGGGATGTGCCACTGATTCGTATTGAAGAGGGTACTGGTGAGATTTTCACTACTGGCGCTCGTATTGATCGTGAAAAATTATGTGCTGGTATCATGATGGATGCCCATTGCTTTTACGAAGTGGAGGTTGCTGTTTTGCCGGATGAAATATTTAGACTGGTTAAGATACGTTTTCTGATAGAAGACATAAATGATAATGCACCGTTATTCCCAGCAACGGTTATCAACATCTCAATTCCAGAGAATTCAGCTATAAACTCTCGGTATGCTCTCCCAGCGGCCATTGATCCTGACATAGGAATAAACGGAGTTCAAAATTACCAACTAATTAAGGTACGTTTTTAAACCACTTTTTGTTGAAGATGTTATTTCATTTTTAAAAGATAGAAAGGATCTTATTGTACTTCAAATTTTGAGTAAGCCATCGCCTCAGTTTTTCAAAGTTTAAGCAAAGCATACTCGAGAAAATTCATCAATACACTTTGTGCAATTACATGGGATTTATTAACTTTCTTTTTTAAAAATATATTCTAGATGTAGTTGAATACAATACCTTTATTTTACTTATTTATTTTTATGTGGTGCTGAGGATCGAACCCAGGGTTTTACACGTGTGAGGCAATGGCTGTACTGCTGAGCCACAACCCCAGCCCAAGGGACTTATTAATTTTCATTGTACCTATAATCATTTCCAAACATTTGTATTTCCTTAAATAATTATAGAGGTTACACAAAGAATTAAGCTCGGCTACTTAAGCTTGCCCAATATCCTAATTTTAATCTGTGTAGTCATGCCTCTGCCAGAAACTTGACCAAAATAAGCAAATCAAAGCATTAAGAATGAATCAACAAAACTATCAAAAAAATTTTTTGGTTATTTTAGATAGAAAACTATATCTTGTCATTTGAAAAGATGTCAAATAATCTATATGAGGGGTGAATAAAACATTTTTATCACCAGCATTTCTGAATATGTATAGATTAATGAGATAATTTTCATGTGATTTCAAGTTAATGTAAGATCTTTAAGTATCTTATGAATCATTAAAGTAAAATTAAATTTTACAAAATTTACTATTAAAATATTTTCATTTTGTTTCAATTCCTTGAAGACACATTATTCAATTAATACAAAACATAATTTTTCCATTTAGTGCAAAAGATTCAGTTTTGACTAGATTTCAGCCTGGGGAGGGGAAGAATAGTAGAATATGTGGTATCCTTCAATGTAGGTACAGAAGGGCCACTTTTACTAAGTACATGGGCAATTACTAAAAATTATCATAGACAATAGTAGAAACCTCAGATTTGGGTATATGAAATATTAGAATTTACTTTATTGTTCTTGGAAAATACATATAAAAGAACAAGTGTACAGCTTTCATACTAATATAATGAGAGGATTTTCAAAATTTATAAATATTCTCTGTTTACTTAATGTAAGACTATGATTGACATGACTGTTTTAAATTATTCAAAGAACACATAAGTATGATATTCTGACATTTATTATCTTAAGGTTTTAGGCCTGGAGTATGTATACTATGAGAAAACTGATCAACAAATGACAATGTATATTATAAAGATACATATTTGTTTATATGTACTGTATTAATCAGCTTTTTGTCATTGTGGCTAAACCACCTTCCCAAAGAAAACAATTTAGAGGAGGAAGGATTTATTTTGTCTTATAATTTCATATCTTTCATTCCATGATCTTTGGGCTTTATTGTTTTGGCCTGAAGCAATACAGAACAATATGGCAGAAGACTGTAAAAAAGTCTGCTCATAAAATACCCTTAGAGGGCATGTCCCTAGAAACATACTTCCTCCAATTAGGTCCCACCTCCTACAGTTTCCATTATCTCCAAATGGTCTGTTGAAATTACTAAATAATCAAATGGATAAATCCTCTGACAAGTTTAGAACCTTCAAGATCCAATCATTTCCTGAAAGCCTCTCCTCTGAACATTGCTATACTGACAAACAAGCCTTCAACACATGAGTTTTGGGGGGACATTTATATCCAAACCATAACAAATAAGTTCAGAAATTGAAGGCTACAAATATCTTGAGTGAAGAATTCAAGAAAAAAGACAGATTTATCTGAGTATATAAGGTAAAATTAGAGAAGGGTTAGAATATCCATAAATAAGCTTTTTTTTTTTAAGCTTTTATAGGTCAGAACCTTACAGTCCATCTCCTTATCTCATGAAATGAAAAGTATATGTGGAAGTGAGAAAGATACAGATCACAGTTTTGTGCTAAACTCCTACTAAATATGCTACCTCCTACTTAATCCTTCTGATTTTTAATTTCTTCAATTGAAATATGTGAATGATGACATAATTCTTATAGAGGTAAAATTGGGAAGATAAGCACTAATTATAGAGTAGATATATCAGCATTAAATGTTTTTGGAGATGCTTTATAATATTAGACTACTTCTAGAAATGTGAGGCTTATCATCTTAATTTATAAATTGTGTATCAGAATGGATACCCCTATAGCTATATGATTTTGGTCATTGATAGATATTCTATAATCTATGATATCCAAAATGGTAGCCACTAGGACCATGTGGCTACTGAGTAGTTGAAATGTGGTAGCAATTAAGGAATTGAATTTTAATTAAATTTTGTTTTAATTTTAATAGCCATAAGTAGTTACTGGTTAGCATGTTGGAAAGCACAGCCTAAACAAAAATAATTTATTTTGAAATTGTAACTGGTAGGCCAAATAAAAAATGGAACCTTAGCAAATTGAAATCAACTATTAGCAAAAGGCTCTCTCCACCTGATATTGTGACAAACATCTTAAAATTCATTTTTTGTACAAGGAATAATTTTGTTATTTTTCCCTCAGATTAATGAACTTTCAAGAAAATTCTGATTATTTTTGAAAGCTACTAAACAAATTCAAATATAACAAGTCAACCTACTGACATAATTTCAGCTTTATTAAAAAGTATTTTCCTTTGACTTATGTTGAAAGTATGTCAACTAATGACAAAAAGACAGGCTCACTATAGGTTTTTAAGATAAGTTGAAATAGCAATGCTCTAAAGTTTCTTTCTGTGTTAGAAGGAGTAATAAGCCTAAAGTAACTATAGAGTATACCTAACACACTGGGGCATCTCAATGGCCTCATGGACAAATAATGTTCTGAGAGCTTGTTAAAAATAATGAGAATAGAACACAAAGCATAGCCCCAGGTGTGCAGAGGGCCATGACATGGGTTACATTCACAGAATGCACTTTGACTTGCAAAAAGGCCCTATCATGAAAGTGGCATGTATTCTAGGGAAAGGAGAGTTAAAGAAAAAGAAACATGTTTTGATTCATCAATAAACTTTACTAAATTTTACAATTTGAAAGTAAGTAGGCCAACCATAAAAATTTATTTTAAAAGACCCCCCTGTCTTGAAAAATAGGATGAGAATTTAATTAATATTAATTTGCTCTACTTTTGTTGAATAGATAAGAATAGCAAAATCACAGTTTACGCTAACTAGGGTAATCTAAAATGTATATGAAAAGTTCAAATAGCAAAGGGAGAGAAAGGGGGAAAAGTAGAGAAATATTCTAGGAAAAATTAGGTCAATTCATAGATACAAAAGGGTTCTGCTATTGACAATATTATTACTCACTGAAATGAAAATTAGTGGTAGAAAAGATTTATTAAATATCAAAACTGTACATAATAAATCATAAAGACTTAAAACATAATTTATTTCTAAAATTTTAATTAATATATAAATATTTAATTTAGTTCATATTTTGTTACTTTGGGTATGCCTTATCATAAACAAGAAATGTATTATTATTCCACATTTAAAATAATTGGAAAATGAAATTCAGAATATTAGTATGTTTTGCTTATGATCGTAAGATATATAAATGAAAACAGAATATGGTAGACTCCTAGATTTTACTAACAAATATCCCCAAGAGAGGAATCATAGCCAATTCATGATACAAGAGGAAGACAGTGAAAGAAGAAAAAGAAAAGAGTGTGCAATGAAAGATTAAAGTTGTTACTAATTAATTCCATCTGATAAAAGGGAAAATAGGTTAAAATAAAATGTATCCATTTGACCTTTGTAAGGATAATTTTGACTTTAAAATGATATCATATTATTTTCTACAGAAAAAATTATCTCTAGGAATTCTTGATTTGGCAATTTTATATAAATTTAGTTCTGACATATCCTTTTCCAGGATTTCAAGTAAAGTCATGCTGCAATGAGATGAGAATCCTTCATGATATTTTGATATAATTACTCTTAATTTGGACTCTGTTAAATAGTGATATCTACATACATTTCTCTAGGTATTCATTTATACACACACACACACACACACACATAAGTGTATATGCATATGCACTTGAGTGTATACACATAAGTCTGCACATACATACATATTCATAGTACACTGTACATATTGGTATTTGAAGGAGTTATCAGTCAGGAATAGGAAATTACAGTACTTAGTCTCTAAAAATGTTTAGTATTCCAATGCCCTGTTATTTTAAAAGCTCTTTTTCATATTCTAAGTTTTATTGACAGGAAGCCAGCATTTTCACTAAGATAAATATACTTAAAGCACCAATCTGACTTAGGATATGTATATAAACCACAGAGACGTACTTCTTCCTATGATTGGAACTCAGGGGAAATTAGTTTGTATAATGATGTTACATACATCTTCATTTTCTGCTTCAGATTTCCATCTTTCCTGTCAGGTATCAGCGGTAAAATTCCCATACTGGCTCACTGAAAGTATGCGTTTCATTGTGAGAGGCATGAAAATGTTTCCAAGACTGACATTTGTGCTGACAGAGCATGAAGATCAACTATTTTTTTCCCCAGATTAGTGATCTCACCCAAATCCCCAACTTGTTTCTGCAATCCCATAAACAAGCCTCATCTTTAACATTGACCTCAGATGATAATTTAAACTGGCATAGTCCTTTTACCTAGACAAGATTTTTAATTAAAAATCTTCAGACTTGGAATTACAATATTAACTTTCAGTTAGATTTGTTTTAAAATCTATGGTTAGAAAATACAAATTGTGAAAATTTCTTATATCATTAGATTTATTAATATTGATTCAAATTGCCGAGTATGAGGCATTAAATGGTTTATCATGGAGACAAACAGCAAAAGAACATTATTATTCTGATAGAATAATATATTTTAACTAGAGTTCAAAAAGGTGCGTAACAAAAGAAAGGAGTAAAGATTCATTAATGCTATTATGGGAAGAATGTACAACAATGTGTATAACAGTGTTAGATTGCTTATTTGATTCCAAGGGACTCAGAAGAGTTGAATAAAATTATTTCCTCGTTTTTTCCAAGTATAAAGTGAAGTTTCACTTAGAAGTTCAAGCTTTCAGCTTTAAGATTACTTGATTTGATATTCTCTGAACTCTGTGATGTGCAGATTAACATTTTTGATCTGCGCTGAAAAGCAAAAAAGAGGACAATCAAATGCTAATAACTATTAGGTCCCTGAAAGCTGAGGTTATCATAGTGTACCTCCATTGGGGAAAAATGACACATAATATTCATTCTTTTCATGAATGACTCTTTATTCATGCTGTCAGGTCTTATTTAAATGAGAGCATAACACTAAAATAGGATTAAGTAACATTTGACTTTATTCAGAAACCTGGTTGTATTCATAGCTCAAAAATGGTTGATATTAAATATACCTGTTATTAATAGTCCCACATGAAATAATATGTGCTGGATGCTTTATATTGCTCAATTCTAGAGTATCAATTTATAAATTCATAATTGTATAAATCGAAACTCTCAAGAACAAATTCATTTCTACATCTGATTAATTTTTCACATTGTTCACCTTAACATAATATTAGCAAATAACTATAAAAAGCACTGTTACTTTTTGTTAATTTTAGGTTCAGACTTATCAGTCCATTATTCCACTACTTACATTTCTAAATAATAATCTTTTCATTGCTTACTTTTATGGCTGCCAAAGGTAATAACTTAAAAACTGAAGATAAAATATATTTAAACAAAACAAAATTAATTGATATGGAACTTAATTGTAACATTGCATTTGGTTACTCAGATTGAGCTGCTTTTCATAATTCTGGTTAATGCTAATAATCTAAGATAATCAAAGTTTAAGGTGTATAATTTGCTTGGCATAATTTGTTTTTGTCTATACAATTTTCTATTGAAAATAATGATGAGTATATTATTAGGTGTTGGGGAAACACCCTTTTAGTAACTGAAATATAATATTTTAATCTTAGATTTTAAAAAATAATGAATGGGTAAAGTTTTTATATCAGAGGTGATAATAATACCTTTATCACAAGTGATGTTCAAAACAATAAGATCATTCTGGGGAAAACTTTAGCATAAACTTTTATCAAGCTCTGTAGGCTTGGATCAGTTTTGATGAATATTTTTCTGTAGCTAAAAATATCAAAAGAAACATAGTTCTCATTTAAAAATAAAATACTACAGGAATTAATATTCTCTCATCTTCATAAAATTAATAAACTGTGGTAAATAAATCATTAGATAATATAATAGATCACATTGATTATTTTGACCACATGTTAAATTTTACTAGACTTTTGTTGAAGTGTCTTTTAGTTTCCTAATGCAAGTAGAAATTACTGGAGGAAGGCCAATATTGAGGTTTAATTAAATTACATAACTCAGCCTAATTTTCTTAACTATTTAAAAATGTTCTTTACTAATTGATTTTTCTTGTACAGATTATATATTCACTAATCTTATTCTACACATATATTACAAAGTCTTTTGTCCATAAAAATGCTAGATATTCATTACTAGAGAGCTAACTACAACAAAACAAAGCACACACAAACACACATACATACAAAGATGCATATTCCAGCAATAAAATGTTGCAAATATAAGCTGTTCATATATTTCTCATTTGATATGATATGTGGGAGATAATTCTAGATATATAATCATTAGAAAGCTGTTGCTTAGTTTTTAATACATTGGAAGAATGTTTAGTGCTATTATACTCTAATTGCTGCCTGCACATTCCTTTTTATTTGTAGGAAAAGAAAAGTAGTATGAACTTACATAACAGGAAAATAAATATTAGAATAGTGTGAACTTTGCATTATTAAATGAAATGAAAAACTTTAGTACTACAGTTCTTCAGATTATCCAACTAAATTTAAGCTTTTGTTGTTGTTGTTGTTTCACTAGGGATTGAACCCAGGAACTCTTAACCACTGAACCATATTCCTGGCTCTTTATTTTGAATTTCTGCTGAGGGCCTCACTAAGTTGCTGAGTCTAGTCTTGAAATTGCAATCTTCCTTTATCAAGCCCCAGAGTCTTTGGGATTATGGGTGTGCACCACCATGCCCCACTAGTTTGTTTCTAAATCTCCTATAATCTGAGATCTTATGTAGAGAATTGTGATGAACATTTCTTACTCTTTTGCTTATTTTATATATAAAAGTCTATCATCAGAATCTTCTCCAATAGAACGAAGTAAAATTGTAAATAATGGAAAGCTGTTCTATTATTTTGTCTTAGTTGTAACAGGAACTGACTACGAACATTTTAGTCTTAATTCCCATCATCAACATTTAACACAAATTTAATGAGTGACCAACATACAAAGTTTTAAGGGATAAAAATATGTTTGAAAAATAGCCACTCTCCCCAAGGAGCTTAATAATAGTCATTATTGTGAATGTTTTTATACTAATGATAGTAAGCATAAAAAACCCATTTATTATATTAAAAGAACATTTTACCTTGAATCGTTAATGCAGCCATTAAGAACAAGGGATTGTCTTTATATTCAAAGAAATATAAAACAAGGGATTAAGATTAAGAACAAGGGATTGTCTTTATATTCACAGAAATATAAAAGTCTACTTTTAGAAGATGTTTATCAAGAATGTTCCAGTAATTTATGGCATTCTATTTAGTTACTGGGTCTGCAATTATGGCAATGACATTTTTGCCAACATTTCTCTGCAAAATCTCTTTCAGACCAGAAGTAAAACATTTGGATGACAACACTAATTCCTGAGTTAGTGGGGGTAATTATATGAGTTTTTATTATCTTAATTCTAAAACTTGGTATATTTGTTTCCAATTTCCCTCCTATTTAATAAAGAAAATGAAAATTAATTTAATAAGTGTAAGAATTGATAAAATAAGAAAAATCCATAAGATTTCCTGAGTGCCTTGAAGAAAAGTGTTCTATATACAATACTTATTTGTTTTACTGTATAATTTAGGATTATAGTCTTTCCCAATTTTTCTAAGACCTGATGCTTTCTACTCTTTAAAAAGCTCACTTTATAACCTAAACTTAGTATTTCATACATATTTTATGATGTATACAGAGAAGAATATGACTGCATTATTCTATTTCTCAATCAATGCCACTGGCTCCACATTTACTTCTGGATCTAGTTCAATTAAAAATGTCTTCCATTTACCTTCTTTAGCTTATCTCTTGAATCAAATGTCTCCTTTTCATTTTTCTATGCTTCCTCCTGGCCCTCCATATGACTGTGGTACTGTTAATATGAGTACTTTCTCATATACTGCTTCTACCATCTGGAATTGCTTTATTTACATCTCATTCATATGCCATTTTTTCAAAAATATCAATTTCATTTCTTGTCTTTTCTTTTTTCATGCTGAGAACTTTTGTGTTTTCCTATCCCTTTTCTATCATGGTTGTCTTTTTGCAGTGGATTTTTTTTTGAAAAGAGCTCAAATATCATATTTATCATTAATCATTCTAAATGAAATACATTTTAAATAACATTTTCAAGTAGGAGATTTGTTTGAATAAGCTTTTCATATAAATTAGTATTTCTTCCTGGTCTATGAGAGGTCTAAGATAACCTCTGAAGACAAGCATTGGCTTAGAAGCATCCATGTAAACTAGTTTGGCTGGGGAAACATAACAGAATAAATAGCCTGATCCCTAAGGACAATGTAACAAGGAAGTATTGTCAATACTGAAAATTAAAAAGTAAATGATTAACAGAACAAAATGGTAGTCTAAGTAATCCAGGGATGTATAAATTTAAAAAATCAATTTAATGGATTATAAATAAATTAAGAAGTATAGACTTTACAGATTACTTTTATTTGAACATAATGCTTTATTTAAGTCACTGCATGATTACATCAATATGAAAGTTCACGTAGATATCATGTTTAGTTACAATCTAATGAATATTCAGTTAACTTCCAGAAATTGAAATATCATCAATAAATAAGTAAATATAAAATGAGGGTTAGTTATGATGTTTGAATAAACAATAAGATTATAAGATTGTTATGTAGAATATTTCATACTCTATTAAGTGATCTCACACTGCTTTTTCTCTGAGGACTTACATATTTAACAGATTTTGTGTATTTTCAGAGGCATTTGAATGTTTTAATTTTACTATGAGGAATTTTATCTTAAGTTATCAACTGCAGCCATATCTCCATCAAACATATTGTTTATCCAGATTGCAAATCCAGTATAGAACTACCCATGTTGAAAAAGTAGCAACGGCCAGAACCATAGTAATTATATGTTTTTTTTTTTTTTAACTGGGGAGCTTTACCACTTGAGAGCTACAGCTATATCCCCAGCATTTTGAGACAGGGTTTGGCTAAATTCCTGAGCCTGCCCTAGACTTTGTGATCTTCCAGTTTTAGCTACCCAAGTCCTCACTGGCGGGAGGTTATATGGTCCTTAATTGGAACATTGTTGGCTGGCTTCTGTATGGACTCCATCTGCAGGTTTTAGTATTTTAAATATTTCTCTGAAATCTATTTTTTTCCAAAAATCCTGACATGAGTTTTGCTGGTATACCAAGGTGAATGAAGTTTTACTTTAGACCTTCAAATGATGTTTAAGATAAAATTCCTAACTGGTATAATGAAAGAATTTTTATTGAACTGGAACTTTCACACAGAAAACTTATGTATTTACATGTAAAATATCCAGATCAATAAAACTGAGGTTTAAATGCCTTAAGCTCTTGGAAATTTGATTTTTAGAATTATTTACTTAGTAGATAAGACTTCAAGAGCTGTATTCATCTAATACAATTTTACTGTGGATAATTTAAGTAATTTCAAATTCTTTACTATGTCTTTTGTAGATGTTTTATAGTTAATAATCTCATTTACCCATGTCTGTCCTCCTGTATGTCTAGAACATAAAAGTTTGAGGCAAAAATTCAACTCCTCCCAGAGATAATGTTTTAATATTGCACAAAAGAGTGATTGTTCTTATTCAGGTTGAAGAATGTAAAAATAGCATTTTAACAAATAACCTCCTATTATTATTAAGCAACTGTAGAATTTGGAGAAGTAATTAGTTTTGTACTTTTTATCTTAATGGATAACATTTTAATAATAAAGCTGTAAGTAAACATAAACAATGTTTTATGTAATGTAGAGAATTATTGCAAGGTATCTTCATATTTTTCTATACAGTTTATTGACAATTGTTTCAACTGCAGCTGCTATATTGTTTTCTGAAACTTGTGATTGCTTAGACAAGCTAGTGATTGTTTATTCACCCATATTTGTGGTGCCACAATGAGTTATCAACACTTCTCTTTACTGGTAATAGCTTTTGTGTTTTGTGTTTACAGTGTAATATGGAGAGATTTTCATTGTTGTTGGTTTCCTTACAAATAACAAACTACATAACTCTGTGCTTTCCCACATGGTTAGCAATTGCTCTTTCATAAAAAACTGAATTTGCTCTCCTAGTTGTAGTAGTCAGTAGTTGTATTAAAAGATAACTGCATATATTGATGATGACTCGGGCAATATTTATTGTTATTTTAAATGTTACTTTTTCAAATGTTTTTTCACAGTGGCAGTGGACCAGTGGTTTGATCTATAGAGTTCAAATTAAATTTGTAGATTAAGGGGTAGGGTTGTGGCTCAGTGGCAGAGCATGTTCCTTGCACATTTGAGGCACTTGGTTCTATCCTCAGAACCACATAAAAATGAATAAACAAAATAAAGATAATGTATATATTTATAGTTAAAATATTTTTTAATTTGTAGAATAAAAAGTCATTTGTGTACTGTACAAATATTTGTGTATACATTTTACCTCTATTTTATCCTCATTTGATTTTGTGTTATCTACTTGAATTTCATGAAATGAAGATGACCATATAATTTATCCTATAATCCAGGACAATTTTCAAATTATAGTTAAATAGGGATAACCAGAATATATAGTCATACCATTTAAAAACCTAAAATTTGTAGACTAGTTTCTTCTTTTTTCATTTTACATTCCATTCCCTTTTATTCCTGAAATTCTGATTTACCTTGAGCCAGAGAGCTGCCATTTTCTTCATGACAGCAATATAGTCAACTATTACTTGCACAAAGTCAAGCTGCACTCTTGTTTCATTTATCTGAACAACTCTCAGGCTGACAGCTCAGCTGGCAAAAGATTAGCTTGTGAAGAATTATATGGCAGCACACAGGCTGTCATCAAATTTATACTGGGTGAATCCTTTTCTGAACTGACATTGTTCATATTATGTAGTATTCATTAAACATAAGTAGTCAAGAAAATTACATGGAAAACAGATTTCATTGCACTAAGAATTCCTTTAATTTTGGACATAAGATTTCCATTTTCTTCATCATTATTCAAATATATGCAGACTATCTATTATTTGCTTCCATGCACTGACCCACAAAAAGTAGGAGGGATTAGACTTCTGGCCAAAATTCTAAATAATGAAAGCTTTTTGAAATTAAATGTGTTATTGAATTTCTCTTCTACACATTTTTCTCTAAATAGTCATTTGTCTGGAGGCCATTTGAGTATAGCCTGAAGAGAGGATGAGCTTCATAACTGCTTGATCATCTTTCCAAAATAGGAATTAGGTTGTGGATAGAAGAATTTTTGAGTATTTTTCTGAGGAGAGGAATGGTGAATTTATCTGCTTGGACATATTCTTCATAAATATTTATAATAAAACAGTTTATATTTTCTTTGTTATACTGGTTTAAGAATAATTGATACCACCAATACATGTGATTAAATTTGTATTTTGTGCCAGATGTGTTGGCACATGCCTGTAATCTCAGTGTCTGGGGAAGCTGAGGGAGGAGGATGATGAGTTCAAAGCCAGGCTCCACAACAGCAAGGCGCTAAGTGACTCTGTGAACCTCTGTCTTTAAATAAAATACATAATCTAATCGGGCTGGGGATGTCGTTCAGTGGGGGAGTGCCACTGAGTTCAATTCCCAGTACTCCCCCACAAAAAATTGTATTTTCTTTTCCCCCATTCATCAGCATTACGAAGCATAATATCACCAATAATTACATAATTATTTTTATATCAGATGTTTTGTTTTTCTTCATGGAATCTTAGATTTTTCACTCACAGATTTGTATATAGTGCCTATATACTATTCTAGTAGAACTAATTATTTTCCCAAAAGAAATTTAAACTTGATCTAAAAAAATACTCTACATAGATTGACTCTTTGAAGCAGGTATGATGCAGATTTCTATTTTACTTATAAAATATGTATATGAGTGTCACTTATATCTGTTATAGGACATTATTCATGAAAAGCTGTGATTAAATAAATTAATAAACAAATTGTAAGTATGTTTACTATGAAACTTACTTTTAAATTTTAGCAATAGCTTGAATATTTTAACATAGTCCTGAATAAAAATAATTTAATGAAATTTAAGTAAGTATCTAGTTAATGGAGTTAATTACAATTGCTACACATGTAAATAATTCTAGTGATAATAAAAATCAATTTAAATAAAAAATGTGATATAGACCTCAGTTAGCTTGATAATCTTGATAATGGTTTAGACAACACATTTGATCTTAGAGTAATGATATTGTAAAAGGCAAATCACTTATTACTAGGTTCCTTAACTTTATATTATTTTTTTTTCTACCTCTTGGTGATTTGCCAAATCAAAAACTGGATTTTGATTAGAGAAAAAATCTTTGTCAGAAGTTAAAGTCAGCATTTACTAAATGTTTATCAGTATACTATCATGGATAGGTTTTGCTATGGGTTAAAAAATGTAGCCCAGTGTTGTCAGATTTATGAAAAATTGTGATTTCATTAAATTGGAGTTTGAAAATCAAAGCATAATTCCAAGGTCTACCTGCTGAGTGCTGATTTAATGTCTATGCTTCTTTGGGCATGCAAGTGATTTATCATAGTTCCATATAATTCATTCTTTAAAAGCCATAGTCAGTACTTTACTGTTCAATAGTTAATAATCAAATTTGAGTGAATCATATCCCTCCATATTACATTTTATTTTTCTTCAAAATACTTTAAATATTGTTCCTAGTAATTATCTAGTTCAGCAAATTTATATCAAAATTCCCAGAAAGCATTCTTTAAAAATATAAAATTTTTGTAAAACTACATAAGCTTAAATCTTCAAATATACTTTCCAGTTACTAGTGTGCTTTTGTCATTAGTTTAGATCCATGCTCTAGCATCTTTGTTCTTGGTTACCATTATGTACAGATTATCTTGCAAGGAGGAGCACTTTTCCTCTTCTAAAAGGGTAGAAAAGAGCAAATAGGAGTGTTTATTTAGAATAGTAACGATTTAAAAAATAATTTGTTCTTTTTAGTTATATATGATAGTAGAGTGTATTTTGACATAGCATATATACAAGGAGTATAACTTCTCATTCTTGCAGTTGTACGTGATGTGGAGTTACACTGGTCATGTATTCACATATGAACATAGGAAAATTATATCCAATTCATCCTACTGTCTTTCCCATTCCCATTCCTCCACCCTATCCAGTCCAGTGAACTGGAGCTCCACTCCTCCCAACCTCCTTCCTATTAGGAGTCAGCGTCCACATTTCAAAAAGAACATTTGGCATTTGTTTTTGGGGGGACTGGCTTATTTCACTTAGCATGATAGTCTGCAGTTCCATCCATTTACTGGCAAACGCAATAATTTCATTCTTCTTTATAGCTGAGTAATGTTCCATTGTATATGTATAACATATTTTCTTTATCCATAGAATAATAAGTATTTTTAAAGGGAATTTCAAAATGAACTTTCTTATATATCAACACAGGACTGACTCCAACAGGCACTAATAAAGAGAATCTTAACAATTTACATTGGTATAAATACACTTCCTTTGAAGATTTTTGGTGGTCTTTCATACATTTCTTTAGGCAATTTTCTTGCAACTATTGGCTGTTTACCAATGCTATAATAACATATAGAGATTTTAGATGCCTATGATCTTAGCTTCATCTTTCATTCTAATAGGAAAAGTCTATATATTATACTGTGGCATATAAGATCTCTACATTAATTTTTATTTAGGAATAAATGTACTTTTAATAAGTTTTTGTCACATTGTTCAGTTGTCATTCTTTAATCATAGTAATTTGTTAATACTACAAAATGTTTTGTGGACATTATATTTTGAAATTGCATTTGAAGAACAATTGAAGAGTTGGACATTTATAATTTCTTATATGTATACATATTCTTTCCCACATTTTAAGTTCTTTTTTGTCATCTTTGGTTTTAGATCTGATTGAATAAGAATGTGTATTAGAACCTGATAAAAGTCTTATTTTTAAAACTTTAGTTGAAGACCAAACGTCAGTTGATGAAATCAAAATTTCTTCTGTTCTACACTTAAGTATTCCGATAATTAAATTAGCAGAACTCACTTAAGTTTGAATAGTATATTTACATGTGCATATATTTTTGTCATTTTTATATTTAAGCTGTTGTGTAAAATCTTAAAACTTTTAATTGGTACCTCCTTTGGTCACAAATAGAAACCAGTTTGCTTCTCTTCTGCCCTACCATACAAATAATCTAAGTTCAATGCTTCTCCTTCTCAAAGCAGTTAATCCATCTTAATTTTCATAAAATTACATATTACTCATTGGTGACTTCAGAATTTTTAAATATTTTATTAACCACAAGATAAAAAAGGCTAATCAAAAATAAATTTAGTTATAGTCTGCTCACTGCCCTAAAAGACTGATGTTTGTGTAAGCTATTCTTATGTATAGATATTGTTAGTTTCTCTCTCCATTAGTATTTCTCAGTCTTTTCTAGTTATTTGGTGGACTTTAAATATATAATTCCTGTTACATAGAATGCATAATAAAATATGTATTTGGAAACAATGTAGTCTTTTACTTTCAGGTTTGCAATTTTCATTATATTTCTCCAGGGTTTCTCAACCTTGACATTATTGATTTTTGTGAGTAGATAACTTTCTTGTGAGGTAGGGTAGAGTCTGTCTTGTGCCTCATCAACTAGATCCCAGTAGTACACTTTTGACCATTTATTACATTCCAAATATGTCTTCAGATGTACCAAATAATAAATTTCCCTGGAGGGAACCATTGCTTTAGCTTATCCTATATATCCTCAGGTAATAAGAGATTTTGTGTTTTATAGAAAGATTTTTGTAACTCTATGGTGGATTCATGTTGTTTTGAAATCTACCCCAAATTTTCAAATGATTAACATTTTCAAATAAGAAAATATTTCAAAAGTTTCGAAATAATAAGTACAATTTGGACGAATCATGCCTAGGTGTCATAGGTGGAATAGTATTAGCTCATATAACAAGTTCTTTGATAAGAGATTTTCATGAAGTAATAGTGGTTTGCTACAGTTTGCAACATTATTATAATTAATTTTAAATTTAGAAGTTACTTTCTTAACTATTTAATGGAACGGGAACATAATGCTAAATTATAGAGTCTTCTAAGAGGTGATTCTCTAATTTTAGGTGGGATTTATGCTTCATTAATTTAAAAAATGTTTTTTCTATATTTATTCTGTTTTATCATATACCTGCAAAACAATTTTTTTATTTTTTAACATTTCTTTTTTAGTGGTAGTTGAACACAATACCTTTATTTTATTTATTCATCTTTATGTGGTACTGAGGATCGAACCCAGGACCTCCCATGTGCGAGGTGAACACTCTACCACTGAACCACAACCCCAGCCCCCCAAACACAGTTTTATTAGCACCAGCAAAATCTTATTAAATGAGTCAGCTTCATAAATTTAATATTCATATTAATCAAATATAAGTGTCCTTTGCTAATCTTGTTTCTAGTCTTAAAATAAAATTTGGAGAGGAGAAAATTGATACAAATATGAGTAAATTTGTTTGTATATGTGTAAAATGATTGTAGCTCATCTAGTAAAGAAAAGATTGTTCTTTTCATAAGTAAAATCATTATTTTAAATTTGATTTAATGGTTTTATAATAGTTATAATAAATATCAAAATAGTAAATTTTGAAAAAACTCTTAAATTGTTAATATGGATAAGAAATTATTAAATTAACAGAATTAGGCAAACTCTAGATAGGGAAGAGTTCTTGGGAGGGGGCATGGGGTTATAAATGATGGTGAAATGTGATGATCATTATTATCCAATGTACATGTATAAAGACATAAATTGGTGTGAATATACTTTGTATACAGCCAGAAATATAAAAAATTGGGCTCTATATGTGTAATAAGAATTGTAATGCATTCTGCTGTCACATATAAATAAAAGAAGAATAAGACAGACATATGACCATTTACCTATCTATCTATCTATCTATGATTACACTACTGGTGTGACTAAGTACCGTGTACAGCCAGAAGAATGAGAGGTTATGATCCATTTGTGTACATGTGTCAAAATGCATTCTACTGTCATGTATAACTAACTAGAACAAATAAAAATATATTTTAAAAAATCCAATAATAAAAAAAAGAATTAGGTGAATTTGAAAAAAAATTCAAGTTTCAGTATATAAATGAAACATAACTGTGAATTTTGGGTAAGTTAGAACAAATATGTCTACCTTGTTTAAACAACCACTTATTAAGCTAATATTTTATTAGTGGCTTTATTTATGAAAAGCCACATCTAGTTCATGAATTTACAAGTTTTTTTCATTTAGTATTATGGCTTATGAAAAATATTTTGATTGTATTTCCATAATCATTTTTATGTAAATTTATACTAGTCATTAACAATGTCCTTGCATAAATGAGCAGACTGGGACCTGTTTGGTTAGCCCTACCTCTGCTTGAGTCTATAAAGAACTTACTAGTTGTATATGAATGGAAATTTTAGTTGTTTGATTCGACTACATACTTGCTAGATATTACACTATGAAAATACTAGTTCTATTTTCAAGGTGTCATTTTAATTAATTTTGGAGAAATTTCAGAAACATTACTATTCTCTTGGTGGTTAGATATTATAGTGTATTGAGAACCTTATTAAAGAGTTATTAATTGAATGTAAGGAAAAAATGAAACACTGGTGTTCTAAAAACATTGTATGTCCTAATTCAAACTGATCTCAAACATAAATCACTCCTAGCATCACTGCCATGGAGCATAGTATTTTATGTTATTCAGTACTTCTAACATTTGAGTAGGTTTAAGTCTCCTTAAATATATAAACAGTAGTTATGCTTCTAGAATTCTGATAGCATTTTTCATATTAAGAATTTTTTTAGAAGAATCAGATATAATTAAGAATTAGAAATCATCTTAGAAGATATGGCACTTCCTTCTAAAACAGACTGAGACAACATTTAGACATAGGAAATGAATTACAATTCACTCTTTTGTAATTTATTTGTTCTAATTTGTTATACATGACAGCAGAATGCATTTTAATTCATAGTACACAAATGGAGCACAGTTTTTCATTTCTTTGGTTATACACAAAGTAGAGTCACACCATTCATGTCTTTATATGCGTACCTAGGGTAATGATGACCATCTCATTCCATCATCTTTTCTACCCTCATGGCCCTTCCTTACCCTCCCTCCCCTTTTCCCTATCCAAATTTCCTCCATTCCTCCCATACTCCCCACCCCATTATGGATCAGCATCCACTTATCAGAGAAAACATTCGACCTTTGGTTTTTTGGTATGGGCTTACTTCACTTAGCATGATATTCTCCAGCTCCATCCATTTACCTGCAAATGCCATGATTTTATTATCTTTTAATGCTGAGTAACATTCCCTTGTGTATATATACCACAGTCTCTTTATTCATCTTTATTGAAATAGGCATGGGTAAGGTAAGTCGCTTTTCATCTCAAGAGGGGTCAGGGCTAACTGGGTAGGGATTGGATTATCATAATTATTCTGAACACAAATGGCCTTACCTGACACTTTCTCTGACTTAGTGGACAAGGGTCTCCTCTCTGTACATGGCCTGGTATTGTTTGTCCTGAACATTCTCTTTTTTTTTTTTTCCTATCATTCTGTTTCCTGGATGCATATAATCACTCTCCCATGCTCTCTATTTCTTGACTAATTTTATCTCCAACAAAAAGAATATTGAGTTTGAAATCAATATTGATAAAAAAACACATCTATATTCCCAATCCCCCACTTTTCTGGGAAAAAATACTCTTTGATCTGTTTGAAACATGCATGGGAGAAAAGACACAGGTTTACCGTGCCTCCTATGCACACTTGTGGGAAATCTGAATGTACATGCTAGACTAAAGCCTTCTTCTTGAAAAAAAAAAACAAAAACAAAAAACAGATCACTGAAAAATCATACGAAATCATACGATTTTGATTCATACATGTAAATAATATTTTAGCATCTTATAATTATTCTGCAAGGCCCTTCCAACCCCACTATTAATCATCCTCCTTATATCAGAGAAAACATTCGGCTTTTGGTTTTTGGGGATTGGCTAACTTCATTTAGCATTATATTCTCTAACTCCATTAATTTACCTGCAAACCTCATGCTTTTACTCTCTTTTATTGCTGAAGTAATATTCCATTGTGTATGTATACCACATTTTTTTATCCATTCATCTACTACTAAAGGCCATCTAGGATGGTTTCACAGTTTAGCTATTGTGAATTGTGCTACTATAAACATTGATGTGTGCTGTTTTTAAGTCCGTTGGGTGTAGACCAAGGAGTGGGATAGCTGGGTCAAAAGGTGGTTCCATTCACAGTTTTCCAAGGAATCACCATACTGCTTTCCATATTGGCTGCACCATTTTGCAGTTCCACCAGCAATTTACCAGTGTGCTTTTTTCCCCATATCCTCACCAACACTTATTGTTGTTTGTCTTCATAATAGCTGCTATTCTGATGGGAGTGAGATGAAATATTTGAATAGTTTTGATTTGCATTTCTCTAATTAAAATATTTTTTAGTTGATGATGTACCTTTATTTATTTTCATTTATTTATATGTGGTGCTGAGGACTGAACTCAATGCCTCACACATGAGGGCAAGTGCTCTGCCACTGAGCCACAACCCCAGCTTCATTAAGAAAAATCTACAAATTGTGAAATATTTTTTGTTAACTACTGATAGTGAATTCCATTTTGAGAATTTAAGTAATATTAATAAATTGACAAGCAAGCAAAACCTTTTCATTAACCCTCATTATTTTAAGTGATATTTCATTTTTTATCACTAACTAAATATTACTTCTTAGGGATAATATAGTTTTTAAAGGGATAGGGAAGAAACTTTTTTGTTGGTTGCTCAATGTTCTGGAATAAGGAAACAAGGGTTTTGTTTGTTTGGTTGTGTTTTTGCTCTAATTTGTAGAGTAATTACCTGATGGTTATCTTATGCAGAGAATTGTCCATAGTACAGAGTTCTTGCCAACATCAAAAAAGCCTACATTTGGGCTGGGGATGTGGCTCAAGCGGTAGCATGCTCACCTGGCATGCATGCAGCCCAGGTTTGATCCTCAGCACCACATACAAACCAAGCTGTTGTGTCCGCCGAAAACTAAAAAAAATAAAATAAAATATTTTAAAAAGCCTACCTTTTAAAGGTAGCTATAGTTTAGTGGAAAAGTATTGAACTCATAGTTAAACCACTTGGCTGTCAAACTTGAGTCTGTAAAAAACTCATTTAGTAATCATGGGCAATTCACCTAATTTCCTTGAGTCTCAGAGTCCCTTTTGTAAAAGGAAAAGAAAGCTTAGATATTGCTTAAAGTATATTCTAATATATTATGTTCAGTGATTCAATATATCATGTTCTTGTTTTCTTATAATTCCTGTTAATCTAACTTGAACACAAGGGAGCAGCTTCTAAAAAGAGCTGATTAGCAACAATTAAGAGTGACATTTCATTTGTTTTTCCATGTCTTTTCTATTAAAAACAGTGATTAAAATCACATGCTTGAGAATATGTTCTTTAAAGGGAGATATTTTCAAACAAAATGTACAATGATAAAACCTCTGGGTCAAGTTGAATTTTTATTTTAAATATTTACATAGTATTAAACAATTTTTCTGTGCTATAAATTGCATTCAATCTTTGCAAGTTTTTAATATTTGAATTTAGAATATTAAATGTATTCCCTACCTTTTATAAAGCCATATCATTTTGGTTTTATCCATTTAAAACTCTTTTTTCTTATATTTCTGTGATCCAAAGATAGATCAGTATCATAAAGTAAGAAAACAATGGAAAAAATTAAAATTAAGTTGGTTCATGATTAATCAAGCAGTAGCCGAAGCTCAGAAATAAATTCTTAGTCTCTCAACCAGTATTCCTAGATGTACAGAGTAAACAGCATTTATTTAATCAGTTTTAGAATTCAATCTCTTTGGAACTATTCTTAGTACTTACTGGCACTCTATGTATTTTCTGGGCAGCTTTACCAGATTTATAGCTCTGAAAGTGCTGTGTTATTTATCACCTTCCAATAGGCAATGAAGTGGTGTCTTGCACATGGTTATGTCAAAAATATTAAAGTTTACTACAGTGATTCAGTTAATTCTTTCCCAGAACAATAAGCAAAAAAATATAGCTTTTTATTTGGCAACAAATATCCTTTAATTTTTTTTCAAAAGAAAAAAATATACATCTTTTGGGAGTTTTATATCCAGCATTAATTTTCTTTTCTTAGAATACAAAATTCCTACAAAGATTTAAATCTCAGACAGGCTTAAGATTTTGCTTATTACTTTGGTTTTGTCCTATGTTTTTCAACCCCAAAGCTCATTTTTAAATTTTGGAATAAATATCATTCACCAGAGTTTTGAAATAGATCAGATTATTAGAAATTTCATATTTTTTTTCTTGACCATAACTGGAATTGGTAATTTTGTGCACTTGAGATCAAGGTAGTTATGATATCAGAATCCCAAATCAACATACCCTGTGTAAAGGATTCTTGTGTTCCATTAAAATGGTATTTTATTTCTTTCTGAGTTTTTATTCTCTTTTTTGATTGTACATACATACATATGTTTGACAGGCATAGGGCCTTATATTTTACAAGTATTGCTCTTATCACATATGACACTTCATATTTTTGATAATTTCTTCTGAAATAAAGGTTTACAACTAGATTATAAAATTTTACTGGCTATTCACACTTTAGCCTTTATTACATTTTTGACAGAAAAATAGTAGTTGTTTCAGAAAATAATTCATAAATTGTTCTCTGGACAGTTATACTAAGGTTAAAGCGAAAAAAAAAATTCCCTAAGTCAACAATTACAGAGTATTCTTGTGGCTACCTACACTGAGATTTATAAGCAAGAACAATTAAGCACTGTTATTTTTTCTTTTTTTTTTAAAATAGGAACCATCCTTTTAATGCATACATTTATTAATCAAACAAATGCTTACTGAGTGTGTGCATATATGCCAGACGCTATGTCCTTAGAAAGTATATATATATAAACAAAAATACATGTCATGTTACCCTGTATTCACATCCATTATTAAGGCTTAAATAAATTACCTAGAGATGCACCCACATAAATGATAACTAGTGATTTCACCAATGGATGAACATTTTAGTGAAATACCAAAGTTTTTCTTAGTATGCCCCTATAAAAAAGAATAACAATAATAACTTTAGGTAGGTTTAGAATTTTGGGTACTTATAAGTCAATTATCTGGATTATTTTTTACTTCTTTTTGTATATACCTTAAGTCTTTGTTAAAGTAAGGGAGAAGATGGATTAAGGAACTATACATCTTCTTTTTTCCTTTCTCATTTTTTTCACTAACATGTCGTGATCAAATGAAGGGCAAAGGGCTTTAATTTTTTTCATTGCTCATGTTGGTATTTCAGTTGAGCTAACTACAATGGGGTAGGACTAATGTTGATTCTCTGTGTTAATTATTCTTCATTTCTCAAGGAGTTGGACAAACCATTCTTGGAACTGTCATTCAATGATTCCAAGCTCATATTGACACCATATTTTACATAAACTTAGATATCTCTCTAAAAGATTTTTGATCCAGAAGAGGTGGTGCACTCCTGTAATCCCAGCAGCTCAGGAGGCTGAGGCAGGAGGATCACAAGTTCGAAGATAGCCTCAGCAATTTAGTGAAGCCCTGAGCAACTTAGCAAGACCCTGTCACAAAATTTAAAAAAATAAAAATAAAAGGACTGGGGATGTGTCTCATTTTTTAAGCACACCTGGGTTCGATCACAGATACCAAAAATATTTTTGAAAAGTTTAAAAACAAAGTTTGTTGAAAATTATATCTCTCATGTATTGTCTCAAATTCCTTGAACAATAAAATTTTAAATACTTCAACTGGAAGGTCACTGGTTGGGATCTAAATATTTGTGGGGAGGAAGCATTATACATGCAAGTTTTCTTGACAAAAACATTGTGGCATCTTGGAACACTATGGTCTAATAGAACCTTGTACAATAATGGAAATGTTCTGCTTCTGCTTTCCAACACAGTAGCTATTGAGAACTTAAAATGTGGCTAGTGTAACTAAGAAATGATTTTTCAATTTTATCTAATTTTGATTAATTAAATTTTAAATTCAAATACTCCCTTAGAACGAATCAGTATCATATTGAACAGAGCAGTCATAGAAGAAAGAAGAGTAATAGGAACATTATCCATTAGCTGGGGTTTGTGTGTGTGTGTGTGTGTGTGTGTGTGTGTGTGTGTGTGTATACATACACTTCAGTATCACCTTGATAATTAGAAAGTTTTGTGTTTTACTACAATTTCAAATAAATAAAAGACAGTGAGTATGCTATTCTTGAAGTTTTCAACCAACATAAACTTGCCTGCATTTGCATGGCAAAGCAAAGCCCAACTCAAAATTTGGGCAAACACAGGATTAATTTTTTTAAATATGAGCAGGAAATACATAAACATAACTTCAGAACCTTTACACAATATTTTATGCTATATTTTATATGTTATTTTCCCTTTAACCCAATACCTTATAATCTTTCTTTAGAGCTCTTATTAAAATATTATTTTTTATTAATCTGCTAATATCAATACCATCATTAAGTACTTAGTCATTGATTTGTCTTTCACTTTAGCTAGAATTTAATTCCCATTATGTTAGTAAAATGTTTACTCACCACCATATGTGCCCTGTACTGAGAAGAAGACTCTATGATAGCCATTCAATATTGGCATCTTAAGAATTAACAAAATAGCATTAAGTACTAGAGATTTTTATGAATTTCAATTTAGAAACTATTTTTTCCATCCATGAATGAGACATCTTGATTTGGGCTCACATAAATGCCTTTTGGAATAATATTTCAAAAATAAGTCATCAATTATGATTAATCACTTCTTTGGGTCAATTTTCATAATATATACTGTATTTATATAGGATATTTTGGTCATAAAATTCTACTTTTCTTGAAATATGCCATATTAGAAATAATAGATTCTGGCTTGCTAATTTTTACACTGTAATAGTTAAAACATGAAAAATTTTTCTCTTGTCTATTCAAAGTCAGATTATTTATTGTTTTATATTGACAAAATATAAATGGAATGAATGCTCATTTTTTCTTTTAATTCATGTATTTGACATATAAAATTGTATCATTTAAAAACAATATAATAACAAGTACACATTGTTTAATGCATATAATTTTTTAAATCACAATTTACCAAACTGATGATTTAAATGAATATTTCTGATATGCTACCTTAAATTTCATAATAAGCATCTAATGCTTCTACCACAGCATATTGTAGTTTATTTTTAGAGAGAGAGAGAGCAAGAGAGAGAAGAGAGAGAGATGTTTTTAATATTTATTTTTCAGTTTTCAGTGGACACAACATCCTTATTTTATTTTTATGTGGTGCTGAGGATCGAACCCAGCGCCCTGTGCATGCCAGGCAAGCGTGTTACCACTTGAACCACATCCCCAGCCCAAAGCAGATTGTATTTTTATATGTAATTAAAAGTATAAGTGGATCTGAGTCAAAAAGGGAAAATTTTTAAAGTTTGCAGAAATATCTTTAATTCACAAGAGGAAATAGATATGTGTAGTAGGGTATTATATTAAATTACATATAAGCAAATATAACAATTAAGTAAATTTTTAAAAGATAATGTGGGACTGGGGATATGGTTCAATGGCAGAGTTCTTGCTTAGCATGTGTGAGGCCCTGGCTTCAATCCCCAGAAGTATAAAACATAAATAATGTGATATGGAATATGTTTATAAACTAACAACCTAGATTAACAGTCCCTGAAAACCTGGCATCTTTTATTAACTTCTATTTTATAAGATCTTGTTTAGACAATGGTATAAAAACTATGAAAAAATAAGATGTTTCCCTGTTCTTTTATGACAAAGCACCTAAGTGAAAGATCAGTGTCTGGCACTTGCCATGTGTTATCAACATTTATGTTAAAAATGTATTAATGAATTACAATCATTTACTTATATATTTTTGTTTGTTCATATATATATTCTTAAGTCAGTTATTTGATAGGAAGCTTAAGGTTATTTTCAAGTATTTTCTTCATGCCCTCCAGTGACTTTTATGTTATTAATTTCTATTCAAATGCTTCAAGTAACACTAGTTAGATCTCTCTTTGAGAGCCAGCCAGCATTACTCAGTCAGCTGGCAAGATTTCTATTTGTGCAGGGTTCATCTTACTATAGTTCAGAGATAGGACTCTTTTTTTTGACAGGCCCATATTTTGACTTCATGGGCATAAAGAGAAAATAGGTAGTGCCCCATACTACCTTTTTCAATGTGATATTTCAGCATGTGAGTTTTTGTCCATTGTATTTTTTATTAAGATTTAATACAATAATATTTAATTATTAATTCCCAAGATAATTTCATTTTTACAATGTTTTTACAGGAAAATAAATGAAAATTTCCATGCACTTTACCCAAGTTTATATTCTAATCAGAGTTTGTATTTTTCCTTTATCTGCCAAAGGTTTTAACTACATTTATATGTTATGTATGCTATTGCCTTGGCTGACTATGTTATACTTTCTGGTTTCTTTTGGTCATGAAAAGGTATCTTAAACAACTGAATTCAAGTGTAAAAAAAGTTTTAATTCAGTTGGATTGATCATGGGTAATTCACATCTAGCTTCATTTATCATGTGCAGTTTAGTGACAATTCTTTTTAAAATTCTATACAAGTTGGGCTGGGGATGTGACCAAGCAGTAGCGCACTTGCCTGGCATGCAAGCGGCCCAGGTTCCATCCTCAGAAACACATACAAACAAAGATGTTGTGTCTGCCGAAAACTAAAAAGAAAATAAAAATAAATATTAAAAAATTCTCTCTCTTTAAAAAAAAAATTCTATACAAGTTTTCCTTTTGAAAATTTCAATAGTTTGTATAAATGGATTTCATTTGTTATCATAAAATCTTACAAACTAAAACTCCTCCAGAATATCTTCTAGAACAACTCTTTAATTTTATAAATACCTGCAACTTTTAAACCATTGGCTTGTGGTCATAATATTAGTTTATAAGCAGAGTTGAGACTTAGACCCAAAGTTTTCTAGCACCTATGAACTTATCTTACTATGTCATGTAATTTAAGAAAATGAAAATTGTTCTAATTACATAAAATAACATAATCTGACTTATATATTATAAATATTATTTTGTTAACATGTGTTATTTTGTATTAAATAAGTAAAAGTATATTTCATTATGTGTTTTCCAGGGTCAAAATATTTTTGGGCTTGATGTCATAGAGACACCAGAAGGAGACAAGATGCCACAACTGATTGTTCAAAAGGAGTTAGATAGGGAAGAGAAGGATACCTATGTAATGAAAGTAAAGGTTGAAGATGGTGGCTTTCCTCAACGATCGAGTACTGCTATTTTGCAAGTAAGTGTTGCTGATACAAATGACAACCGCCCTGTATTCAAGGAGAAGGAAATTGAAGTCAGTATACCAGAAAATGCTCCTGTAGGTACTTCAGTGACACAACTCCATGCCACAGATGCTGACATAGGTGAAAATGCCAAGATTCACTTCTATTTCAGCAATCTAGTCTCCAATATTGCCAAGAGATTATTTCACCTTAACACCACCACTGGACTCATCACAGTCAAAGAACCCCTGGATAGAGAAGAATCACCAAGTCATAAGTTACTGGTTTTGGCAAGTGATGGTGGATCAGTGCCAGCAAGAGCAATGGTCCTGGTAAATGTTACAGATATCAATGATAATGTCCCATCAATTGATATAAGATACATTATCAATCCAACCAATGGCACTGTGGTTCTTTCAGAAAATGCTCCACTTAACACCAAAGTTGCTCTCATTACTGTAATGGATAAGGATGCTGACCATAATGGTAGAGTGACATGCTTCACAGATCATGAAGTTCCATTCAGACTAAGGCCAGTATTCAGTAATCAGTTCCTCCTGGAAACTGCTGCATATCTTGACTATGAGTCCACAAGAGAATATGCCATTAAATTACTGGCCGCAGATGCTGGCAAACCTCCTTTGAATCAGTCATCCATGCTTCTCGTCAAAGTGAAAGATGAAAATGACAATGCTCCAGTTTTCACCCAGCCCTTCATAAGTCTTTCTGTTCCTGAGAATAACTCCCCTGGCACACAGTTGACCAAAATAAGTGCAACAGATGCAGACAGTGGACGTAATGCTGAAATCAGCTACCTTCTAGGTACTGATGCCCCATCTGAATTCAACCTGGATCATCGAACAGGCATTCTGACTGCAGTGAAAAAATTAGATAGAGAAAAACAGGAAAAATATTATTTCACTGTTCTAGCAAAAGATAATGGGATGCCACCATTAATGACTAATGCCACAGTCTTAGTAACCGTCCTTGATCAGAATGATAACAGCCCAATTTTCACTCACAATGAGTACAACTTCTATGTCCCAGAAAACCTTCCAAGACATGGCACAGTAGGACTAATCACCGTAACTGATCCTGATTATGGAGAGAATTCTGCAGTCACTCTCTCCATTTTAGATGTGAATGATGACTTCACCATTGACCCACAAACTGGTGTCATTAGGCCAAATATTTCATTTGATCGAGAAAAACAAGAATCTTTCACTTTTTATGTAAAGGCAGAGGATGGTGGTAGGGTATCACGCTCTTCAACTGCAAAAGTAACCATAAATGTAGTTGATGTCAATGACAACAAACCAGTGTTTGTTGTCCCTCCTTCCAACTATTCTTATGAACTGGTTCTCCCATCCACTAATCCAGGCACAGTGGTTTTTAAGGTAGTTGCCATTGACAATGACACTGGAATGAATGCAGAGCTTCGCTACAGCATTGTAGGAGGAAACACAAAGGGACTGTTTGTAATTGACCAAACAACTGGCAACATCACACTGAAGGAGAAATGTGTGGTTGCAGATCTTGGTTTACACAGATTGGTAGTTAAAGCTAAAGACTTAGGACAACCTGATTCTCTCTTCAATGTTGTAATTGTCAATCTGTTTGTGAATGAGACAGTGACCAATGCTACACTCATTCATGAATTGGTGCGCAAAAGCATCGAAGCACCAGCGACCCAAAATATTGAGACAGCTGATACATCCTCACCAACCAGTGACTATGTCAAGATCATGGTTGCCATTGTTGCTGGCACTATAACTGTTATACTAGTGATTTTCATCACTGCTGTAGTAAGATGTCGCCAATCACCACACCTTAAGGCTGCTCAGAAAAACAAGCAGAATTCTGAATGGGTTACTCCAAACCCAGAAAACAGGCAGATGATAATGATGAAGAAAAAGAAGAAGAAGAAGAAGAAGCATGCCCCTAAGAACTTGCTGCTTAACTTTGTCACTATTGAAGAAACAAAGGCAGATGATGCTGACAATGATGGAAACAGTGTCACACTAGACCTTCCCATTGAACTGGAAGAGCAAACCATGGGCAAATACAACTGGGGCACTACGCCTACCACCTTCAAGCCCGAAAGCCCTGATTTGGCCCGCCACTACAAATCTGCCTCTCCACAGCCAGCCTTCCAGATTCAGCCTGAAACACCCCTGAATTCAAAGCACCACATCATCCAGGAACTGCCTCTTGATAACACTTTCGTGGCCTGTGATTCCATCTCCAAGTGTTCCTCCAGCAGTTCTGATCCCTACAGTGTTTCTGAGTGCAGCTATCCAGTGACAACCTTCAAGACCCCTGTGTCTGTACACACCAGACCGGTAGGTAATCCCATTTCTAACTGACCTTTCTAAATTTATGTTCTTCTTATTTTCAGTTGATATAGAACTTTACAGAAACTATTGACCTCCAAGAGGGATCAAAACAATCATATTGTATGGAAACATCCAAATAGATATATGAATTGAATTAAGACTGATAGAAAATCAGAATAAAATGACTGTTGATTATAGGAAAAATGGGTGCAGAATTATGATTATAATAGGGGGGCAGTTTTGTCTGTACATGGAAGTATAATGCTTTATGCTAGAAAATAGACTGGGAAACCTCTATTACAAGGGTTATAGCATTGTCTTCACTAATATTGTGTATTGAGGATCAGAAAGATCTGGGCTAGCTATCATACCATAAAGCTTTTTAGAATCTATTGAACATATTTTAACACTAATGATGTTGGGAATCCCAGTTTCATTTGGAGAAAAGTAATTAAATGGCAGCAAGTTATCCTCCCACCCATATCCCATCATGCCTACACGTCTCCACAATGAAGAATTTGAAGATTAGGAACTCAAAATTATTTTGGTACAATAAATCTATATTCATACAATATAGCAACAATGGGATTATAAAAACGAAGGATGCTCATTCTCAATTTCAAGCCAGCAACTGAAATTTGTATACAATCTCTATTTTAGATAATCAGTTAAATGTGTACATATTTATGCATGGTATTCAGAGCCCTTCAGAAGACATTCTTAAAATTCTTAAAAGATAATGCCTTTGGGCTGGGAATGTGGCTCCAGTGGTAGCACACTTGCCTAACATGTGTGAGGCACTGGGTTCGATTCTGAGCATCACATAAAAATAAAATTGAGATATTGTGTCCACCTAAAACTAAAAAAAAAAAAGAGAGAGATAATGCCTTTTGGGAAATGGAGTAATTTTTCTTTCTCTAATGTGCAGGAAGGGAAATAAGAGAATATAAAGACCCAAGAAATCTGTGCAAAATAATTTAAAATTCAATTCATTTATTAAAACAAGCCTACATACAGTGCTTTTTAAATTCTATATTCCAAAGAACAATGAATACAGTTTTTTCTCAAAGTTCATGAGTATATTAAATCATATAAATATTGTTGTTTTGTTAATAAAGTGATAGAATTTATCTACGTTTTTCTTTCAAAGTCATGCCACATGTTGACTTTATTATTTTGTCTGAGTAGGTCTTAGAAAAGTATTAATCTATTTGAGTAAATAAAGTGATTTGAAAACATATTTAGGTTTAATAAAATGATTGCAATGTGAAAGTCAAAAGAGATTCCCCCTTATCAAAATCTGGAAATATTAAAGAAGTCTACCAGATTCAAGATAATAGTGCAAATAATTTACCATAATTTTGGAAATTGTTTTAAGAATGGAGATCTTTTGAGGATATACATAGTTAAATAATACAATAACTTGAATCTTTCTTTTTTAGTCACAGAAAATGTAAGGTACTAATTCACTTGTGGGTGCATTTTTTCCTAACAGATCCATAATTAATTTGTAAAATAGAACCATAGGCTCTGTGTAGAGTTCCTGTAATGCTTTGAATGAATCTGCAGGCCAGCAGTTATTTTCACAGTTCTGATGATTTCCATGTTTCTCTGCATTTGTTGGAGGACAAACATAGTAGATGCTTGACATCTCCTCAGGTTGTGTTTTTCTTTATGCTTAATGACTCAAAAGGGCACTCTATTTTCTGATTCTTATCCTTATTATTCTCTTATTGAAGACCTTTCTCAACAGTAAGGTATTCATTATTAAAAACACTTTCTTTGATGAACATCCTGATAGAATTTTTTTCTGAGCTAAACCTGTGACTTTCTTAAGACAGTATATAAATGATGTGGTTTGTGAATTACATTTGTGATTTATCTTTTTTAATAGATTGGCTTATGAATTTCGTTAATACAGCAAATTCTGATTTCAACTGTTTACAAAGGTTCAGATATATTTTATGAGCTACACTAATTTTACTTGAGTATATGATCACACAGTAAGGAAGGCATGGATAAATAAAAAATGAAGTATTTTGAAAATATCCATCTTTCCATTTTTTGTTGATAATTTGTAATTCTTAAGAAGTAAATAAAATTAAAAATTCTTTCCCATTATGTCACTATATTTTATACAGTGAAGAGACTTTTTCCTAAACATAGGACAAATAGCTTCATGAGTTAGGTAAAATACTAAAAGCATGTACAACTGTGAATGAGTTGTTGGTCATGGTTAGGTTTCTATTAATTAAAAGCACTAACTTAAAATCAGTGAGTATCAGGTGACATTTGATTTTTTTCACATCTTAAAAATAAATATATTACACATTTTGTCATTGGCTTATAGTTGTCTCATATTAATTAGTAAATATCTTCTCAACATGAATTCATGAACTTAGCGAGATTAATACTATCATTTGAATCTTTATATTTGTGTTACATTTACAATATTCTTTACTCTCCCTATATTCTTCAAGTTGTAATTAACACCAAGAGAGGAATCTTATATTCAATGATATTGCAGAATACTAAAAGAATAATGAAAACTGAAAAAATTACATATTTAAAACTTCAAATACAGCAGGTGTATTCTTTCTAAATAAACATCACACAAAACAGATGGAAGTGTCAGTCAATTGAATAAAAATCTGTTGTTCCTTAAGGAAATTCTGACAGTGAAAATAAAATATTACTGTTAGAGGGAAACAGAAATATTCCAAATTATTTTAAACAAAGTGAGAAAATAAACTTTAAAAAGGAGGTCTTACAGTGATATTTACATTTAGTTCATTACTCATCTGATTAGAAATATGCATGTAGAGTAATAAAACAGCTCTAGTATGATGTAAGATACAAAGAACCTTCCATGAATTTTACATTTTAAAAACGGTATCAAATGCTTTCTTTAGATTTTTCTTTTTTACTGTGGAGCTCAGGAAAAAAAATATGGAACATTCATTATATAGGTGTGCATCCATTGCATGAAGCCGTCTATACCTGGTGAATATGAGCTCCTCTTTGGCATAAGTTTCTATATGTATTATGGAAGGCATTTTTGTATATATAGTAGTAGAAATGTAAAACATGAAATTTAAGGTGATTTCACAGATTAATTTCTATTAACAAATTCCAGAGCAAGCAGATAACACTTGGTTTATATGACCCTAGAAAACCAATAAATAAATATAACTATTTTAGAATCAGTTTTGTTAATTTTCATACAGAAGATATGTATTGGCAAAAACAAGTCTTGCTTAACACAACTGTTCCACTAAAATATGTGAAGACTTTGCATTTAAAAAACAGAGAGAAAGGGGCTGGGATTGTGGCCCAGCAGTAGAGCACTCACCCTGGGTTGTATCCTCAGGACCACATAGAAATGAATAACTAAATAAAATAAAGGTATTAAAAAAACAAAGAGGAGAATAAAAATAAAAGCACCATTTTTGAGGGCCTTCTATATATTAGTTACTGCCTTACACATATATTTGAAGTATTTCATTTTCCCCCTCAAAAAAAAGTTAATTTTTTTTTTGTGATTTGAGTTGAAATAGTTTTTCAATTTCAGAAATAAGGTTAAAAAAGGTAAATCTTTTGGAAAATTATAATTCATGGATGAAATCATGCTGTAGATATGTGATACATCAATTCAAATAATAACAATAATCTTAATTGGCCTGAAATAGGATTAGTATTCACTATGGTTAAGTTCAGTAACTTTGATTAAGTACATCTATATTTTGGTATGTGAATTTAGCCTTGTAGCATGCTTGGCAAATAAGATTCCTAGAACAAAACCATCTGATTTTGATAACATGTTATTTTTCTTGTCCTAGACTGATTCCAGGACATCAACTATTGAAATCTGCAGTGAGATATAACTTTCTAGCAATAACATAATTCTATTAATTTCCCCCCAAATTTAGTGATTTGTGATTTCAAAATTAGACTAAGACTATTAATTTTGTTATCTGGATTTCCCATTATAACAGCAAGCAAAACAAAACTACCTTAAAAAATAATGTCTCAGTAAACCTTACTGGGAACCTGGTAAACACCACAATGATTCTGCTTTGCTTTATTTAGCTGTAAACTGGAAATTTAAATTTAAAATTTATGGAAGAAACAATGCATTACAATATCTGAGTTTTATCATGCTGTTTTTCTGTTTGCTTGCTCTGAATGTCAACAACTGTGATATAATATAATTCTGTCTTGGTGTACACACTGATGGATAATGTATTAGTCATGAAACATGAAATTACTTGCTCTGATTGCAGAAAAGTTTAAATACCTCCAGGAGTTTGGGAGTGATGGTGAACACTCCAAGCTACCCTCTGAAAGGTGTCCAGGGCAAGAGATTATTTTAAGACCAGCAAACAAACCAACAAAATCAGAAAACTTTTAGTAGAATGTTTTCAAAATATACACTAATATAATATGTTTTTTCTAATAAAACCATTTTATTTACCTACCACTCTGCTTAAAAGTTGGATAATAAAAAATAAACTTTTGGGGTTTTCCTATTGATTATAATTACACAGCTCCACTACTTTAACCATTAAACAGATTATTTTTGTTATCATCATGTTTCCTTTTCCTACAAATATTTTAAAAGAAAGAAGTCCTTGATATTTTCTCTATTGAAAGGAGTATGTAAGGGGCTGAGGATGTGGCTCAAGCGGTAGCGCACTCGCCTGGCATGCATGCGGCCCAGGTTCGATCCTCAGCACCACATACAAACAAAGATGTTGTGTCCGCCAAATATTAAATAATAAGTATTAAAATTCTCTCTCTCTCCCTCTCTCTCACTCTTTCTTTTAAAAAAGAAAGGAGAATGTAAGGTTCTTTATACTCCCTGGTATTTGGGGGAAATGCATTGATATTTCTTGTATTATGAAGCATAACTACAGTCATCTGAGTGTAGAAACAAACATGAGATTAGGTATTTCAAAAGTGATTATATCTTAATTTTGAAACTACCTAGCAAAAAATAAGGCACTAGAGTGACATTAGATTTTTACTTTTCTGACATGAAAATATTGAATAAGTAACATTGCTTTGAGTAATTTGCTTGATAAAATTCACTCACTTTATACAGTATTTCAGTTAACTCATTTCCTACATAAATTAATAAATGCCTCAATTTGGGTATACATTATATGTTATTGAAGAATGACGTGCTTCAATTTTATGCTATGTTCCTTAAATTGCTTTTGACTTACTAACATTACTAACATTTTTTTTTAAAAAAAAACTTCTTAGTACATAAAGGGAGTATAAAGGGCTCTTATAATGATGACATAATATGCTTCCTGAATTTTCATTCAAATTCTCAATTACGTATCATTTCTCCTTGAAAAATATGAGGAGGATATGTTCTGTTATGTATGTATAGTAAAAATAGTGTATTATTTTAAGTGTTCTGCAATGTAAAGATATTTAGAAGACATTAATGCTCTATTTAGCATTTCAAATTGTATAATTCTTGGATATGTGATGTATAGGTAATATTCTAAACAAGTTTCTGCTAAATTTTATGTTCCCATTGACTTGATACAGAATCTTCTGTACCTCCAATGACATCAAATTTATTGAACATATTTTTTTTCTATTTGGCTGTTTAAACATTATGTTATTTATTAAAACAAGTTTGAGTATAACTAGTTATGGTAATAAGAAATGTCATGTAAGGTGCAGTATTATATTAAATGCTATAAACAACTGATGTAGAAAAATACTTACTATTAAAACTTACTCTTGTACAACTTCCTCACATAGAATAACTTTATAGTGCTACCCCATTCCTTCTAGATAAATATTTCAGTTTAATTCAAATCATTCTGAGAAATGTAAAAAATTGACCCAACTTAGTATATTCCTAATATCAGTGCACTGCAGATACTAAGATATACGGGTAGTGAGAGTGTCTAAAATCCATATCTCAATTTAATTGTAAATAACCTGATGAAGCCCAAGAACAGGCCTCCCATAATATCCTACCATGGCTTCATGACCATTTATGTATGCACTTATTAAATAAATGCATTTTAAATGCATGTGTCATGACTATCCTGGTCTCTTCTTTTCTACACACTCTGTGGGTTAAGGAAGAGTATCTCATTTTTTCCTACTTTGGTGACCATTCCTTTATGACCACAATGAGAATAACTCCTAATTGTTTCTTTGTATGTGTAAAGGTGAAAATATATTGAAATTGTTATGTGCAGTTTTTAAAAACCTCTCTTAATGGTTTTATGAGTGTTGTCTTTGCAGATGATGAAAATAAAAAATTTATTTTAAAAATTTATTTATGACTGCATCTCACAGAATGCAGCTTCTGTGAGAAAAGATCTTCTAAAATTATTTCCTTCCAGATCTTTGTTATAAAATATTTACTCATATAAGCCAATGATAATTGACATTTACCAGTATTTAAAATTGAATCATATATGGAAATTGATACAACTTATGACTATGAACTATCCTTGATCTATCCTTTCCTTGTGTCTGAGGGAATATTTACATCTGAGAACAATATGGAAGGCATTGAAACAGTTTTCTACAAAAGATAAATAGGAAAAAACACATATCTCCACACTTAGTTTCATCTTAGCATTTGATTTGGTGGTATATTCAACTGAATTGTCATAATTATTACATGTCTGCCATACACTGTCTCAGATATTTTCCAGTCTTTGTGTTGAAGTTAATGGATTTGTGTAATATTCTCAGTTTAAGTGTCCTTGAAAGTCTCTCTGGTTCTTATTTTAGTCAACAAATAAAGAATAGCAAATCTAAGACTCATCTTCATAAATATATAAAAGTAACTTTTAGTGAACCTGTTCTACTGAATCATAAGTATGCTATTTAATTAGTAAGCTACAATGTACTGTGAAAATTTACAATTCATAACTTGAAAATAGTGAAATACTTTGCCTTATTTTAGTTTAAATAAAAATATTTTCTAAAACTAAGATATTTAAGCCATTTTATTTCTGAAATTATTGTATTCAGGGATAGATGTCTAAAATTTCTAAAACAATTTAAATTCAGTACATTAATCTTTATATGTCTTCTATTTTCTGTTGGCACTCATCCACATTTATCATTAAAAATGCATAAAACTGGGCTGGAATTGTGGCTCAGTGGCAGAGTGTGTGCCTAGCATGTATGAAGCACTGGGTTCAATTTTCAGCACCATGTATCAATAAATAAAATAAATATCCATTGACAACTAAAAAAATATTAAAAAATGCATAAAACAGATTAATTTTTAAAAAGATGATTTTAAATTCACTATTTTGGATAATATTTACTAAGGTTTTAATTTCAATACAAAATACTACTGCCTCATTTTACTAACCTCTTGCACTTTTCACTATTTAACTAGGTTTTATACTAATGTGCCTTGTAGATGTGAAACCTGATCTCAATCAAAATAATACAGGACAATCAGATCCTAAGAAATCTTTTATGAACTAAGCCACACTTCATAAATGCTTACATAGGTGCTCTTGTACAATATACATATTTTTTAAAGATTTTGTGAAGCTTAGTTTTTTTTTTGCTTAAATACTTTGCTTTAGATTTAGTTTTCTAGTATAGTCAAAGGTGCTATGATAACATAGAATTGTGTGCTATATATAATTAGTGGATTTTTTAAAAAGAACTAATGTGCAATTTGTTTTTTTCATGCATTATGGGTGTTCATACATGACATCCATGGTTAATGTGATATTTAGAAAAAGAAGTAGGCTTTTTAAATTCTAGAGTAGCCATAGGCTTTCATTCTTTTATTGCACATGTAATACATACTTGTCATATAAATTTTTAAAAAATGTTGTTAGATTATAGATGAATTTTCATTTTTTTAATTTCTAACTATATCAGTAAGTTCTTTGTAATTTATTTAGTCATTTGGTTTGAAAACTCTTTAACTTTTGAAAGTGGTACATTTTATGTTTACAGAATTATTCTTCAACTTTTGGAATTGGTGCATTTTAAGTTTACAGAATTATTTGTTTTATATTATAAATTATACAGGATTTTTACATAATTTAAAGATTTATTTATTTATTATGAATTTTGTTTATTTTTATAGATGTGTAATTGAGTAAATACATGTAATAGCAGTTGTTTAGTTGATGGTATAGTACACAGGCATTCTACAAATCTCTCCATACATATGAGACTAACCTCTTTTCAGTGAAAACATCACGTTTTCATGAGAAAGCACTTTTTTTTGGTTAAAAAATAGCATCTACATTTCCACTAAAAGTTCCCTTAGCATTAACAACCAATTGATTTATTTCAAGAATTCTCATAACCAACTCTTACCTCTTGTGTATTCTATATATTCTCAATTAAAATAGTTTTAGCTGTTCCTTTTAAAGTGTATAATTATATTAAATTATCCACAATACACTGATACTGTGCAATTAGGAATAAAACTTTTTGACAAGTAAAACAATCACATTTATTTAGATTTAATATATTTAAATTGATATAACAAAAATGAAGTATTTCAATTGTTTTTCTAGAAATATTTTCACGTTTCTCCCTTATTATGGAGCCTTATATTTGTTAATTATTCATTGATTTACTTCATAAGATGTTATTGTTTTTGAAATGCAGTTGACTTTTAAAAGCATCTCACTCTTTTTCTCTTAAAACTTGGCAAAACCAATGCACAACAAAATAATGTTTTCATTAGATACTCAGAGAAAATTTTAAATAATACTGCTTTTACTTGATGGTAGTTAAAAGGAAACAAATCTCAAATTCTGATGAAAAATATTATTTACAAAATTTATACAATAAACTTTAATATTTACTTACTTGTTTAAATCTGTGTCTGATCTAACCTCAATTACAAAATTGATAGAGATCATCATTTCAATAATATAATTGAAAAGAATTGACTGATTGATTCCCTTACACAAAAATATTTCCAGAAAATCAAACATGCTGCTCAAAGACATATTCAGGGTCACAACCTTGAAGTAATTAAAGTTTTAAAATAATTTTGACCTGCTCTTTTGTCATGTAAACACAAACATAATCTCATATTCAAAGGTGGAACAAACATACAAAAATGGAATTTCATGGATTCTGGAAAACTACTTTATGAGCTCCTAAATAAGAGACTATATTTCATTATTTATATACATTTGATCATTTTCTCATTCAAAATTATGTACTATTAACATTCTTTGAAAAACAATTGAGAACCTCATTTGTGATGTTCAGATTAAATAATTATGATTTTTTAACACAAATTCAGTTATTTAAGAGAAGGTGCTGAGTTCTCCTCCAGGTAACTATCATGTTTCTACATGATACCAAAATATCTGGATGCAAAATATAATTTTCACTCTGCCTGGGATATATTGTCAACTCAAGAAATTGTTTAAGTTCATAATGATACAGACCTTAATACTGCAGAACTATATTTTAATAGTTTTATTTTACATAGAATAGTTTGATATAATTATTTCCAAATATAGAATAATTGATAATATTTTAAAAGAAAGTTTCAAATGGTACTACAATTCCACTTTACATGTATAAATATTTGTTGTTTATAAGGCCATATACACATTTATTTCAAAATTTACACAAATTATGGAAATGATAAGGAATATAATATTAAATCTTCCTTGGCTGGAGAATTGAAAGATAACAACATCAAGCCCATGTTTATAAATTGATATATTTGATTGTGGCTCTTTAGGTAAAATTTGTTTTAATATGCTAAGTAGTTTCTAATACAATGGGATCAAAAAGGGTTAGTACCTATATAAGCATACATTTGCATGTTTATTTGTGTTTATAAAGTTTCTAACAGGAAAAAGTGATATAAACTTTAACCTAAAAACATTTTGTTCAAATATCATGCATCTACATTCACAGTGCTACTGGCTCCTTTAAACTGTTGTGCCTCACTCCCAGAGTACAATCATCCTGTATTCTTCATATGATCCTATTTACTCTCTCTGTGTCATTTAGTAAAAATTTCTGTCATACTCAATGCATTATAAATATGTGCTCATGTGTTTTATTCCTTTCAATTAAGATATTTGGCTTTAATATATAAGCTGTATTTAATAAAATTTTTCTGTTTTCAGAATGATCTAAAATCCTCTAATATTAGAATATATATGAAAAAAAAGATCAATCTGCTTTTTTTTTTACTTAAATTTTCAAGTTCTGCTTTTGCACAAAACAAAGAAAAATTTGCATTGTTGATATGTAACTTTTTCTCAGTTGTTATGGCCAAAACATAAAGATAAATGTCTATTAACACTGCCACCTTTATTTTTCATTAACACTTTAATTTTATACCTATGAAAAGCAAAAGAGTCAAGTGGATCTCTGTTCATGCGCTGTACAATGTCAGATTGGCAGTTTCATGCATCTACAATTTTATTGGTTTAATTTATGTTTTCATAAAGGGGTTTTGATATGGATTTACCATCATCCTCTATATCCATATATGTTTGTCTATGTCTTTTAAAACACTCATTTTTGTGATTATCTAAGTGTGGACTATGGGTTGACATACATCAAAGGAATATTTATGAGGATAGGTCCAGATTTCAGATTGGGCAATGCATACAATTCAATGTAATTTCTGTGTTTGAACAGTTAGATCTAAAAATGGCAGCTGAAGAAAAATTATGTATGTTAAAATTGTGAAAATTTAATATACATGAGGATTCATAATGTTTTTAAATTTTTCTTTTTGCTTTGTACTTTGTAGCTATAATTAAAAAGTAAACAGGTTTTGTATGAATATGTTAGAATTAATATTATAGAGCATATTTCAACTGGAATATGTGTAGTTACTAACACCTGATTGTATTTGATGTACTTTCAGTGCATAAAGTGTGTGTAATCTGTATTAAGTGAAATATCTATAAATAAAGTTGTTTCTGCATTGCAATAACACATCTTCTGATATTTTTTGAAGTGCTCATTGTCAGCAGAAGCTAACAATTTTATTAACATCTTCCAGGATCCTAAAATATTTTTAATACAGTAACATCCTACACTCTTCATAATGTACTTCATTATCTAAACTGAATTAAACTGAACTTTATACATTGGCATTCTTATTTACCAACATTGTGAGGTAACTGATCCCTTTTAGTCACACCAAATCAATCAATTAGTTAGTGGTAAATTATACTTACTAAAGTTTTAGTTTTGTGCATTTTATTGTTCTCAGAGTCTTTGAATATTGGTAAAAATTGGTAAAAATATTTATCAAAAGTTGTTATTTGGTAAAACATTACAAATAATGCAGCCATCAGTTCAAACAAGAGTAGAAAAACATTTCTCAATCTTTTACTGTGATAAAGGAAGACATTTTGGAGAATTGGGGTCTATTGGGGTAAGAATATGGGACAATAGCAGTTTTCCCCTTGTTGCTATTAGTAGTGTAAAAAGCCCCTGACAATGAATTTAACTGCAATTATGTTAGAAAATAATCTTTCATTTTTCAGTGCTGAAAAATCTCCAAATATAATGGATCAAGATTTTTAAAAATCACATTAAAATGGCACAATACAAAACTTCAAATTTTGTTACAATAATTAAGAGTGTGTGGTGGTGGTGGTGGTGGTGGTGGTGGTGTGTGTACATTAATATCACTAGTAAATAAGCTGGAAAGTATGCATTAGGTATGAGCAGGCAAGTACATAATCTGTTTCAGTAATCACACTAAAATTAGCAATAATCAGTCATATTCAAGTAGCAATTAAATCTTATTAATCTTACCTCTAAAATACCTCCCACATTTGTCCCTTTGCCACTTTCTTTATGAAGATTTGATCATGAGTTTCCTGTTTTACAACTAACTGGTTGTCTTACTCTGAACTTTCATCTGTCTAATCAATTTTTTACACAGTATCCAAAGTATTCTTTCTGAAACATATACATATGATCAGATGAAGTCTATGGCAGAATATGTCTTGAGTCTTTCTCCATTACATAGAGAATAAAGCTTCAATTAGTGTACATTTCAAGAGACTTTGCAGTCTTAGCCTGGTCTACATTTTCATCCTGTTTCCACCACTGCATGCACTGTATATTTTTAACACATTTCCCTCTGCTCCCTGACAAAACCATGTACTTTGATGCATAAATTGTCACAATTTACTAAAATTACATTGGGTACCTGCTTTAGTTAAGACACTGTTCTGTGAACAACTGGATTAACTAAGCTATGGTCACTGAAGTAGAATTGTAATGGTACAGATAGGGCAAGCATGCAAGTACTTTTTTTTGTTCACATTAGTTATACATGACAGTATAATGCATTTTGACACATCATGCATAAATGGACTATAACTTCTAATTCTTCTAGTTATACATGATGTAGAATCACACTGTTCATGTAATAATATCTGTAAAGTAGGGTAATAATGACCAATTAATTCTACTATTTTTTCTACCCCCATGCCCCCTCCCCTTCCTTCACTCCCCTCTGCCTAACCCAAAGTATCCCTATTGTTCCATAGCTACCCTCCCTTATTTTGAATTAGCATCTGCATATCAGAGGAAGCACTCAGGCTTTGGTTTTAAGAAATTTCAAATAGTTTTAATTACAAAAATACTAGATAAAAATGAATATATATTATTTATTTATTCATTTATTTTATCAAAAATAGAGGAAGTGGGATTTCTTCCACATCTAATTTCTTGGAATTAATCACATATTTTTATGTGTTAATTAATCTTCCTCAGGTAAATGCATAGATTGTACAACCTTTTTTTTTTTTTCTTTCACACAATCTTTAAACGGTAGTTTCTGGAGACTACTCCTAGAAAAAATTTTAAACATTGATTTCAGATATTTTGATTCTTTTTACATTGCCTATTCATGAGTTATAACAAAAAATATCAAATAAAAACTTAAACCCTTTGTTGATCTATATATACTCCATATACATAGGGATAGAAGAACAATATTCTGTTATTAGGCATTTTAGCAAAGGAACCATTCTAGTGCTTCTTTAAAGAAATATATTTCTAGTATGTTCTATCACAAGAAAAAAGTGTTATTGTACTCAATAGAGGAATATTTTCCATAGTGAATCGTCCAAACAGACACTGACACATCTCTTGGTAGAATGTGTTTGTGTATACATAAATTATATCATTGAATTAATGAGATTAAATGGTCACCCAAAATAGAAATCATTTTCTCTTTTCCCCTCTGATTCCATCAAAGTTATCAATTCTGTGGGAAGAGGAACAGAGAGCAAACCATGAAACATCAAATACAGATAGTGCCCATATCGCACCATGGTGGAATTATCTTGAAAGCCAGAATATCTTTATTCAAAAGCCACATATCTCTACTCAAAACTGAGGGGAAAATATATATACACACATATATACATGTATACATATGTGTGTGTCACACACACACACACATATATATGTATATAAAATTTTAGGGAATGCATTTCTTGACATGCATGTTGCAAGCAATATATAGCACCTCCTTCCTAGAAATAGAAGGGATAAAAATAAACCACATTCTTTTTAGTTTAGACTTTTTCTTGTATCCTCATTATGATAAAATGTATTTCTACATTATATACAGGAAATATCCTGGGATACTGGGGTTTTTTAAACTTTATTTGATATATTTATTGTTTTATGTGGTGCTGAGACTCAAACTCAATGCCTAATACATGCTAGGCAATCACTCTACAACTGAGCCACAACCCTAGCCCAGACTGAAGTTTTATTGTAGTTTATATTTCATGTCTTTGCTTGACAGTCTTATATCAGGATGCTGGAACATCAATTTTAGTATAAAACATTTTCATAGTACCTAATGTTTTACAAAATCTACCACTTCACCTCTTTTTGTAAAAGGAATGAACAGCTTCTTAAATTGTAATTAGTGAGGATACCACCCAGATAAGATAAAAGCAGACATTAACATTCTTAAAGTCAGTGGCTGTTTTTCTCAATGCATACACTTTTTATTGGGACATATAACCATTATAAAGAGGAAATAAAGTGTAATATTCAATATAAAGATGAAGTTAAGGACTCAGTAACATGCCAAACAGCAAGAATAATATATTGCTAAATTTCTAATGAACACACTTCCTTCTTATGTTTGTGTGATGTTTTCCATATTTTTGAAGTGTTTCCATCAGGACAGTGGGAGTGTTATCATTCATAAAATTTACCCGTTTACTTTTTGATTTTGACAGAGCCAAAAAATATTTTCTACTGTGTTTGCTTTTTAGAATAATTCTATCTAAAATGAATGTAGCTGAACAACTACTATAACTGTATGCCAAATCTGCCTAACTCTTTCCATACCTCAACTTCATTGTGCTTGTGTGTGAAATTTTACAGTCTATTTTGATTTCATGGAGAAAAATAGCATATCCCTTCTGATATAAAATCCTAAGGGAAAACTCTGAAGAGAGATTTGTCAACATTCCCTTTCTTCTTTAGGTTAGTGTGGCACATACAAATTGCTAGAATCACAGATTCACTGCCACATATGGGCATAAGAAATTCTGGACATACAAAAGGTTTTGAAGCCTTGTCCTCAACACATTAAGAAAACAAACTTTAGGTCAGACTTACCTATTCTCTGGGGAACACTTATGATCCCATATTCACATAGAGACAGATACCTTGATTTTTATCTAATCTCTATTAACCCAATAGAAGTAAAGCACAGTCACCTAAGCACCTTCTGGATAAAGTGGTCTCTTTTACTCTGGAAAACAGGCCTCTGAAAATTCTTTCATATCATACATTTTTATCAGTTTTTCTTAGTACTCTCTCACTTTCTAATGTACTTCAATAGAACCACCTGTACACTCACATTCTCTCATCAGTGGTCTGTCTACTTATCACAATGCAGAAATTCACTGAATAGAGTTTTTTATCTACCCATATAATATAACCTGCAATTCAGAAATATATGTATCTCATATTGAGAGAAATGTAGTTTGCATAGCTAATTCAACAATGTGGTTGAGCCTTGTGAAAAAGAAACTGAGACAGCAAGGGGGTGTTATTACTAAAAAGATCAAAAACCTAACAGGAAAAGAAAAAGAGCTGATAAGAGGCAAATAACAAGAACTATGAATTCCCTCTAAATTTTTCTAAGATTAATCAACCTGTACCGTAGTTTGCCTCTACCTGGTAATGCCTAATATTGGCCTTTGTACACATCACCATTCCTGAAAGTTCACATTTTCATCCCTCCAAAATTTACTCTTTTTTTCTTCTCTGGTAGAAACATCAAATAATCAAATTCCCCCTAAAATTTCCTTTTGTTCAAAGAAATCATGCAGTCAGAAATATCTCTACATAGGCTCTATTTACATACAGATTCATATAATATTAATATATATAATACACATTATAGTATGTAGTACATATGTAAAACATGTCATATGTAATGTTATATATATATATATATAAGGAATATATACAATACATCATGTGTCATATAGTTACACATGCATAGAAAATACAAGCACATAATTCATACACATGTAACTTTATATATGTATATTCATATATACATATATAATTTATATATATATATATATATATAACTAAAATTGAGTTAATAGAGATTAAATCTTTTTCCCAATTTAAAAAGTGAGAAGATGAAGATTATATTCTCAAATGGGAGCAAATTTTTGTTTGGGATTTGGATAATTATTTAACTTGAAGTATATTTCAAATACTTTCCAGTCTTCTGGTTATATGATGATGACCAATAAAATTCTTAGGACTATAGTATTTCTCTAAATCTGAATGAGATTTATAGTTTTACCTGTGATCTGCTTCTATTTTAGAGATGAAATGGAACCTTAGAGATCATGTTGTAACCTAGTCTGCCCCTGTTATTTGACAAATGGTAATATCAAGATCCAACAAAAGAACTGAACTTTATTAAACACCTATTTTATGTCAGGTAGTGTGCTAGGCACCCTGAATATGTTAATTTATCTCATAGAGCTTAGTGCACTTACTAAGTGGTGGAGTGAGGATCTATGGCTAACTCTAAATGATTTTCAGTTTCTTCTCCGATATATCATATCAAAATTCTGGTGTTGCTATAGTTCCCAGATTTCCTGAATTGAAACCCAGAGGTAGGCCTTCTGCTTTTAGCATTTTCCTATTAAATTTCTCCTCTGCTTCATAAATCTATAACTGTCAAGTAGATTTTCCTAACCTTTTTTTGACCCTTCCTAGACTCATTCTCTTCTATCAATCTCAGGTAGATAATCTTATAGATGATTCTTTATATTAGGTTTTTATAAAGTTACCAAGCATCATGTTAATTTGAGAAATTACTGTTATTGACAGATTTATGTCATGGGACATAATTTCCTATCACCAGGTCAGTAGGGAAATTGCAAATAGCATAGATAACAAAATCTCTTAATAGATACCATGGTATTTGTCTATAATAACAGCACCTGAGAAGGATGAAAAAGGAAATCACATGTTTGAAGCCTGGCAACATAATCAGACCTTGTAACATGGCCCTGAGTTCAAACTTTAGGAAGGAAGGGAAGAAGGGAGCGGGGGAGGGAAGAAAGGAGGGAGGGAGGAAGGAAGGATCATTCTTTTTCCATCTGCTCCCACTCCTAAAACTTTGAACATTGTGGCTATTCAAAAGTATTCAATTCAACTTTCTTCAGATAGTATGATAGGATCCATACCACATCTTTCCACTGTGTCTTTGCAATATTTAAAACATAATATGAGTCTAATGCTCTGCAGTTAGTAAGCCACAAGACAAATTTGGCAGAAGAGGCCATAGGCATTTATCACCAAATCTAAAGGTAAATTTTAAATTAATTTATTATTTAATGCAGTTGTTATAGCTATGAATTTCTAAACCTTATTAGACACATAGGTAATACCAAGAAATATTTATCAAATATAGATCAGAACATATCTAAAAGGCATGAGAAGTCATTTATTCATGTACAGTGTGTTTTTACTTTAATCATTTAAGGTTAATAGCTTTTGCTTACACAGAAGAAATTGGAGGAATATTTTGTTTCTAAATTGTGCTTCCTAATTTAACCATTCAATTTATATGTAGTATTTGAAACATTAATTATTAATGCTGTACAATATAGCATATTTTGAAATGCATTTGATTTCAAAAAAACATAGCACTTATTTAAAAAACTGCACTAACACCTTAAGATTATTTAGGGAATATACATCAGATGTCTGTGCTAAATTAAGTTAGAGAAATATGGAATTGTAAAATAAAAGAAAGAAGGGAAGGGTTAATTCAAGTAAAAAATTATCAGTGTCCTCTAGGTACCAGGCATATTGTTAGGTACACTGACAAGCAAATGGTGGCAAGATATGACTGGCCAGATAGAATTTTTTTTCCCAATCCTGGTGATCTTTTTAAAAGTGCTGCAGATTTTAGCTATATGGTCTTTATCCTCTTTGAGCCTGCGGATTTTCATCTTTCCAGTGATTTCAAGATGTCCAAGTAATATAACTATAACTGAAGATTAAATGAGATAATGTACAAAAATGTGCAAAGTGCAGCATAAAGTAGATAAGTCATCTTTTCTATTGAATTTATTTAATCTTATAATATTATGAACTAACTTATTGATGTCATAGATATTTTATAGATTTAAAACCAACAAACTGGATCTCAGCGAGCTTCAATAATTTGCCCAACACACTACAACTTATTTAAATGCTCTTTCACCTCTACCACAGCTGTCCCTGATCAGGGATCTAAGTCTATTTTTCTTCTTTTCTTTCTATCTTTCTTTTTTCAACACTGGGTAGGGAACCCTGGGCCTCACAGATAATAGGCAAGTATTCTACCACCAAGCAATATTCCCCAATCTTGACCCTATTTTATTTTTTTAGTTGTAGATGGACACAATGCCTTTATTTTATATATCTTTTTTTTTTTAATGTGGTGCTAAGGATCAGACTCAGTGCTTCACACAAGCTAGGCAAATGCTATTTTCTTAACAGTTTAATTAGAGTTTATCTGCATGGTAAGATGATTGTCTCTTCAATCCTATCCTGTGTGTACTTTACAGGAGCCTGAATAGAAATAGCAAGTATGGGTCTAGGCACTAATGTTAATTTTAAAACCCTTCTAGTTTTAGATGGGTGAACATTTTTTTAAAATATAGAGGGTGGAAATAAAATTTTACATTCAAGTGATTGTGAAAACTATTGATAAGCTGACAGTGTTGGAATCATAAAATTTCAGATGAAGGTAAGACTCAGATGGTGATTTACTTAAAATAATATAGCTACATTTTAAGAGAAGAAGATGATGAGTGTTCACCTCCTGAATTTCAGTTCAAACTCCTTAACACTATGTACAAATGTTTAGTATGTGGTATCTTTGTGTCTGGAATAAGAACTGTATGAAGTAGTATTGAATAATATGATTATGAAGAAAAAAATGGAGCTAACAAAAAAAACCAGTTCTAGGTTCCAGCCTATGGTTGAAGTTTCAGTCTCCTTTCTAAGATATCAAGTGTGATATATTAACTATGTTAATGGAAGATCACTCATTATCTCTCATATTTGATTACTTTTGTATAAAATGGAGATTGATGGACAGCTCCAAACCTCAAATGAGATGAGGTAAAAAAAAATTTGAATATTGTGAGCATTGTAAATAATAATTGCTACCAATGCTGTATAACATAATGAGTCTTTAGTCATTCTACAGGCAAATTTTCTCCATCATAAGATACAGAAAATTATGAGTTCTTGATTACAAATATCTCATTAATATGTCATACAAGTGTTCAAAATGGCCAATTTTTGATTATACAGGGATACTAGAAGACTCTTGTGTTTCTGAAATGCACCTTATAATTTATGAACTAAATTTATATCAAGAATTTCTTAGAATAGTTCATAAACCTGTGGAACCAAATTCCTTATAAACATAGGTTTTGCATGGAAATTAATAAAGGAAGCTGAAGCAAATTCAGTGTCACTCAGGGGAAATTTTAAAAATAACATTGGTGATTCAAAGGAAGAGAGGGAGAAATTTTTTATTGTGTGTCTAAACAGTATCAGGCACACTGAGGTAGCAGGAAGTAGGTAAGCTACTCTAGATAGGGCAGAGGGATTGGAGGTGAAAGGAGGGGGGATGGGGTTATTAATGATGGTGGAATGTGATAATCATTATTATCCAAAGTACAGATATTAAGACATGAATTGGTGTGAATACACTATGTATACAACCAGAGGTATGAAAAATTGTACTCTATATATGTAATAAGAATTGTAATGCATTCCACAGTCATATATAAATAAAAAAACGAATCAAGGGACATGACTGACTTTTAGGTCTATAGCTATTTGGCCTTGCATAAAAATTTTTAATGTTACTGAGTCTTAAAATCTTCAAGCATGTGGTTGGGGCTGTAGCTCAGTGGTAGAGTGCTAGCCTTGCAGGTGTGAGAACCTGGGCTCTATCCTCAGCACCACATAAAAATAAATAATAAAGATATTGTGTCCATCTACAACTCTCTCTCTCTCTCTCTCTCTCTCTCTATCTATCTATATATATATATACACATTCAACCATTAAAATGGCAAAAATAATATCAAATTCATAGTTATAGGGATAATTAAATAAAATAATCTATAAAATGTGACTGGCATGTGATAGATACTTAGTAAGTGCTACCTCCTTTATCAGTTACCTAAGGTAACTCACTCAACTACCTGGTGGGCATCATCACCAAATCAGAAACTAAACTATAAGACTGATTTGCTCAAGCTCAGGAAACTAACTGGATAAGTATCCTATCTAGAATGTTACCAAGGTTAGGGCATCGCTCAATTCTCAATCCTTTCCTGTGCACCATTTTATAAATAGCATAAGCCCCTAAATACCTTTGTTCATGGGAAGGTTGAAAACTAGTTCTTGAATTATAAGGTGCATTTCAGAAACACAGGTGAATTCAAGGCATTATGTATTATATTAAATATATGATTAACTACTTTTTTAACATTCTGCTTTCTTTAGACATAGGGATATTTGATATAAACAACTATTTTCTGAAAATGAATAAATCACTTTGGGGGATTCTGTGATGCAACAACAAATATCTGACTTAATGTGTAGTTTAAATATTAGCCATTTTATTCTACAGATTCTAAAATTGAAAATATTTTATTCCATGTATGTGGTTTGATATCATACAAAAATTGCACTAATTAAAATAGATATCCCAAGATAAAACATGAAGACAATTTTTAAAATTTGGATACGGCATGTAATGTGTAATGAACTGTAATGTGTCTTGCAGAATACACATGCAAATTTATTTGCCAGTTTTGGGTTAACGTCTTTACATTTGTTGATCTAAGTCATGTTCAAAATCAGTTCATTGGTCAGAAACTGTTTATCAAATACATTTATAATAATAAATAAGTCTCAATATTAGTATTATTAGTCTAGGTTTGAAATCATCAGAATGCATACCCCACAGAACTCAAATTGCCCAAAATATTATAGGAAGCTTTAAATTATACTGCATATCATATAGAATTTGTCAAATAATTTTTCAATGAAGGCCTTATGTGTTTCCATCACACCTGAATTATAATCAAATTGTTTTTATTGGTTTATCAATTCAATTGTACATCCATAAAATTTTAAAAGAAAGGTTTATAATTTTTCAGTTCAATACCATGATTGTTTTATTTTATGTCTATTTAATTTTTCTTATTATAGAAGTTCATGATAGACATTTTAGAAAATAAAGAAAAACATAGAATAGGTAATTTTCTAATCACGTCATTCAAAATTAATGCCCTATATTATTTTTTGATAAATAGCTTCCTAATTATTTTCCAAGCATAAGTTTATATGTTTAAAATTGTGTATTTTTTAAAATGGCAAAATTATTTTTTTAATTTATTTTTTTTATTGTTGGTTGTTTAAAACATTACATAGTTCTTGATATATCATATTTCACACTTTGATTCAAGTGGGTTATGAACTCCCATTTTTACCCCTTATACAGCTTGCAGAATCACATCAGTTACACTTCCATTGATTTACATAATGACATACTTATGTCTGTTGTATTCTGCTGCCTTTCCTATCCTCTACTATCCCCCCTCCCCTCCCCTCCCCTCCCCTCTTCTCTCTCTACCCCCTCTACTGTAATTCATTCCTCCCCCTTGTATTATTTTTCCCTTTCCCCTCACTTCCTCTTGTATGTAACTTTGTATAACCCTGAGGGTCTCCTTCCATTTCCATGCAATTTCCCTTCTCTCTCCCTTTCCCTCCCACCTCTCATCCTTGTTTAATGTTGGTCTTCTTCTTGTGCTCTTCTTCCCTAGTCTGTTCTTAGTTACTCTCCTTATATCAAAGAAGACATTTGGCATTTGTTTTTTAGGGATTGGCTAGCTTCACTGAGCATAATCTGCTCTAGTGCCATCCATTTCCCTGCAAATTCCATGATTTTGTCATTTTTTTAGTGCTACGTAATATTCCATAGTGTATAAATGCCACATTTTTTTAAATCTATTCATCTATTGAAGGGCATCAGGGTTGGTTCCACAGTCTAGCTATTGTGAACTGTGTTGCTATGAACATCGATATGGCAGTATCCCTGTAGCATGCTCTTTTAAGGTCTTCAGGGAATAGTCCGAGAAGGGCAATAGCAGGGTCAAATGGTGGTTCCATTCCCAGCTTTCCCAGGAATCTCCATACTGCTTTCCAAATTGGCCGCACCAATTTGCAGTCCCACCAGCAATGTACAAGTGTACCCTTTTCTCCACATCCTAGCCAGCACTTGTTGTTGTTTGACTTCTTAATGGCTGCCAATCTTACTGGAGTGAGATGGTATCTTAGGGTGGTTTTGATTTGCATTTCTCTGACTGCTAGAGATGGTGAGCATTTTTCCATGTACTTGTTGATTGATTGTGTGTCCTCCTCTGAGAAGTGTCTGTTTAGGTCCTTGGCCCATTTGTTGATTGGGTTATTTGTTATCTTATTGTCTAATTTTTTGAGTTCTTTATATACTCTGGATATTAGGGCTCTATCTATTCTGTATTTTAACTTTACGTAACATTCTGTTACATTCTTCATTTAAAAATTATCAATTCAAATTCTATTTTTGGAACTCAAGCTATATTACTTATTCTCACAAGTTGTATACCCAGAAAACATAAATACCCCAAATACAAGGTGATGCATGAATAATTGCCATTGTGTGTTTTAAAAAAGGAATCATTATGGGGTAGACTGGGAAAGATTCATAGAGGAGATTGAATATAATTTGGTCCTTAAAATAAGACTCAAAAAATGGAAAGAAAAGTTCCAATTGGGAGGACTTAACTAAGCTAAAGTTCGGGTTATATTTTTGGTACAGTGTTTTTGGTTACCTTTCAGATAAATTTAGGGAAATTTTAAAGCCATATTGTTGACAATGCTGTGGAATCAATGACTAGCAGTCTATAATTTTGATATTTATTTTTGGAATACTGTTACTCATACATCGTACTAAAATGGAAAAGTTACATTAGCCATCTAATACTTTATAATTTCCCGTTAACTCCACAAGACTTTGTAATCTAGTCTATACTCCATGGGCTCACTACCTAGATTCTTCATGTGACTAGCAGAGGCTTACTGTTTGATAAACTCAGTAGATACTTTCATTTCCATACCTTTCTGCTGATTTGGCACTTTTCTTTATTCACATACTTCATTTGAAGTTCTCTTTTCTTGGTTTCTTTGATGATATTCTCTTGTGATTTTTATTGTGCCTTCTGACAATTCCATTTTTTTAATGTGGGTACTTCATTCTTGGTGTAAGTATTGATTTTTCTTGGTGCTATTTCTGCAGCTTGCTATTCTCATTGCTTTATTCTTTTCCTGTTGCTTTATTTATGACCTATGGTCTTATAAATTCCAATGACCATATGTACTTCTGGCCTCTCAAAGAATTTTGAACATAATATCAAACTCTCCTATGAACATCTCCCTGTCGATGGTATATGCGGTATCAAGCTTAACTTGCTCCAAATGGGATTGGTTACTTTCAACTCCCTTTTCACAAATCTGGTCCACCACCTATAATAACTGATTGGCTCAAATCACTCAGATTAAAATCCTGTGTCACACCTTAGTCTTCTATCTGTCTCTTATTACAACAATTCAACAGTTTTTTTTTAGTTTAATTCAATGTGTTGCTAAATAATGAAAATAACAGCAGATAATATTTTGGAGAATTGACTACATGGCAGGCATGGTGCCAAGAATGTTATGGGCATTATTTAATTAACTCTCAGTTCACAACTACTATTTTCCCACTTATGGGGAAAATGGGACCTAAGACTATTCGGTGCATTTACTCTATGTCACACAGATAATAATCTGTAAAGCTTATATTTAAATACAAATATTTTAATACCACATTCCAAATATAATGGTAGCATTTATTATTTCCTACCTCTAATCCACTTTTAAATTTAAGTCTATTTCATCTTTTACATGGACAATTGCAATAGAAGCTTAGATGACATTCATCATATCTGTAGAATTGTTCTGCTCAAATCAACCTCCACACAGCCTATATATATTCTGTTTCACTTGAAGATCTTATACCACTATTATACTTCATTTTCTTAATTGAGTCTTCATTAAAGTCAGGATAAATAACCTAGTCTTTAAGTGTAGCATACAAATCTCTCTATGATGTGATCTGTACTTACTATCCATCCTTTAGTCTCAGCTATCCCTGGGTCATAGTTTTTGCTGCAGAGATATCAAATTGTTTGAAGTTTTCAACTACACAGCATGCTAGTTTTAGTTTCTGAAAATTCATGTGTTTGTTTGTTTCAGTGAAAGCCTATGCTTTGCTATTCTATTTATATGATTCAGTTTCACTAATTATTTGTGACTCAGCTCAGGATCCTGTATATATATATATGAATGTGTGTGTGTGTGTGTGTGTGTGTGTATGAGAGAGAGAGAGAGAGAGAGAGAGAGAGAGGGAGAGATGAGAGATAAATATTTGAGTAGGAAATAATATTATAAAATATTTTGAGACAATTAACTAAGAATAATAGAGAATACAAGGCAAGTTAAAGGTAAGAAAATAAGAGATCTAGAAGAATCTTGCATTAAACCCAGAACAAGGTAAAAGGGAGAGAATTAGGGTAGAAAACATGGTATTTAAAAACAGAGGTTGAAAAATGAGATGACAAATATGATTTAGGGTCAAAAGATTAAAATTTATAACATGATTATAGAATTTAATATTCACTTGGTTGGAGATTATAGTTAGAATTTGAACTAAGAATATTTTTTTTAAAAAAGTGGACATTTTGGAGCTGGAGACAAATGTGTATTTGTTTTCCATGTAAATAGGGTGAAACTAGATTCTTTTAACTGAAAGAAAAAAAGTGTGTGAAGATGGGTACAAGGACTATATATTTTGAACTGAAGAAGATAGCTTTTGAGAAAGCTGTAATATTTTCAGTAGATGGATAGTTAGCAAAGGTTTCCATATGATGGAAACATATGCAGCAGTTAAAGTAAAAAATAAAGGCACATGTTTATATTTCATTACTATTTAGTGGAAGAAATCCAAATAGAAACAATGGATTAATGAGCAATTTTTCTTCAACTAGTACCCAATATGAACATTATGTATCACTAAAATAACTTTTATTTGTTGTTAACTGACTCTTTTTGGACTATAAAATGGCATGCATTAACTGTAGTAAGTTTGAAAAGTACCAAAGAATAAATATAATAGATCAGAAAAATAAAAATGACCTATAAGCCTACCATGTCAATTATAATAAATGATACTTTAGTGCATATTCTTCCCTCAATTACTAAAATACAAACTCCAGTGATTTTTTTGTTCTTATAAAATAGGGATAACTTCTCCCATTTTACTTATTTAATTATTTTTTAAATATCAGATCCTTTTTTCTTTTTAAATATACATGACAGTATAGTTTGACATAGTATACATTTGGGGAGTACAACTTATTCTAATTAGGATCCCAGGCTTGTGGATGTACACAATGATGAGATTCACTTTGGTGTATTCATATATGAACATAGGAAAGTTTTGTCAGATTCATTCTACTGTATTTCCTACTACTCTGCCCACTCTCTTCCTTCATACACCTTTGTATAATCCAGTTGACTTCTATTCTACTACCCCTTCCCCTCTTTCTATGTGTTAGCATCTGCATATCAAGTAGAACATTTGACCTTTGTTTTTTTTTTTTTGTTTGTTTGTTTTTTTTTGGAATTGGCTTATTTCATTTAGCTTGAGAGTCTCCAGATCCATCCATTTACTGGAAAAAGTCTTAAAGTCATTCTTTTTTATTCCTGAGTAATATTTTTTTGTGTATATATACCACATATTCCTTATCCAATCATCTGTTGAAGGCCACCTATGTTGGTTCCATAGCTTAACTATTGTGAAGTGAGCTGCTATAAACACATGTGGTGGTGTTATTGTAGTATGCTGGTTTTAAGTCCTTTGGGGATATGCCAAGGAGCACAATAACTGGGTTGAATGGTGGCTCCATTCTAAGTTTTCTGAAGAATCTCCATGCTGCTCCAGAGTGGTTGCACCAATTTGTAGTCCTAAGAGCAATGTATGAATGCAAAAAAAAAAAAAATCAATAAAACAAAAAGTTGGTTCTTAAAAAAATAAAATTGTAAACTCTTAGCTAAGTCAACCAAGAGAAAGAGGGAAAACATTCTCTTATTTTGTTAAATACTCATTAGAATCAAATTTTTGATGACTATATAATATGGTATTTTTATATTATGCATTTCACAATATATTTAGTATTCATTCACTGCTGAATATTTTCATTTTTATTCTATTATAAACAATGCTATAATGAATCTTTAGCATAAATCTTTGCACTTAACCAACAGACAACATTATAATTCTCGGAGAAACACTGGAGGCAGTTCTATTAAAATCAGTAATAATGATCGTCTCCTTCCACTATCCTTGCTATTCCTTCCCATGCTTCCTCCCTTTCCCTCCCACCCCTATTCCCCTATTCCCTATCTAGAGGTAATTCATGTATGAAGATGTGAATTTGGTGTCAACATACCTTATATACAAACAGATATTTGATAAATTGTGGTATAAAAGTGTATTAAGAATTGCAATGCAAAAAAATTATGAATGTAATGAACTCCTCTATTGTGATGTATGTAAGAAATAATAAATAAATAAAATCAGTAATAAATTAAGATCAGTATTTGTTTAAAATTCTTTTGTATATTCTATTCAAAATAACAGTACAGGGAAATTAATAAATGTGAAAGAGGAAAACATAGTGCTATTAATATTTGGTGTTTGTAATGATTTCTCTATCAAGAAATCCCAAGGAAAACTTCTGCTTGTATAAAAAGTAACAATTTTTAACTTTGATGATAAGTAGCAGAAGTTATGAAATCCATTTCCAGAAATTTATTAAGCAGATAAATAAGAAACATTCTTACATTTAACTTGAATTTTAGAAGATATTTATATATCATCTCATGAAATAAATTGCTCTAAAAGATAATGTATTCTTATTAAACACCTTCCTCTTTTTCAGTTTTTATATTGTATATACTTTTGCAATAAAGTAATTCTTACCACCAAACTCAGTGTACAAAGTTTAGATTTACAATTTTTTAAACTTTTTTTTCATGCCTTTTTGGGAAATAATGCTTAAGATGCTGATTTTTAAAAGAAATTATGATATCTTTATTTTATTTTTTGTGATTTTTTTTGTTAATTCAACACATTTTTTACTTGCAGGTATAAAATGATTGTCAACTAATTTTCTCAAGATTTGAAATTTTTCCTAAAAATATGAACTTAATTTTGCCATTTTCTATGTATTAAGTCACACCATAATTCAATACAGAGAAGAAAATAATATATCTGTTTGCTTTACAAAAGTAGTTTTATTGGCAAATTTTATGTAAATTAAGCATGTGTAGAATTCATTAATTTTTAGTCTTTATCCGTATTTTATTCATATACCTAAAATTACTGCCCTAGAAGTCATATAGTAGAATTATATAGGGTATGGTTTTCTATGTACTTGCAATATCTTTCAAGTGATGAATCATACTTGGCAAAGAAACAAACATATTCAAGACTAGACAAATTCATTGGTCTAGACCCTGTTTAAATTAGACATCAACATATAAAAGATTATAAAAATTATAAATGGTTGATAAAAAATTATATAGTGGAGCAATTGACCCATATATTACAATATTGTAATAGAAAAGACAATTTTGACTTACAAATCACTGTGGAAATTGACATTAAATTACTACAAATATGTAAAGCTAACTTTATTCTGTTAACAAAATTAAGCACACTGAAAATTTGATTCATGTGGTAGGCATGGGTAAGCTACCTAATAAACAATTATATGTTGAAAATTCTTCATCATTTTCCCATTTTGTTGTAATTTATAGAAAAAAGAACCTAACCTTTTTCCATTATTAATTAGTGTGTGAAAAACAAAATGAATCATAAGGAGCCCGTTATATTAACCACTTTGATAAAACTGACCTTTTATTTGATCACTGACTAGAACAGTGATTCACAACACCAGCTATGCATTTAAAATTGCATGTGGAAGTTAGAATTTATCCCATGAGGAAATGATGGAATAGGTCTGAGTTGAAGCCTAGATATCTTTATTTTTTTATCAGCTTGACAGGTGGTTTGGATGTGCAAACAGAGATGATAATCTTTGAACAGAAACACACATCGATTAGTTCAGTCCTCACCCAATATTTGAAACATTGCTCATTAATAAGGTTATACTCAGTAGACTGAATATTTCATAGGCAGACACAATGTCTTTATTAGGTTTATATCCCATGTAACTGTCTTAGTTTTCAGTATGTGTAGGCACTGAGGAAATTTAATTAATTTTAATTATAAGAAATCATTAAATTAATAAAAAATCACACCATTGGTTAGAGTCACAGACTGTGAAAAAACATTGAAGAAAATTAATATTCTATTTAAATATCAAAGAAAAAATACTCTTGGAAATATATTATCATTAACTTTTTATTCTGCTATTTTAAGAAGGTTTTAATCCTTTGAGGAAAACAAAACAAAAAATGCCATAAATGCATTTTTACTATTCAGGTGCTAATGGATACAGTGCTCATTGTTCGAGAAATAAACTTTAGGTAAGTCTGATAAGTCAATCCCACACAGGTAAGGTTTGCTATTTAATTCTATTTTTCAAATGAGATAAAATATATCCAGTGGATATATAAAACATGTACATACCTTTATTAGTATTTTACTAGTATAATTCCAAAACATGTGTTAGCATTACACTGATTTTAGTGGTTTCATAAATAGATTATTTGTAGATAGAATTAAAGTGAGTCTGGCATTTATTTTTTATTTGTTGATTGGCTTTCAATTTTAATTATTCTCCAAAAAGCAATCACTGGCAGACAAATGCACATATAAATATGTATTGTCCTTGACACACCAACGCACTCACGTGCACACACACACAGCCAAACATTGGCCTAAATTTATTGTAAGAATTATAATAGATTTTCAAGTTGTCATGGTTTGAAAAGCACTGATGTTTTTAAGTTTGTAATTTTGAAAAGATGTATAATATCTTATCAGTGTAAAGGACAAATTTATTCTCTTTAGTTAATACTTCTGTTATTTCTTTAGTAATTTTTTCCAAACAAGCACATATAGTTATGCAATCTAAAACAAACTATACAATGTACAAAATAAAATAGATAATAGCACATTTTTAAAAGTATTTCATTCCTTTAAGAAGAGGTAGGCCTATTCAAAACAAACTATTCTAATGGATTGCTCCAAAGTCTGTATCTAATTTAAAGTTAAGTGGAAATTTGCTCACCATCTGTAAGCCAAATTTTTTTTTGGGGGGGGGTGAAGAATAAATCTAAATTGATATAGTTAAAGAGAGAAAATTAGTTTGCACAATTGAATGCTGTCATCTGCATCTACATTATTGATCCTCTCTTCCTGGCATAATTAGTATCTCATATGTTGTTAATATGTGGTCTCTTCTAGATATTTTGCAGTAATGAGAGATCCACCTTGACACATCCATTGTGAAACACATTAAAATTACATTTGTCATCTCCTATGTTGAAGGAATTCCCTTAAAGGACTTGCAGTAGTTTTCTGGTTTACAAACATCTAGCTGATATAACAAAAGAATGTGGTAGATATTTATTATGGCTTAGCTGATTTAAAAAGAGAGCCATTGAGCCTTAACATTTGACTATGCTTTTCTAGAGTTAGAATCATATCTGGTATTATAGATAGTTGAAACATTCAGTTCAAGAAAGACATTAGAAATTGGTTTGGAAATTAGTATTAGAAAACATCAGTTTACTAATATGTCTGGAAATATGGTATATTATATGATTTGATTAACTTTTTCTCTCAGCTTGTTGAGATATAACGAACAGACAAAAATTACATATATGTAAAGTGTACAAATTATGTTTACATATATTTATATAAATGATTGTGACAGTCAAGTTAAGTAACATAAACAAAACCTCATATATATTTTTGTTTTGCAGTGAGCTTACTTGAGGTCCAATCTGTTAGCAAATTTCAAGTATAGAATACAATATTATTAACTATAGTGATCATGCTGTATATTAGGTCTCCAGAACTGTAGACCACTTGCTTTATAATACCTGCTATTTTAGGCTCACTGAAAATCATTGTCCAATGGTACTTAGCCATTTAAGCCAATTTTATTAACATATCACCCCTAGAGTATGCATTTTTGTAGCACTGTTCAGCAAAAAAATATCACCAGTAATTAGAAAGGATTGCTGATGAACATCTTCACCTATCTGTTTTTCTCTACATATATTACCAAGATAAAAATTCATTTTAAGTGATATATTAAAAATAATAAAATTTATATTGCCTTGTTGAACCTTTTTAGTTCCCATAAAGGCTATCTAATGTGGGAGTAGAAGAAATTAGAAGTTGCAAGAGGTTGATACTAGTATTAAATTATTATATACATTTCTTTTATAGGTACTGCCAAAATATCTTACAGTTCGAACTTTGTCATTTGCATATGCAATTAAATATTTGTATAAGAAAGTTCTAGTTGTCATAGGAGGGTATATTTATCCACAAATTTAAGCAAGTTCATAATATTTATACAAATATTAACCAAATAAATATAATTTTGTGTGTGTGTATATATATATATATATATTATTGATTTCTTACAATAAATTACCTCTTTACATTGGAATTTGAAAACCATGTTGAAGTTATAATAAAATAATCTTCAAGTACAGAAAAAAAAGTTTAAAGTGTTTTGTATCAGATTACATTTACCAATATCCTTGTCTAGTTTGTCAAGTTCAGTGGTGTCAAATACACATTGTTTTCTCTGATGAAAGTATTTGACCTTCATTTAAAATGACACTCTGACCTTATTTCCTGAACCATAACTGGTTTAATAAATGACATATAAGGAAGTTTGGCTAGCTTTCATATTAACCATACAACACTTTGGGATAAAAATCAACTAAGTCTATCTAATAGTTTAATATTGACTTTATATGATTGTCACTAATTTGCAACTTATTTTAAGTCAGAAGTCCAGGCCATGTGTGTAAGGTATATAAGAAACGTAAAGAACATAGTGGAGTCTCCTCCCCAAGGTATCATTATGTATTTGCAAATATTCCAAAATCTGAAAATAATCTGGAATTTACAACACTTCTGAAGCTTTTTGATAGGAGATACTCAGCCTGTAATTATATTCAGTCAAATCTACTTCATAAGTCCACAAGGATACATATATTTGCTTCTTATTTTTATAAAAGATAAATGCTCCATGATTTTTTAAAAAAAGTTTAGTGATCATTTTTATTATTATACATTCTGTATAAATTATCACATTTTCCTTTTCTTTCCAAATATTGATAATTCAAAGTTGGCCATTTTACACACAAGCTGTTCAAAATAGCATCTGAACAGAAAAAGTGATGCAAAAGTAAAGAATATTAAAATGTAATAATTAAATAATTAGAAAATATTTAAAACTAATATAAAAATCTGTCAACATATCTCACAGGGGCTGGACTAGTTTGAGGTGAGCAAGCACCAAGGTCACAAAATTCAAAGCCAATTCACTTTCAAATTTGTGTAAGTGCTGTGACAGAAGCACCCTGTCTCAGTTGGACCACCCAGCCCTGGTACATTGAATAGACATGTAGAAAATTAATTATTTTTATTGCTTCATTTAAAAAGTAAACTTAATCTTATCAGAGAAAATTCTCATACTTGATCTAAGAAAATGATGATTATAGATCACTACTCTCAGTTAATATAATATGAACATTTGTCATAAAGCATACCAACTATATTTTTGTGTCCCAAATACTGAAACACAGATCCACATAAAAGTAGAAACATTTTCTCAATAATAATGATTTATTTTTATATAAATTAAAAACCATGTGTATAATGATTCGAGATAAAGGAAATTCAATAATTGAAGAACAGAGAGACTGAAAAATTTGAACAAATTAAAATAATTTGTGCAAAATTGTATAGAATCAAAAGGAGATAGATCAGATTCAAGTTCCACTGATTAAAAATTATAAGTGCATCCTTATAATCTTAAACACAAGTATAATGTTATCACCATTAGAAATGCTATAATTGTGGAGAAAGAATAGGGCTTACAAATGAAATTTTAAAAATTAAATATATGCAAATGCAGCTTACTAGCCCCACCTCTAAAATGTATCTATAAAGTGGAAAGGCCATTACAAACCATGTAATAGAAAGCAGATTCAGAAACAGAGTTTGTGAGAGACTGGTAAAATCTACTGACTGCTACCTCTCTTAGTGGATTTTTTTTTAAACATTAACCTGCCTCCTGAGTCTTATCACTTAATTTACCTGTATTTAATATTAAGAAGCACATGCAAACAAATTTAAACATTCATACATATACTTGATCCCAGAATAATCCTAAATAATCTAGTATTTGGAAACACCCTGAAGGTTTACTTGAATTTTTCTATTTCCTTTGGTTATAGGATCTTGACATAGCCACAACTTGATATTTTTTCTTATGCCTAGCAAGCTGTTTACAATAAATACTTTCTAACTCAAGCAAATGATAGATTATAGAATCACATTATCAGTTTCTCTTTTCCTCAATAGGATTTCTGAAACTTCAAAAAGTTGATACAATGTATTTTTAAAGCTCATTTAGATTTATACAAATAATTGATTTTACATTTATGTCTCAAATTTCCAAAAACATAGGGACTTTTGCATGTTCATTTAATGTGAAATCATGAAACTAGCTAAGTGAGAATAGTTAAGTTTATCTCCAGAGTTTATTTTTAATCAACAAGTACATGAAAAAATGCTCACCATCTCTAGCAGTCAGAGAAATGCAAATCAAAACCACCCTAAGATACCATCTCACTCCAGTAAGATTGGCAGCCATTAAGAAGTCAAACAATAACAAGTGCTGGCTAGGATGTGGAGAAAAGGGTACACTTGTACATTGCTGGTGGGACTGCAAATTGGTGCGGCCAATTTGGAAAGCAGTATGGAGATTCCTGGGAAAGCTGGGAATGGAACCACCATTTGACCCTGCTATTGCCCTTCTCGGACTATTCCCTGAAGACCTTAAAAGAGCATGCTACAGGGATACTGCCACATCGATGTTCATAGCAGCACAGTTCACAATAGCTAGACTGTGGAACCAACCCTGATGCCCTTCAATAGATGAATAGATTTAAAAAAATGTGGCATTTATACACTATGGAATATTACGTAGCACTAAAAAAATGACAAAATCATGGAATTTGCAGGGAAATGGATGGCACTAGAGCAGATTATGCTTAGTGAAGCTAGACAATCCCTAAAAACAAACACCAAATGTCTTCTTTGATATAATGAGAGCAACTATGAACAGAGTAGGGAGGAAGAGCAGGAAGAAAAGATTAACATTAAACAGAGACATGAGATGGGAGGGAAAGGGAGAGAAAAGGGAAATTGCATGGAAATGAAGGGAGACCCTCATTGCTATACAAAATTACATATAAGAGGTTGTGAGGGGAATGGGAAAATAAACAAGGAGAGAAATGAATTATAGTAGATGGGGTAGAGAGAGAAGATGTGAGGGAAGGGGAGGGAGGATAGTAGGGGATAGGAAAGGTAGCAGAATACAACAGTTACTAATATGGCATTATGTAAAAATGTGGATGTGTAACCAATGTGATTCTGCAATCTGTATACGGGGTAAAAATGGGAGTTCATAACCCACTTCAATCTAATGTATGAAATATGATATGTCAAGAGCTTTGTAATGTTGTTAACAACCAATAAAAAATTTAAAAAAATTAAAAAAAGAATTATAAAAAAATTAAATGAATGCATGTATAGAAGAGCTATTATGAATACTAAAAGACTCTGAAACTATCAAAAAGGAGAGTCTGATTAGTTTCAAACTGCTAAGGCAAATGTAAAATATTTTCAATTAATTAGGTTATGGTGTCATATAGCAATAATTCCCTCATTAGCATATTTGATAACAGTAATTCATGTATTATTTTCTTGCCAATTTTTTGAGGGAGTTCATGGATGTTTTACTATTTAAAAATTTATTTTTATGTTACAGAATTCACAATAAAGGAATACAGTTGCCAATAAAGAAACACAATGCATGTACTAAGGGATATGTGACCAGTAAAGAGAGGCACATCATTTTCTATTTGTGGGCCTGTCTGTAGACCTCTCTAGTTATATATATTATACACACACACACAGACACACACACACACACACACACACACACACGCAGACACAGACACACACACAGCTGTATTTGTTTTTCTACTTGTATAATAAATACATTATCAATTTGTTAGCCATTTAAAAATATTCATTTATGGTCTCACAGTTCTGTAGGTCAGAAGTCCAGGCAAGCAGGCCAAACACAACTTAAAGTGTCAGCTGTTATATACATATATATGTTAAATCTGGAGTCCCAGTTCCAAGCTCATTCACTTAAGGAACTAAGTTGTTGAGGTTAGTTCCTTAACTAAGGCCTTTTGTTTTTCCCTTATTAGCCGGGGACCATTCTTAGTTTCTAGGGAATACTCTCAGGTATTTGGTCCATGACCCCATTCTTCACTGCAATGGAAATATCCCCTACATATTAGATCCCTCTCACACTTACAGCATCTCTGACATCTACTTTCAGCCAGAGAAAAAATATTGATTTTGAAGGACTTGCATAATTAGATTAGGCCTACCCAGATAATCTCTTTGATGAATTCTAAATTAACTGATTAGTAACTTAATGCATCAGTACAATTCTTTTTGCCATTTAATGTAACATATTCATGTACATCTCATCATACACCCTCAGATTACATGCACACACACACACACACACACACACACACAGACACACACATTGTGGGGACGTTTTAGAATTCTGCCTATCACAAAATAATTGACTGAAAAAGGTCTATTCAGTTCTAAATATTCTGAGTTTAACTAAACTGTTCACTTGAAATAGACTGGACATTGGATAATTTATTATTTGTACCATTATTTGGGGGATAATTCTGTTTATTTTGTATCAGATGAAGAAAAAAACAAATTATACCATTCTGTGTTCTCTGACTTATTTAATGAGAGATTTAGTTCAATAAATAACTTTATAAGAGGTAGGAAAACTATGTATTATACTCCATTAGTAACAAATAGCAATTTAAGCCTTACCCAAAAGTTAAAGTTGCCTATTTAAAAATAAATTATAGTTTGCAAAATTGTTCAAATAAGGAAAGAGAGGAAAGAAGAGACATTTCATTTGAATTAAGCATTGTATTTGTCACATTCAACTAAGGAGTCTCGTGATTTTATATTACATATTATATATTATATATTTCTATATCCTCATCATATATAACATAGTATATTGTATGAGTAATGTTTTGTCAGAGGGATACTAAAACTGCCTGATGTCTCTAAGTAATCATAAATTTCTTTTGTGTATGTACATAAAATATAATTTATATATATTTAATCTTATTACCTCAGCCCAGTATAGAATCACATTTCACAATATAACACATTTAATCCATATTACATAAAATTCTATTAGATGAACATTTTACTTTGTATTTTGGAATGTTTATTTCAATGTGTGATACTCTAATGCTATATAACATTTCTGTTTGAAAATATCTGCCATAACTTTTTTGTCCTTGGATATGTTTATTTTCAATGTTTTTTTTTTTGCTAAATCTTCCCATCACTTTCATTTAGTGTGCTATATTTATATATGACAATTTAAAAGAATTTGCAGTATTATTAGAAACTTATTTCACATACTTTTATAAATTTAACCACTATTTTTATAATATTTGTTAACCCACCAAGAAAATAGAAACAAGGAAAGTACTAACAATGTAATGAAATTAAATGTTCTAAAGTAGTCATTTGGAAGAAGTGATGACACTTATAATAGAGTGATTTGTAAATTTTTAGATAGTTATATCTGTTCCAGTTTTGTGAACAATCCCATGCCATGACTGATTAGTTAATATGCAAAATGATTTGGAAAGTGAAATACATTTTTGGAATTATTTAAATTAGATCTATAATAAGAATTTTAAATCTTCAAATCAAATCATTTAGAAATTTTCAGTGGTTAAATTCAATATTCTCAAAATAACCTAAAGGTATTTATGGCACTTTATAATTCCATATTGCCAATGATTGTTTGATAACTTTTCAGAGAAAAATCTGTCCCATAGAAAGACTATTAGATTTTTTTGTCTGATCATGTACATTTCTTTGGATTATTAGGGGTTACATAAAACAACTGAGTTATGTAGTAAGCATCTGTTATATATATCAGATCCCATGCTGAGTATTTGCAGTATAAAGATTGATAAATTAGGGCTGGGGTTGTGGCTCAAGCGGTAGCGCGCTCGCCTGGCATGCGTGGGACCCAGGTTCGATCCTCAGCCCCACATACCAACAAAGATGTTGTGTCCACCGAGAACTAAAAAAAATAAATAAATATTAAAAAAATTTCTTTCTCTCTCTCTCCTCTCTCACTCTCTCTTTAAAAAAAATTAAAAAATAAAATAAATAAAAAAATTGATAAATTATGTTCCCTTTTGGATGTTGATAGTCTAGTGAACAAGGATAAGGTATCCCTAAACTTTTGTGTTATATATAGCAACTTTAAAGAATGTTTTGATAGCTTTCAACATCCACTTAATGAAGCTCACTTTTTTTTTTAATTATCTAGAAGATTTTGGTAGCAAAAAGGAGAGGACAATGATATTTGCAGTCCACAACTCTTATGAATTAAACTCCAAAGCTAAATCATACTTTAGAATTTCATAAAATAAAGCTAAAATTAGTGATAAAACAAGTTCTTATAAAAATTCTTCAAATTCAATTGAAATACTCTAAAATTATGATCAAGTAAATTATCATTATAATGTAATATTTAATAAAAATAAAAATTCTGGAGTATAAATAATTAGAATGTAGACATTTCAATGTGTATTTTTATATTGTAAATATAATTAGGTGGTGAATATCAAACATCTTCAAATATCATTTCTCTTTAATCATATCTTAAGCAATTTATATTATGCAAATAACCATCTAAATTCAAAGTATAGCCATCCATTATTTACATTCATTAAGAAAGTTTCTTTGTTCACCTAAAGACTTTCTTTACTATTAATAGTTGACTTGGTGAATTCCTGTAAAGTAATGAAATTTATACAATCAGGCCAATGAGATTTCTGTTACCTTGGTTTCCTGAAACTTGTTCTTTCAGCTATTATTGTTTTAAGTAAAATAAGTGCCTTGATACAAATTTTTGAAATGATCATTGAATCCTTGAATTAAATATAGGAAGTGATCTCATAGTTTTTAGTTTAATTCTAAAAAATATGTGAATTATTTACAGGTAGGAGTCTAAAAACACAGCAGTCATAAAGCCCAAGACATGTCCATTTCTATGAAAAAAGTTAATTTAGGACACCTGCATATGTTTCACTCACATTAAGATGTTTTCGTTTATATGTTTGCTTATTTAATTTTTTTCATTTACAGTAACTTAACCATAAATTAATGGGTTTCTAGTGTCACTAAAGTAATGTCAATAAGTAGTAGTAACTATGGTTGGCAAACATCAGTCTCCATCATCTTCATATCCACTAAGGTCCCACGTTCTTTCAATGATAACTAAAAAATAGCTCATATATTTTCATTATCAGTGCTGCCAGCTTAATTGAGGCCTCAGTATTCTTATATTTTTTTATCATATATATATATATATATATATATATATATTTGTATTGAAGTAAAGCCTACAATTGCAGCTGTCTTTCACCTTAATTTTAAATGATTTTCCAATTGTTTTCTCTGGCTCTAAACTGTCTCCTTTTCATTTTATCTAACCAAAGAGTGTCAGAATCTTCTTATACTCATGTTCTAATGTATCTACTCCAAAGTGAAGAGAATCCAAAGTTCCTTGTCTTGTATGTAAGTCCCTCCATGATCTGACTACAAGCTGAAATTTCCAACTCACTTCTCAAAATCACCTACCTCTATAGCACATAATCTAAGTATAGTAGATAGAGACTATAGAACATATTCAACTTAAAGACTATTAAAATTACTAGAATTTTCCTACAAAAATTATGTATTTTAGAATTTTATTCTAGGATTATAACACTTAACTTATAATAAAATTATTAGGAAAAAGGAGTCTTTAAGTTCTATGATGAAATAGCAATATGAGGCAACACATTTATTCTATAATAGTATTCTGTATTCATAAAGTCTTGGTGCTTTATACAATAAAGGAGCTAAATCTTAGAATTTAAACTCGTGTAAATCTCTTATGAAGTCTATATTTTCATATAGAAATTAAGTTGTGTATCTATAAAATATTTCATAAAAACATATTAATATGGAAGTAGTATATAATTAGTAAAAAATAGTCTATAAAGCACAATATATTTCCTCAAATTCCTAAAATATATACAGTTTCATCATCAGCATAAAATCTTTTGTTTGTTTAGCACTGTAAAGCACATAAAGAACTGAGTTCCTTATGCATATAATATTAGTGAATTGAAAACCTATAAGCTCCTTTTATTAGTAGATTGTTGAATTAAAATTGTAGTTTGTCTTGCTGACGTACTTTTCCTATTCGATTTTTTTATCATACTTTGATATAGTAACAAATGAAGGAGCAAAAAATAATCAAATGAAATGTTTATTCCTAAACTTTTAAGGAGAAGGAGATATCTTGCTAAAATTATTGAACATTGTGCCTTGCCACAGAAACCTGGTCTTCCAATATAATTATTGTGCATATGTGGAGTTTAATACTTGGCAGAGAAAGTGTGCCCTGAGATCTTTGGTTAATTGATTAATTTTTAGAGATATTTGAAGCTATATTTGTTGATTCACTCATAGTTGTTGACAAAGATTAAACACCTCTGACCAGATTTCTTTTTACTATTTACTTGGCACTTACCTTTAACACAATTTGTTTTATTATGATGTATTGCTTCCACATTATATCCAGATTTTTGGTCTTCCCCAGGAAATTACTACTTAGTAAATGGTCAATCTTGTCTCCTTCCAATGGTGTGTGTGTGTGTGTGTGTGTGTGTGTGTGTGTGTGTGTGTGTGTGTAGGTGTAAGCCTGCACAAACATATGTGAACATGTGACTGATGGGCTGGGGCAGAGAGTTAAGGGCTGTCCCACAATTACTAGTCCTGTAAAAATTACTGTGTTAATTAGCTTCCTGACACTATAACAAAATACTCAAGATAATTAAGTTACAAAGAGTAAAGTTTTACTTTATCTCACAGTTCTGGAAGTTTCAGTCCAAGATTGGGCAGATCCATTGCTTGGGGCCTCTGGTGGGAATACTGGATAGCAATAGCAGGGAGCATGTGATCAGGCAAGCTGCTTACTTCATGGCAAGGAAGCAAAGAGAATAAGGACTGGCTGGAGTCACACATATTCCCTGAAGGCACATCCCCAATCACCTAAGGACCTCCCATAAGGACCCACCTCCTAAAGGTGCAGACTACCTCCAATAGCACCATCCTGGGACAAAGCCTATAACACATGGGCTTTTAGGCAACACTTTTGGGCAACACAAACCACAACAATTGTTTTTACTTAAAATATCAGTGTGTTTGGTGCTGTACTTATTCTTAAATTGGTGAGTTACATAGAAAAAATAGCATTGAATTTAGAGCCTATTAAGACAGATTGTAGAACTGTGAATTTGTTCAAGTCTTTTAATCTCCTGGACTGAGTTTTCTTGGGAAGAAATGGGCTTTATAATATGTTCTATAATTTTTCACTTTATTGTTTTGATCTTTAATAGGGATCCAGTACAAAAGTGTTCTGCACTTACTGGATGATAGGATAAGCAAAATGCCACATATTATTAATTGAATTTCTGTTTTCAATGTTTTTCTTAAGCATAATATTTTTTCAACACTATATATTTGCTTACCTTTCTGGAAGACTATAAGTTTATTTATCACCCAAATATCAGAGCATAAGAGGGAGATAACTATGAGTTATGTTAATGGGAGATAACGATGAGTTATGTGCAGACTATGATATAGTTGAGCAAGAGACATTCTATCAGGTCTGAAATCTGTTGGGAAATATTGCTCCAGTGATATTTCCTGCAACTTTTTTTCACAGTATGAACTAATTGTGGATTTTCCACTTTTAATCAGGGAAGTTCTTAATTTCTTCAGGGAATTTTTGCCTTATTACATCTCCTATGGGTCATATCAGGTTTTATAGGTCATGTATGTAGTTTTATTTAATTTGATCATGGACACATGATAAATCCCCTCTTTAAACAACCATTAGTGTTCAGTCTCTCTCTGTGTTCAGGCATTATCAAGAATTCTAAATTACAGAATGGTATGTAGGACAGTATAGATAAGAGAAGTGCATGTACCAGCAATACTTCCTGCTGGGCCAGTCTAGATAGATTTCACCCACAGGAAGGGATACAGCCCTGCAGGAAGACTGAAAAATGAAAGCCTTAAAATTAGACAATACAAAGAAACAGATTAGTTTTCACTTCAGTAGGGATCTGTAATTCTATACTGCTCAGGTCCAGATGAAAACTACTGAGGTCAGAATCAAGTCATTTCAGTAAGAGATGACACTATAAATAATGAGCTGCTCTCTAGTGGGTCAATCACTACCATCTACCAACTGCCTGTTTAAAATGTCAGAGTTGTCAAGGTTAGTTGGTGTTCAGCTATGGCAGCACTGACCTAGTGTCACTTATATACATTCTATAAATTAAATTTGAAGTCTCAAAAATGATTATCTTTGTTTCTAGGTACAATATTTGAGTCAATAATGTTTTAGACACTCTAGTGTAAGAGTGATATGGTTTGATTCATGTTTACAAGGTGGAGACAAATGTCCATTAAAGCAATTACATTAACAAATCAGGCTGGTTAGAAATCAATATTGAAGCAGAGTCAGAATATTTGCATGTTTTTTTTCTCTATCATGACATCCTCATCAAAGCTTTTGGAAATCATTGTTTTTCAATGCACTTGATACCAACCACCAGGAGATAAAGAATGAGATATTGATCATAGAACCCTATCAGAAAAATTTGGAAACAAGCATTAGATATAAAATGAAAAAAATAGGCTTGATAAAATTACTTATATTAAATATTAAAAGAACAAAGTATGTGTCTTCTGGAAGAACTTAATCCTTTGTTCCTTGAAATTTCTCTTGAATTAACTTTCAGACACCATGTTAATGAGCTTTTTCACCACTGCAACTTAGAGACTCTACCTGCATATTTATAGAGGAGGAAAAGTTTATTTGGGGACTCATAGTTTCAGAGGTCTCAGTACATAGACAGCAAGCTCTGTTCCTTAGAGTTCAGGTGAGGCAGAACATCATGGTGGAAGAGTATGGCAGAGGGAAGCAAGCTTACATAATGATCAGAAAGCCTAGAGGGAGACTCCACTTGCCAGATAAAAATATATAACCCAAATTCACACCTACAATGCCCCACTTCCTCTGGCCACACTCCACCTGCCTCCAGTTACCATTCACTTAATCCCATTAGGGATTAATTCACTGAATAAGGCTCTCATAACGTAATCACTTCCCCCTCTGAACCCTCTCCCATTGTCTCACCCATGAGATTTGGGGGGAACACCTCAAATACAAACCATAACACATACTCTAAAAATACATAACAAATATGAACTCAGCTTGTTGAAAACTTGCTTAGTTACACATTCAACAAGTCTGTTGAACTGTTTTCATTACTTTTGCTCTTTTCAGAATAAGTGTAAAGTAATGCTAATTAGAAGTGTTTCTATTGAATAATCCCTGTGCATCACCTTTCAAAATTTTAGCTTAAGGGGCCTAAATTGACAAAATCACATTTTATTCTCTTAACTTAATTTCATTAGTGGGATTTCGCTTTGACTTTGTGGGAGCATTTAGATTTTCCTCTAGAGCATGTTAGAGTACAGAACGATTGGCAGAGCATTTGAAGTAACCACAGCTCAGGGATAATGGGAATGAGCCCTAAGCATTGTACAAGCACTGGGGCCATTTATAGATGTTTTATTCAATGGTGGATAAAATAGAGATGCACTATAGTGTACCATAGGCATTTTCTCTAGAGTCCTCAATAAGTCCCTTCTATGGTAAATAATTCAAAGATTTATATTGCATTCAGTAAACAAGTGAAACAAAAGTTTTTGAATAAAATTTTTGAAAAATGAAGTTTTTGAAAAGTAGTTTTGCTCAGTCAGTATATTTCTTTCCATTTAAAAAGGAAGGTGAAATATGTAAAATGACTCCAAATTGTCAGGTGTAAGAGAAATCTGACGCTTTACAAAACAAGTAAAATCTTTTTTTATCTTTGTTGCTATACTTTGCTTCATAATATTTTTTGACAGACAATTGAGACAACTTTATACTGCATTTATCATTTACATTTTTGCACGAACATAATACAGTAATAAGAAAAAATTGTTTAAGAAACAAAATGCTGAAATTAGTTTCATTTTTTGTTATTTTTTTCTTCCACTAACTATATTTCTACTGCATTCATAATTTGAAAAAGTAGTCCGAGTCTTAAGTAATCATGGATTCATCTGAATTATTTTCCTGGTTCTTTTTTTTTTCTTTTTTGAAATTTTTTTTTTAGTTGTAAATGGACACAATACCTTTATTTTCTTTATTTTTATGTGGTGCTGAAGATTGAACCCAGAGCCTCACATATGTGAGGCAGATGCTCTACCACTGAGCCACAACCCCAGACCCTTACTTGTTCTTTTTTTTTTAAAGAGAGAGCGAGAGAGAGAGAGAGAGAGAGAGAGAGAGAGAGAGAGAGAGAGAGAGAGAATTTTTTAATATTTATTTTTTAGTTTTCGGCAGACACAATATCTTTGTTTGTATGTGGTGCTGAGGATCGAACCCGGGCCACACGCATGCCAGGCGGGCGTGCTACCGCTTGAACTACATCCCCAGCCCCTTACTTTTTCTTTAGAATACCCATAATTTTAGGCAAATCTCAATTTGATCCATATAGCCAGTTTTACTAACCAACCTCATAATCTGAGTACATACATAAAGTACACACTTAAAAACTTCTAGCCATATGAATGTCAAAATAAAATAATATTAATATCCAAAACAGTGCTAATAAAACTTGTTACAAAGCCATTCAGCATTTACAACTTTGCTCCCAGAACACCCTTAAAATATTTGATTCACTTTTAAAAACTTTGAGTCTTCAGAGCAATTTTATAGTCATAGCAAAGTTGAGTGCAAGGTCCAGACATTTTTCCATACCCCTACTCTCACACATCTTTGCCTCCCACAACTTCCACTCACCAGTGTTGAATACTTGCGACAATTGGTGAGCTTAATTAACCAAGCAATATAATCCAAAGCCCACAGTTTACATTAGGGTTCACTCTTGGTTATACTTTTTATGGGTTTGGAAAAATGTATAATGACAAGTATCAGTCATTGTACCATTAAAGTGTAGTTTCACAAACCTAAAAGTTCTCTGATTCACCTTTTCACCCACCCTCACTCCCAGTTCCTGGAAGCCACTAATCTTTTTATTGTCTTCATAATTTTGAATTCTCTATAGTATCAAATAGTTGAAATCATACAGTTTATGGTCTTTTCAAATTGGCTTCTTTCACTTAGTAATACTCATTTTGGTTCTACATATTTTCATGGCTTGAAAGTTAATTGTTTTAGCAGTGAATAATAGCCTATTTCTATGCCTACCACAGTTTATTTATCCAGTCACCTACTTAAGGAAGTTTTGGTTGCAATTTTAGCAGTTAGGAACAAAACTGCCATAAACATCTGTGTGCAGGTATTTGTATGGATATACATTTTCAAATCCTTTAGATAAATATCAAGTAATACAGTTGCTAAATCCTATATAAACTAAATAGTATGTTTAGTTTTGTGAAAACTGTCAAACTCTTTTCCAAAATGGCTCCACATTACATCCATTTTGAGGATGGTAGCTCATAATATCTTGACCATTTTACAACTCAGTATTTTCTATCATATTAGAATCATCTTTATATCAGTTAACGTTTGACATTATATATGTATGTAAAAATTTTCCATTTTTAAAATGCATCTTTGTTCTATAATACAGTTAGTGGCTGTGAAATCAGTTAAGATTTATTACTGTTAATGTTGGCAGTGCATTTTATTAGACATTTTAGATGAATAGTTTAAAAATTTATTATAACTTTATAATAATCACTAACATGTTAGCTTTGTGCCAGGCACTGTCCTTTTGACATATATTTATTATCTCATTGAGGTAATATTTTGTGTTATGTTTTTCAAGTTATGAATCTCAAGTGTAGAGTTTTTAATGATGTTGTTGAAGATGAAAAACTACTGGGTGTTTAAACTTGGATTTAAACAGAGTCAGTCTAGCTCTAGAGTCCATGCTTTAACTTCCTAGTAGGCATTCTCAAGATATTTGGTTGACAGAACTTTAAGTTTGTATTATAAATTCCTTTTAGAGCTTAAATCACTTTTGGTGTATGTAACTTTTAGCAAATGTGAATGATGTAAGGTATTTCAAACTCCTAAGACAGATTCAGAGGATCTGTTATTTCACATAGACTCCAGAACACTTTATGGAGATATGCATAAAAAGAAATAGGTTCTTGAATTAATAATAACAAATTAACATTTTGAATGTCTGTGTAAATAATATATACATACTGTAGTCTGAAAAACAATAGACTCTCAAAAATGCCTATGCCCTAATCCCTAGAATCTGTTAATGTGATGCCTCAATAAAGAAAGGTCAATTGGGCTGGGGATGTGGCTCAAGTGGTAACATGCTCACCTGGCATGCGCAGGGCGCTGGGTTAGATCCTCAGCACCACATAAAAATAAAGATGTTCTGTCCACCAAAAACTGAAAAATAAATATTAAAACATTCTCTTTCTCTTCTATCTAAAAAAAAGAAGAAAGGTCAATTAAGTTTCCAGATGGAGTAAAGTTGCTAATTGAAGGACCTTAAGATAGGTGTAGTATTGGAATTTTCCAGGTGGATCCAATTTAACCACTGGCTCTTAAAGTGTGAGGGAAGGAGGCAAAAAAGGAGATCATAATGCTTCCATTACTTTTAAAATTGGAGGAAAGGGCCAAACTTCAAGGAATGTGAGTGGTCTTTAGAAACTGGAAAGAGATTTCTTTCCTACAGTCTCCACAAAGAAATACATCTTGCTAACATCTTGATTTTAGCCCAGTAAGATTCATGTTGGACCTCTAGCCTCCAGAATGGTAATATACAATTATGTTTTGTTAAGCTATTCATTTGTGGCAATTTGTTATAACTATGATAGAAAATTAATACACCCATTATTTGGTTTGAATTAGAAACTGTATTTTTGATAAGTTGAGCCATATGCATAATTTACTTCGACAGTTTTTATATTTTCAATCTATTCAAGTTCTGTAATCCTTGCATCTTTCTACAATCTATTTCTGACTTTTTTTGTGGAAACTTACAATTCTCATTCTTCTGATTGTGGGAAACAAGAAAGAAGGTGTTTTTTTGTTTGTTTTGTTTGTTGTTATTTTAGTCTATTTAAATACACTCCTTTCTCTAGCTGTTCTACATTAATTGTGACTGTGTAGTCAGACACAAAACGCATACATCTAAATAGCTATTGGAAATATTTTTAAAGATACCACTTAATGTCTATACATCTTAATAGCTATTGGAAATATTTTTAAAGATACCACTTAATACCTAAAATATTAAGAAACATTAGTAATCATCTAATTTCCAAGAAAATGGACCACTGATGCTTAACTTAAATGTAGATATAGCAGTCTCATCTTCCTCAGTGTTTGACAAATAATGAGTTTTTTGGAGAAACTACCAATAATAAGAATCAACTATGCAAACATTATAAATATTACAAATATAGAAAAGCAGACATTAGAGATAAACTATATTTTCATTGTAATATTAATCTATGATCTAGGTATAATTTTGTCCCATTATTCCTGGGCAAAAAACAGATTTGTACATCTCACTAAACAAATTGTATCTTAACATTCCTTGGTATTAGTCATTATCTGTATATAACACTGATTTTCAGAGAAAATGACAAGAAGATAATTGAGGCATGCTAAAAAGCACATAGGTAGTTTTCAAAATTCTCAGTGAATAATTTACCATTCAACTTAAAGTTTATCTTGGGTAAAGTTGGTAAGCTTCACATAGAGTTTACTCATAGTTAATAATATGTTTCCTCCTATTAAACTAGGCTCTCAGGATTAAGAAATAAAATATAGGGGGCTGGGGATTTAGCTCAGCTGATAGAGTGCTGGCCTTGCATCCACAAGGCCCTGGGTTCAATTCCCAGCACCAAATAAATAAAGAAAGAAAGAAAAAGAAAAAGAAATAAAATATAGCCAAGCACAGTGCCTTATTCATACCTGTAATTTTATCAACTCAGGAGGCTGAGGCAGGAAGATGGTGAGTTCAAAGCCAGCCTCAGAAATTTAGTGAGACCCTGTCACAATTTTTTAAGTGCTAAGGATATGACTCAGAAGTTAATTGCCACTCGGTTCAATCCCCAGTACCAAAAAAATAAAGTGAGGGTTGGGGGTGGACATTAGTGCAATTTATTTCAGGCAGTACACAGCTTTAAAAAGTTTGAGTTTAAAGTTAATGTGTTGGAGTTATCACTCCTTAACTAATTTCCCCTTTTAATTTAAAGCATGCAGATAGTTAGCATTTTTTGGCTTAGGATGCAAAGGAATTTCTTGATGACACATTTTCCTAGTGCTTGTTACATTTTGTGAGTTGAGACACCTAGAAGAATGTGCAAAAATTGCCTGTACTATTTAGGGTTATCTAAAAAATCAGAATAAGAAGTGTGTGTGTGTGTGTGTGTGTGTGTGTGTATATATATATATATTATTATAAGGAATTGGCTCATAAGATTATGGAATCTAGTAACTCCAAATTCAGCAGTAGTTGTCTGCAAACTGTAGACCCAAGAGAGTTTATCATTCTGGAATTATCTGAAGGCAGTTTATTGGAGATGGCAGTTCTTCTTGAACATAGAGGCTAGTCTTTTTATTTAGGCTTTCAATTGATTAGAGGAGGCCCACCCAGATTATGGAAGTCAATCTGCTCTACCCCAAATTCACTATTTAGATTTTAATCTTATTGAATTTTCAAGTTGACAAATAAATTAACCACCACAGTGAATTATAAAATATTTCATACTACTGTAGATTCACCATTTTCATTTCTTTTGATGAGGTTTCCATTTTATCATGTCTTCTCTGTATTTTTTAAAGTTGTAGATTTTAAAAGCTTATTGTTACATAGGACAGCCAGTTGATCGAAATAAAGCAGATATTTTTTCTTTAAACATCTATATATTACATATGTAATTCTTATTGTAATAAGATTTAAAAACTATTTTGAACACACATTATCTAAATAATCTAGATACTTGCCATATATGTGTCCTAAATATCTACATTCCTCAATATGAAAAAAAATATTTTGAGAAATGCTCAGCAAAATAGTGAAAATGTAGTATATATGATTCCTGATTTTTGTCACCGACAGTTGAATAAAATGGCAAATTCAACATCTAAGTAAGTATCAAACAATTTCATTATTATTGCATGTGTGTTCACTCATTTAACTCTTATAACAGTATGAAATATATTCCATTATTGTTGATGACAAACTGATTCTTGCTCTGTGTCTTCACTGCTGTTTTATTTTGTATTTTAGTATGCCTTATGTGAAAGGCATTTTTAATGAGAAAACTGAGGAATAAATAGTTTCAATAATATGCTCAAGTTCTCACATCTGTAAATGGTAAGATATTCAGGCTTTTTGGCCCTATATTCCATAGTCTTAATCATTGATGTATACTGATTCAAATGAGATTATTTAAAAATCCTTGCTATGTGACTGATGCTATAAACAATATAAATGGTAGAAATAGTAAAGTCACAGGCTTGATTAGCTTTCTTGTTCAGTTCCTTCATTTTGTCATTGAAGACATTTTGTCTCAGGAGCCAGAGAAGTTAAATCACTTGTCTAAACTCATGCAATAAGACTATGCTGTCCTATTTCTGAGAAGTTTCCCCAACTGCAGAAGGTTTAAGGCAGAGAGAGAAAAAAGGAGAGCAAAAAACATACTGAGAGAAGCAATATACCACCTACATTATTCGTTTTGGGGTTCTGTTCTTCTGCTGTTTAAATAGGTATTGGCTTAGACATTTGGCGTACATTTCATAATTCACAAGGGTTGGAAAGAGAGGATGCACTCAGAATTCCATGGGTTACTAGAGAAGTCCTAATAATATGTCTAGTGTTAAAAAGTAGATTTAGTCTGATTTATAGTCCAAAGAAATTGCTAGATAACATTATATGCATTTCTCTGCATTTATTTCCATTTAATAAAGTTGAGACTAACAGATACCTAGCCTGGAAATTACCTTTCAATGTTATTTTTTTTAAATTTCTATTCCTTTTTCTTAATACATCATGTTCACTCTTTTTTTTTTCATGTTTACTCTTAATCACAAGGCGAACTAAAACACAAAACAGCACTGAAGAGACAGAGCAAGAATCAGAATTGGCCTCTGATGCAGCAGAGATTTTGGAAATATAAGATCTAGAATTTAAAATACAATAATAATATTTTAAGGGCTGAAGGGCTGAACAACATGCAAAAAAATTGGGAAATATAAGCAGAGAGACATAAACTCTAAGAATTAAAAAGAAATGCCAGATAGTGATTCCACTTACCTGTACTGACTACTGACAGAAGACTGTGAATATATTGCTATTTCACTGAGTAACACTTTCCTCACTATGCATATAAAAAATACTAAAGTACTCTTTTGTGGAACTTTGGTAAATGAACAACCTAATCAAAGTTGGCCCTTGTAGTTTATTTTTCTTTACAGGCACCCACAGCAAAAGTACAGCCTAATATCCTGTTAAGCAACATCATTATTCACATATATTATATAGAGTGATCACTTTGAATTAAGAAGATGCTAAAAGGACTCTGATTAAATTTGTCAGATATGGGATAAGATATACAAATATTACTATACATTAAGAAACAAATTTGGATCCTAAGTCAAACACAAGTATTGCTATGAGAGGAAGGAAATAAAGACTTTAGTACATTTACTAGTCCTTACATTTAACAGGAGTTTGTCCAGACAGCATACTTTCAGATATCCTCAAATTGCAACTCAACAATTAGTGGTTTGATGTGTGAGCAAATGTCTTTATACAGGGAAATGAATGACTGCTATACCCTAGCTGAGCATGCAAATGTAATGGATAACATTGTTATCATTCATTAATGAATGATACATGTCCTGAAAAAGATAGAGATGAATGTTGATTTGTTATAAAGTATTGTGGTCTGATATAATATTCTTATATTTTACATTATATACCATATTTTCAATATACTGCTCTGACATAGCATAGAATTAACCAAATTCCATGAATAGATTAAGGAAAAAATTAATTACATAAGCATATGAACAAAATAAAATAGGAACAATTAATTAAATCCTTAGTTATAATGTATATAAATAAATTTTGTTTGGTTTAGGTAATCCTGTATATTTGGATATCTTTGGGCCTTTTACAAAATATGAGTTAAAGTTCTTAAAATCCATACACTGAATGTGATTAAATGATGCTTAGCCTAAAAGATAATGAAAAGTCTATTCCACATGCAGTTTAATAAATTTGAATTATAAAATGAAGTAATAAATTAAATTCTGACAAAATCAATGCAATTTGTTTTCTTTTTGAAACATGAATGACCTGCATTTCAGATATTGAGAAAAATCAACTCAAACTATTTGACGATGTGAATTATTTGGTCTATATTCAGCTATAGCTATAATTACACTAACAATCTGCCTGTGTACAGAAAATCTAGTGATTAAATAAGAGGATAACCAAGTTCTGTGATGTCTATATGCCAAATACTAATTTCAGAACTTGAACATGTAATCATAAGAGCCATATGAAATACATTCTTTTTTGTCCCATTTTTTTTCTGGTAAGGAAACTGAAACTGAGAAATGCTAAGTAAATTACCAAGATCACTAACATAGGAAATAGTGAAGCTAGAATTCAATCCCAGGCAGGCTGGCTCCAAGAATCCTATTTTGACTATCATGATTGATTACTGTGGCCATATTGGTCAGCAAAACATATAGCATTCTTACCAGTAAACTTATAAATGATTTAGACGTGCTATTAAAAATGGAAATCTGAGGGAAATGATGAAGCTGAATTAATATCAGAGAAAATGCAAAGGAAGTAACATAAAATTTGTCATATTTAATGACTTTGTTGTTCAAATAGTTTTCAGCAGTCCAAATGGAAAGATATATGGTAATCATTTAGTCAACTTTAAAGAATTTTATTCTAGAAAGTTTGCTAGTTTATTTGTACTAGTTTACTTCTAACAGTGTTATACAAACAGTATGTTGGAAATTATGTGTTCTTCAGATACTTGACAAACTCACAAAAAGTCTACATTGAGGAGGAGAATGCATTATTTTCTTAAAAAGAGGGAATCAGAAATGACTAAAAGTTGAAATCAATAAAGTAGTAATACAACTAATTAATAATGCATTATATGCATTATTAATTAGTTGTATATATGCATCATCTCTCAGAATAAATCCTGGAATTAGAAAAGCAATAAGAGAAAATATGTCTAAGTAAGAGAAATTTCTTTAGGCCAAAACATTATTTGGTACGTATCAAATTAGGCCCAGATATCTGTAGCTAGTTCTGAAATAGAACATAGTCAGTGATTATAATGATAAAAAATTAGTAGAAATCTCTTTTAAATGTAAAAAATGGCCAAAATATGTAAGCATTGCAAATCAAGCATAATTCCCAATAGTAGTGGCAAATGGCTATATGTGTGTCTGTGCATATGTGGTAAATAGTAATAGGAAAATTTGTTTTAAAAAATCATCTCTCCAAAGGCAGTATGAAGGAATATAGGGTCATATAATTTTCTAGAATAAAAGATCAGGCAAAGCAGGAGGAAAAGAGTTTTGGCAAAAGAACCATGGTGTAATTCGACATGCCTGTAATTCTAGCAACTTGAGAGGCTGAGGCAGGAGGATCCCAAGATCAAGGGAGCCTCAGTAACCCTGTCTCAAAATAAAAAATAGAGATAAGAAGGGGCAAGATGTAACTCAGTTCTCAGTGGTAGAGTGCCCCTAGATTCCATCCTTATTATTATCAATCAATCAATAAATCACCTTCCAAGAGACATTTTTAATTTCTTGATCAGGAAAAAGGGAAATTTTGTGGTCCAACTTGGGTTCATGAAAGTGAGAAATTGGGTCAATAAACCTTAGCTTCTAAATGCAACAGAACTAGCACTCTGACATAAACCCTATTTAGAATTTATTTGTTCATGTAATTCCCAATATCATGAAACAATTCACATTGATTTGGAAATAGATTTTATGCCACAAGTTAGCCTTTTAGGCTGGAATCAGTGGGCCTGGTTTAAGCATTAGAAATGGACTTGTGTCTTCTTAGAGTTGGTTGTCACCCTATAAATTTCACTGTGGTTATGATAATAACCATACTTGAAGTCTAAGTGAAAGATGCATATGTAGAAGGGGAAATTCTATGTCACTAGGCTTATGAAGACTTTTTTTTTTCAGGGGAAGGGTGGTCCTGGGGGTTGAACTCAGGAGCACTTGCCCACTGAACCTATTTTGTATTTTATTTAGAGTCAGGGTTTCACTGATTGGCTTAGCACCTCACTTTTGCTGAGGTTGGCTTTGAATTAACAATCTCAGAATCTCGAGCTGCTGGTATTACAAGCATGCACCACTGTGCCCAGCTTGGAGACTACTGAAAGATTTAGACCTTGCAATATACAGCATTTAAAATTCCAAGAAAACTTAGAGGAAATCTTTAGAAACTGTACAAGAATGCAGCTTAGGTGCTCAGTTTTTAATGGTTCATTACAGGTAAATTTTAATTTTTCTTTCCTTTTTTAATAAACTATAGTATGTAGATGATATTTAATATCAAGTTAACTGTTAACATAATGATGACATGAAATTAAAACTTTTTGAAAGTTTTTAGATTATTCTGATTAACTTTTATTTCAGAGGCAGTAAGATCATGAATGCAGGGCTGCTAAAAAATTATAAAATGTGAATTAATTAAGCTGAAAATGTATCGTAATGTACTAGGAGTAATTAATAGTAACCTGTAAGTGGAGTTTGCACAGATTTTATTTCATTAGAAGTCAGATATATTTTAATAAAATGAAATGTTTTTTTTTCTAATGAAATATGAGATTCCTAACACTGGAATTGAAAAAGTAAATAATAGATGAAAAAGTAAATAATATGCCATTTACAGAGGATTCATTTTAATAGCTTCACAAGAATTATATATGAATTACAAATCTGTTTCTACCTCTGTGTTTTGTATTTCTATGATTTATTTAAATACATCTAGCTATAAAAGAAACAGCATTTTAGATATGCAATATGTTGTCTCTTGACAGTGTTGTATCTGCAAAGGAGTTTAAAGTAATATTTGTGCAAGGCTTTGGGTCCCAGCACTAAAAATAAATAAATAAATAAATAATTCCTTTGCTGGTTAACTTAATCGAATTAATTTAACTTGATTTAATTAACTTAATTCCCACAGAGAAGTCATCTTTTAAGGAGTTAAAAATTATCCACTCAGTAGAAAAGTACACTGTTGTTTTATGGTCTGTTCCTGACCAATGCTAAACCAAACAAAATTATAGCTGTGGAACACTTAAAAAGAATATGTCTGAATGTGAAAAAAAAGGGATAAAGATGGTATGTCCCTTTGTGATTTGGGGAGCAAGAAATAGAGAGAGAGAGAGAGAGAGAGAGAGAGAGAGAGAGAGAGAGAGAGAGAAGAGTAGCAGATGAGAGAGCAGGAGAGAGGTTGGAGACAGGGAGTGAAATAGGGAGATTATAAGTAAACTAAAAGTGGAGAAAGATGGAAAGAGGAAAGTGGAAGGAAATAGGGAAGTTAAAAAAAATAAGAGAAGGAGAGAAAATGTAGCAGAGATGAACAGAGGCAGACAGAATATGACCAAGAGAGGAAAGAAAGGGAAGAAGGCAAAAATTGAGGTAATGTAGTGAAAAGGAAGAAACTGAGATGTGTAGATAGATGAGTTGTGTGGGTGATTTCCAGAGGTATTCTATACTGAAACTATTTTTGGAAGAATCTATTTAATTAAGTTAAAATATTTTTATTAACATCTTACAGACTTCCTATGTTAATCTTATGATTTCATTATAATGCATGCTTCCCCAAAAAAATATCACAGAGGATAAATCTCTGAAATTAGCTACCTTTAGTTCACCTTGATTCCTGATATCTTTGGATCTAAAAATCCTCCTACATTTATATTATAATGACTCATTTACTGGAGTAGTCATGAAAGATTTTATCATGAAAAAAAATTATTATTGACCCTAATTATCATTGGACTATAAGGTTCTTTCACAATACTCAATATAGGCCTATTTTGAAAATCCCCTGTAACTGTTAAAAGTAGACCTGTGCTTTGCAAAGTTGTTGCTACTTCTTTTATTTTATTACTACTTCTGGGTAGTGCTAATTAAGTGACTGCAATAATTAGCAGGCCAAGCTTTATTCATGAAGTTCAGACACAGCCAGACAAATTATCTTCTCTTTTACTATTAGTCTTGGTAGAGAGATGAGTTCCTCATTGAATAGGTCACCTTAAAGAAAAAGAAGTGAACTACCTTAGTAAAATATCAGAAAATAATATGTACACACACATATTTTTGTAGTGAATTTTTATTGTCATACTAGAAATTCAAATACCTACAATCCATTATTTCAACCTTCAAACATGATTTAGCAATTATCTAAAGCAAATATTTGAAGGTACTTCTACCCCTAATAAATTTTAAAGGAAATTTCTTTTACTAAGAAACAGGAAGCTAGCTTAAATAGGAAAGACAACATTCATATTAGCTAGTAATCCTGATATATTTAAATGCATTTTTATAAAAATATACTGTAGTTTCTTAGTTTATTGATAAAATTAATGCATGTTTATGAACTGCTTAGGTAGTATGCAATTATTTCTAAATTTGTCAGTGAATAAGAATTGCCGAATAAGATAGTTGGTGTGAATAAGTGATTATTTTAGATGTCAGACATTCCTAAGCAAATTTTGCTTAAAGTCATTATTAAATTCTCTCCCTCAAGAAGTTCTGTTGAGCAAGTAATAACAATCATAAGGTGAATGATTAATACAAATCACACCAAAAAATCTGGTTTCCAAGTAGAGACATTCTTAAAGGCCCTTTTGTTGAGCTGTTTAAAAAATGGGGGGGCGGGCAGGAGATAGCAAAGTTGGAGTTAAGGATATGTCTCTATCCAATGAAAACATTCTAAATCTGTTAATTAGGACAACAATAGAACTCACATTGCAGACATCCAGACACATCCAGACACATTATTCTTCTCTTAAAAGATAGCTAAATATTTTACCTTAGCTATTTAAATCTTTATTTCCTTTTAAAATGGGCTTTGTCTTACTCTTAGCTGTTCCATTTGTTAATTGTCCCCGAACCATGAGAATGTCATTGTAGAGGAATTTCAAAGCCCAAGTGATAAGAATCATTGATTAGTAGCATTCAAATTTTTGCAGCACCAGGGGAATACTTACTTTCTTCAGGCTTGGGGTAGAATAGCACCAATAATTAAAGATGTCTGTCAATGAAGTTATGCCTCTAGTCTTAAAGTTTAAGAAAGATAATGTGATTTCTTGGAGAGAATACCTTTCTTTTTTTTCTTCTGAGAATTACAGACCACCCTTTGTTTGTTGCTAAAATTGTAAATTCTTTGTGCAACACTCCAACATTCCATCAGCAAGTTTTATTTTTTTTCCCTGAGTATACTTGAGGTTTATTGACATTATTTCCAGGGTACCTTCTATGCATCTCTCTGGGACACTGTAAATAGACTAGGAAAACTTTATCCAGTTCTTGAGAAATTTATGGAAATAGTTTAAATTAGGTTTCCAGTCAATATATGATTTTAAAATTTTACTTTGGGACAGGTTAACTCAATGAATCCTTTACACTAATACTAGTAATTTTCATTTGCCTGATACATCAGTAATTCCAACTGCCACTTTCATTGTTTCTTACTCAATGAATTTCTTTTGTTATGGTTGTTGTTCTTTGCTGAATTAAAGGAAGCTTGAGTTTTGCATTTTTCCACTTGACAATATTAGGAAAATTATAGAAACCAAATTGTAATCCTTCTATAGTAAATTTAAACTAATATAATTCTGTGTCTCAAATAAATCACCCAAAGCTAGAAAATGAATAGGTGTAAGTTTTGGGGAATTCATTTTGTAAGATGAAATTCTGAAACTCACAAAGCAATGCTATTACATAAACAGCTTAATGAAGATCAGAAACTTAAAGGGGAATAATTATTTTTCAGTGCATCCTATTCAGGTAGAAAAAACTGAACAAGATATATTATCCCTATTACATATCAAAACTAAGGAATTCAAGTTTTAAAACCCTATTGTTTCAAAAGATGAAAAATACAAATGGGAGAGAATATTGAAACACATTTTCAGCTAGTCATGGCTATAAACCTAAGAAATGTATTTTACTGGATAAGACATGTTACTGTTTTAGGATTATGAGCCATGCTTCCCAGCTGAGACAGCCACCAATTCTTGTGATCTCTCCATATAGATTTTAGACATGTCACTCAGAATAGTAGGCAGTAGGCTGCCTATGATGGCCAACACCTGTAATTCTAGCAGCTTGGGAGGCTGAGGCAGGAGGATCTCAAATTCAAAGCCAGTTTCAGCAATTTAGCACAGGCCTTAGCAATTTAGTGAGTCCCTGTCTCTAAAAGAAAATAAATAAACCAAAAATGGGGGCTGGGAATGTGGCTCAGGTGTTAAACCACTCTGGTTCAATTTCCAGTATTTTTAAAAAGAAGAACAGGCATTAGTTTATCAAAGGGATAGGAAAAAGGGAAATAGGGGCACTCTCAAGTGCCCTTCTTATCAAGAGAAAGAGTAGGTCCTCTTATGGGAAGAACAACATGGTTCTCCTGCCCTCCAATTTTCTTATTGGTCACACAGAAGTTTCTCAAGAATCTGACCCACATCCTCCTCTTGACTTTTGACTGAGAGTAGGATGACATCAGATTTTCAAGTCTCCACTGCAAAGAAAAATCTAGGTCACTTTGGCCCATGCTGACTAGTTCTAATTGGAACCTAGTTTTACAGATTATATGGTTAGGAAGAATTATCCTTATCTCCCACAGTTCTAGTTTCTGGTCTGTGTAAGGGTTACAAAAGTGCCCTATTCACAGTACCTTGTGTTCTTATAGACATTTCAGGACTGCATTTCTTCTGCAAATAACATGTTTTTGGGTGATGAATACATCCTATTGATTTAAGTCACGCAAAGCTGTAGATAAATTGTGTGTGTGTGTGTGTGTGTGTGTGTGTGTGTATTTTAAGAAAGCAGTTGAGGGTAAGCACAGTGGGACTAGTTTATGGAATTGTCTCCTTAACCTCATGTTTCCACTGTTACATCTGTGTGATCCTTATCAGTTACAACAGCCTTGAGATATTAGGAGTGGGACTTTTCCCAAAGGAATAAGTGAAAGTAATATACAGAAATAAGAAATAGATTGAAGAAAATATTTCACTTTTCATAGTTTACAAATCATCAATTTTCATGGACAGCTAAATTATTCTCTTATAATTTGTAATTTTGTGCAATTCCTTATGATGTAGTTGAGACCTCCTGACCTAGGAAAAGAGGCTGCAGCCTGAGACTTCACCAGCTACCCAGAGCCAAAGTAGCTTCCTTCTGACCAATATCCAACACAGGACCAGGGTCCTAAAGACTGCCAATTCTTTGGGAACTTGCAGGAAGGATCACTAATGGGTCATTAAGCATAACAAGCATAAGTTTATTTGGGAAAGTGAGATAAGCACATAGTACAGAATACTCCATGACCCTGACTGGCTCCAAAGATGAAGGGGTATTTTTCACAGTCCTGGGGACTTTTAAGGTGTTTGAAACTAACTGAATTTGGAATTACACTCTTTTATCTGAAGACAAAGTTTTCCACCCCAGGATATCTTCCTCCTTTTTGAGTTGATTGGAATGATCCAGGACTAGAAAGAAGCCAAAACCTGTAAAATCCTGTCTTTCTTAGTCCTGGAAACTTTGGTCAGTACAAAGGTCATAAAAGTCTCCCAACTCAGAGTGACTTGTGTTCTTATTGGCAGGGAGGAGTTTTTGGTCCCCCATGTTGTCCTTCAGAAAGCAAGTTGTTCCCTGAGAATATAGCATATTCTATTGACTTAAACTAGGACAAGGTCACAGGTAAATGTTTTTAAAAGAAAGCATATGGGGTCAGCACAGTAGGCCCTGTCTATAGACTTTTCCCTTTAATGTTCCCACCACTCCCATATGTCTTTTACCTATCACTTACACTGAAACTTCCCAACTTCAGATTGTCACTTACCATAGAAATATATTTTTCCTCAACAGCCTTTATTATTGAATTTATATGCAATTTTATCAGCAAGCTTCAGATAATTTAAAGGTATAGAATTAAATCTCCATTAGTGAGCCAGTGCTAAAGATATTTATCAAAAACTGTCACATTTATTTTTGTTACTGTCCATTGATAAAGTACATTTCTTTTCATATTCAGGTTATTTATGTACTTCAACCAACTTATTTATTTATAATCCAGGAAGAAAGCAGGATATTTCAGGATGGTGGGGTCTATTGGGGCAATATTTCTCTTCAGTATTCATCAATTAATAGTGCCTAAGGATTTGGAAAACAGTGAATTTAAACTATAATTGGTAGTCGTCTGAAATGAAAATTTAATTTACCTGAGTAATGTTAACTGATACACAGATACACATTTGACCCTTTATAATTATCTCAAATTCTTACATATTAAATTTGAATTTTCATTTCTTACATGCTTCTCTCTGAAACACAACTCTTTTTGAAACCAAAGTAGTAGCCTATTCCTTATGTAATACTGGGAATGGTTCATTGCCTAAAATTACTTTTGACATTTGCCAATAGCTTTTATATAAAAGTGAAAGTATTTCTTTATTTACTTATTTATTTAAATAAATGATTTATGGTTTATTTCAGATTGATTCATGATTTAAGCTCATTTAGGCTAACTTTTTGGTGTTTCATAGTATTGAGCTATGCTTGAGTAAGATTCATGGCTTACATTCATCAAAGTCTTTTTAAACATATATAAACAAGCTGATTCTAAAATTTACATGGAAAGGCAAAGAAGCTAAAAGAACTAAAACACATTTGAAAAATAATAAAAAATAAACAAGTCACACTACTTGATTTTAAGGCTTATGTGTTGTTAAGGATGTGATCATAATATGGGCTTAATATTTTCTATTATTTAGAGTATTCAATGAGGATGCTGTTATGGTTTGGATATAAGGTGTTCCCCCAAATCTTCCTATGTTAATGCAAGATTTTTGGAGGTGAAATGATTGAATTGGGAGAACTATAACCTACTCAATCCATCCTAGTTTAAATTACTTAGGTGGTAATTATAGGCAAATGGAGCATGGCTGGAGGACACTGGTCCATGGAGATTTGCCATGTTCTGAAGAGCTTCCCTCTGCCACCATGCTCTTCTGCCATGATATGCTGCCTCACTTTGGGTCCAAAACAATGGAGTTAGCCTACCATGAACTATATCTCTGAAACTATGAGCCATAATAAACTTTTCTTTCTCTAAGTTAATCTTGTCATGTATTTTGGCCACAGCAATGCGAAGCTGAATAAAGCAGATCCCTACTATATACATATTTAATTAAACTATATTATTTTGATATATTTAAATTCATTATGTTACTGAAGTTGTTCAGGTGGAAGTATAAGTGGCTTTACTCAGAGTCCTAACTGGCAGAGGAATCACTTTATTGATTTATTAATCACTTTATTAATCAATTTTTCTGGGTTAATAATTAATCAATAATTCTGGGTTAAAATGCTGCATAACTATTATTAAATGTACCACTTATTATGAATCCGTCTTTCTAAAACTATATACAGATTTTGTGAGTGGAGAAATGTTTAGACTAAATGACATTTTTAATTTGAATAATGAAGAGGATTAAAATAGAGTAAATCCTTTGTCTATAATCCTTTATAGATGACTATTTTTTCCTTTTAAATAATAATGTAAAACAGTGCTGTTTTAGTTTCAGAAGCATGGTAGAATTTAAAATTGTTTTCTTACCTATTTTAAAAAAGCTTTCCCTTGCTTTTAAAGTACTTTCTCCCTAATTTTCATATGCCACTTATAATATGAACATATCAAGAGAGTAAAGTCAGAATAACTTTTCGGTGCCTCAATCAGAAGCAAATGTGAAATGTTCAACTTTTTCATTATGAGAAAGGTAAAATATACTTTATTTCAAATGACTAACAAAATTGAAGAATTGTGCCTACCTGTTTCTTTTAGAATGACTGCTATCAATTCATTTTGCACGAACTGTTATTAATATATAAACATTAAATATGAGGAAATATATTTGATAATAATATTACATTCAATAATCCCTAATTCTCTGATTTGTAAGTATGGTTATGGCATGCATAATTTTATTGTTTGTGTGGAATAGTGATTAGATTTATTAACCAGAAATAACTGGGACCAGATTTTCCCTACACTGTGAAACAATGAAGAGAAAGAGTGAGACAGTGAGAATATATGAAATGATATTTTTCTGAGCTGTGAACATCACTAACAATGATCCCTGGAAAAGAGATTTCAGATTTGATTATTCTGAAACTACCATAGACTTTCTCTCTTTGACTTTAGTATAGATTTATTTTCCTTTATCACTAGTTTAATTTTAACATATTATATGGTATCAACCATTTTACTTTTCTTCATCAAATTTTAAAAATTTAACTCAATTTCCTCATGCAACATGATTTTATATGTCATGCCATTAAATTAAATTAATTTTGTATGCCTATTTTTCTAGTTGGGGCAATAAAATCACCTTTAATTTTAAATTGACTATTTGACGTCATGCCTTTTTTTCTCACATTGAGAAAACAGGCATTAGAACATGACATAATGAAACAATGCTAGTTCTCTTTAAAAATGCATAAGCTTCTATTATGTATATGTCTTTATGTCCTATTCCCAAAAGGAGAACAATATGCATGAATAAATATTGTCTCTTAACTAAAGTTGCTACAACTTCCTTTTAATATCTGAAGGTTGGAGGAGTCAAAGTAGCCTCAAATTTCTAAATTGGAACCTTCATGTTTTCACAAGATCCACCCTCACATGCATATCTTCAGTTTTAAAAAAGCGCTTGAAAATGTATACATCTGCCCAAGTTGAAATAACAGGGACCAGGTTTTCCCTACACTGTGAAACAATGAAGAGAAAGAGCGAGACAGCAAGAATATATGAAATGATATTTTTTTGAGCTGTGAACATCACTAACAATGATCCCTGAAAAACATGGAGGTAAACCTAAGATTGCCACAGTTTACAATCTTTTTGTTTGTGGTGATGCTAGGTATTGAACCCAGGGACTCAGGCCTGCTAAGCAAGTGCTCTATCATTAAACTGTATCTCCAGCCCTCATAGTTTATAAACATGAAGGAGTTGTCACAACACAATGTAGAACTCCCTGAATTGAAGAGACAGAGATGAGAATCTGAAAAGACCATGATTTCTAGAGTTTTGGGGACAGAGTATTAAAAATAAAATAACTACATATAAAGGAAACTCTGGGGGTTAATAGGTGTCCCATAGTTATACATCATTTACTAATCAGTGTATATGTGGAGAAACCATCTGAAAACAGTTAAAAAATCATTAGTATTGTAGAATAGTTTTCAGTGCTTACACAAGAATGGGAATAATATTTGTTTTTATGAGCCTATCAAGAAAAAAAATGTACTTCTAGGGTACTGAGAAAACTATATAGTAAAGTGTTTCTCAATAGAAAGTAATAAGACCAAGGCAGAACATCTGGACTAAAGTCTTCACAGTACATGATTCCTACTATATGACATTCTGAAAAAGTAGCAAAGACTTTCTAAGTAACTTAAATTTATACCAGAGAATTTTTTTGTTTTTATACCTTTATTTTATTTATTTATTTTTATGTGGTGCTGAGGATTGAACCTGGGACCTCGCTTGTGCTAGGTGAGCACTCTACTACTGAGTCATAACCCCAGCCCCAGCAGAGAAAATTTTGATGATATTTATAGAAATATAAAAATACCCAGAAGCTAAGACACTAAAATTCACAATGAATGACATGAAAACTAAGAGTACTGAGCATATAAACAAACAAGTAAACATTGCCTATGATGAGAATGATCAGTAAACACTGACCCAGAGTATAAATGTTACATTATAAAAGGCTATCCTCCCTCCACCAAACAAAAAACAAAAAAGGAACAAATAAAAAATAATTGATAGGTTATATGGTTACCTTACATTTTGGAGTTTGAAGAACTGTAGCCTTTTTTTGAGAGTATTTTATATTCCCACTATCAGTGTATGAGTATTTTCAGAAATTATCAATAATATTAAAGCATTGAAAACAAATGACTCATGAAGTCACAAAAAGAGATGGAAGAAACCTAAATTCATACTAAATGAAAAAAGTCAATATGAAAGGCTACACAGTACATGATTCCTACTATATGACATTATGGAAAAGGTAAAGCTATGGAGACAGAAAAAAAGTCAATGGTTGCCATAGGTTGAGTAGGTAGAGAATAAATAGATGAAATATTGGCAGTAGAAAGAAAAGGTGGGGCTTGGAGAATTGTTAAATTAGTGAAACTAATCTGTAAATAATATAATGATGGATATATGTCTTTATATATTTCTCTAAACCCATAAAATGTACAGCACCAACATTGAACCATAATATAAACTCTGAACTTCAGGTGAGATTGATGTGTCAATGTAGGTTCATCGATTACAACAAATGTTCAACTCTAATGGAGAAAATTGATTATGGAAGAGACAATGCATGTAGGGAGGTAGTGAATGTACTGGAAATCTCTGTACCTTTCTCTCAACTTTGATTTGAGCCTAAAACTGTTCTAAAATAGAGTCTATTAAAAAATTTAATGTATTTACCACATTGTAAAAACCAAAAAAGTAAAATCACATGAGCATCATAACAAATGGAAAAAAATCATTTGATAAAATCACCATACAATACTCATAAAAATTCTTAGCAAAATAAGAATAGAAAAGAAATACCACAACCAAATATAGAACACTTATGAAAAACCTACCATTAATATAAAAATGGTAAAAAATTGACTGATTTCCCTTGAATATGAAGAACAACAGCAATTATTAAGCTACAATTTTATTAGAAATTAACTGTGTAAAAAAAAATTAAAAAAAAGAAATTAACTGTGTAATCTTTTGACATCTGGCATTTGAAAAGGGAATTAACAGTCCTGACATAGTTAGAGGGAAACATAAAAATTTTAATAATTCTAATACTCCACATTTTTACAGACTAAAGAAATAGATAACACCAATAAGCCACAGGCTTATTTCCACTGTTTCATATAACAATAAAAAAATCTCATATAATTGGTGAAAACCATCTATGATTTCAATTTACTTCTGTTTTTCTACTTTCAGAGGTGCATATCCCAAAGCTATATCTTTTTTAATATGTTTTTTAGTTGTCAATGGATATTTATTTATTTATATGTCATGCTGAGGATTGAACCCAGGGCTTCAAACATGCCAGGCAAATGCTCTACCACTGAGCCGCAACTCCAGTTCCCTAAAGCTGTATCTTGTTCTTAATGGGGGGTGGGGGAGTTCTCTTGTTCTGTACTTAATATTAGAACTAAAACAGCTTTTCCCTTTTATACCATTAGACTTCCTTGATCTCATCCTGCTAAAATTAGGGTTAACTACTTCTCACACAAAAGAGAAAATTGAAAATATTATGTGAAGTACGTAAAACTAACTGGATTTTATTGGTAAGAAACAAGTGGCTTACACAGAAATAAGTGGCTTAGTTTGAAATTTTAATAAGAACAGTTTTGGGTGTGGTTAGAATTCATTACATTTGCTGATATTCCACAAAAACAGAGCTACATCAAAACTGTTGTGATGAAAGCTAGTGGCACATCAAAAGTTGTTTAAAGTGCATGTATCTGACCTCACACAATAGGAATAGTCACAAAAATTATACATAAATCATGTTTTGAAAATTAAGACACATAAAATACATAAAGTAATTTTTCAGATGAATAATGTAGTGCATCATTATGTAACATCAAATAATCCTTTGATATTTCCTCCTTTCCCTTGGATTTTTATTTCCAAGCTGTGTCTGTAGAAAACAGGTTGGAAGGGAAATTTTCTATAGGATGAAAATTAAAATATTTTATTTTATAAAATTATGCTATTTGCAGGAAAATGTATGGAACTTGAGACCATTATGTTAAATGAAGTAAGCCAAACTCAGAAGGTCACAGTGATATGTGCTTTCTTTCATTTGTGGAAGATAGAGAGGAAAATGAAAAAGAAAGTTGGGAGGAGAGCTCATGAAAATCAAAGGGATATCAATAGAATAGAGGAAAGAGACCAGGGAATGGACGGAAGAAAGTATAAGGAAGTGATATTGGCCAAATTATGTTACATTGTATGCATGTATGAATATGTAACAACAAATCCCATCTTATCTACAACTATAATATACCAATAAAAATGTGGGGAAAATAAAATAAAATAATTTACTTTAGCTCATTCTTCAAAATTCTTCAGTAATAGTCAAAGATTATATATAGGTTTCCTTTGAAATATATTTACACATTTAAGAAAAGTATGTAATGTAAAAATAGGTTATTTATGATAATGTTATCATTAGTTGACAGAAAATAATTCTTTTGTGAAACTTATTTTAAAGACATTTCATACTATTAAAATATAGTTTTCAAAACACATCAAATACATTAATCCATTAAGTGTGATTACATTAATAATTAGGACAAAACTATCACATGACATATAGTAGTATAACATTAGGCATATAATATTCTTCTCTGAAAGGCTTTATATTAACTGCTTGCAATTGCAGTTATCTCACTTTTTTTCCTCCAAGTTTTCATAGACATCATGTGTATCTTCTTAAATATCAGAATGATGTCATTGTTTTCATATATTTTGGAAATCATATACTGCTCAGAGCGAAAAATAATCTCTGAAAATTTAGATTAACGAAAAATACTTTCCAGGTATGAGATGAAAGCTCTGTGAAGTGACTAGTTTTATTTCCACTATATAATCCTTCAGAACTAAATCTCTAAACCCTCTCTAAAATACACCACTAAATAGTGCGAAAGTATTAGAATGCTATGCCAATTTGTTTTGCTAATGTGGTGACAGTCAAAACTGAAAGAATAAGATTTTATGATGTCAAGAATAAAAGTAACTCTAGCTTTATAATTAAAGTCAATGATAACCTTAAATTAATTCCTAAATTATAGGGCCTCTTTAGTCCTAAAATATAAAGGCCACTTTTGTTGCATATGATGAATTAGAGGTATAATTTTTTATATCTTAAACTTGAAAGAATGAAATTCTCAATCCTAAATATCTTCTTAAGTTAGAAGACAGATGCATTATAATAAGTCTCTGAGATTATTAAGAACAAAATATTTTCTAGCATTCTAAAAATCTAGCCTATCTGCAGAATTATATGATAAATATCATGTTTAAAATAATAACAAATATGAAAAATAACAAACTTATACTTATGATACAAAGAATAATCAGGCTTTTATGAGAACTAAAAATTGTGTTCTAAGCTTATATAATTATAGGGTTAGTTTAAACTTTTAACTGTTTGTAAATTTATATGTATTTTTAAATATGACCCACTGTAATATGAACCAGTAATTCACATAGCTAGAAATTTTTAGGATGTAGGTGCTGTAAACATGTAATTTTGCAGGGGCGGGTATTGAGAATTGAACTCAGGGGCACTCGACCACTGATCCACATCACCAGCCCTACTTTGTATTTTATTTAGAGACAGGGTTTCACTGAGTTGCTTAGCACCTGGCTGTTGCTGAGGCTAGCTTTGAACTCTCAATTCTCCTGTCTCAGCCTTCTCCCCACTGGAATTAGAGGCATATACCACTGTGCCAATCAACATGTAATATTTTTAATAGAGACACATAGAAATGAAAATATAAGTAAGACTTTATATGCACACATATACACACACTCATGCTAAATCCTCTTTGTGGTAAAACTGAATACTCTGATCTATTTCATTTAGTAAACTAAGATATATTTTGGTATTTTCTATTGATTATACTCTTCACAATACTACTTTTCATATAGATACTATTGTTATACCCATTTCACAGATATGGAGAAATAAGTAGGTTGAATTACTGTCTCCATTTCACATATCTATGAGGCATTTTGAAAGAATATTTATTTTGGCTCAAGTAGTTATTAAACTTTGCTTTTTTTACACTCCTGTTGTTGGGGATTTAATAATTTCCCCTTTCAGCATTATACTGTTAAAGTATTGACATTGAAGAAGCTTTGTCAGTAACATAATCTTATTCATAACCCATACTTTGAACTGCAAAATGTTGCAATCCAACAAGTTAATTAAAAAGCACTGTTTGTGAAATGAATCTGACACACCTTTCCAATGTACATTTATAAATATACTACAGTGAATCTCACCAACATATCCACAAGACACTGCTTTTATTTTGAAAATGTAAATAAATAAATAAATAATATCATTAGAGGAGGGGCAAGAATCAGGAGAAGTAGGACTGGATAAGTATGGGGAAGTATTGGGGACTGAATTAAAATATAACATATCTCATGCATTTATGTCAAAATAAATTCAAATGTATAACTGTTATGAATCATTTATAAAAAAAACATGTTTTATTGTAAGCATTGTTAATGACCATAAAAAATATAAGGAAACTGTCAACTGTGCTTAGGGTTTGGATTTGGATTTTGAATTTGGATATTCAGATTTGGATTCAAGCCTGTTTCCTTTTTATATATTTTGCTATTTAAAATATTAAACTAGGAAAGATTTGGGATATCTTTAAGTGAAGTACAGGTTGAAGTAATGTATATTTTAAAATTTAGCAATGATTTGCATTTTACATTTTGTTCACTCTGATTTTTGTTGTCTTTGTTCAATTTTCATTTTTTTTTCTTTTGCATTTATCCACTTTAGTTATTCAAATTTTCCACATTTATGAAGACAAGTCATAAGGTATACTCTTTGGTGTTTAAACCACAGTACATGACTCTATATATTTTGAGTGAAGAGCCTGTAATTTAATTCTGAAACATGTATTGTATAGGTATCCATAGAGAACAAAAGACCTCAGGTTCACAAGCATAAGGAAGATTCTGAGTAATCAACCGCGGGGTGCTGCTGCGATAAAACTTGTGCTATTAAAGAATGCTCCAGGAAATTCTGTACTCAGATTAGGACTTCCTACAAAATTTTTGACATGTATCCATGCACTTGAGTGTGTAACTAGGGAAAAGTGTATATGTAGGGTGTAGACATCTAAAATATCTTGATACCTAATTTACAGAAATGATCCTTTTCAACTTCACCCAGGTGAAAATCTTGATGTAAATGAGATACAAGACACAGAAGGTAAGAAGTTGTTACCACTGGTTACTGGTAACAAATTTTGCTTCCCAGATGTTGAAGTTTGAATACCAGAGAAGCACCCAGCCAAGTATAGAAGGCAAGTTTTATTTAAAGTATAGTACTACAGGCTATACTTCCTCCTGTGAGGAAGAAGGCGGCCATAGCTGGTATTCAAAGAAGCAGGAGTGTCCTGCCTCTTTTATACATCTTAGATTCTCTTGTTCTCCTGCCCTCTTCCCCCTTATCTTGATCCTTCCTTTCCTCATCCAATGTACAAGACCAGTGCTCCTGGGATATGCTGGTGGGATGGCCAAAAAGTGAGAAGCAGATGGGCTGGAAGGGCCAAAGGTGGAGTGATCCCAGGCAGGAAGGGAGAGGCAGCCAAAGAGGTGCTTCATTAACAGCTTTTAGGAAGAACTGGGAAGGCAAGTAACCTTGGTAATGGAAGGAAGGGAGGATTCTGGAGGCATTAACATTTCAATCACCTAGAGGAAGTCTCCAACCAGACCCAAATTAGTTTTTATTTCACCTATCCAACTATCATCTATCTACACTAACTGCCTGTCCTTAATTCTTGCTTCAAAGCAATTTAAGAATAGTAAGTACAGAAGTCATTTATTTCTCTGGATTCACATTTTGGGAACATATGTGCACTTGCATGATGTGTTTTGCATAAATACACTATAGGCAAAATGTCATTATTTTTAAATATACACTTAGTAGTTGTAGGGAGTTTTATGTTTGATACTCTTAAATTCTATATGGTTATTTTAGATATAACTGATTTAATTTCACAATTAAATCGTAATACAATTTGCAGTTTAAGATTTAAAAGAAAAAAATAGGAAGCAGGAAGTGCTTATAAAGATCTTTTTTTCCTCAAGGAGCTACAGGGTAGGACTTATTCTTAGGAATTCCTTCCTCTACTGCTCTCTTGTGGGCATATAGAGTGATTTTGCCCCAGTTCTTGCATGGGAAATGAACAAAAATCAGTGACTGTTGTCTTTTCCAATTTGCTGTTGGTGTGTGGGATATGGCTGCCTTAAACCATATTCTCTCTGGGTATACTCTTCTAGTAACTTAGGCAGCATTCTCATATCCTCCTGATTGCTCAAACTTCTGGGAATCAGAAGGCAATCTTGTTTCTATGTCTAAAATCAGACCCAGTCACAAGGATGGAAGTGCCTTCTAGGTGTTCTGTTATGAGCAGTTCTACTCCACCCATGTCACCTTCCTACTCTAGGCTCCTGAGGCCCCAGATATGTTTAAAATTTTAATGTCTAGCATTATTTGTTATAGGATGTTATATTGAAGTCTAAAGTACATGGAGGGGGTAGTAAGAAAGCATTATGACATATGAGGATTATCTCAATGAAAATTCTTGCAAAGATGAGCTCAAGTAATGGCAGCTTAAAAAGTACAGGGGAAGACTAAAAGAGCTGATTCATAGTTAATCTGCTAACAATTTTCAAGCATTTTTTAGGAAGGCAGATGTAGAGGGAAAATCTTACAAGAGAAAATACTGTGGGTTACAAAAGTAACTGTGAGAATCATATTATTATAGGCTAAAGCATTGGGAATTTGCATCTGATCATTATAAAATAAAGATTAATAACCAGGAAAAAACCCAGCAACATGACAAGAGTTTGGTGGAATGGGATAATACTTTATTGGAAGTCAAATACTGAGAATTCAAATCCAATACTGTGTTTATAACCTGTGTGACTGTGAATAAATCTTCAGCTTGTAGAACTTGGCTTTTTTTTCTTCTGTGAAATGAGGTTATGTTAGATGTTCTTTAAAATCCATTCCAGATATATTTTAATGATTTTATGTTTGTGAATTTAACCAGAAAAAGACCATATGTAATAAATTGATATTATAAAAGTTCCAAAGAGGAAAAAACAAGAAAACATAGAAGTCAAGCATGTATTTAGAAACAGGTAGAATTTAAACTAAGTAGATCATATAGTTGCTTAAAAAGCTGAGATTTTTACAAGCAGTCAGAAAAAGGTGGACAAAATTGAGAATTCTAGTAGGAAATATAAGGGACTAAGTAAGAACAAGGGAATTGTTTGTAGGTGGGCCAATAAAGAGACTAATCCAGAGTTAAAAATGATTCATCAGATCGGGATCATGTGCGTTAAGAATTCATTCTAGCATAAATTCTCACAGAATGAGTTTTAAGACCAAAATACATTTCAAAGCACAAAATACTTTAAAAACATTGAGTCATGAAGTGGAATATTTTGCTTTCTTTATTAGATTTAAGCTCCATGTGATTATTTTCTGCTTTGCTCCTTCTGAATTTCTAGCATTTAGACTATTGGTTGGAATATGAATATGTTTTGCCCGTGTTCAAGTTTGCTTTCGATCAGTCAGAATTGATTTTCACATCTTGAAAAATGGGATATTGTACATTAAAGGAGCCTTGTAAAATCACTCCCATGCATTGAGACATAAGAAAGATACAATTTCTATGAGCAACATTATTATTTTTTCAAAAGGAGAACTAGACATTTTTGTAGTTTTTCAGCTGAAGGCATTTATGACTATATTCTAAGTATTAGTAAATAATGGATCTTCATTTTTCAAGTAGAAATTGTAGCTAGCCATCCATGGTTTATTTTTTTTTCAGGACACTATTTTAAATGGGAGTGTACCTACACTATGAAACAACCTCTGCTACTAGAATGAAAGCTATTTGAAAGTCAGCATACTACAACTGCTGTTTGCTATAGAACACTGTGGAAGAGTACTATTTGAAGCAGTTTGAAACAGCAGGACAGCAGTTCTATTGATAGTAACAGAATTTGTGTGGCCTTCACATTCTGCAGCCCTGGAAAGTAGTCTTTTTATTCTTCCATGTGATTTTTAAAGCTACAGTTATAATATGTAAGCATTCATAAGAGATCTAGATAGTGTTTTCATACCCATCACTATTAAGAATGAAAGGGTAGACATTCTTTGACCATTGTTTAGCATGATAGATGGTTTCTAAAATTGGGAGTTCTATGTATTCATTTTCCATTTTAAAGAAATGTTATCCATGTTGAATTTTTTGTTCCTGGTATGTGAAATATTAAAATTCCCTGAAATTCAATTTTAGCAAAACATAATTTCCAGAGAAAGCAATGTGACTCCTGATTCCCAGGAGTTTTTCATAACTGTCCCTGTCAAAAAATTGTATAATAAACAATAAATCAAAATTCATGATTTATTTTTCTCATTGAGGTAATGAAACCATGGAGAAAATGACATTTTCTGATAATTTTAAGCTAAGGATATGGAAATTTCTTATGTTTTTATTATTAAAGAAGATAAGTTATCCATCAGCACTGGTGGGAAAGAATGATTCCAGTTTCTCTATTAGAAGTCCTTCAAGGAAGTTGAACTAGCAATCGCCAGGCCTACTTGTTGGTATGGATGCTATTATGGCACTTTTATGGATGTTGTAACTGGTTCTTCCACATCTTTTGCTGATAATCTTCAGAGTTGGATGCCAAAAATAAAACTACCCTAAGCTCCCCAACATTCTCTACCTCTTTTCCATTCCTTTCTATAGGAAGGAAACAGGCATTATGGAAAGTAATACTGTAGCAAATTTTCCTGAATATCCATCTCATATGAAAAATATATACTGAAAATACACTTTAAAATGACTGTTGCTTTCATGTTTACATATAACTACAAAACAGATGAATTAGACATTTACTGTATGTTAGAATTTGACAATGGATGATTTTTAATCAGTAGTCCTTTCAGTGTAAAAATAATAGCACCTCCTCCTGTTCTACTTTGAGACATAATGTTTGAGGTAAATTGAAGATAAGCAGTTTTATGATTTTTTCTTAACTTTTAAAATTCAGCAACAAGCAATATCTTTTTTTTCTTCCTTTTCTGTAGTCAGTTTGAACAGGTTTTTTTTTGTTTGTTTTTACTGAAAAGAAGTCACCATTTGTAAACTTTGAAAAAATATTAAACAATCAAAGAAGGAATAAAGCTAGGATATAATAGCTTTTGTAATATGTTGTTTGTATAACTATATTGGAATGGGAAAACATGTCTGCTTTGGGATATAACAACCACTAGAGAATCTAATCACAATCTATGTTGAAGAAATGCAGAGGGACTTTTTGAAATTGAAGATATGGTAATTAAATAATTACCAGGCTACCTCAGTTACATTTCGGCCCTTGCTATTTCAATGCAAGCTGGCACAGCAGGGAAAGTTTGGAAATTCAGCATCTACCAATAATTTCTTGTAATTGTTTATTCTCATGAAGGTTTTAACTACAAATTTTCTTCTATGTATGAAATTTAGACATACATTTTAGTATATTACCTTTATTTTTTACTTTTCTAAAACTACATCATGAATCCTGATCATTGTATACTGATTTAATATTCTCTAATTAGACTGGGAAGCTGGTAAAAACTGATTGTTTGATTGTTGATTCTTGAAAGGGGAGTCTAGAAATCAGGTTGTTTCTTATGAAGTTTCTATGTTTAGCACTGATTTACTATGAGACATGTTGGCATCTCCAAGAACATAAGATTGATGTCAATTATATATATGAATTGCAGCATTACAGTAGAAGTGATGGTTTTGGAATATATTTTAGCTTTCAATTCTGACATACTTTGAAATTGATAATAGAAAATATTGGGAAAAAATTCCAATAAGTAAGGCCTTTGAACAAACTGGCACAGTTCCAACTACATAATAAATTTTGACTAGCCATTGATAGTATCTATATAAAAAATTACAGGTACATATAAGGCCTTTCTCTTTTCTGTCTGAAATAAAGAAGTCTAACTTCTAGTTAAAAATGTAAAAATTTCACAATATATGTTTCTTTATCATCTGTTTTTCAAGCTTTATTGATGTATAATTAACAAAATCATATATATTTCAAGTATAGAACTTTATGATTTGATAAAAATATACATTATGAAATGATTACAACATTAAGTTAATGCATCCATTACCTTAAATGGTGCCCTTTCCTTTTTAATGAGAACTCTTCAAATATTATTTTTAAAACAAATTTCAAGGATATAGGACAAATATTGTTAACTATAATCACCATTCTGTACATGAACTTTTTAGAACATGTTTGCCTTATAAATAAAAATTCATAACTTTTGACCACAATCTCCCTTTTTCTCTCTCACTACCCAGCCCTGGTCAATAACCATTCTACTCTATTTTTATAAGTCTGGCTTTATTGTTTTTTTTTAATTTTCAATATAAAGTGATCTCAAAAAGTATTTGTCTTTCTCTTTCTGGTTTATTTCAATTAACGTAATTCCCTCCAGGTCCATCCATGTCATTGCAAAGAGCAAGATTTTTCTCTTTTATTATGGCTGAAAAAACATTTCATCATAAACTAAATTTTATTTATCCATTTTTCTAGCAATAGATGCTTAGGTTGTTTCTATACCTTAGCTGTTGTGAATAGTGCTGCAATGAACATGGAAGTACAGATATATCTGACATAATGATTTCATTTGCTTTGGATGTATACCTGGAAGTGGTGTTGCTGGATCACAGGATGAGTTATTTTAATTTTTTGAGGAAACTCCATGCCGTTTTCCATAATGGCTGTGCCAGTTTTCATTCCCAGTGACGAGTATGCAAGTGCTCCTTTGTCTTTACATGATTATGAATGCTTGTTACCTTTTAACTTTTTGATAATGGCTATCCTTGCAGATATGAGGTGATAATTTACTATAGTTCTAATTCACATTCTCTGATAATTTGTAAAGATGACCACCTTTTCATGTCACTTGTATATTTTCTTTAGAAAAAATATCTATTCAGGTCTTTTGCCCATTTTTATTCACTTTTTTTTGTTTTGTTATTGAGTTATATTAATTTCTTATATATTTTAGATAATGACTCCCATCAGATATATGGTTTGAAAACATTTTTCTTTCATATTCTAGGTTGCCTTTTCATTTTGCTTAATATTTCTTTTATTGTGCAGAAGCTTCTTAGTTTAATATAGTTTCACTTGTTTATTTTTGCTTTTGTTGACTGTGCTTTTGAGGTCTCACCTCCCCCAAAGAAATATTTGTGAAGAACATTGCCAAGTAGCTAAGTCTTTAATCCATTTGGAGTTTATTTTTGCATGTGGTGTGAGATCATGGGCAAGTTTCAATTTTTTTTTTTTATAGCTGGCACCATGGCTTGTGCCTGTAATCTTTTTTTTTTAAGGTGTAGATGGACACAACAAAAACACAATGCCTTTATTTTTATGTGGTACTAAGGATCGAACCCGGATCCCACTGGTGCTAGGCGAGCTCTCTACTGTTGAGCCATAATACCAGCCCAACAAGTTTCAATTTTTGTGCATATAAATACAGTTCTCCCAATACTATTTATTGAAAAGACTGTCATTTGTCCATTATGTATTCTTGGTGCCCTTATCAAAGAGTAGTTCAGTGTATATATGCAAGTATATTTCTGTGCTCTCTATTCAGATCCATTGGTCTATGTATCTGTTATTAATGCCAATACCACTTGTTTTGATTAATATAGCTTTGGAATATACTTTAAAATCACAAAGTATGATGTTTCCAGGTTTGTAATCATAGACCAATATACCTGAGTGACATAGATAAAAAAGTTTTCGGTCTGGGGCTGTGGCTCAGCAGTAGCGCACTTGCCTGGCATGTGTGAGGCACTGGGTTTTATTCTCAGCATCATATAAAATAAATAAAGGACTATCAACAACTAAAACAATTTTTTTTTAAATTTTCAACAAAATACTTGCAAACTGAATTCAACTACACATTAAGAGGACAGACAAGAGGAATGAAGGTAAGGGGATAACAAAACAAAAGACAGTGCAATGAATCTGACCTAATTTTTTGCACATATATGAATACACTACAGTGAATCTCACCATCCTGTACATACACAAGACTGGGGTCCTAATTAGAATAAGATATATTACATGCTTGTATAATTTTATCAAAATGGACTCTACTGTCATGTATTACTAAAAAGAATCAATAAAATTTAAAAAAAAAGACAATCATACACCATGATCAAATAGAATTTATCCCTGGGATGCAAACTTGGTTTAACATATACAAATCTCTAAATATGATAGATACTATTAAGAGAATGGAGGATATAAATCATATCACCCTCTTAATAAATGCAGAAATAGCATTTGTTAATATTCAACATTCTTCCATGATAAAAACTCTCAAAAACATAGGTATAAAATATACTTCAACATAATGAAGGTCATATATGATAAGCAAACAGCTCGCAGCATATTCCACAGTGAAAGTAGAAGGTTTCTAAGATCAGGAAAAAGAAAAAGATGCTTACTTTCCCCACTTCTATTCAACATAGTATTGGGAGTCCTAGCCACAGCAATTCTGTGAGAAAAAGTAATGAAAAGTATCCAAACTTAAAAGGAAGAAGTAAAATTTTCTTTCTGCAAATAACATGTTCTTTTATACAAAAACCCAAAGACTAACAAAAATGAATTCAGTAAATTTATTTGATACAAAATGTACATTGAAAAATCAGTTGCATTTTTATTTACTAACAAAGAAATTCCTGCAAAAAATTAAGAAAAAATGTCATTTAAAATATCATCTCAAAGGACAAATTTTATGAATAAATTTATCTGGTGACATGAATATATATGCATTGGGAACTAAGATATCAATGAAAGAAACTAGAAGAGACACAAGTAAATGGTATGATGACTTGTATTCTTGAACTGAAAGAATTAATTTTTTCAAAATATCCATATTACACAAGGCATTTTATAGGTTCAATATAATCCATATGAAAATTTTAATGAAAATTTTCACAGAAATAGTGGAAAACAATCATAAAATATATGTGGAACTTCAAAACAAAACAAGACCCTGTGTCAAAATTCAAAAGGGCTGTGTAACTTAGTGGTAAAGTGTCCCTGGGTTCAACCCCCTGTACAAAATAAAAAATCATACTTTTTGAAATTTAATATTGTTTTACATTGTCTTTTATATTTGAACATACTTTTGCTGACGTGTGGTTTTGTCTTCCAAACCTTTCTCCGTCAGCAGACCTTACATGTGCTTTCTTTAGAGAACTAAAAGATTGTACTAAATAATACTATATCTTTTATCTCTGACACCCTGGCTTAGCAACTGGCAATATGAGATGATCTATAATGACTAGTTTACAGGCTTAGACCCTTGGTATCTTCAGTAGAGAACTCTCAAGAACAGAAGAAATAATAAAGGCATGCTTGAATTTAGTTTAAAACGCGCCAAATCTTGCTGCTGTTTGTGGGTCACTGAGTTTCCAACTTTCTTAGATATTTTTACCTCACCGGGACAGATACCAAATTTGTAATATCTTTAAAGTTGTAATGATGCATGAAAAAGAGAAGTATTGTATTTACTTTGTTCTCACTAGTTTAAAATGTATTCAGTTATTTTTATGAATAGAAAATAGATTTAGTTATTGCAAATAGAAGAAATGACTAAAGATAAAAATTTATAACAATCTTCTATTTTGACAAGTTTTAATAAGAGTAGGATATAATATAAATAGTGAGAAAGAATAATATGGAGTGTTCAGCAAAATTATAATGGCTAACATGATTATTCTTAATTTCATTCTGTTTGTAAGAGTAGGCTACATTTTAGAGCACAGAGGTATAGAAATAAAAAATAGTTCATTCACACAGTTTATCATTTTTTTTTCCTTTGGTACTGGGGATTGAACCCAAGGAATGCTTTAGCACTGGACTACGTCCCTAGCCCTTTCTTTTTTATTTGAGGCAGTATCTTATTAAGTTTCTGAGGGTCTTGCTAAATTTCTGAGGCTGGCCTTGAACTTATGATCCTCTTGTCCATTCTCCTGAGTTACTGGGATTACAGGTGAGTGCCACAGTGTCTGGCTGCAGATTATCATTCTTGCATATCAAGCATGCTAATGTATCCTTGCAAACTCAGTTTTTGATAGTGACTTCTTTTCTCTCTGCATTCATAGGCAAAATAACAATTATTGGTGTGTTCATCATATTTGCAGTTCCCCAAACTAGCTTTGTTGAAGACAGGCATTATGTGACACACTTTTGAGTTAAACTGAATTTATAGTTAACTAAGCAAGGGTCCAGATGATTAAATGACTTGACACAGAACACAGTTTTAGAACTCTTAGAACCTGATTTATTTGCCCCAGTTTAGAATGATTCTCAGTCAACTTTTCTTTGTTTTAATAAAAAACTGCTTAAATTAATAAAGTTCTTCCAGCAATTGTTATTATGTCTTTGAGAAGTTAAATACATTGTTTTACTAAAGAAGAGAATGTTATAAAAATTGTAACTTTCCTCTAATTTTTAGAGGAAGGCATGATGAGTAGATGTTTATGATGGCGAATTAGCTTAGAATATTATTGTCTAGAATGTAGAGGAAATGATACTTTCAGAGTTCATCATATTTTTTGTTGGTTTTGACAGTTTGTCCTATGAAGAGAAATTAAATTTAAGGGATAGGTATTGGAAGGAACTTCTTTTTCTATTATTTTTTCTCCTTTTTTCTTTGTTTTCTCAGATACCTGTGTTTGATTAGAAGGCTGTTCATAGTCTGTGTAAGAATGCTGTGTGTAAAGGAGATAAGAAATATTTCATTGTCTCATAGTGAAGTTTTTAGCATTACCACAGAATTAACACGTGAAAAAGAGGTAGAAAACCTTAGCAATATGACATGAGTAAGCATGAGTACTTTATTCCATTATCCCTATCTAGAAAGATCAGTATTTAGCCTATTGAAAACTATGTCAACAATTACTACTCAGTATTTCCCTCTTTTATGTTTTGGTTTGTCTTTTCATTTATTTATATATTTATTTTAGTTGTAGATGAGAACAATACTTTTATTTATTATTTATGTGGTGTGTGGTGCTGAGGATCGAACTCATTGCATCACAAGTGCAAAGCATGAGCTCTATCACTGGGCCACAACCCCAGCCTCTCATTTATTATTTTTTATTCTTTTAAATCTTATTTATTTATTTATTTTAGAGAGAGAGGAGAGAGAGCGAGCGCGCGTGAGAGAGAGAATCTTTTTTTGTAGATGGTCACAACACAATGCCTTTATTTTATTTATTTATTTTTTTATGTGGTGCTGAGAATAGAACCCGGGTCCCACCCACACTAGGCGAGTGCTCTACCACTGAGCCACAATCCCAGCCCTCATTTATTTTTAATAGACAAAATTATATGTTTATGATTTAAAGCATGTTTTTTGAAAAAAATTATACATTGTGGAATGACTAAATCAAGCTAACATGGATCATTTCACATGTTTATTTGTGGTAAAACTCTTAAAATCAACTCTCAGCAATTTTCAAATAGATAATACATTTTATTAAACTATGGTTATGCTGTACAACCGATCTCTTGAACTAGTATTTCACTTATATTTTTAAAAGCATGTTCATGTTCTTTTATGTAATTAACAAGCCCATGAGGAAATGATTATTTTGATTTTAATGATGAGAAATTTATACTCAGGGTTTTCACTCTTTTATACATCTAAAAAGGAGCAAAACCAGGATTTGAGCAAGGTCTTCTGAGTACAAGCATGTTCATTTCTTCACCTCTGATCTACATTATGAATCAAAATTTAAGTGTCACCATGAAATGAAAAATCAAACCTTCAAATATGAGCTGGTTAAAAAAATAACAGGATAAAAAAATCTTTAAAAATCTGATAAAAAAGAACTTGTAGTAGTTATTTCTAGAGAGTGGATTTAGCATGAGAGATTAGTTTTCTTTATATTTTATTCTGTGCTGGTTTCATATTTTTTCAATAGACATATACTATTAAGTGTATGTTTTTAATCCATCTATAATATAAACAGTAAAATTAAATTATAAATACCTTAGATTTATATATAATATTTAACTCTCTCAGAATACCACACCTGTTTTATTACTTTTTACTTTGTTATTCATTCAACAATTAAAGCGACTAAGTCACAATCAAATAGTGTTGCCTAAAGTATCACATCTAGTTTGTGTATAGAATAAATATCAGATTCCTGATTCTAAAATGTAGCTGTTGTGGTAGCAAGTTATTTTTTATTTCTATTATTAATCTTCACTTTTGCATCCTCAGCTTAGTTGTCCTTACGCTAATAGGACTTTTTGTTTCAAGCACACTTAATCATTTTTTTGCTCCACATTATCAAATGTCCTGATTATCTAAAAAATGTATATATACCTTTTAAGAAGTCTTATTTTAAACTCCAGAACTTATCAATTTGGAAAGATTTTGTTCACTATGCTACTTTGAAATATTAAAATAAAACATTGTGATTTATGACACCAATTTGTTGAAATCTAAAAATGGATAACCTACTTCAGTTGTATTTTGTGGATTCAAATGCAACATGCACATGCCATCATTTAATGTTGGTAGAAGTTGGTGCACCTTAAAAACTAAAAATGGCATGCCTTAACATTTTTTTGTGTTGCAAAATGTGAAATCTTCAGTTTCAGGAATGAGCTTTCACATTCTAATTGAAATATAAACAGAAAAAAAATGTTTATTTTCTTTTCTTACTCCCTTCCATTTGCATAATGATTGTAAATTCTGGCAGACTCAGAATGTTTATGTATTCAGTATACATATTACATATTCATTAATACATCTTTTAATCAAGATACTATACAGCATTATTGTACAATACCAGATCTCCCATTATTTCCCAAAGGAATGTAGTTGGTATAAAAAATAGTTTGTTAAAAAGCGGTCGGTCACTACAAAATTGGTAGCTTAATTATACAAGCATTTTGTTGTCTAGAGAATAATACTTTGAAAGCCAAGGGCAACATTTATAAATATATCCACATGTCAAGCAGCTTTCCTTGTACCAATTTGCACTGTAAAATTCTTACCCAAATAAGACTTTGGGTCAAATAAAACTTTATTTACATTACTTGGAAACTAGTGCCTGCTTACATGGAAAAAACCTATTATGACTGCTTTAAAATGTAGCATCATGTTAGTAAAATTCAAGATACATTGTTTAGAATTCACAAACTATTCAGATGGTGAGGATGATCAAAGAAGCATCACTGTTAGCATGGTCTGGTGGAAAGAGTATGGCCTAGAATCCTGATTAAGGTAGTTTCTGTGATATGACCTGGGATTATATATTTAATCTCACTAAGGCTTAGTTTCTTCATCTCTGAAATAAGTTTAGTAATACTTAGCTTTTATGGCTTTAGTGAAAATTAGCAATAAGGTAAAGTTTACAATACAGTACCTAGTAGGTGCTCAATGAAGGTAACTCTGATGTTTATTCTGATTGCCCAAAGCATCAGCATCCATAAAACATGATGCAACAGGAATACAGCAACAACTTTAATTTAGAAATCAAAAACATGGGACAAGGTGTCTAATTTATAAGTATAATCAAGAATACCTTTTAGAGCCAACATAAGCCTATGATGATATAAAATCTAGTTCATTGTTTTATTTGTTATATGGTCCCTTGTGATTTAGTTCACTTTCTATGACTCAGTTTCCACTTTTAAAAACTGAGTTATAATAAAACCTGCATCAGTGAGATGTGATATGGTGAATGTACCTAATACAATATTTGATTTAATAAACTTTATTTTTTAATTGTTTCTTTTTAGTTATAGTTGACAGTAGAATCAATTTTGACATAATTATACAAGCATGGAATATATCCTATTCTAATTAGGACTTCATTCTTGTGGATGTACACGATAGTGGCATTCACTGAGGTGTATTCATATAAACCTCACAATCTTTCAATAACTGTTAGTTACTTTCAGAATTTCAATGGATTATAAAGACCAAATGCAAGTGAAGGTGAAAGGCACTGTGAACTGTACTGTTATACAAATGCTACTTACTATTATTATAGTTTAGAGTACCTTGAAATTTTATGTTTGTTCCCTTAGAAAAATGGATAAAGGTAAAAAGCATAACTACCTGTTCTTAGCTTTGTTTTCATTATTTAAGGAAACATTAAAGGCACATTAAGACAAGATGGATAGTTCAAGTAAGCAAAGAAAGCTTTCTTTCTTTTTGATTTTGTACTTGGGGAATTTTTCTTGATCTTTTTCTTCAAAGGGAGCAGAAAATTCATTTATGAAAGCCTCAGGCCATGCTTATTACAAGAACGAAAGAAAAAAGAAAGAAAGAAAGAAACTGAATGACTTTGCATACTTCGGTAAAACAAAATAATTCAATTAAGCTTACGCAGTACATCTTAGTGTTTAAGCAAGGTTGGAAAGGACACTCGACAGTTCATGTTATGAGAGAGCTCTTAGACATTTACATTTGGATGAAAATGTTACCAAGTTTTCCGCAAGTGAATAACTCGAAATCAGGTAATTTTGTCAATTCCATAGACAATGAGTCTTGTATGAGAGTTAGGCTGTTTACTGAAGGAATATGAACAAAGAGCTTTACTTCTTGTAAAAAAAAAAAAAAAGTTGTTTCCTTTTGAAAACAGTTACCTCCCTGGTGGTGAGCAATGTGTCTTTTAGGCTTAATGCATTGGCCTTTTAAGTGACATATTTTTTACCTATTCTAAAAACTGTTTGGCAAAATTCCGACAATGAACATAAAATGACAGAAAAGCCCTCGTTATTTCTTCTAGTACCTGTTTTGTTCAATTTTAAGCATTGAAAGCTTAGGTGAAATTGGGATAAAACTTATTTTACTCTTTTGGAGATTATTTTCCTAAATTTCTCTATATTGGCTATATATTAGCTGGTATTCACATGTTAAGATACACTTTAAAAATAAAATTAATAGGAATGATGATTACTAGAGTCTGGGAGGTCAGTCAGTTAGGGAGATGTTTGCTGAAGGGAATAAATTTCAGTAGTGAAAATAATATCAGTAGTCTAAATATTAAATTAAAAGAACCTGATAAGTTGTCTTATCTGATAATTGAGTAAATTACAACAAATATCTATTGACATAATATGTTTCAGAGATTTTTCAGGGGCTTGAGATGTTTTGTTAGAGAATATAACAACAAAAGATGGCTTTCTTCACAGCACTCACAATCTAGCAGGGGAGAAAAATATCAAATATTGATCTAATTACTAAATTATAGCAACTATTAGAAAGTTTTAATATTTTTGAAGTATTTTAAATGGTATTAAGAGTGCCAAGGATGTTGAGGCTGTTTTGTAAGTGGTCAGGGTTTAATTCATTGAGAAGGTGATTTTCAAGCAAGTACTAAATGTGGTTGAGGAAGTTTGCCAAGTAAACATCAAAGGGAAAAATTTTCCAGGCACGAGGAGGACACAATGAAAAAGCATATTCAAGGAATGGTGGAGAGGCCAGTGTGACTAAAGAGCATTGAAATCTTATTTCAGTGGTGAAAATAATACAGGAAGAATGGTTGATGTTGGTGACAAGGAAGGTATTTTGAAGGGTCTTGTAAGAAGCCACTATAAGGACAGTTGCTTAACTCAAAGTCAGATGGGGAGTTATGGCAAGCTTTGGTCTCAAGACAAAATAATTTTACTCTAGAATTAAAAGGCTGACTTTGTTTGCTGTGTTGAGAATAGTGTACCGTAGATAATGGGACAAACAGAAACCTATTGCAGTAATTTTCTGCAGACAATGAAGATAATAAAAGTGTTCAGATTTTGTATTTCTTTGGACAGAAACTAGAGTGATGTTCTGGTAGACTAAGATGTGAGATGTGAGAAAAGTAGAGTTGTCAAGACACCACCAGTATCTTTAGCTTTGGCAACTGAAGAATTAATTTCTTATCAACTGAGATTGTAAAAAATGCAGGTGTGGCACATTTGTGGAAGAGACAGTTTCACACATCCTAAGTTTGATGTGTATTTTAGACATTTGTGTGGAGATGTTGAGTAGGTGATTGGATCTAAGAATCTGAAGTTTGAAAGAAATGTTCAAATATCACCTAAGGAGCAAGTGTGTACACAGAAAAAAGGAGGAAACCTTAGAGTATTTCAACTTTTGAGATCTAGGAGAAGAAGATGAGCTGGGCAAGGAGACTGAGATATGGTTCCACTGGTAAGAGGGAAACATGAGTAACTGGTATTTGGAAGCCAGGTGAAGAAAGCTAACAAGCAGGATGGAGTGATCAAATGGGTTCAATACTGAAATGACATCAAGATGAAGAAGAAATTGACCATTGGTAAGATAGTTTACTGACCTGTGAGAAGCAACATAAATATCCATGTGAAAGAAGATACTTTAATGTCATTGATAATAGATGACTTCAAAATCGGGGGTTATAATTATATGGCCCATTGTCCACATTTAGACAAAGATGGACTTTCAGGGGCAGTATTTAGGAAAAAAATAATAATTGAATGTGAATGATATTGGGAAATATGTATTCTAATACTGGCCACAGACCCCATTATCTCATCTTATATTTGGGGGTCTTCCATATTTATGATATTTTCTTGGTTCCTGATGAGTTTGGCTGCTTTGAGTTTGCAACTCCTGGTTATGGGGTTTTCTTTTGCCTTGCCACAGAGAATATAATCTGATTTAAAATTTTTCCCTATACGTGGAACCCAGGGTCACTTATCTACTGAGAAACATACCCAGGGATTTTTATTTTTTATTTTGAGACAGAATTTTACTAAGTTTTTCTGGTCCTCACCTCACTTAAGTTTCTGAGGCTAGCTTCAAATTTTTAATCCTCCTTCCTCAGCCAGTTGAGTCACTGGGATTACAGGCATGCACCCCCTTGCCCGACATAATCTGATGTAATTTTGAAAGCGCATGTTTCCATTATTATAGATATAAAGGTCCTTGATTTATAGTTTGGAATAATTGGAATTTTTAGTTAAATTCATGTTCCTCTTCAAGGCTGGACATACTTTCTCTTTTTTTGTATAAGGGTACTAAATATTAGATATTTTGTTAGAAGAAACTCTTGGTTTGTAATTTGGCATTTTCTCATCTTTATTTACAAAAGAGGGATCTGAATCAGTCTTTAAGTATTTTGCTTAAGGTCATGTGACAAAAGACCAGCTGTGGTATTATCAGAATTCTGCATTGTCATTCAGCCCTTGAAAATTTTATGAAGCATCATATGGGTCTTTTGACATGAATTTTACTGTTCTTTGTATTATGTTATCTAGCCATTTGTTCAGTTAACCTATTCATTAATACCTAGTAGATAGGAGGTATATTATGTGTATGTCGTTAATACATGTAAATTACAGTCACTTTTAAAACTAAGGGATACACTTACCTTGTGACCTTAAGTGTATCAGAATTCCGTATGGTGCCTTTTATCATATATATAAGTTTTTAAGATTATCTTCATTCATTATTACCTTGATAATTATTTATTATCAGATTAGTTTAAGTGAGGAAAAGTAATACTAAAGTTTCACTTTGGTTTTTCAACTGCATATAATCTTTTATTTTATCCTTTAGAATTCCTCTTTTGTTCAGAAAGTATTCAACCCTTAGCATCAAGTCTTTGTGTTTCCTCATTTGTTTCCTACACCTCAAGTCTGAGTAGCAACCTGTCTGCAATTTTCCTGCTGCACCATGGTTATAGATAATATATATTGATTTAGATATAGCTATAGAGTAAGAGAATTAGTTGTATAAAGTAATACTAGAGTTGCAATTGAAAATAACTTATTTTGAACCAGGGATCAAACCCAGAGGCACTTAACTATTGAGCCACATCCCCAGCCTTTTTTTAATTTTGGAGACAGGGTCTTGCTAAGTTGCTTAGGCTCTTGCTAAATTGCTAAGACTGGCTTTGAACTTTTGATCCTCTTGCCTCAGACTCCTGAGTCACTGAGATTACAAGTGTGTGCCACTGCACCTGGCAAACCTACTTTTAATCACATACTCATTACAGACTCTCACTGCTATAGCATAGTGTGTTTATTTGTTTTGCCCAGGTGTTTAATCCAGCCACTACTCAACACCTTATAAAAATAGATAACTGTAGAAATTAATCATGCTTCTGAGGCTAGGAAAATTACTTTATCACTAGTGCCAAACTATGGTTTCCATATGTTAACAACACTAAACAACAACAACATGAACCCAAACCAAACAGACTTATAACTATAAGTATATATGCATATTTTTTTCAGTGGCAATAAATCAAGGACAAAGATTTCTCTCTTGCTTTCTCCTTAATCTTTACTAGATGAAGTCAGTACATCATGGCATTTGTAGTGAAATGCTGGTTTCCTAGTGATTCAGGAATACCAGGAAGAGTATTTCCCCAAAATGGATCTGAAATTATCCTTTCATTGTTCAATTCTTTTTTCTCCATTCCATAATTCAAAATATCACCATCATTTGTACTGCATATAGTTTTAAAAAGGCACCCTTAAACCAAATTTTGTTTTAAGTGATTCTTGGCCAGAATAGTCAGCTTCATATTTATATGATTTGTGGGACCTTTGAAAGCCTTTGGTCTTGTAAGCCTTCTCTATACTATTGTAACCCAGTCTCCTAATTGGTATTTTTCCTTCAAGTCATCAATTCTAAATTAATAATTTATATTAATTCATATTAACCCTGCAGTCTTTCCCAAGATATAGAATTCTAATACAACACTTCTAAACATATAACCCTCCTTTACATATCTGTTGGCTTCCCTATTGCATATCAGGTAAGAGAGAGGCTCGGACGTGGAAGATGAGAAGTTTCCTCATAGAGTCCCAATCTTCTTTTTCTATTGCTTTCATTTTCATTTTTCTCTTAAATTCCTTCCTCCACAACTTACATCAAGAGCTCGAGCAGAGCACATCACACCTAGTCTCTTTAGCCTGTTTTTTTCATGTCCCTTTCTTTTATCTGAGCTCTTCTCTGCCTATACTCTCTTTGGTTTCTTCCCTTATCTGGAAAAGACTTGTTCTACTAAGCCCAAACTTCATATAACACTTCTTTTGTGAAGAGTTTCCTGAATCGCCTGGGCAGATGATTTTTTTTCAGGGTTACCAATCATACTTTACTCATAGCTTTATTGTAACACTTATTACAGGTACTTCCATTATCACAATATATTTTAAGATTTATGTGTTTCTGTTTCACTTTGCTACACTGGGAGCTCTGTAATAAGCAAGGTCAGAACTAATTCATTTTTGTATCAACAGCATCCATATTGGCACATATTAAGGGCACATGGGATGTTTCTTGAGTAGGTAAAGGGTGATCTTACTTTTACTTACATTCTGTGGACAGCTGTAGTCCCCTTATTATCTGTCTGATTATGGATCTCTTCCTCATTTCACCTCTCAAACTTTCTCATGATATTTTGCTCAGTCATTTTATACCCACAGTTTCTGATAGTGAAGATGGTGATATATAGATTGGGCCAGGGCTACATGATTGATGACTTGTAGACATTGCAGTTTGGTTTTGTGCCAGCATCAGTGATAGCAGCTGCCTTCATTTTTTAGTTTCTGGGATTTCTTCCAATATCTCAGGGCTTAGTCTTAATTCTACAGTTATCCTTGATGGTTGGAGGCTTATGTTATGTGTAATTCAGTACTTTATATCTACATTTATCATATGATATGGGACTTCCGTAAAGGCAGTTTGTCTATTAACAATTTAATAATAAATCAGAAACTGAATTTTCTGTAAATGTGGATGTATTATTGTGAAAATTTTAATGGTTTCCCAGAATAACTTCAGATTGAAAAGACACTATACTAATGAAATCTTTTTTATGTAACAAATGTGAATAGAACATCAATTGTTAATAAATAACCATAAAAACTCTGTAGGTTTATTCCTCAGAATAAGATCACACAAATTCTAAAAGGACAAATCTGTTACTTGGCAGGATGTAGAAGATAAACCTGGCAAAGTTAGCCTTCTGGAGTTTAAATTAGCATGTAATAATTTGCATTGCTTAAAATTATTAAAGGCAACTTAATGCTTTTGCTAAAGTGTAAGTGCAAGACTAGAAAAACTAATGGCTGGCAGTTATTTTTATTTTTTAATATTTTTATTAGTTGTTCATGGACCTTTATTTTATTTATTTATTTATATGTGGTGCTGAGAATTGAACTCAGGGCCTCACACATGCTGGGCAAGTGCTCTACCACTGAGCCACAACCCTGCCCTGGCTGTTACTTTTAATGTGGTCTTCTTTAAGGTTCTTGTATTTTTCTCTCCTATCAACAACATTCATATCATATTATTTTTACAATGAAAATACAACACATGAAGCTATAGATAAAGAAAGAGAAGCTCAGGGAATCAATGTGACTTGCTTAAAGACATATAACTAGTTACTGAGAGGTGATGGACTAAAATTCAGAAACTTTTGCTCCTAGACTGAGGATCTCAATGCTTTTTTATGCTGTTATCCATCATTTTAGCCCCCCCCAAGATGATGCAGAAAAGTTACTCTATTTCTCTGTAAAGTGTTTACAAACTATGTGAAAGTACAGTCATCAGAGTGGTTCCTACAAATGACTGAAATGAAAAATATTGAAAATACTTTATCTTCACTGCCAATGGAAGTCTAACTAAATGGCAATTACTGACTGCATAACAAAACAGACCTATAACAAGTAGTCTAATTGTTTAAAGCTCTGTCTATAGGCAAGCAATTTAAAAAGCAATGAATTAATATAATTTTTCAATTCAGACTCATCAAACACAAACTGAAATTCTCAATAACCAACAGTTTGAGGATTGCATCAGAAACTGGGTAGGAATTGATGAGATAACCAAATGATATCTTATCCTGAATTGCCCTGGCTTAAAATTAGAAGACTATGCTGGGTCTCTAATTTCTGAGAAGTAAAGACAGCTGTGGCTGTTTACACTAAGTTTAGCATAAATTGAATTGAATGAAAGCAAGAAATGGATTAGAAATTTTAGCATTTTTAAAGCTGACAGCTCTAACCTGAACCACAGTATTTATCTTCTTAAAATAGTTCTGGAACCCTAGATCAAGCCACTCCTTTCTTGAACTGTCCTATCTGCAGTTCTCCACCAATGACATGCAGCACATTTTTAAAGCAGAATTCAGCTGACCCAAAGCAGGAATTTTTCCTTGGCCAATCATATTCCATTGGCTTCTTGACAGTATTCAAGGTGTTTCTAGCTCTGTATTGTATCTTTTAACGGCTTATCTTAGGAAAGCAGTAGGCCCTTGCTAAGTTGCTGTGACTAGCTTTGAAATTGGGGTACTCCTGCCTCAGCCTCCTAAATTGCTGAGATTATAGGTGTGTGCCACCATGCCTAGCTATAATTGTGGTTTCTTAAATGATCTAGACATCTACATAAGATAAAATATACAAGACGAGTGGCTATCAGATAAGTTATCTACTACCTGTTATTTTGCAAAATGATACCTTATTTAAAAAAAAGAATTCAGAATCAGAAATCATAGGTTCTATTTCTGGATCTACCAGTTTACATTTTAAATCATCCATAAAGCAAATTTAATAAAACAGTACATATACTTGTGAGCTATACATACTATTATGTTATAAAATACAGACAAAATGTTATAGAAAATTGCTTTTATTTATCCTATAAATATACACTGTTTTGTTATTTCATTATTAGTATTTAACATTACATTTCAAGTCCTTGAGTTGAATCTTGAAAAATCATCCTAATTTATTACTGCACACTTCATATGGAATTTGCTTTTCATTTTTAAGCTACAAAATTTACATCTAGATTTTTTTTTCAACTCAGTGATGTCCTTTAACCATGGGATTCTTATAGTAGTTTAAAAATCAGGAAAAATATTTAAATAAGGTGAGATCCATGTGGCATTTTTGCCTTGATTTTTACTATAAAACCTTATTTAAAAGTTTCAATATATTTTGCTCATTAGAATCATATCACTCAAGAGATTTGTAGTATTTGAGTAAATATTCTGATAGATTTTAATTTCCAGTAGTTATATGCTTATTTTATTAGTTTAAGTTCTTTTAAAATATGTGTTTTGTGATAATGAAATTTGGTTATATTTTTTTAAATTCTTTAATCAATTTAAAAATACTCATTTTTATCTATCCAATGATTGTTAAAATTTCTTGAGGTAGCACCAGGGTTATATGTTGTGGCTACTGACTCCTTTTTATTGCAATTTTTGAGCTCTGAGCTAATCTTTGAAGATGATTTATCTGTAGAAATCCTTTTCTGCCAGAATATTCATCCTTCTAGACATTTTTTTTTTTTAAGTTTACGACTTCTAGGCAACTCAGGAGTATTACCTTCTGGCAATTACTTTTTTACTTTAAATTTTTACTTTGAGCATTCCTAGTCCATGTGAGTTTCATAAACTCAGATCACAACCTGTTAAAATGCAGATCTGTATTTATAATTCTCAGGAGAAAAATTTACCCCAGAGTCCAGACTGATATTAGGCACAATTCCTTGGAATTTCACTGTTCTGATGAGAAATTTTTAAAACTCCATCTATGTTTAGTTCTTCAAAGGTCTTGGCTTTGATCAGGAATCTCACTTCTAACTTTCCTCCTCAACTGAACTTAAAACTTAGCCTTATCGCCTTCCTCACAATGGAAACATAATACCCTGGATTTGAGAACCTGTAAATTCTTTCTCCCCCAACATCACCACACAAGGGGTAGCTTAGGTGTCAGGTCTTTCTTTGTCTTGTTCCTCTAAGTATACTTTTTCTTTATTATTTGAGTAGTACATTTAAAGTAGTGTTGTTATATTTTATTCAGCATTTCTATGAGTTTCATAATAGCACCAGAGTTTTCAGGTTATCTATTCTACCATGTTACTAGAATGGAAATGTGCTATTTTCACTTTCAAAGGTTACATTTTGTGATATCCAGGGAAATACATACGTAAAGAAAACCAATTTTTTCTTTGTATTAGTTGCATTTTTCAAAAAATATTGTCATATTCCAATAGAAACATGGGGATTACTGAGATTTTTGTTTTGCTTTGCTTCGTCTTTACTTTTGAAATACACCCCTTTTTGTCTTCTTCCTTGTCTTCCATGTTCATATGGTTACCATTTCAAAAGGAAAGTGTTTGCTTTATAAAACAAGCAAAAAAAAATCCACATCTAGCTTTAAATCTACTTTATAGGAAAATTTAATTCAGAATAAAAATAAGTTAAATGCTAAGTGAAACGTGAGTACGGAAAATTGTCTTTTTAAAACGCATCTTTTTTAAAAAAAAGTCTGAAATGTCTGGTGAAGAATCATAATTCTTTCATGGAAGAGTTTTATGAAGCACAGATGTTTTTCAGCCTCCCACAGGGATATATACTACCACAGTGAGGACAGCATATGCCTATTCTCCCACTTTCATATCTGGCTTTATTCCTAAGGAATCTATTTCTTTCAGTGATTAGCTCAAATAAGCTTGTTTCAGCGCAGTTAACCTCTGCCTCTTCTTGAAACTAGATTTTTATGGGGCCAGGTAAAAAAAAATAGACCCACTCATCTAAAACTTCTGGCAGTGATGACTAACAGTATTTCTTTGGGCACCATCTTAAAATATGCCCACTAAAAAAGTAAATATCTAATAACTCATATTACTCTAGGGAGATAAGTTTAATATAGATTTAAATTAATTGAATCAGTACTGAATTTATTTTAAATTATGTATGAATTAACCATTTTAAAACTCAGTCTTTATATGTCATTGACACTATTACTATCAGTCGGTAACAACTGAATCATATTCATATGTATTAATTTTTTATTGTACTATGACAGGCTGTTACATGTTTAATTATTAAAAACAGCACAAATCTGTTAAGTTATAGTTTTAAAGGTTAGAAGTCAAACACAAATCTCAATGTACTAAGATCATCGTGTTGTTGATGGCTTTATACTCCTTTTAGAATGCTGTTTCTTGCCTGCCTTTTCCACCTTCTAAGGAGATCTCACTTCACTTGTCTCATGACCCTTCCTTCATCTTCAGAGCAGCAACTATGCATTTCTCTATCTCTCCTCTTTACATCTATGTCCCTTTGACTAAATCAAAGAAATTATTTCCCCTTAAGCACTCAAGTGGTTAAATTGGGTTTGGTCACATAATCCAGGATATTCTCCATACCTCAGAGAGTTTAACCTTAATAACATCTGTAAAGACACTTTTGCTATGTAAAATAACCTAATCATAGGTTTTGGAAATGGAACATGGACAGGTTTGGGAGTGATCATTCTGCTTTAACACAGTATGTGCAATTAAATTATTTTTCTCAGCTGTCTAAAATTTGCCTGAGCAAAAGAATTCATGATATAATCAATCCAATTCACTCAATGGTGTCATCATGATAAAAGTTTAACTGAAATATTTTAGGTAGAGTTTGACTATAAATGAAAACTGCTTTGTTCAATAGGAATGATTTTAATATTTAACTAATGTTTGTTGAACACTTAAAATGTACTATGGGCTCTTAATGAAATAACATTAAATTGGCTTAAATATTCTAGACTTTAATGAGTGTCTACAGTTTACCTTGAATCTGTATTGCAATGAGCAAATTGTTATATATTCTAAAGCTAGTAAATATTTAAGTGAATCTTTAAACTCCTGTTAGTATATTTTAAAGTTTATATTTATAAAATTTTCTGATACATTATTCATACTACTCATTATGTCTATTTTACATTATATGTAGAAAAAAAATTCAGAATTCACTTGTACTAAATACTTGATATTTTATAGTAAAACTCATTTTTGTTTTAACAAGTAAAATACAAATTGATTCCTTAGAAAAAAAGGAAAAAATACTTGAAACACATACTACCAAAAAATATTTGAAACACAACTAACAAAAAAATACTTGAAACACATACTGACAAAAAATCAGACTTTTCACATCTCAAAAACAGAATTTGTTGTAAAGGGCATTATTATGACTTAATGTAGTAAGTCATTCTGTATTCACAATTGGACACTATATGCTGAAAAAAAATATTATAATATCAAGTAACATTCGTTTTTTTCTCTTTGTGAGAATTTTAGTCAACATAATAAACCTTTTAAGAATTAGTTAACTGGGCTGGGTTGTATTTAGCTCAGTGGTAAAGCAGTTTCCCAGCACATGTGAGGCACTGAGTTCGATCCTCAACACCACATGATAATAAATACATAAAATAAAGGTATTGTATCCATCTACAACTGCAAAACAATTTAAAATAATTAGTTAGCTTATATTTCCATAAAATTTAAGAATTGTAGCATTTTGAAACACTCTGTTTTCTACAAAAATAACCCTCTCATAATAGAAAAGATAATTTCCTTTGGAAAGCAACCATGCCTTATTCATCTTTATGTCTCCCACAGTGTGAAGGTGATTTTTTATTGTTGTTATATTGTTTAATTTATGAGCTGTGAAGGTATCAAAGCCAATTCCTTTTTAGAAGTTAAAATTTTGAAACAGAGAAAAATATCTGAAATAGAATTCTATTATCATACTTCTTCTCAGTAGTAATAATGCAAGAGATAGCACTATTATTGGAACATTAGATTAATATTCTATGTGAAGACTGGTATTTGCTTTCTCTTACCTTTTATCTCCTTTTCCTTCAATGATCCATTTTCCTTCTTTTTTCTTTCCCCTTTTCCCATAATCTCTTATTTTTTCCTTCCCTCTTTTCCTCATACTGAAGTCATTCAAAACCTGCTACAGAAAAATGCTTAGTTAATATATTTCAAAACATTTGTAATAATAACATATAATGTTAATGTGGTTTGCCCTTTATTTTTGCTCAGGGATAGGTTGTCTTAATTTGTCGTTTCTCTAAAATATTGCAGATAATTTACTTCTCTCTCTCTCATACAGATAACCTAAATTAATTATACTAATTAATTTACATACAGTAATCACATTGGCTGTGATAATTATAATGTGTATCACCTATATCTGTATTTGTTTTAATAGGAAGAATAAATAATTTTCAAGTGGGCAAAAATGTGAAGCTGTGATAATTATAATATGTATCACCTATACCTGCATTTGTTTTAATAGCAAGAATAAATAATTTTCAAGTGGGCAAAAATGTGAAGCTGATTATATGTTCAAGTGATCAGAGATTAGGCAGCATTTGATTCAATGAACTAGATATTTTACAATTACATTTGATTTATAACAAATCTAAATTAGCACATCCTATTTGTTTTAATCTTTGTAGCATTCTCGTTACTTTTTAATGGAATTCACATTATTTAGAACCTCCATGTGTCTTCCCATGCCTCCATGTCAAATGTAAGAAAATGTATGTTTATAATTTATCTACAGCATTAAACAACATATTCATTTCAGAAAAATAGTCAGTGTAACCCACTTTTTCACTAATTCCTTTTTCAAATTAAGCCATTTGCCACTGTCTTTTAGTTGTTGCTGTTGTTTTTAAAGTCATAATGATATATTTTATTTACTAATATACTATTGCAATAAGAAGCTGGGCCTGGTGGTGCACTCTTGTAATCTCTGTGATATGGGAGGCTTAGGCAGCAGGATTACAAGTTTGAGGCCAGCCTCAGCAATTTAGCAAGACCCTCATCAAAATTTTAAAAAAAATAAAAATAAAAGAACTGGGGATGTAGCTCAGTGCTAAAGAAGCACCCCTGGGTTCAATTCCCACTCCAAACCCACACACAGACACACACACGTAATAATGTAATAGGAAGATAATTCAGAATGAAATGACCTCAATGCTGATCTGGACCAAAGTTCAGGGGGCATTATAAAGGGAGAATGAGGAGGAAGTAGGCAGTAGGGCAAGTGGAGATTCAGTAGAGCTTTCCAAGAGAGTGGAAAACTATCGAAAGCAGGAAGGGAGGGATTGGTCCATGTCCATGAAGCCACCTTAAGTTGGTAGATACATGTTGAAGATACATATTGAAGGCATAGTAGACTTCCATTAGGATTTATTAGCATAGGTTATAGAAAATTTGTTTCCTTTGAAAGCAGTAGCATAAAGTACTAAATTTAGTGCACAAAAAAGAAGTCGATAACATTTTGGGAATATTTTAAGTTTATCATATAAAATAATATCCAGTAATGAGTTCAAGAGTTATAAACTTAGTCAATGAATTGGGTCAGTAATAAATTGTGGCTGCTTCTTAAAGATTGATTTTTAACAGCATGATTAGAGTCCTTGTCAGGACAAGTACTGATTAAGAAGTTAGGGTATATAAGACATAAAGTTAATTTTGGACTCACTGAGTATTATTTTAAAATCAGAATCCTTAGTCATCTTGGGACTTTATCTTTACTGAAGGGGCTTCAGTACTATTGGTAATTATATTTGCTTACCAGGTAGGTAAATTTTATAAAATAGTCTAGTTGAGAAAAGGACATTATCTCACTTCTTAATGTTTTATATTTCTTTTAGAATACAAAAAATTTATGGTAAATTTTTATGTGGGTCTGTTGGGGCTCTTTCTACAGTCTGCTATGTGAATACTTTCTATAGTTGGTCTCACAGGCTGAGAAAATCATTGCGTTTTTTATGTTCTTATGGCAATTTGTTCATTTCTATTCTATAGTACTTATCATACTGTACCCTAATGTATGTGTTTATAATTACAACTGACTATATTTTGAGTACTTGGGAGCTGTGGCTATGACATTTACTTCTGTAGTCTCTGCCTGTCAATCAACAAATGTCTGTGAAATGTATAAATTATATCAGCAGTTCTCTACACATTTCACTGTGCCTGAAACATAGTAGGCTGTCAGTTAATATTTACCAAATGACTGAAATTGCATTTGAACATTGGAATGACTTCAAAGAGTAATAAATGTTCCTAAATCTAAGTAATGTGAATTCTCACTTTACATTTTTATTAATGATGGTCTTCCCTGTCTCCTCCTCAAATTAACCGATAATGTTATGGTGCCCTATGCAGTCTAATTTGGGACATTTTTGAATCCCAAATCCAAGACTTGAAATGTATTCTGTACACTATGGCCACTGTTTCTACTTGTCATTTAATAAAGTACAGTTGTTCAACACTATCCCTACACAGCCTGCTTGCTAGGGGACCCAGGCTGGGGTTATGATGATACAGTACAGATCCAGAATTAAACACAATCTCTTAGGATTCTTCAAAGAAAATATGCATAATACTCAGCATAAAATAATCTAATCAGTCCAAAGCCACCCATTCTTTGGCTTCTAAAATTTACTTCTTCTTGATTTAAATATACATCTACTGCCCAGGTATCAACTGACTCAAGGAACTCTGAGTAAATTTTGGATTTTGCATCCATTACCAAATACCAAGATTCACCATTACCTTTACCAGAAATCTACCACAAGGAATTAGGGCATCTTTACCACAGAGGTCCTGATGTGAACCTCTTTTATTAGACAAAAATGTTTCTTATATATCTTCAAGGGAAAGGCTACATCCAGGATGCTAGAAGACTCCAAAAAAGTCCATTCTTCCTGATGCTGATGTTGTTTACATTTCTTAAATAAAAGCTACTTATTTATATCCAAAATAATTTTTAAAACATTTTTTAGTTATAAGTGGACATAATATCTTTATTTTATTTTTATGTTGTGCAGAGGATCGAACCCAGTGCCTCATGAATGCCAGGCGAGTGCTCTATCTCTGAGCCACAACCCCAGCCCCCCAAATAATTTTCTTATCAAAGAGAGAAAGAAAGAAAGAAAGAAAGGGCTGGGGTTGTGGCTAGGATGTATGAGGCCCTGGGTTCAATCCTCAGTACCACATATAAATAAACAAAGTTATTGTGACCACTTACAACTAAAAAACTATTAAAAAATAAAAAAAGAAAAAGCACAGAAACAATGCAGACTGTAAATTTAATTTATGAGGTGGCATGGCCTCTAACTACAATTATGAAAAAGTGGTTGTACATCTCATCAATTTATTAAATTCTGACTTAATAATGCATAATTACATATTCCAGGTCACAATGTGTTCTGATGAAAATAGATTAAAATGTATTCACTCAGCTCTAATAATCTGTAGGTTTATGTGTTTTGGGTTTTAAAAAAATTTGCCAAATATGGAATATTTTCAGTTATTATTTCTCAGATACCATTTCAACTCTCCCTTCTATCTTTTCTCCAAAACTGTGATAACATGAACATTAAATCTTTGCTATAGTTCTATAAGTCTCTGAGGCTCTGTTAATTTTAGTGGTTTACTTTCTTTCTGCTGTTCAAATTGGATTCTTTCCTCTCCAAAATATCTTTTAACATTTCCCTCTCCATTCTGTTATTAAACCTACCCATTGAGCTTCTCCTTTTCTTTCTCCTTCTCCTTCTCCTTCTCCTTCTCCTTCTCCTTCTCCTCTCCTTCTGCTTCTCCTCCTCCTCCTTCCCGTTCCTCCCTTCTTCCCTTTCATTCTTCTTTCTTTCTTTTTTCTTAATGTGCTTTTTGATTCTAGGGTTTTCAATTCTTGGGTTTCAATACTAGAGTTGACTTTTCTTATACATCTTACCTTTTTCTATGACTTTTTATATCCTTATACAGAATTTTATTTTTTAATTTATTTCAAGTAGGTTTGTGATTGCTCATTGAAGGATATTTTCATGATGGATGGCCTTGTTAAAGTCTTTTTCAGATAATTTTAATAATCCTGACATATTGGTGTTGGTGTTGATTATCTTTCTATTCAAGTGGAGATATTCCTGCTTCTAGGTATTATGAGTAGTTTTTAATTGAAATCTGGACATTTTGCATATTATACAATGAAATTCGGAATTTTATTTAAATATATATTTTATCAGGCCTTATTGAACACCATTCTAGTGGGAAATGGAGTGTTGCCTTATTCATGCCAGATTGTGGTAGAAGTTCCAGTTCTATTCTCAGTCTCTGTTGACATACAGAAGAAGCAGAAGTTCTATCTTATTGTTCAGTGGGTTTAAGGGATATTTTTTCCTTAATATGCCTTTGCTAATATTGCCCACATTAGAACATGCCTCATTCCTACTTCCTATTTAGCCCTCATAAATGCTATGGGTTGCTGATATCACTAATGTTGTGCCAATGGTCAGGAACCTCACATTTTACTAGGTCTTCTCTGATACCATCTACCCAATTGAAGAAAGAGAAAAGCATTTCATTACTGCTAGTTTTGTGTGAGAGTGTAAAAGTCTGGGTTGCCTACTCTGCACTGGTTTGATGTGTGAGTTCTCGTTCTTCACTAAATATCCACTGATCCCTCCCTGGCCAGATAGGGTAAGAGTTGCTTACTACACTCTCTATTCAGCCTTTTCTGATATAACCCTGGGAGCAGGAAATCATAGGTTAAGGATGTATATTATAGTCTGGTATTATGGTTTATATATGAGGTGCCCCCCAATTCATGTATGAGGCAATGCAGGAATGCTCATAGGAATGAATAGATTATTAGAGCTGTAACCTAATCAATGGATTAATAATTTGAATAGACTTACAGTGTGATACTTACAGGTAGGTTGTGCATATATGGAGGAAGTAGGTCACTGGGGGCATGCCTTTGGATATCATATTTTATTCCTGTCTCTTCCTTCTTCTGCTTTCTGACTTCGTTGAGCTGAACAGCTGTATACTCACATGTTCTTCTACCATAATGTTCTGCTTCATCTTGTGGCCTAGAGCAATGGATTCAACCAACCATGTCCTGGACCTCTGAAACCCTGATCTCAAAATAAATTTTTCTCCCTCTGAGTTTTTCTTGTCAGATATTTTGTTCCAGTGGTGGAATGCCAACTAACTCATCTGGCAAGAGTGAAACTCTAAACCCTCCACTAGGATGGAGAGTATTAAAGGAATAGTGCATTTTTTCTTTCAGCAGTGTTTGGCTACAGTCAAGAAGTTATTTTCTAATATTTATCCCCTGCTAGACTGTGATTTTCTAGTATCTTTGGCTACTGAGAACATGCTTTTTGGGGTATTTTTTGATCTGTGTCTGTAGATGTTTGCAGGTTATTGACTTTTTTCAATGATCAATCTGAGATATATGAGGCAGAAATAAAACCCACAGGTCTCACCATCATATCTTTCTTTGGTTTCTGAGACCCCTATCATTGATCTGTCTTACCTTCCAGAGTCTTTTTAGATTTCTTTTATAGTAATTTCCAGGTTTTCAGCTGTGCTTAGCAGGAGGAATAAGAAACATCCACTCTATGTTTTTTTGTGTGATATAACAAATTTTGATGCTTAGTGTTCAGATACGTTAATAAACTGGTGGTAACAACATGGTGGTATTCTAATTCCATCATTGCTTTCATTATTAGATTGACACATTTATAAAGAGATGTTTCTACTCATTTACCTTTTGGTTATTCAGTCTTATAATTCACAAAGGAAAGGCAAGATAAGTGCATGATTCTTCCCTTCTATTTACTAGTTTCTATGATACTGAAGTGATTCTATCATTCTCAAAGAGATACTAAATGGATTATTTTCATAATACTATAAATTTACTGATTTAAACATATTTAATATGTTTCATTCCATTGTGAGTCTTACCATTTTTGAACGTTAAATTGTCTAAATTTGGCCATGATAACCTCTTCATGTTAGATCTTAAGTCCTATTGAAAAGACTTTACTAGTCTTGACAGTTTACTTACTATCAGGTAAGATAAGATGATTGAGGATCATCTTATATGTATTCTGACTTAGACCTTGAAACTTCCATCATTCTGCAAAGGCTTCTTTATTTTCGTAGTCATTGAAAGTTTGAAATGAAACTGAAGCTGTAGGTTCTTATTGCTACTGGATGAGTCATTAATTGTTTAGAGGCCTTTTATATGGCTAGAGATATAAAGTGTGTGTGTGTGTGTGTATGTGTGTGTGCACGTGCACACACACAGAGTCACATATATTTAAAAACAAAATGTTTTATATATTCACACTAGTGCTTTAATTCAAATTCAGGGATATACACATTCATATATGTGTGTGTGTGTGTGTGTGTGTGTGTGTGTGTGTATAAAATTGTTTTAATTATATGGGCATCCTCTTCCTTCCATGTGTATAAAGCTGGTTATCCAGGACAGCAGGTGTGAATTAGAAATGGGCACAATGATTTGCTTCATCCCATATTACATGATCAGCAGTTTCAAAATAATTATAATAAAATATAAACAAATATGACCAATGTAATCAAAACAAGTTAAAATGTTTTTGCTTTTTTTCCCCTTTGTTCAACTTTTTAAAAAAATATTATAGTTACATTGATTTTTGTAACTGTCTTTACCAATTCTCTTAGTTTAATACTACTTTGGTCTTCATTCTACATAACTATATATTTAATGCTTACATCTAGTGGATTTTTTTCATGTCTCTTAGATAATTTTGATTATCTGAAGCTCATTTTCCAGGGCAATGTTCAGGGATCTCTCATAGGAACATTGATGATGGTTTGTGTCTCTAATATATAAAAACTTGAAAGGTTTTCTTTTTTTTGACATAAAATCCTTACTAAAAAGTCTTATGGTAATGTTTCATCTCCTAACAAATAACTTTCTCTTAGATGTTCTGAGGATTTTCTTTCCTCATTTCTAATTCTAGTATTTTTTTTTGTACTAAAGTTTTAACCCAGAGGTGTTTTACCACTGAGATGCCTTCCAGCCCTTTTTATTTTTTGTCTTGAGACAGGGTCTCACTAAGATGCTTAGGGAGTCACCAAGTAGCTAAGACTAGCCTTGAACTTATGATTCTCCTGTATCAACCTCCCAAGTAGCTGAGATTATAGGTGTATAGCACCACTATACCTGGTAAACACTAGTATCTTTTTTTAAACTTTTCTTAAAAATATATTGTTTTAGTTGTTGATGGACCTTTATTTTATTTATTTGTTTATATGCAATGCTGAGAATTGAACCCAGTGATCACACATGCTAGGCAAGCACTCCACCACTAAGCCACAACCCCAGCCCACAAATGCTAGTATCTTTTAAAAACCTTTTTTTAATGCTAATCATTTTGGGTTAATATTTTTAGGTATGTGGTGTGAACTTTCAATATATAGCTTAAATTTTTTTTTTGTTCATTTTATATTCACTATGTTCGCTTGGTTTGGTTTCTACCCTGGTGACATTATTTGAGTGTTAATTTACTTTATGAACTTCATTAGTTTCACTTTCTATTAAATCATCATGCATTTTATAATTTCATTTTTACCATTTGAAAAAAGTTTTTATTTGTTATTTATATGTGTATTATGCATATTGTTTTTTGTTCACTTGAATTTAGAAGAAGCTTTTTGTAATAAAATTTATTCTTTCATTTATAACTTTTTCCCGACTTCTGTCACCTTGGTTTTTCAAAGAATTTCTAATACTGCTTTATATTATTCCTTAATGTCTTTTATCACTTTCTTAGTGTCTTACAATTATTTTTAAATATTGAGTATTAATTTTAATTCATTTTTTGAGCTGTAAAAAAGGCTATTCTGCTCCTTAAATTTTTAATTTTATAAATCTTTGTGTGAGTTTGTTCAACCCCAAGGCTGCAAGGACCCCAGCATAGTGTTTACTGATCTCAAAGGAAGAATTTGAAGGAATCATTGGAGAGGCTTTGGACATTTTATTGCTAACTCACTCCTCAGCATCAGTAGACAGGAATATATTGGGGTAGCCACACCCTGTCTCCAAGCAGGGGCAATATATAGGATAGGATGCATGCCCACTGCATGGATGGATTTATCACATGTTCTGTAAGTACATTCCTTTACTTAACAACCAGGGACACTCTGTTTAGGTCCTCTCCTAAAGACTGGAGATAAAGGAAGTAGATTTCCCCTCTCCATTTCCTTCATTATCACATCCTTAAAGAGTCCTTATCTTACTGCAAGATTTCCTGGACACTGATTAGTGTTTAACTCAATACTCCACCACTTCAGAGCCTCAGAAGCTCCTTCATATCCTTCATAATCTCAGACTGTCCCATGTCTTCCATGAAGCCCTTGAGATAGGACTCTGGATGCATTGCATCCATACTCCACAATAGCAGTACAAAGAAGAAGAAAGAACCTATCAGCTAGTATACTAAGGTTATTAAGATAGCACTAATTTGTTTAGAAACTTGGGTTAAAGCATGAATGATGTTGTGTTTTGTTTTAACCATGTGTATTCCATCTCATTTGTGGTTGGACTACCCAGGGAAGTCTGTGTGCTGCAGTCACAGGGAGTTCTGAGTAGATTAAATGGTGAGTCTGGTTGGCATCTTCCATTGCCCAATCCAGGAATAAAGTTTGTTAATAACCTATGGATAATAGGACAAATGTATAATAAGTACCAATAATGGCAAATCAGCTCTAGGAGGTAGTATACAGGCTATTGTCTAGTGTTATGTTAGTAAAGTGTCCTTCATTGTAGATTTGCCCAGGCAAGTACACCTTACTATTCTATTGGTTTGAACTTTTGGGGTATAGAAAGAATCAGATACCTCTAGAATATATAACTAACATAAATTTTATATAAAATATTTCTCAGGGTTATGACACACTAGAGTAATATCACCTGTAATGTAAATTTCAGGTTCTCAAAATAGTGGGATTTATTTGTGAATTTAGACATTCTCCCATCCCCCATGAATTCATTAAAGCAAACAACCAGGGGTACTTGTACTGACCATAGCCAACTAATACTCCTTATCTGATGTGATATTTTATAGAGCCAGCAACAGTAAATTGTTAGTTGTGCCCCAGAGTGGTTTAAGAAAATGTTCATTGGAAATCTCCTTTATTCTTAACCTTACTGCTAGCACCCATGGCAAGATAACATAGAAATGGCTGCAGGGTCACTTATGTCTAGGTTTCTCATGTAGTGTCTTCAGTGCCTCAGGCAGCCAAGCAGCCCACTCCTGATAGAGTTACTATCAACCCTTAAGGTTTGTATCAGCAGGCTATTCATTCTTTAAATTAATACAGCTTCTGTTAGGTTGTATGGAAGGTCGAAAATCTATAATATTTCCTGTTCTTCAGTCTACTGTTGTAGGTCATGGTCTGTGAAATGAGTTCCTTGTGATTCTTGATTACCTATAGCATGCCATGTACGGATATTTTAGTCAGGTATTTTGCTACTGTTACCAAAAGATCTGACAAGAACAATTTTAGAGGAGGAAATTTTTATTTGAAGGATCATGGTTTCAGAGGTCACAGTCCTTAGAAAGCTGACTTCATCTCTCTGTGCCTGTGGTAAGGCAGAACATCATGGTATAAGGGTGTGACAGAGGAAAACAGCTGGGAACATGGCATCAGAATCAGAGAGAGAAAGATCTCCTCAACAAGGACAAATACAAACACTGAAGAAACCCCCACAATGGCTCACCTCCTCTAGCCACATCCTACCTGCCTACAGTTACCACAAAGTTAACAGGGAACCAATGCACTGAATATGTCAAAACTCTCATAACTCTCATTTCACCTTTAACTTTTTTGCATTATCTTACACACGGAGCTTTTGAGAAACATCTAATATCTAAACTACAAGAATACAGACTGGATAAGTCCCTTGATATCTGCCTTTTGATTGACTCTTTTGCTGGGAAAGGGTTGCATCAAGCCTGTAACTATTCACAGAAATCAATGCATATTTTGATATTTCTGATAATAGAGAAGGTCGATGCAGTCTCTCTGCCATCATTGAAGACAGACATCACTTCACTTGCTATGTCCTTCAGTTACATCCAGTCATAATGGGTAGCACTAAGGCTAGGCAAGACAATTTTGGCATGCAATAACAACATCAGACATCTTTATGGGCTGTCCCCAGCATGTCACCGCTGCCCCCATTATATTTTTTACTGCATGATTTAATCTACAAATATATCCTTTGTTGTTAATGTTCCCTATTCTTTTCAAAGTTTATTTCATAACTGGAAGCTTTGTCTCAAAGTAGTGCCTTGTTCTGCAAGGAAGTCCTGGCCAGTCATTTTCAAAAGGTCATTATGTTACAATTCTACTAAAATCCCATCCATCATAAATGCGGAATCCTTGCAATCATTCATTTTTGGAGGTACACCAACCCCTCTCAATTTCAGTTGCGGTCTCAACTTTGCCCACTGTACTTTCCTATGAACAATTGTTTACTACCTTAGCAGTATTATTTTCTGAGGTCTATCAGTCCACACTATTGCTCCTCTCTGCTACTTCCCAAACATACCTTGATAACTTGTTGGTATTATGGTTATTGAAATTTTTTCTTGTATTTTGAAAATCACAGAAATATCTTGTCCCCAAGTACAGTTGTGAATATTGTCCCTGGATTTTGGTTTTGCTACCTACTTGATCTAGGTATTTTTCTAAGTAGAATCTGGGAGTCTTGAAAACTGCTACCAACTTTCACCACCATCATTATTGTAGAATCATTGATTTTTACATTTAGTCTGCGCTCATAGCTTGAGAAAAATTATGTTATTTTGGACTCACAGTAGTTCCATGGTTACAAAATATCATCTAAATTTTGGTTGGGATAACTGAGGCTAAGATTAAGTAACACAACTAATAACTGGTGGAGCAAGACTCATGTCAGAAATGCTAACATTGTAGCCCATGCCTTTCATTATTGTAGATACTACTTCTCTACTGGTATAAATAGGGATCTAGTTTGAGGTTGAGCTTGAGAGCAACAACCTATGATTTTCATTAATTAATTTATCCTTCCATCAAATATTTAATGAGCACTTACAATATACTAGGTATTGATCTTATCCTGAGGAATATAATAGTGAAAATTAGTGATGAGACTCTTGTTATCAAAATGCAACTGAAATTTTTGAATAAGATGTCATGACCACATAGGTTTGCCAATGTTACTTTTCAGGTATAACTAAACATTTTGCAAACCAGCTTAGATCTGTTTGAAAAGATAACATACTGAACAAAATAAGGTGAAATTTGTTGGATCTTTTCAGATTATCAAGTTTGCAAAAGATGTGTTCTTGTTAATTAGTTTCACAATGTGATGTGTTAACAGTAGACTGGTTTGTGTTCTATGAAAAGCAATTTTGAACATATACTACCTAGTACTTTTAACACCCAAACAGAAATTAGAACAGTATATCCATATTAACATTTTCTTCACCTGTAAGGACTGTGATTTTATTTCAAAAATTTGAGAAAAGCTACTATGACTACCACTGTTTTGAATTATCATTTTTCAAATGGGAAGCTGCAGGTTAATTGAGTATTGAAAATCTTAAAGCTACAAATTCTGCTAAAATTCAGGTTTGTTTCTTGGATTATTTTTCCTCTGTTTGAGAAAAAGAAGTTGAGGGGTGGGTTGCTACTATTTAAAGTCGTGTTCCTGTGAAGTTATAAATGTAGAGATGATGAAATTGGGAAAAACTAATTTTGACAGAACCTGAAAATCTGCTGAAAGACTGACAAAACTGCTTATCCAGACTGCTTTCAAAGAAATATAAAGAAATGAGCCTGTAAGGATCTTCTTCCCTTCTGCTTGGCTAAAGAAGTAATGTTTCTTTCTGGTAATTGGTCTGACTCCATTTATACTTATATTTATGATTAATGTCAAGAATAAAATTTTCTCCTGCTGTGCTTATTTAGTATAAACTGTTCCTCTACAGCATTTTACCAATTATTGTACAGTGCTTATTCTTTTCAAATTTTTCTTAGTGGAACTGACAGAAAAAGGATGTTATATCTATACCTACCTCTGCTTTTCTTTTTCTTTCTTTATTTTCACCCAACTTTGTTGAGATAAGATTGATGAAAATTATATATACTTAAGTGATCCAAAGTGATGTTTTGATACACATACACATTGTGAAATTAATATGTAATGAATCTAATTAATACACAAATTACCTTTCATAGTTGCTTCTTCATGTGGCAAGAATATTTGAGATCTACTCTCACTGAAAATTTCAGGTATATATTTTATTATAATTAACTATACTTACTAGGCTGTACCTTAGGTCTCAGAATTCATTAATCTTATAACTGAAAGTTTATGCCTTTTGATCAAGATCCCCCTATTTAATCTAACATTCAGGCCTCTGGTAGCCACTATTCTGCAATCTATTTCTATGTTAGATTTATTTTAGATTCCACATTAAGGGAGAATGTGAATTATTTCTTTATGTGTCTAGATTATTTCACTTAGCAGAATGTTCTCCAGCTTCATTCATGTTGTCACAGATGGCAGGATCTACTTTTAAAGGCTAAATGATATTTCATGAGTATGTATATATACATACATACATACATACATGTGTACATTCATAATATACCACATTTTCTTTATCCATTTATCTACTGTTGGACAGTTAGGTTGGTTCTGTATCTTTATAGCTTTTGTGAATAGTTCTGCAATAAACATGGGAGTGCAGATGACACTTCAATGTACTGATTCTACTTCTTTTGTATATATACACAACATTGGGAATGCCACATCATATGGTAGATCTAATTTTAATTTTTTAAGGAACCTACATTCTGTTTTCCATGATGGCTGTACTAATTTACAATTCCATCAAGAGTATGTAAGCATTCCCTTTTTCCTTATTGATACTAGCCAATCTAACAGGTGTGAGATAATACATTATCATGCTTCACCAATCAGCCCAGGTAGAGATTCTGAGGCCTTCTCAGGCCTTTTTTGTGGATGCACCCACTCAGCTTTCTTCTTCCTTCCTTGGGGAGGTTTCTTAAGATTTTATATCCTCTCTTGAACCTGTAAATGTAGTTGGATACTGAGAGCCTCTGGTTGTTACTCCTATAAACACTTGAGTTTATATGCCTTTTCCCAATCCAGCAGTGAGACCAGCTGTCTGCATATACTTTTGAGCTGTCCAATTTCCATAGAGATACATGTGGCCGGAGGTAGATAAGACATGCTGAGTGTTAAGAATGCCTGTGGGCCATTTGGAGGGAGTTTAATCCAGGTATGTTAAACAGTTCATGAACATCCTTCATCATGAATTCTGTAAAGATTAGGAGTTCATAGCTCTTTGCAGGAATTTCAATGCTTGGTTGTCCTAGTTGTTGTGAGTCTCCATCTTTCTTCTCTGCTTCCAACTTCTCCCAACTACTGAATCATACCTGCAGTATTCTGAGTGGTAGGAGAAAGAAGTGTCCCTCTTGTGCTGCATCCTTCATGACTGGGGAAACTGGGTAACCACTCTTACTTCCCCTGTGGGAGAAACTGAGGATAAGGGCAGCTCCCTTCACCCTGAGTTGTGCTATAACGAGGGACTAGTGATGTGGGTAAGGTGAAACTATTCCTTTTACCCTCTTTAAAGCATCTGTTCTAGAATTTTTTTTTCTCCAACAGTATAGAACTCCACTGTACTCCATATTACTATGATGGTATTCTTTTCTGCGGGCAGTTGTCAACAGCAATGTTTTTGGGGAGATATTGGTAGAAAACATATTCTGCCATCTTGCTGATGTCATTCCTCTCTTTTTTATTTGTGAAGTTTTAAATTTCAGATAGGTCAAATTTAACTATTCTTTAATACTTGGGAATTGCCTAAAATATTAATTTTATTAAGCAAAGAAAGAAACATAAACTCAGTTTGATGAAAGCTCCAGAGAACCCTTTACATTTATATGAAGTAAAATAAATGACAAGCACATGCAAATTTTAAGTGTTATAATTTAAACTAGGATCTATTAATAGGAAAATATGGAAAGGGAGAGAACTTTTCTACAAGATGTTTGAGTATGTCAAACTGTTCATGAGCATCCTTCATCATGAAGTCTGTAAAGATTAGGAGATTTCATTAGGAGATTTCTTAAAATTAATTTTAATTTTAAAATTAATTATGTGTATTTTACTAAAATAAAAATTTTTATATGTATATTGTATACTTACTATGTATACTGTCATATTTTAGAATGAAAGCTCCGGAAGAGCAGAGGCTATTTAACCCTAGCTGTAATTCATTGTAAGACATGGCATGTTCTCTAATATTAGCATGCTTTGATTTTAAACAGAAATATTACATCAATCCTACTCAGAGCTGTCCATTTAAACCAGTCCTAGTATTCTCAGAACAGTTCTTGTTTACTACACTTTTTATATCATCCTGGCTAATGTATTTGTTTTGGACGAAAGAGTTGCAGTTCAAATAATAAATTGTTATTACAGCTCACATAGGATGTATTTAATAGAACTAATGAAGATCCTAATATATATTAATATACCCACAAGGTGCCTTAAATTCTTATTCATGCAAGAAAGTGTTGCAAAGAAAAATTGTATTGTCTCACATTTTTGCAAAACACAACTAGGTTCTATTATCTCTTCATCAAGATTACTTAAACAAAAATGTTAACATAATGCAGACATATGTGTGTGTTTACATGAGTTTATCATACATATCTAATACACTGGGTTAGTGTACCATATATGCTATGAACAATAGCTAAAAGGAGGAAACAATTCAAATTCAGCTGATGAATGGATAAACAAAATCTGACATATCTGTACAATTGAATATTCTTAAAGCATAAAAAAATAAAGTACTAATAAATGTTTTCACATGATGAAACATGAAAACATTACACAAAAAAGCCAGTCACAACCCCCCACGTGGAGTATGATTATATGCATATGAAATGTGCATAATATAATTAATCCATCTAGATATAAAGCAGATTAGTGGTATGCAGGGGATTGGGGAAAGAAAGAATAGGAAGTGACTACTTATATGGAGCTTCAATTTAGGGACAAGAACAATTTATGGAACTAGATAGTCATGGTAGCTGCACAATATTGTGAATGTATTCAATACCACAGATTTTAAAACTTTAAAAAATTAACTATGTGTACTTTATTAAAATAAAAATTTTCATATGTATGTTGTATACTTACTGTGTATACTGTCATGTTTTAGAATGAAAGCTCCTGAAGAGCAGAGGTTATAGACATACTGTATTTCATTATTTTTCTATTGAACATAATATATATTTTAAATGAGTTTTGTAATAATTTTGTTTTTTTCACATCTACTAGTGTTTTTCTATGACTACAGTGATATTTATTAATATTACAAAAATCTAATTCAGTCTATATATTGACTCTAATCCCATTCTGATTAATCATTTCTCTAAGGTATATATTGTACCATTTTGTATATGTACATATAATATTCTCTCATGCATTTTTTTCATCTCTATCCAAATTATAATCTCTTCAAGGCGTAGAGCTCCTGTGTTAGATTTTTCTGTACTGTTTCTATTTCTATATTTATTATTCAAATATTTCTAATATTTACTGAGTAAGTAATGAGAACACAATACTTACTCAGTAAATCTGTTGCCTAGCTGACAACATGCTTCAGTAGAAGAATAATACAATAACACTTCAATTAACTGTCATATTGGGAGCAGATGCGTTTTTATTAATGGCTTTTACATTTAAAATTTTTCATCATTTTATTTGGTGAAACTCTTTAAGGGAAGCTATTCCTTGCATAGAATATTGGACTCACCTACCAAAACTCAACCACCAAAACTCTTAATTATCATTTTTTGGAAGACAGCTATATTTCTCATAAAACTTCAGTCAGAGCAATATGTTTGGAAAGAGTCCATTTAAAAATATTCAAAGTTGTTACTAAAAATATTACATGGTCATCATAGACTTAGAAGAAAAAATAAAATACTTGCTCCAAAATACATATGGTTTAAAAGAAGAGACTTCATAATAAATGACAGCCTCATAGCTTTTACTTGAAGAACAAAAGCTAGTACATGTTGAATCAGAAAGATGGAGAAACTGGGAATTTCTCAGAACCAGATAGATAGGAGAGTAAACCATTTATGATATCTGTGATCCTATTACTGGTGTTGATTCAAATAACTTAGCGTTGTATATTTTTTCTTATTTCTTATATCTCCTTATCAGATTTGTATGTTCTTTACTTAAGGCTACTGAAGTAGTTACCCCACTCACAGTTGTCCAAAGTAAGCAAATTTCAAGTGATAGTATTAAATAGGAGTTTAATAAAAATCTAATATTGGCTCTCATTGTCTTACCTGACAAACTAACCCAGGCTTGTGACTGAAAGAATTATTTTTTTATGTAGGTAAGATTTTAAAACATGAGGCTAGGCTGAGGATATAGCTCAGATGATAGAGTGCTTGCCTCACATGCATAAGGCCCTGAGTTTAATCTCCTGAACCACAAACAAAACAAAACAAAACAAAACAAAACAACAACAACAACAACAAAAAAAGATGAGATAACAGGAAGGCAAGTGTTCTATCCTCCTCAAATAAAAAATAATAACATATGAATGGGGCTAGATCATATATAAGCTATATCTAAGTTAAACTTCATAATTAATGTAACTAATGTATACTGTGACTATAAGTGTGACTTAGATATTGTGCAGATAATATATTTCTTTTTTTCTTTCTGTTTTTATCTGTGGTGGTGGTGGTGGGGGATGTTGGGGATTGAATCCAGGATCATGTGGGCTCTCTACGATTGGGTGAGATTCCCAGCTTTTCTTATACTTTCAAAAAATCTACATTTGAGTCCAGATATTTAGTTTTTCTGTGTTTATATTTATCCCCTAGTTATTTTTCACATACAGATTTGATAAGATGCCTGTAGAAATGGTTCTAATTAACTATGGCACTATTTTATTCAGTGACATTCAACCATATTTGACATTTTGTAAATTCAGTTTCTATTATATTTAAAGTTGCATTTAATTTCCATCTTTTTATTGATTAATATATTAATTTTCTTATTATACCTATCTCAGTTGATGAAATTTGCATTATTACTTATAAGTGACACAAACAATTGCAATGATCAAAACTAGAGTGAATTTACCAGCTAAGGGACACCAACATGTCCTCTTTAGATAATAGGTGAACTTTAGCAAAATTCTGCTCTATGGGTATACCTTTTACATTTAGCACTAATATATAAAACAGAAAAAACAATACCACCACCCCAAAAAAATAACCAAGCAAAATTATTCTACAAATAATTTATTTTACAAAAATAATAATTTTAGCAAAATGTGAATACAATCGTTTTTAGCTATGTTCTCTAGATAATCAGAATATTTTCAATGATTTCCCTTTAATAAACTGTATTAAAAAAGTAAGTCTACTCCCATTAAGATTGGACATGGTTATGACTGCATTTCCCTTCAAAACAAGTACTTTGAATTAATTTTCTCAGTTTCCAGGTAAGAATAATGGAAATATTAAAATACCATTGTTGTCTGCATTAATTATACAGGGATTTTGTGTTTGAGCTAAAAAAATATTAAGATCATATTTTCAAGATTTTGAAAATTAATTTTTTAAAAGATACACTATTCTAAATCTTAAGTATATTAAACAACAAGAAAATGGCATAGAATAACACTAATCTTAAGGCAAATTTGGAAACAATGAAGTATGTGGTTTCTTACATATGCCATACTAAGGCATTGCTACAATCACATGCTAAAAGCAAAATGGAAAACTTTTATTATTTTTTTTAATTTGTTTTAGTTGTACATGAACACCATACCTTTATTTAATTTATTTATTTTATGTGGTGCTGAGGATTGAACCCAGGGCCTTATATGTGAGGGGCAAATGCTCTGCCGCTGAACCACACAGCCCAGGAAATTTTTATTATTGATTAGTTTTTTCCTTCAATATTTTCTGTTTATTTTTCTTCTATCTTAGTATCAAAAGTTCTAATATTTTTATTTTAAACATTGACTATAGTTTTAGCTTTCCATAAAATAGATGGCTAGGATCTACATATAATTCATTAAATATTTTAGATTAAGCAATTCCTTATTGAAAAAAATTATTTTTATTTCACAAGAAATAGTATAGGACATTCTTATATAAAAGGATTTTTGAAGAGTATAAGTTTACAGATAATTTTAATAGTATTTAATAGTATTTATATTTTTATTTCTTGTAAACATATTTAAAATACTGCAAATTTTATTTTGTAGTAAATATATTTTAAAAGTTACCAGAAACTTTTCCCATTGATATTTATAATGTGTGGATAAATAAAATTAGTATTAGAATGCAATTAAAATACATTCCTAATTATTTTAGTGTTTTAAATACACTGATATCTTCAGGGTTTTTGTTTGTTTGTTTGTTTTTCTACAAAGAAATGCTATTATAGAAATGTATTTTTACAGTGATGGAAAGCAATGTTCACTTTCATAAAAATAGACAAACGTCAAACTGTGTAAGACAAAAGGAATATTTTGCAGATTATTCTTGTCATTTGAAATAGATGGAATATAAGTTGCATTGCTCCTCAAATGTACCTGGTACTTCATGTTTTTGACACTTAAATTAATTTACAGAGATCTGTCAACAAACCTATCATATGGCATGATCATTAAAATATCCTAAGTAATTACATCTCTAATTTCTATTCTTACTCATTCGGTGCTTACAGATGTAGCCAATAACAAGGCTTTCTCTCTAGAGATATTATAAATTCATCAAAATGACAGGAATGATTATTTTACCTTCTCAATAAGTTCTCTCATTGCCTTATTAATTCATGATCCACACATTTTTTCCCAATATGTACAGAATAGTTTGGTCTTGTGTTTTCAAAATATTTGATAAAATAATTCTACAAGTTTGATAAGTACAGATAGTAGCTCTGTTTGATTTCAGATGAGTACTAGAGAAGTCGTAAGAGAGAAAAAACAATAATCACTATTTTTAGTGAAAGGCCCTGGTTTCACAAAATATCACATAATATAAAATGTGCTTCAATCTTGAGAAGAGGTATATTTCTAAAAGCAAATAGGTTGTAATTTACTGGATTAGCTTCTTATTTCAAGAGACTAATATAATACATAAAGTGTACAGTAGTATATAGAGAAGGGGGTTAATGGCCTTGACTAACCTTATGACATATGAAGAAATGGTAAGCTCTATATATCAAAAATATTTTCAGAGTATGAAATTCCTCAAAAAAAACTAGGAATGGAACCACCATGTCTCTCTCCATGGTATTTATCCAAAATAACTAAAACCAACATACATAAAGATACAACCACATCAATATTTATAGGAGCACAATTCACAATAGCTAAGTTATGGATCCAGTTCAGATGCCCATTAATAGATGAAGTATTAATAAAATGAAATATATATACATATATGTACACACGTGCACGTGTGCTCGTGCGCGTGCACACACACACACACACACACACACACAGAGAGAGAGAGAGAGAGAGAGAAGATCAATACAGACTCAAAAAATCAAGGATCAAATGTTTTCATATCATATATGGAAGCCAAGGCAAAATAACGGGGAAAAGGCTGGATCAAATATCATAAAAATATAGGATAGTAAGTATTATAGAAGAAGGATATTGATAGGGAGGGAGGAGGGATGAGAAAGGGGGCGAATGAAAAATGAATTTAACAAAACCATGCTATATGCATATATATAAATATACTAGAGTGAATTTTACCTTTTGGTCCAAATAGAAAGCACCAATCTAAAATAACAAATGAATGAAAGGAAGATCAGTCCTTTAGAGGAAGGAAGATCAGTTGTTTAGAGTAGAAGAAGTAGAATAGGGGAGAATGAAAGGAAGAAAAAATAGGGGAGAATGAAAGGAAAATCAGTCCTTTAGAGTAGAGGAAGTAGAATAGGGGAGAGGGAGAAGGGAGGGAACAGAGACTAGAATGGTGTAATCAAATTCCAAGCATGTATAACTGTCAAAATGAGCCCAACTACTATGTATAACATTAAACTACTATGTATAACTCTAATGTTCTAATAAAAATATTTTCATAGTAGATGATATCATTCCTCATTTCCCCACCCCTGGCTGAAAGAAGACTTGTGATTCTATTCTATTACCTATTTATCTTAACACTTAAGGTAAATTGATGGATAGATGTATGGTTAGATAGGTAGTAGATGATAGCTTCAATGATACAAACAGAAAGAACAATACCACTCAATTGTTAGAATTAGTACTAGAAATGACCCTAAAAATCATTTAGTGGAAACCAGTCTTTTAACTAAAACCCAAAGGACAGTGAATGCCTAAAATAAGACATCTTATTGGTGGCGCCAGGCTTAGAGTCCAGTTCTACTTTCCCTATACAGTAGTTTTAACACATGTTTAATTCTTGCTAGTAGATCTTTTAATATCTAAAGGGCAATTATTGCATTTGGTAATGGTTAGAAAAAAATAATCTCTACATCTAGCATATATCCTCTGTATTATAAGATTTTTACTCTCAACTTGATTTTTTGCTTTATATAAAAATAATGAAGTGGTGTTGAATACATAGAACAGCTGTGTGTTCATAAAGACCATATGTTATTTTTGTTTAATGTAGTAATGTTTTGATGTGCTGTCAAGTGGCTTGTCTTTGGGAGACAGTAAAATGGCAACTGGTTTTACCCTAGAAGACTTCTTACTAGAGAAATTCCAGCTGTGAGTATATGATACTTTCTTAGATGGGGAAAGAAAAGTTATCCCATATGTAAAATTGTTCTACACATCTGTGCTTCTTTATGAAGCATATTATCTTCCTAATAATTTTCTTGAATATAATACACAATTTTCTTGAATATAATACATAGAAAACTGAATTTATAGAATTTTTAAAAATAATTGGAATGAGGGTTTTTAAAAATATATTTTTCAAATATAGTTTTCTTGAAAGTTTAAATTTATAACACTGTTTGTTCAGAGATAAGTATAAGCAGTGTTAAATAATTAGCCAAACTAGTATACGCCTTTCTACATAAAATTCTGGCCTAAAATATCTTGGGAACTTATAAAAGTAGACCTTGTTCAGGTCTGTAATCCCACTGGGAATACTTCTTTGGTAAAAAGTATTATTGTGCTTTTATTAAAATGATGATTAGTACAAAATAGTATACACTCATTTTTTACCAGATTATGAAATATATGGATACCTATGACTGTAACAAGCAGCCAAATGGTTATACTGATGCAACTAGATGCTTTATCTATTTATCTCTTTCTTACAGTTTTCTATCATATGTGATGGAAAATAAAAGAAGTTCATCCTAGTAATGACTAAAAAAGGATTATCTAAAGCCATTATGTATTGATTGAGGCTCAAACACAAATGATATTAAAATTTATTTTTCAGATATTTATTAGGAAAATATATGTCAATAACAGTGTGCAGATCCTCTTTGATTTAAAAAATGTAATTTAAGAAGATATAACAACAAACAAGTAATCATTATCATCTGAGAAATATTAAATGTAATTGTAATTAATGCTCATTTCTCAATAAGATTATAAAGGTAATATTATCAGTTTTAAATAAATTTACCAGAATATATAGTTAAAAATGCAGTTGCCTTCATAGCAGCTATTAGGAATATACTTTCCAATGGACTACTCCAAAAAAGTGGAAAATTCAGAGTGTCTTTTTGAATAGTGTATATAGTATCTACCTGCAGATGATTGCTATTTGTTCAAATATGTATATTTTAATAAGTTTACTGAAACTACTTATATTGATGCAAACCCCTGCCTCTGTACATTAGTATCTATGTTAGTCAGTTTTCTGCTACTGTCACAAATACCTGAGATAAGTAACTTACAATGAAGCAAGCTTTATCTTGACTTAGTGGTTCAACAGTTTTAGTTCATGATCATTAGGCCCTATTGCTTTTGGGCCTGTGGCAAGGCAGCACATCATGGCACGGAATATGTGGTGAAGCAAAGCTACTCACCTCATTAATGGAAAGTGAAAAACAGAGCAAAAGGAAGAGGTTGGGGTCTCACTCTCTCCTTCAAAGGCATGACCCAATAACCAGAAGATCTCCCACTAGGCTCAACCTCTTATTAGAGTTTTCAACATCTCCCAATAGCAACAGGCTTGGAATTAAGGCTTGAACCTATAGGGCTTCCAGCAACAGTCCAGATCCAAAATATGGCAGTATGTAATTGTATATGTAAGAGAATGTATATGTGTGCAAGTGTGCACACACATACTCACACATACAATGCTTGGTTGGAAATGAGAAGAACCTTATTACAAGTCTTTAGGTTCCACTATACCTTTATAGGTAATCTTACATTTTTTGAGAAAGAACCTTGTGCCATAAATCCAGGGTCAGCAAACTCCTGGCCACATTCAGTCTGTTTAGGAGCTATGAATGTTTTCTTGAACATTTTTGAATATTGTAAACAATCAGAAGAAGAATTATGTTTTGTAATACATGAAAAAAAAATTTAGTGTGCATAAATAAAGTTTTATTGGAATACAACCATTTATGTATTTTGTATTGCTGCTTTCATGCTAAAATGGCAGAATTGAGTAGTTGAAAATGGAAACCATATGGTCAAATGTGCATAAATTATTTACCCTCTGGTCCTTTACAGGAAAAATCATTGCTGACTCCTGCTGTAGATCATCTATTTTGAATGAAATGTGAGGGTACCAGGAAAGCCAAATTTCCACCAGGTCTCAAGGAACACTAGTTATCCAGTTTTGAGAGGAAAATTAAATTTGTTTAACAAGTGATATGAATGAAGCAAAATGATATCTTTGTGGCTTACTCTTTGGGAACACAAGGAATAATTTTCCAACTTGAGACAATATATTATGAACACATGTTTCTGTGTACTATAATTTTTATATCAAACAACGTATAGGATAGAACATGGGTGAAATGAAAGAATATACAATTTGTGATTCTATTCTATTACCTGATTAATTCTCCATTCTTCATACAGGATTGGAACCTGTATCTCTTTCACTATGAGCATAGTTTGTTCCTGAAAGTCCAATTATCTAACTAGAAGGTAGATGTAGGGGAAGTAAATGACTGCTCTGAAGACATAAGGGAGTACTTTGAGGTTCACAGGAGAAAACTGTATCCAGTGGAATTTCACTTAAATCTCTTCAGATTTTGCCCTTTCTTCTATTGAAGTGTGACTGTGATATGTATTTATTCCAAATGATTACTGGGGCTGTATGTTGCCATTTTAGTGACATATCTGATATTTTATCAAGGAATGTGCTTTCAATTTCTTCTGTGTTCTAAAATCTATAATGTTAGTATGTATATATACACAGTCATAGAATGCACAGTATATATACCTACATACACTATATGCTATTTGCATATTGTATTTATGCATTTTTTATCCCAATGATATTGTTATTGCCATAACAATGTGATAATTATTGGCATAATCTATGAAAATTTAGCTTTATTTCATTGGAATGCAATTATCAATGGGCTTGTTCATCAGTATAAGAAAAGTCCTAAATAATACCTAAATGCTTTCATAGTAGCTAAATTTTCATCTACTAGTTGTACAGATGCCAAACAATATAGAAAATAGAGGTCCAAAGCCATTTACATTGATCATTTCATAACTGAAGGACAGGAGATATGCAGAATACTTTAAATAGCTCTAGGGACCAATGTGTGTTACGGCCAAGAAAGAGAAATCTAAGTCATAAATTAGGTTTATTAGATCTGGTATATGGTATAGCCAGAGAGGCATGAAAGTGATACCATAAAGCTATGCTTTGCATTCATCCATGAATATTAGATTTATCAATTATGCTTAGTGGTGAGTCCATGCATGAAAGAGGGATTATAAAATTCACATAATCCTACAGTGTAGCTGCAAAATATAGTTAGGTGTCTGACACTCGCTTATATAAACCAAAACTATAATAAAACACAGGGTACTGACTTAACATTCCATGTTTCAGCCAGGATATGATATTCAAATTATTGTTATAAAAAGTGTTTATAATAATTGTCATGTCACTGAATTGCAAGGAAATTCATTTTACTATGTAATTTTCTTACCATCTGTATTATACATATTTAATATTTAATGTTTTCTTCCTTCAAAAATCTATTGGCTTTTTACCATTTGACTAAATTTTCTCTTACAATTTGTCACAGATATATCTTGACTCTGCTGTCTCTTTCTCATTAAGTTCCTTAGTAGTTGTACCAGTTTTCCTAACATCTAGAGCAGATTTGAAAACCTGATTCTTTTTTTTTTTTCTTTTTTTAGTACTCGGGATTGAACCCAGGGATGATTAACCATTGAATCACATCCCCAGGCATTTTAATTTTTTTTAAATTTTGAATCATGATCTTGCTGAGTTGCTTAGGGCCTCACTAATTTGTTTTGGCTGTCTTTTAACTCACTACCTTCCTGTCTCAGTCTCCAGAGATACTGGGATTGCAGGCATGTGTTATTGCACCTAGCAAAAAATATGACTCTTAAGCTTTTTATGAATGAAGTCAGAATAGAGTTTACTAACCAACTATTTCATACCACTTTTTCTATTTCTATCCTGATTCCAGCACCCATTTATCTCTCATCTGGATTATTCCAATAGTCTCCATAATTGTATCCTTGTTTTTCTACTTGTGTCTTCACACTCATTTCTCAACATAGTTCCTGTTAAAAGGAAGTTTTCTAATTCCTCTATTCAAGTCTCCAGTGGATCCCCTTCTCATTCAGGGTAAAAACCCAAGGTACTTAACAATGGTCTATAAAGCCTAATAATATCTTCCCTGAGGTTCAAAGTGTGAATGTCATATCTTACTATTTTCCCCCCTCACTTATATTAGCCACTTAGATTTTCTCTATGAACTGTCATTTTATATTGTATTATCACATTTCCTTTTAAAAATGCTGTGAATCGGGCTGGGGATGTGGCTCAAGCGGTAGCGCGCTCGCCTGACATGCGTGCGGCCCAGGTTCGATCCCCAGCACCACATACCAACAAAGATGTTGTGTCCGCCGAGAACTAAAAAATAAATATTAAAAAAAAAAATGCTGTGAATCCAAAATGCTCAAATAACTTTTTTTTACTTAATTGCCCACTGGATAGTTTCTTTAGGACTTAACAGTATAAATATTGATATGAAGACCGCCGAAACAACAGATATAACAATAGCAACTATAAGCTATCTTTGTTCTCTTGAGATTTTTTACTTTTTTTTTCTTGCTGAAACTACTTTTTTGTTGTTGTTGTTGTTGTTTATGCCAGGTTGGAATGGTGAATCAATGAGCCATTGTGAGCAACCTACACACACTGTTGGTTTTGATATTTTCATGTCTTTTTGGTGGGACAGAAGGGTACCATTGAAAGTGTTTGCTTCAGTGCTTGAAAGAGTTAATGTAGCTTCCAGAAATGCTTATTACACTCCATGGGAGTAGCTTTTGCATTAGGAGAACTTGGCTCAGTTTGTTGGTAAAAATGCACATCTGACATCTGCTACAGGGAAGGATAGGGACATCAGCTATTAAAGGAGACTACAGTGGATTTGCTCTCTAGGAGAGCACTATCAGAGTAACTTTACTGATTATAAAGTGCTTAAATATAATATAATAATAAAGTCCAATGTGCTTTTTATCACTACTCCCACAGGTAATTAAATGAATGTAATTGGCATTATTTTATATGCCTGAATCTTTCCCCCTATTGCTTATAAGCTGACTTTCCCTCCGAGTTCACTAAATTACTATGAGTCTATACTCTCTCCACTTCACTTTTGAGCAGTCAAGTGAGCCTGAAATTTCTCCAGTTTCTAGTTAAAACCTAAAATATGTGACATCATCAGAAGCTGGAGGAAATCAGTGGCTTATATGGATATGAGAATGTGGAGCTGCTATCTATCCAGATTATTTTAACATAATTTGTCTACATCTACCATCTGTGAGAGATTAATACTTCCACTAGGTTATCAATATATAACTGCAAAAGTATTAGTATGATATTAACCAATACCACAGTTTAAAAAACAGCCTCAACACTTATTTTGATCCCACAAGTGAAATATGAATATTAATAAGTCAATTTCAATAAATACAATGGAATCATAAAGCAAATAGATTATTAAGCAAAACTTATATTTTAAATATTTTTTACAGTTTTTATTCTTTTTAGGTATACATGACAGTAGAATCTATTTTGACATATTTATGCAAACATGAAATATATCTTATTCTAATTAAGATCCCAGTCTTGTGAATGCACATGATGTTGAGATTCACTGTGGTGTGCTCATATATATAGGTAGGAAAATTATGTCAGATTTATGTTTTTAATTACAGTATTATGTGATGAGCACACGAATGCAAATATTTCCTATATGATTCTTTGAAATTTAATGGTCAAATTTAAGAAACATTGTCTATAAATAGCTAAAAAGATATTAAATTATTAATTTAAAAACAATAGAAGATACAGTAGCATTATTCAGTGAACAATCAGAAATCTTTGGCTTGATTAAATTATCAACTAAACACATTTACTTTATTAAATACATGCATATATGTTAGTGGGAAATTAATCTCTTAAATCACTGTATTTTTCTGAATACTTCAGTTAATTAAATGTAATGACTGATTAAAACATAATTTAAAATCTATAATTTCTTTTTTTAAATGCAATTTATTTTATTTCAAATATTTACCTAGATTTTAGCCACTTTTCATATATGCCAGAGGAGTTTAGCAATAGTATCAGAAATTAAATGCAATATGCCTAAGTCATTTTTTATTTTTTTTTATTTATATATGACAGTGGAATGTATTACAATTCTTATTACACATATAGAGCACAATTTTTCATATCTGCAGTTATATACAAATTATATTCACACTAATTCGTGTCTTCATACTTGTACTTTGGATAATAATGATCATCACATTCCACCATCATTAATAACCCCATGCTCCCTCCCTTCCCCTCCAACCCCTCTGCCCTATCTAGAGTTTCTCCCATGCTCCCTCTCCCTATCCCACTATGAATCAGCATTTGGTAATCCCTCTCCTTGGTCTACACACAAATGACTTAAAAATAGAATACTACAGGGACACAGCCACATCAATTTTTATAGCAGCACAATTCACAATAGCTAAACTGGGGAACCAGCCTAGATGCCCTTCAATAAATGAGTGGATAGAAAGATTTGGCATATATACACAATGGAATATTCCTCACCAATAAAAGAGAATAAAACCATATTCTCTGGCATTTTCAGGTAAATGGATGGAGTTAGAGAAGATAATGTTAAAAATCTATAATTTCTGACTATAAAAATTTTGACAAATTCTCTAGGTTTTTTTATAACCACCTATCAGGGGCTTTTAAAATACATATAAAACAATTTTCAGTTAACAAACCACATTTTGCTATTCAGTGGCCATTTCCAAATACACAGAAATAACTTTTTGGTTAAAAATTGTACTTTAGGAAATTACAAATTTGTAGCTCATTATTTAGGAGTACATTTCAATAATTTTCAGCTAATTATATTATTGTAGGTGACCCACAATTAAATATCTGTTTCATACATTAGTTTTTTTATATTATTGAAGTAAGATGCCCTAACTTTTTCTTGAAAGTGATGATATTTGTATATTAATATATATGTGGTTTAAAAGTGTAGGATGCTTTTTTGTAAATTAGATATTACCTCATTTGGTATATTGGAACATGAGAAAACTAACACATAAGAAGACAATTTTTTTAAAGATGGTGCTGGGGATTAAACCCAGGGCCTTGGCATGCTAGGCAAACACTTTACCAACTGAGATAAGATGAATGGATAAATAAAATGTGGTATATGTACACAATGGAATATCGCTCACCATTAAAAGAGAATTAAAAATGGCATTTGCAGGTAAATGGATGGAATTGGAGAATATAATGCTAAGAGAAGTAAGCCAATTCCAAAAAAACAATTGCCAAATGTATTCTCTAATATAAGGATGCTGATTCACAATGGAGACAGGGGCAGGGGGAGAATTTGATTAATAGACGAATGTTAGATAGGGCAAAGGGGAGGGAGGTAAAGGGAGAGGCATGGAGGCAGGAAAGAGTGGAATGGGATGGATATCATTACTCTAAGTACATGTATGAAAACATGAATGGTGTGACTCTGTATAACCAGAGACATGAAAACTTGTGCTCTATTTTTGTAATATGAAGTGAATTGAATTCTGTTGTTGTATATAACAAATTAGAATAAATAAAATAAACAATAAACAAATAAATAAAAGAAATCAAATAATATCTTCAACATGCTGTACTTCTTTGTCTTCCACCTTACTTGAAGTTGCAATGCATTTTTACAGTTAGTGATTATTGCTCTATTTTTTCCCTGTTTGTACAAATAAATAGTGGTTGAGAAAAATGTAGAGAACTGTACTGTAAATCATTGAACCTAAATAGAGCTAGGGTCTAAAAATCTCTAGAAGACTATCAAGATTGCTGTCCCATGAGACTGACTATTATTTCCTGAGGCTGACTATTGTTAAAATATTTCAAAGCTTGTCTTTAGGAGTGAATATTTTTGAAAAATATATATACTGATATTTTCTTAGCCCTTCTTCATAATAGTAAATGTTCTTTGCCTTTTGTACTTTCACAGGCCAGTTATGGAGCTAAAACCTGAAACTCAGGAAAAGGAAGTGAATATATGCAAAAAAATAATCCCTCAGCTGCTATGATTTATTACTAAGAGTTCACTGTATTAAAAAATACCTCACAGAAATAGTAAGTTGTCAATTTATCAGTCAAAATGACATATAATCCCTGAAGAAGTTCAATCATATAAATCCTAATATTAAATTTTAATTTGCATTTAAGTGGTTTGAGCTTCATTGACAAGTATACCATCATAGGCATAACTTTCTTGAGGTTTAAAATAGCAGCATCAATGTATTAAGTATAATCTTGCATTTATAGATGGTTCATAGAGTTAATGAGAAAAATCCCAACTTGTATTTAATCTTGCAAGGCTGAAATATTCAGTAAACTATTTGTTCAACTTGTCAATTTAACATAAGTATTTTGTTGAAATTCCTAAGGATATTGTCTAGTTGCCTGGCAATGGATTGTTGAGAAATTCATTTAAAGTTCACTGAACATAGGAAGTATGTAATTTATTTAAATCCCTCACTTATTAAATCAGGATTTGAATTTTTAAAATATTGATTTTTTCCAACTAAAGAAATGGACTTGAAAAGAATTAGCAAAATCTCTGTAGAATTTTGACACAATAGTTCTGATGAATATGTTCTCTATGAAAGTTTTCACTGATATGAACTGAAGACTGAATTTAGATGAATAAATTTACTATTGTTTATAGGATTTTTAGTTTTGTTTTCCAGAAAGAAACTCAGTTTTAAATGTTTTAAAATCTCAGCAATACCTCCCTTTTCAGAAAAATGAGTGCATGTATTTGCATATTGAATGGGCATACATAGTAACAAAGTTTACAAAAGAAACTCCTGAATTTCTTAAGAAATAATTCATGATATGAGTAAGAAGAGGCATTGTTAGAAAGCATAGACTTCTGAAGCATAAATATGATATTTTAAAATACATATACATTTAGCACCTGACTTTGTGTCTTAGTTTTTACCTACCATATACTCTTTTATTTTATAAAGTTTGTATTGCTGTTGTCGTTCTCTGTAAGGTAAACACCTGATTCCAGTCACATTAGTATCTATTATTGTGTTTAAAATCTTAAATCTTAGATATCATCCTTATCAAGCTATTATTAAGACTAAACTCATGAATTCTTGTTATACAAAAATATATCTTTTGACTTAAAGAGATACCAGTACATTTTTTCCAGATTAGTGTAAATACAATGTAGATAAAATTCAAAATAATAAGTATGAAAATTATTTTTGGGCAGAGAATCCTTTATATTAATCAAATAATGTGCATGGCATGTAACCACAATTACATGGTCACATGTTCTCAGCCCATTCATGTTGATTATTTCTTTCATGGAATTATAGAAAGGATTCTTAGGGAGAAAGCCACATTGTTCCTAAATTCATAATTGGCAATTACCAGAAAAGATAAACTTTAAGTTAAATCTTGATAAAGTTAATAGTACTTTTTTTAAAAAAAATTGACAACATACACTGTTTTCTCCTTATCATCTAATAAAGGAATTTAGCAAAAATATGAATCTCAAGAAGTTCATAGTGCCTCACAAATTCTAGGGGATAAAAAGATGAATTACACCTGGTACTTTCCCTGAGGGAGCTCATTTTAGGGGAGATAAGAAATATAGACAAATAAATGTAAATTAAGGGAAAAACTAGTTGATTCCAGAAATACAAAGAGTCTCAGCCATTGGAGATGGTAGGAAGGAGACTTCCATTTAGGCAGAAGAAGGATTCCTTAGTATGGAATCAAGTTTAGACATGTGGGTCATCAGTAAAAAAGGTGTTTCAAAAGTAAGAATGGTACTATTAAAGGACCAAACACAGGGAATCTCTGATGTGCAATGATACACAGAAAACAGTTCAGGTTTATTAAGTTAAATATATGAAACAAGGTTGTTGAAAGGAAATTTGAAAGGTTAGTTTTAGGTCTTGGATGTCAGGTGGAATAGTTCATTTGACATACATAGTTTAGGAACCAGAGAGTCAGAACTATGCTTTAGGGAATTTATTTTGGCAGGGAAACCATTAAAGAATCTGTTTTCCATATGATTCACTATATTTTTTTTCTTTTGGTGCAATAGAATGGTAGGTAATTATACAGAATAGTAGGTTTTATTGTAGCATATTCCTATGCACATAAAAAGGTAATTTGATCCATATTATCCCCCAATACCTTCTCTGCCCTCTTCTTCTCCTGTTTTCCTTCCTCTAGCTTAATGGCCTCACTTATGCTTTTATGGCATCCCTTATATTTCCTCATAGTTTCCACATATGAGAGAAAACAAGATGATTTCTGAGTGTTGTCTATATCACCCCAAATTATGGTCTTCAGTTCTATCTATTTTCCTACAAATGCAATAATTCTGTTCTTCTTTATGGGTGAATAAAAGTCTATTGGCTTGATTATAGTTCTAAACACCATTACTAAATGTATACTGATGATGGTGTGCTGGAGCTCACTAGTACTTCTTTCTTAGAACCAACTGTGCACTTCTCTTTCCAAATCCATCCAGTGATAGCAAGTTGTTAGATTCAACAGAAAACAGTGGAAGTATTTACCCCACAGAAACTGACAAATGTTAAAACAGGTTTGTTTTTCTGCCCTGAGAACTATCCATTAAATTTTGACCAATACACCATTGGATGAATATGACACTATGTTAGTTTACACTATTGATTTTTATGTGTGCAGACTTTAAATCTCATTAAACCTTAAAAATTGGTGAAAGACATTTGAGAGAATATATGATTATTATAATTGTTGCCTTTGTTATAAAAAGGAGATCATAGTCTACAAAACTTAGTGTTACAATTTTATCCTCTAAGGAATTAAAACTCTTGGTAAATTTAAATGTTAAACTCTACCAATAGAGTAGAAATACTTTGTTGTTTGTTTTACTTCAGTAAAACAAACAATACTTTGTTGTTTGTTTTACTTCAGTATTGATAATGTGGTAGACTCTGTTTGTTTCTCCAGATAGTCTGTGGGGGTTGTTCTAAATATAATAAGCATGACATGGGTGTCAAAGGAAATAAATACTATTTTTTATTGAGAAGATCAAATGAGCAACAAATATGCCTAGAGCATCATTGAAAAAAGAGTGCCATTATTTTATCAAATATTTTATTTAAAATGGCATTGTATTCATAGAAGATACATTTTATAGTCAATTTGACTAAAAGATACATATTAGTATGAAGAATACAGAAAAATATGTTTGCCTTGATTCAAAGCTCTTTACACGTATAATTGCCTCCAACATACTTTCTTGTGGGATTAAGTAGTGTTACCCTCACATCTAAAACTTATTATAAAGCTTTCCTTTGGAGTTTACAAAATTTAATTTAGAACAATAAAAGGAGGAAACTGAATGTTCATGTATACATACACATACATAGAAACAAACAGTAAAATACAAAGCAGAGTAAACAGGAAAGAATTATTTATTTTCTCCTCTCTAGAATATACCTTCAGAGTAGTAAGATATCTTTGAAATGATATCATACATTATAATGGTCTTCAAACAAACACCATCTTCTTTGCATGATATTCTTCTATTATAATGTGAAGCATAGGATATAGAAAATACACTAAATGATTATAGTAATAATATTGCACAATTTGTGTTTTAAAATGTAATTTATGTTTTGAAATATACTTTGTCTTCCACTTTCCTCTTCTTTTATAGCAATATAAAAAAAAACATTTGGTTTTTGTCTTCTGTGGGTATAATCTATAAAAACTGTGATTCTGCCTCAGTAATTCTTTTTATGTTATTATTATTATTATTATTATTATTATTATTATTATTATTATTATTATTATTTTGTAGGCATGGCTTGAGTCACTAACTGGGTGTGTGAACTGATACAGTCTCCATTCCTTTTTGATAATCAACGCAATTAAAATTACCAATCTTTCATGCAGTTTTACTTTGAATCTATACTTAGCACTATTTTCACTTTGGGATGTGATGCTGCTATTGTGTTGAATACTGAAAGATGATATATGGCACAGTGAAACCTAAATACAATGTTGTTTTTGCTTCCTAGAAGTCAAACTAAATGATTTTCCCCACCTTCTCATCTTTCAGACAGAAATTTGAAATACATTGTGGTAGGAATAATACAGAGACAGATTTTTTCTAATTTTAAAACATGCACACAATGTATTTCCAAGTAGTGAGGAGAAAAGGTTTAATATCCCAGGGGGGGGGGCAAACTTTATCCAGCTCAATGAATTGTCAAAGTCAAAGAAACTATAAACACAGGAGCTACTTTGGATTATCCATTCCCTTCATGGATGAGCCCTAAGTGCAGAGTTGAGGGCTGTATGGGAGGGAAAAGAATACTTGCTGAATACATTTTTTTCCAAGTCATGCTAAAGTAATGTCATTCATATCAGTATTAGTTATATACCATGCTTATGAATTTCTTAAAATGCAGGAATTTAATAGTTCAGAAGAAATGCCAGATAATCTAACTTTCTGAGGCTTGGAGGAGACATATAATCTTCTGAGAACACATCATTTTAAAATACAAATAATTATTACTTAACAAGTGACATCTATCTTTTTAAAGAAAAATGACTTTCTATTTCTTTCCATTGTCTTCTTTCTCACTTTGGTTACATTCAGAGTGTACTCTCTCTCAAAATTTTTAAAACATTGAGACAAGAGGACCTCCATTTCTTAAGATGTAACTCAAAGTAAATGAAACAAAAATGATATGTTTTGGAGAGTAAGATATCCAGTTTTGATAAGTAAATGCACTAGGCACCTAACATTATTTATAAGTCAGATAATTAGCTACTAAAAAATTTGCCCCTAAGTTATTATAATTACTAAATATAGCATATCTTATTAGTTTTTTGCATAGTTTCTTTTCCACAAAAGCTAAATGTAGCAAAAGCCTGAATTTTAAGTAGAAAAAAATGATTATTTTAAATGAAATAATACTTTTTAAATTTAAAGTAGTATGTTAAAAATATCTATTAGAGCTGGGCATGGTGGTACATGCCTGTAATCCCAGTGGCTCCAGAGGATGAGGCAGGAGAATTCCAAGTCCAAAGCTAGCCTTAGCAACTTAGCAAGGCCCTAAGAAACTTAGGGAGCCCTGTCACAAAATAAAAAATAAAAATGGCTGAGGATGTGGTTCAGTGATTAGGTACCCCTGGATTCAATCCTTGGTACCAGAAACAAAAATTTTGTTAGAAAACAAATTCATCCTGTGGCATTGACAATTCATCATTTCATATAATATACAGTTTTAAAGGATCTCCTATGAAATTTAAGGCAATTTTTATAATTAGGATTTCAATTTTAGTAAACTTTAGTTGAACATTGAAGGATTCAAATTTCGTTTGTAGATGGAAAAAGAACATAAGATCTGTAGATAAGCTTTTAATTAAAACTTCATATTTCATATTTACTAAAGTTGATAGTTTTTTTTGTATTTAGTTACTCTATTTTCTATACTTCATTGCCCAGAATTAAGCTTATCTTAGCACCAATGATTTTTAGTATGATTTATTGTATTTTTAAATTTTTATTAGTGAATATCAACAATACAGCATGGTGGATTACATTGTGGCATATTCACACATGAGTAAAAACTCAATTGGAATAATTTCACTCTGTAATACTCCCTCCACATTCCTTACTCAATTTCCCCATCCCTTTCCTCTATTCTAATGGTGATAAATTTGAAACCCTAATAATCTTCTATGCTTTTTATGTAGTCCTTTATCCCCCATGTTCTTTTTCCCTCTGGTTTCCACATATGAGGGAAAATATATGAACCTTTTCTCTCCGAATTACACTTATTCCACTCAAAATTCAAATCTCCAGTTCCATGAGTTTTCCTGCAAATTACATAATTTCATTTTACTGATAGCTAAATAAATCTAAATTGTGTATATGTGTAGCACATTTCCCTGGATTTTTTTCCTTGTAAAAGTCATCCCATTTACTGATTATTTCTCTTATTGCCTGAGCTATAGGGTTTGTATTCAAGAGGTCTTTGCCTACACCAATGTGTTAAAAGTCTTTCCTCTCTTTTTTTTCCCCTCTCACAATTTCAAAGTTCTGGTCTTATACTTTGGTCTTTGATCCATTTTGTGTTCACTTTTGTATAGGGCAAGAGATAAAGATCTGGTTTCAGTTTCCTACATACAGATATCCATTTTTCCCAGCACCAATTTTTAAAGAGGTTGTCCTTTATACAATGTGGGTTTTTGGTAGTCACATCAAGAATCAGGTGGCTCTAGGTGTGTGGGTGTGTATCTATATCTTCTATTCTTCATCAGTCTACATGTCAGTGTTTATGTAAGTATCATATGGCTTTTGTTCCTGTGGCTCAGAATTATAATTTGAAATCAAGTATTATGATGTTCTCAGTATTGATCTTTTACATCAAGATTGCTTTGGGTATTTTGGGTCATTTGTTCTTCTATACAAAGGATTGTTTATCTAGTTCTATAAAGAATACCATTCATATTTTGGTGGGGATTGCATTGAATCTACACAACACTTTGGTTATTATGGGCATTTAAACAATATTGATTCTGCCTGTCTATGAACATGAGAGATATTTTCATCTTCTTGTGTCTCCTTCAATTTATTTCTCCAGTTTTCTACAATTTTCATTTTAGTGTTCTTTAATTTTCACGTGCCTTGGTTACTTTATTCCCCAGTATTTTATTCTTTCTGAAGAGCCTACAAATGAATTGTTTTCCTGATTTCTCTGTGAATTCATGACTTGTCTATAGAAAAGTGATTGATTTTGGTATTACAAATTTTTATTCTGCTTGTTAATGTGATTTTAATATCAATGTTTAGAAATTATTTGGTTTTAAAATATTTTTCTTATTGGTATATGCATATTAATGTTTTGAAGATCCAGAAACACACATTGATTTTGTTCTTCCCATTACTGGTAAAATCTTGAGTGTTATTATTATAAGAAATTAAATTTCCTTTATTTATCAGTAACCTGACATTTGTACATCGATAAAAATATTTTTTTAAACACGCACAATATTGATGTAAATTAAAGGTTTGTTTTTCTTGTATTTCTCATCATCTTATTAGCATAAATATGAAAGATGGTAGAATAATCTCTTAGCATGAAATTCAGAGTTTTGGGGAGCCTGTTTTTATGCTTTGTCCATTTATTCATTAGTCACTTGAGAATGCTCTCAGCACACTTTTTAAATGTGTGAATGGGAGCTAGACTTTCTGAGCTCAAAGTTTTGCTTTTTGACACTTTCTAATTGTATGATCTTGGACAATTATTCAGTACCCCAGTTTTCTTATGTTTTAAAATGAAGACACAATAGAACTTATCACATAGGGTAATTAAGCTAAGTATCAGAAAAGTAGATTGTAAATAGTTCAAGTGTAATTTATATTGTAGCATACACATCTTTATAGTCCTAGTACATACAATAGTTTCTAACATACAGATTATGCAAATAATAAGTATTTTGAATAAAGCTAAAAGTCCTATTGAATGTTAGAAGTTGATTATGATTCCCTTGCAATTTCTTATCCAGATTACAATGGTTTCCCAATATGACATGAAATTTAATTCTATTACTTCACATTCCAATGGGATAAATATTTGTTAAAAAAAATTATAGCATATGGGGGCTGGGGTTGTGGCTCAGTGGTAGAGTACTTGTGTAGCATATGCAAGGCACTGGGTTTGATCCTCAGCACCACATAAAAATGGGTAAATAAAATAAAGGTATAAAAAATGTTGTATTTGTTTAAAAAAAGAATTTGTAGCATAGTGTGGAATTTGTGTCTGCTTGCATCAACCCAACTAGATGGCATGCTTTTTAATAAATCATATTAATGTTCAAAAGTTTATTCATTAAAAATTAGTACACCACAACAAATAATTTTCAACATATTTCACAGAACCAAATAATGGGCTAAAGTATGGAGTAATGCAAAGATAAATGGATGAATAGAAGAGTATGTGAACAAATACTTTATGTGAAATATAGTTTGAAAATGTCAGTAACCATCCAATTCCAAGCACTAAATCAGTAAAGTTTTTTTCCATTTCTTCTTCTTTTCTTCATCCACACATTATAAATCTTTGTATCCTAACATGTCATTTCTAACTACCCAGTGTTGTTTTACAAATGATTACATACCTTCTTCATTATTAGAAATTGGATGAATAAATTGTCTTTAAACCTTTAATGTTTCAAGGCATAGGTACATCAATAAAGAAAATGTTTCTTTATGACTGTGGCATGAAAAATGATCCAGCCACAATTCTGAATACAGTATACTCTAAATTCCAAATGGGTAGAAATACACCTATATACTAATTAGATGTTTATGATTTGTGAGCAGAAACAAAATATCACAAGTCATTGAGATACATTCTAATGTGTAGGTTACATTGTTATTTTGCTATACTATTGACAATATATTGAAAAATATACAAATCTACATTTCTTTTCTAGCTGCAGGGGAAGATGCAAGGGTAGATAGAGCTTCACTAATAAAATTGTATAATATTGGTTTCAATAAATTCCCAAAGAATGAGATGGCTATTAGGTTAAGAGTTAATCAAATAGAAATTAACTGTTAAGGTGTTAGAGAGAGCCTGGCTAAATAATTCTAGGCATTCAGGTGATTAACAACAACAACAACAAATGTTTGATACTGCTCATGGCTGTATACCTCCATGAATACTTAAAAAAACACTCATGGATTGTGTTTGTTAAAATGTAAACATTATTGCACATGAATTATGGCTAAATAAAATACTTAAATAATTTTGGAAGTGTAAACACTGTTACAAATACTTTGATCTGTCATACAATATATTTTCCTTAGTTTCTACCCAACTCCAAAGAAAGCTGCCTCATGCATAGTGAGGAGTAACAAAGAGGTAAAGTTCTATATCCACTTTCCTTCACAATTTACTTCTCAAATTATTTATATCCTCTTAGTAACACACAGGAGTTAGAATAAATGTCCCATCCCCCACTCCTGCTTTAGTAAACCTGCATGTTTAGCTAGTATGATCTGGTCTATGCTTTGGAATTTAGATTCCTTATTCCTTATGTATTATGTACACACAATATTTTTTAAAACTAGTAAATATTGAAAGAAAATGAAGAAAGAACTTATAAATGTTCAATTTTTAAATTGTCTTTTTCAGTGAGGTTTTTTTGGAATGAGGTGATAATGGTTAATACTGTCATTAAAATCATATATTTTAAAAAGAATGCATAACCATGGTGATTTTCAAGTCTACATTGATTGATATTCTCTTTTAATGTATTATAAATCACAGAGGAACAAAAATGTTGTGGTGAATATATCACCAACTTGGGGGAAAATATATTGAAAAACAGAATCATATGTATATCCCAGTTACAATTTTTCAATTCATTCTCTTTGTCATGTTATTTCTGCATTTTTACTAAGTATCTCATACAAAGTAGAAGCTATTACAGATTGACACATTCCACAAGATCTTAATCAATGTAGTAGCTATAGATTTGCTTACAATTTACTTACTTTATTTTTTCTAAATTATAGTAAACATTATATATTATCAATTTTAAGATATATTCTTTATGCTTGTGATACATTTGGGTTATATCATGTCTGCAATTTCTATTCTATGAAAATATATCACTTTTCCTAAAATTCCTAGCTTTTTTCTCTATTGAGACTCTCTGAAATATATACAATCAAAACTTTATGATGTGAGAAAATTTTATTATTTACTATTTTTGTCTGGATTATAGAATAACAATTTTTACAAATAAAACCATTTTATTTTTACTGCTACAATTAGACCCAAATATTACCCCACTGTGAGAAACATCTATAAAATTTATTTTATTCATAAATGTTCATTGAATGCTAAATATATTTGTATTCACAACACTAATTCTTTCCTGGGTACTAAATATTAATTATAGTACTATTTGCATATTTATATACTTAAGTTGTCATTTGAATTTAGTATGCTGCTAGAAACTACTTTATTACCTTTCAGGTGTTTCTCAAATCTCCTGAGTGTGCTTTATTGCATTCGTGGAAGGCAATTTATATTTATTGGTATGAATACATACTATAGGTATAGTATGGAGCACAGGGCCTCAAATCACATACTCAACAGAGAGCAGCATGATAATAAACCCCAATATGTCAACCTACTACTTTTAAAACTAACTTTGAGTCAACATAAAGTCACATTTTCAAGGTTTTGCATTTATTATATTAACCTTGTTTGGATATTATTTATGAAGGTAATTCATTTATCTATACCTTACCTTCTGTAATTAGAAAATAAGAATGAAATCATCAGGGGTATTCTGAAAATTGTCAAACTAGAATTTTTCGGTTAGGAAGAATTTTTTCATGTAATTTTTTTTATTTATATATGACAGCAGAATGCATTACAATTCTTATTACACACATAGAGCACAATTTTTCATATCTCTGGTTGTATACATACTATATTCACACCAATTTGTGTCTTCATACCTGTGCTTTGGATAGTAATGAACATCAAATTCCACCATCATGAATTACTCCATGTCCCCTCCCTTCCTGTCCAATCCTTCTGCCATATCTAGAGTTCATCTATTGCTCCCTTGTTCCTGCTCCCTATCCCACTATGAATCAGCCTCCTTAAATCAAAGAAAACTTTCAGAATATGTTTTTATTTGGGGGGATTGGCTAATTTCACTTAGCATTATCTTCTCTAACTCCATCCATTTACCTGCAAATGACATGATTTTATTCTCTTTTATTGCTGAGTAATAGTCCATTGTGTATTATGCCACATTGCTTTTTTTTTTCCATTCATCTACTGTAGGGCATCTAGGTTGGTTCCACAGTTAGCTATTGTGAATTGTGCTGCTATAAACATTGACATGGCTGTGTCCCTGTAGAATGCTGTTTTTTAAGTTCTTTGGGTATAGACCAAGGAGAGGGGATAGCTGGGTCAAATGGTAGTTCCATTCCCAATTTTCCAAGAAATCTCCATACTGCTTTCCATATGGGACCAATTTGCAGTCCCTCCAGCAGTGTATGAATTACGTTTTCCCCCACATCCTTGTCAACATTTATTGTTGTTTGTATGCATAATAGCTGCCATTATGACTGGAGTGAGATGAAATTTTAGAGTGGTTTTGATTTGCATTTCTCTAATTGCTAGTGATGATGAGTATTTTTTCATGTATCTGTTGATTGATTGTACATTATCTTCTGAGAAGTGTCTGTTGGGGTCCTTGGCCCATTTATTGATTGGGTTATTTGATTTTTTGGTGTTTCATTTTGAGTTCTTTAGAGACCCTAGTGATCAGTGCTCAATGTGATGTGTGAGGAGTCAAGATTTGCTCCCAAGATGTAGGCTCTCAATTCACCTCACAGATTGTTTCTTTTGCTGCAAAGAAACTTTTTAGTTTGAGTCCATTCCATTTATTGATTCTTTTTTTTTTTAAGAGAGAGTGAGAGAGGAGAGAGAGAGAGAGAGAGAGAGAGAGAGAGAGAGAGAGAGAGAGAGAGATTTTTTTAATATTTATTTTTTAGTTCTCGGCGGAGACAACATCTTTGTTTGTATGTGGTGCTGAGGATCGAACCCGGGCCGCATGCATACCAGGCGAGCACACCACCACTTGAGCCACATCCCTAGCCCACCATTTATTGATTCTTGATTTTAATTCTTGTGCTATAGGATTCTTATTAAAGAAGTTGGGGCCTAATCCCAAATGAAGGAGATTAAGGCCTACTGTTTCTTCTATTAGACGCAGAGTCTCTGGTTGTATTCCTAGGTCCTTGATCCATTTTGAGTTGAGTTTTGTGCATGGTGATAGATAGGGTTTTAATTTCATTTTGCTGCTATGGATTCCCAGTTTTCCAGCCACCATTTGTTGAAGAGGCTATCTTTTCACTAATGCATGTTCTTGGCACCTTTGTCTAATATAAGGTAATTGTAGTTTTGTGGGTTAGTCTCTTTGTCCTCTATTCTGTACCATTGGTCTACCAGTTTGTTTTGGTGCCAATACCATGCTGTTTTTGCTACTATTGCTCTGTAGTATAGTTTAAGGTCTAGTATAGTGATGCTAATTGCTTCAGTCTTCTTACTACGAATTGCTTTAGTATTTTTGAGTCTCTTATTTTTCCAGATGAATTTCACGATTAATTTTTCTATTTCTATGAGGAATGTCATTGGAGTTTTGGTTGGAATTGCATTAAATCTGTATAGTGCTTTTGGAAGTATGCTCATTTTGATAATATTAATTCTGCATATCCAAGAGCAATTCAGGTTTTTCCATTTTCTAAGGTCTTCTTTGATTTCTTTCTTTAGGGTTTTATAATTTTCATTATATAGATCTTTCACCTCTTTCATTCAATTGATTCCCAAGTATTTTTTTGAGGCTATTGAGAACTGGGTAGTTTTCCTCATTTCCATTTCTGAGGTTTTGTCACTGATATACAGAAATGCCTTTGAATTATGGGTATTGATTTTATATCCTGCTACTTTGCTGAATTCATTTACTAGTTCTAGGAATTTTCTGGTGGAACTTTTAGGATCTTCAGGTTTAGAATCATATCATCAGCAAATAGTGCTAATTTGAGTTCTTCTTTTCCTATGTGTATTCCTTTAATTTCATTCATCTAATTTCTCTGGCAAGTGTTTCAAGAACTATGTTAAATAGAAGTGATAAAAGAGGGCATCCCTGTCTTGTTCCAGTTTTTAGAGGGAATGCCTTCAATTTTCTCCATTTAGAATGATGTTGGCCTGGGGCTTAGTGTAGATAGATAGGTTTTATGATGTTGAGTTATGTTCCTCTTATCCCAAGTTTTTCTAGTGTTTTGAACATAAAGAGGTGCTGTATTTTGTCAAATGCTTTTTCTTTATCTATTGAGATGATGATGATTCTTATCTTTAAGTCTATTGATGTGATGAATTATATTTATTGATTTCCTAAAGTTGAACCATACAGAAATCATACAGAATCCCACTTGATCATGGTGCACAATCTTTTTGATATGTTTTTGTATTCAATTTGCCAGAATTTTATTGAGGATTTTTGCATCTATTTTCATTAGAGATATTGGTCTGAAGTTTTTTTTTTTTTCTTTTGATGTGTCTTTGCCTGATTTTGGAATCAGAGTGATTTCGGCTTCATAGAATGAGTTTGGAAGTGCTGCCTCTTTTTCTATTCCCTGAAATAAATTGGAGAGTATTGGTATTCATTCTTCTTTTAAGATCTTGTAGAACTTGTCTGTATCCTTCCAGTCCTGGGCTTTTCTTGGTTGGTAGACTTTTGTTGGCATCTGCTATTTCGTCACTTGAAATTGATCTGTTTAAATTGTGTATATCATCCTGATTCATTTTGGGCAAATTATATGACTCTAGAAGTTTGTTGATACCTTTAATGTTTTCTATTTTACTGGAGTACAAGTTTTCAAAATGATTTCTAATTATCGTCTGTATTTCTGTAGTGTCTGTTGTGATATTTCATTTTTCATCACATATGTTAGTGATTTGAATTTTCTCTCTTTCTCTCTTTGTTAGCATGGCTAAGGGCCTGTCAATTTTATTTATTTTTTCAAAGAAACAATTTTTTTGTTCTGTCATTTTTTTCAATTGTTTCTTATGTTTCAATTTCATTGATTTCAGCTCTGATTTTAATTATTTCTTGTCTTCTGCTGCTTTTGGTGATGATTTGTTCTTTTTTTTTTAGGGCTTTGAGATGTAATGTTAAGTCATTTATTTGTTAAATTTTTCTTCTTTTAGGGAATCAGCTCCATGCAATGAACTTTCCTCTTAGAACTACTTTCATAGTATCCCAGAGATTTCAATATGTTGTATATGTGTTCTCATTCACCTCTAAAATTGTTTTAATCTCCTCCTTAATGTCTTCTGTCACCCATTGTTCATTCAGTAGCATATTATTTAGTCTCCAGGTGTCAGAGTGGATTTTATTTCTTATTTTATCATTGATTTCTATTTTTTTCCATTATGATATGATAGAATGCAGGGTAATATCTTTACTTTTTTTATATTTGCTAAGAGTTTCTTTATGAAAAAGTATATGGTCTATTTTAGAGAAGGATCTATGTGCTTCTGAGAAGAAAGTGTATTCTCTCATTGAAGGTTAGAATATTCTATATATGTCAGTTATGTTTAAGTTATTGATTGTATTATTGAGTTCTATAGTTTCTTTGTTTAGCTTTTGTTTGGAAGATCTATCTAGTGATGAAATAGGTTTGTCAAAGTCACCCAAAATTATTTTATTGTGGTGTATTTGACTCTTGAACTTGAGAAGAGTTTGTTTGATGAACATAGCTGCTCCATTGTTTGGGGCATATATATTTATAATTGTTAAGTCTTCTTGATGTACAATTCCTTTGAGCAGTATGTAGTGTCCCTCTTTTTCATTTTTGATTGACTTTAGTTTGAAGTCTACTTTATTTGATATGAAAATGGAATCCCTGCTTATTTCTGCAGTTCATGTGAGTGATATGATTTTTCCAAACTCTTCACCTTCAGTCTGTGAATATCTATTTCTATGAGATGAGTCTCTTAGAGGCAGCATATTTTGGGGTCTATTTTTTATCCAATCTGCTAGTCTATGCCGCAGTCTGGCTGGGCACAAATCACGAGCCACTCAAGCAGGAACAAACTTTATTTCCAAACTCCAGCAGCACACTCCCCGGGAACTCTCCCGAACACCACCCAGGAACACACCACACACCAACCAGAACTCCCACCACCGGAACTTCACCAACCAACGCTAACTCTTCAGGAATCCCCATGAGAGCTCAACCGGAACTCAATGGGAACTCCATGAGAACTCAAAAGTCATCATCTTAATGGCTCGCTGGCGTCACCTCTCAACCACTACTTCTGGCAAAAATGCCATGCGTTATCCCAACTCGGCCGTGGCCCTCAACAAGTCTATGCCTTTTGATTGGTGAGTTTAGGCCATTAACATTCAGGGTTATTATTGAGACATGATTTGTATCCCCAGCCATTTATTTTTAATTTTAGTATTTAACTTGACTTGGTTTCTCCTCTGATTAGATTTTCCTTTAGTATAATCTCTCCCTCTGCTGATTTTCATCATTGTTTTTCATTTCCTTTTCTTGGAATATGTTGCTGAGGATGTTCTGTAGTGCAGGCTTTCTAGTTGAAAATTCTTTTAACCTTTGTTTATCATGGAAGGCTTTTATTTCATCATCAAATATAAAGCTTAGTTTTGCTGAGTATAAGATTCTTGGTTGACATCCATTATCTTTCAGAGCTTGGTATATGTTGTTTCACGATCTCCTGGCTTTGAGGGTCTGGGTTGCAAAATCTACTGAGATACAAATTGGTCTCCCCCTATATGTGATCTGATTCCTCTCTCTTACAGCTTTTAAGATTCTATCCTTATTCTGTATGCTAAGCATTTTCATTATAATGTGCCTTGGTGTAGATCTGTTGTAATTCTGTACATTTGATGTCCTGTAAGCCTCTTGTATTTGGTTTTCCAATTTTTTCTTCATGCTTGGGAAGTTTTCTAATATTATCTCATTGAAGAGATTTTGCATTCCTTTGGTTTGAAATTCTGTGCCTTCCTCTATCCCAATAACTATTAGATTTAGTCTTTTATTGTTGTCCCATAATTCTTGGATGTTCTGTTCATGGTTTCTACCTTTCTTCACTGTGTGATCAACTTTATTTTCCAAATTGTATACTTTGTCTTCATTATCTGACGTTCTTTCTTCCAAGTAATCTAGTCTGTTGGTTATGTTTTCTATTGAATTTTTTATTTGATTTATTGTATCCTTCATTTCAAGGATTTCTGACTGTTTTTTTTTCAGGGTCTCTCTCTCTCTCTCTCTCTCTCTCTCTCTCTCTCTCTCTGTAATAATCTTTTGCTACCTGTAGTTACTCTCTTATCTCATTGTTGGAGTGATCAATTTTTGCTTGTGTTTGCTCATTTAGGTCATTCTTTAATTCACAGATCATTTTAATTAAGGACCTTCTGAACTCCTTCTCTGAAATTTCATCAACTTCATTGTCCATAGGTTCTGTTATTATAGTATCCTGGTTTGTTTGGTACACCTTCCTCCCTTGTTTTTTCACATTGTCTATGTGTCTTCCTTTCTTGCAGTGTGGATCTGCGATATTACAGTTTCCTCCCTATGTTCTTGTAGTACCTGTACAGATTGTTTGTACCTCACCTTGATGTTTGGCTTCCAGATCCTGCTGGTGTCCCTAAATGGATGCTACTGCTTCCTGGGTCTGAGACCTGCATAAGTTGGAGTGGATGCATCTGGGCTGCTGGGCTTGACCTCCCACAGTAGTCTGCTGGTAGGAAGGGGCAGCAAAACCTAGGCTCTGGCAGTGTCTGTCCTGCTGGGGGAGGGGTGAACCTGGCCTACTGAGATCCTGGATTCATGTGGGCTGTTGTATGTTAGATACAATTTTTATGATGATTAGTTTTCAGATAAGAGAGAGAGGAGAAACTAACATTAAATTGAAAGTCCAATATCTTTAAGCACCATGCCAAAGGTTTTTAAGTGTTCTTGATATACCATTTAATTTTCAGATAATTGGCTGACTTCAGCACTGTTATCTCTATTTTCCAAATGAGGAAATTAAGGGTGAGAAATAGGAAACTTAGCCAAGGTCTCAGAACTTACACTTAGTAGAACCTGGGTACAGGCCCATGTATTTTTAATTCCATTTCACATACAACCATTTTATTGAAAATGTCTAGCTTTTTAACACCCAACATTGCTATGAGAATAATTTTAGTTGTGCCAAGAGTTTACATAAATGCCCCATTAGTTGCTAAAGCTTAGGTTGATCTCCTTATGTCTACGTGGATCTAGATATGAAGTAATGTAAATTTAACAAGGAATAGGCAAGATTAGTGTTCTTGGAATTTCCTGATTGTGTAACTTTGGAAGTCATTTATTTATTGAAGGGCCCATGAAAATAATCATGCCCAATTCAGGGTTTTGTGGAAATGCAATCAGAAATTTCATATGAGAAATTTTACTCTTATTATTCAAAGCCTCAACAGTAAGAAAATGTGTACTTTTCCCCAAGCTTAATGTAGTTATTTCTCCTTCTCCACAAATTCAAGGATGAGGTATTTTGAAATAAAAAGCAACCAACTAAAAATATATAACTATAGAGATGATCTAGGAATCCTGTGTTTTAAATCAGATGGATATCAAGCCCTGCTCTTTAAAATGAAGCTTCTATTTATCTTAGATAATTGGGAGCCAGAGTTGGTAGTTGGTGTCTATTTCCATTTAGTGGCACAGAATCCTGTTAGAGGATTCTTCTACACAGTGTGATTAAATACAACATATACTCTATCAAAACATGATACTGAATCTGAATGCATTGGGTTGGGCATCTGATATTGAAGTTTGTTTTAATTTGACAATTATAAACTATACTTTCTTAACATCTTTTGGATATTTCAAGATCTTCCAATTCATACTAAGCTTTCATTTTATTATGGAACAGGGACTGAAAGTTTCAAAACACAAATATAGTAAATGAAATGAATGGCATTAATGATACTTGGCTCAGTTATTACAATAGCAACATCATAATTTTTTGCATATCTTATTTTCAATTTTGTATATGTTCTATTTGTCATGTATGTAAATTGAACTTACATAGGATAGCTAATTTTATAAAGTTATATCATTTATCTTGAGGGCAAGATTTATTGCTTATCTTTTAGACAAGTGTTTTGATGTGTATACTGGAATTTTTTTCATTCTATTATGAATTCAATTCCGAAGGTGCTTATTTTTGTAATTAGAATTGAAATTATTAGTTTATACCATCATAATAATAGTTGACTTCTCAGTGACATATAATAAAATTGCAAAATCTATTTAACCTGCCACTAATTATTCTCCTAACTACTTTTTCCCATGCTTTTTCCCACACTTCAGTGTCCATCTTGGATACTCATGTCTTGGTGCATAACCTTCTGGAAATCTCTCTCCACTTTTCTCAGGTCTATATATTGTCACTTACTCAGCTACAGCTTCACAACTAAGTAAATAAAATAGTCACATGGATGAGTATATTAAAATAAGCTATTTTCATTTGTTTCTGTTAGTGCAACTAATACTTAAAAGGAGAAGCGCATGTGGTGAGAGATTATATGGATGCTAGAATCTGTTTACAGTATATATTTTAGGAACTTTTCTACATGGGTCTTAAGAGATTACAAATGCTATGAGTAAAATCAGTTATATATATATATATATATATATATATATATATATATGTAAAGCTATATGTTTATGTATATATGTGTTTAATCCTTAAACTGTCTCTAATTAGTTTATATATAAATAAGACATTATTTGTATAGTGACTAGAGCCAAATCATCATGGGTGTATAAAAAACTTTAAAATTTTTTGGACTAAATAAGTGATTTTATACTTAGTCATTGTATCAATATTATATTTAATATTTCAAGTTCATGAATATATGTCTGTTTAGGTTAATAGACACTGATCAGAATTCACTTATAGCTTAAAAAAATACAACCTAATATTCAGATTCAAGACATTGATCTTTATTTCAATTGCTGTGATTTATAATCTTCCGAAATTATGGTGGGTGTATTAGTCATTTTTTTCTGTTGCTGTGAACAAAATACCTGAATGAATGAATATAGAGAAGTTAAGATTTATTTTGGCTCATGATCTCATAGTATGGTTGGCTCCATTACTTTTAGGTCTGTGGCAAGGCAAAGCTTCATAGTGGAGAGGGCATGGTAGAACAGAGCTACTCAACTCATGGTAGCTCAGAAGGGTGCAGAGGGGGAGGCCAGGGCCAAGAAATATCCTTCCAGGCAATCCCACACTCATTGACCTACTTCCTTCAAAATAAGCACCAACTCAAAATGTTTCTACCTCCTGTCAATAATACTATCAGCTATTAACCCATCAATGGATTAATCCATTGATGATATCAGAGCCCTCATTTTTTTCAATTATTTCCCAAGAGACACCTCTGAACATTTCTGTATTTGAGACCAAACTTTCAGCACATGATTCTTCTGGTGAACTTCAGATGCAAACCATAACAGTGGGATGGGAATTTGTGTAATGAAATTTGATAGTGTGATTCAAAGTTCATAGATTCCTTTCTTGTATGAATGGTTCATATTGGTCATTAATAATGGTGAGCTCTTAGAGTGGGGTGAAAAATTTATGTTTCTAAATATATCTAAAAATAAAAATCCAAAAGGTTGATTTAGGTTTTTGATCTAATGCAAGCTGAAGCTTTTGATATGGTGTTGCTATACAGCTATTAAAAGCTCTTAAAATGCTATTTTTGTATCTCTAGTAAACATCTGGTCACATGACATGGGTGCATTAGTTTACGCTTAAAAGAAAAATGACTGAGTTAAAGTTCCAAATAGCATGTAAACATAGTAGGAATATAATAAATACTTCTTTGGATGCGGGGGTGAGGGAAGTTACCAGGGATTGAACCCAGGGGCAGTCGGCCTCTGTGCCACATCCCCAGCCCTATTTTCTATTTTATTTAGAGACAGAGTCTCACTGAGTTGCATAGCACCATGCTTTTGCTGAGGCTGGCTTAGAACTCACGATCCTCCTGCCTCAGCCTCCCAAGCTGCTGGGGTTACAGATGTACGTCACCACACCCACCTGATAAATACTTCTTCATAATAAATATTCCATGCCAGAAAAACTAAACATAATAAAGACACTACCTCATTTTTTCAGGACCTTCCAGATGTTACATTAGATTTTTCCTCACAATTCTGTTGTAAGTTAGGTAAGGCAGAATTTATTAATTTTTGCTGAAAATGGGAAAACTGAATTTTAAGAAGCTTTTGGACTTTCATAGGATACAAATTTAGGCCTAGTGATATTTTCAATATTGCTTTTCATTATTCAGAATCTCATTTTCACCTAATCAAGGGTAAGGAACAAATATAAAGCCCAATATATCTTTATAATATATATGTAGATATGAAGTGTCAGTAGTGTGAATAAGGCTTTTATATATCAAATAAATTCTAAAGCAAAGGAATTCCAGGAACTAAGTGTCCAATCTTGGTTCATGATCTATTTTCAACATCTAAAAGTTATGTGACTGTCCAATTTGGAAAGAAAATCAATATCATACCTGCAAAGAAGAAGGCATGACACATTGATTTTTATGATGAGGAACAAAACAGAACTTTTTTTTTTTTTTTTTTGAGAGAGAGAGAGAGAGAGAGAGAGAGAGAGAGAGAGAGAGAGAGAGAGAGAAAGAATTTTTTAATATTTATTTTTTAGTCTTCGGCGGACCTCTATTTGTATGTGGTGCTGAGGATCAAACCCGGGCCGCACGCAGGCCAGGCGAGTGCGAGTGCGTTACCACTTGAGCCACATCTCCAGCCCAAAAACAGAACTTTTGATCCTGGAATTATAACCGTGTAATTCAGACTTCTTCAATAAAATAAATTTATGATCACTCTGAAATATTGGGGAAAGCTACTACTAAGCCCTTCTGCTTATTATTTCACAGTGCTAAGTATCCATTTTACTCATCATTTGGAAAAAGTTATATATGTATTATATATCATGCATATATAATTCTAATGACAACTAAATGAATCTGCTTTCTGTGCATATGCAGTGTGATATGTACAACTAATGGAATATGTAAGTGCTTCTATTGATCCAGTTAGGCTCTTCTGTTTTAATCATAGGTACAGATTGTTACAAGAACTAAAATTACTTGTGTGAAAAAAAGCTTGCCTCTAAAAAACATAGATTAGCTAATTACCTGGCACTTTGAGACAGTTTCATCCATAACCTGATTAACATCCAATTTTAAACATATTGAAAAATTATTTTAAAATTCTTATTCTGTATATCATAGAATAAGATAAAAATAGTTCTATATGAAATGGGACAGTTTCTCTATGTTATAGATGATTTCATAACTTTATGGTCATTTTTATAACCTTTTGAATGACTTATAACTATATATATAATTTCTCCCTGAAAAAAAATCTAATTTATTCAGAAATAATTTTTATACAATATAATTCACCAATTTTGATTCTGCAGTTTCTATATGTATAACAAATGTCACACTCATGCAACCAAGGTATTAAACATTTCCATCAAGCTAAATAATTTCCTCATGTCACTTTTTAGTCAGTCTTTCCTCTTTCCTGTCTCAGGCAATTATTGATCTGATTTCTGCCACTATAGGTTGTTTTTTTTTCTATTCTAAAATTTCATATAAATTCATATAAATGGAATTACACAGTAAATATGTATTTGTGATTACATAATAATGAAGAAACTTAATAGTTATAAATTAAACTATGCAGTAATATTTTTAAAGGAACACTACTATTGAGGCTTAGTAATATTGTGAAAACTTATTTCTTGGATATATCTGACATCATAAACTGCAGTTTCTAAATAATGCATAGAATTCTAGTTCCACTACTCTATTGAATACTGAAGATTTCATGGAAAGTGCATATCCATCCCAACTTCCAAATTTCAGTGCTCTGCTTTATGTATCTATTGTAAACCTTGTAAAGAGCTTGTATCCTTTCAAGGTTCTAAAGAACAAAAAATATTTTAAAATCTCTTATATCTATTGATAAACATAATTACCAAAATTGAAATATTATGAGTATATTATGTATGTGAAGAAAAATGTTGATATGACCAGCTGAATTAAAATTACAAATATTACATAAACATAGAAATTTAATGTATTTGAACTATACCACACAATAACTTGTTTTATGAAAATCACTATTATCAAGGATTTTGATCCTTTATATTATAAAATAAGTGGATGAAAATAAGTATGAGTTTTCTCAAAAAGATTAATATGAAGGAAAAATAGTAAATCTTAGGTTTTCTCAGCATCTATGGAATGAGTCTTTCTTTTTCACTAAATGTATTAATATCTTGAATGACAGTATATATGTTATGTATATTTGTGCTTATAAAATATAAAGATAGGATGTCAACAAAAATACATATTTTTACATTTAATAAATGTACTGGAACATATTAACAATCCTTAATGTTAAAATGTTATGAAAAGTTTTTGATTTAGAGGCATATTATTATTTTAACTAAAAAGACAATTATTCATCCCAGTAATTCATCTTTATTTTCTAAGAAATAATAGTACGTCCTTGATTATGAATTATTGAAAAACTCATACAATGATTCTTAATATTGGCCATGTGTTAGAATTACTTTAGTAGATTATAGGAAATACTAATATCCAGGCTCCAAAGCTAGATGTTCCATTTTGTGCATTTGGGTTGTACCTAGGCACTGATGTATTTTGAAAGCTTCCTAGCCAGGAGTGGTGGTGCATGCCTCTAATCCCAGCAGTTTAAGAGGCTGAGGCAGGAGGTTCATGAGTTCAAAGGCAGCCTCAATAATTTAACGAGGCCCTAAGCAACTTAGCAAGACCCTGTTCCAAAAATAAAAAATGAAAATAGCTAGAGATGGAGCTTAGTGTTTAAGTGCCCCTGAGTTCAATCCCCAGTATCAAAACAAAGAAAAGCTCCCTAGATTATTCAGTTGTGTAACTAGCAGTGAGAAACAATACACTGGATCTTTATGTACCTTAACCATTTGTGATCCTAAGTTTCTTCATCAGTTAGGTTGGAAAAAATAGTCTTAATATTTTTTCCAAATCTATTGATTGATACAAAATATGTATTAATATTTATACAGTGTAATGTGATGTTTCAATTCATATGTACATTTGGTAGTGGTGTATAAGGGTAATTAATTAGCATTTTTATCACTTTAAACTTTTATCATTTCTTTGTCATAAGTATACTCGAATTCTTCTCTTCTAATTATTTTAAGATATATAGTGCTTTTTTCTTAAAAGCACTATAGAACACCAGAGCTTATTCCTCCTATCTAGTTATAACATCATACCCATAGACAAACCTCTTCCTCTCCCTCCTTCCAACTACTCTCCTCAGTCTCCTAAACTATTCTGCTCCCAACTTTGTTGAGATAAATTTTTTTAGTTTATGTATGAGTGGCATCATGAAGTGCTTTTGTTTCTGTGATCAAATTATTTTACTTATGATTTCCCAATCAGCCATTCATTTTGTCAGAAATGACAGAATTTCATGGGTTGGAAGGGAAAGAGCCTATCTATACTTGAGACTTTCCTTCATGACTATGGCCTTTGTGGCTAGAGCAGTGATCCTCAACTTTGCATATTAGAATTTCCTAAATGCACTAAAATATAATGATGGCCTTCTGGTCATTCTAATATGTTGCTGAATTTGAGAATCCTGGATCTAGTCACTAAGACAGACCCCAAGAGTCTTTCCTTTGTGACTTTAATAAGTTTAGAATAAAACTTAGAGAAGATAATTCCTACCCCTCTTTCCTTTGGTCTATATTGCTATAACATTATAGGGAGAGTAATGGACAAATCCATAATATTTGAGTACACTTGAGCTTTGAAAATTTTTTGAGCCTTTCTGTAACTCAGTTATCTGATATTTTTCACATCAGAGAGAAGAACTATGATTAATTTTTTTAAATCTATTGATGATGTAATAACAATCTAAATATTTCCTAGAATGTTAAAGCATTTGGTACTAGTTATCAGATAGTATTTGACTAACTTGGAAAATATTTATCAGACATAAAACAACATAGGTAGATCATGTTGTTTGGAAATATTAAATAGGTCTTGATACCTGTCAAGTGCCATAGTTCTAGTCTTGGTTCCAACATTCATTATATCCTTGAACCATTAACTTTACCTGTGTGGACTTCTGTTCTAAGTGTTAAAGATACAATCTAGTATACATCCTTCAAGAGGTTTTTCTTAACACTCAATTATGTATGAGAAAATACACCCACCCATCTATCTATGTTAATAATATCAAAGCTTAGACATCCTAGAACTACTGTTCTTCCTTAAACTTATCCAAATGATCCTATTTGATATTTACTTTAAGAAATTCTTAATTATTTTTACATTCTGATGATAAGCTCAGTTCCATAAAGTATATATTTAATTCAGTATACATCTGCACTGAAACAGTATAATCAGCAGAAAAGTTTACTATTCTTAGAAAAGCACATTGGACTCAATCTCATCTAATACCATACCTGTATTTATCTGTATCAATCACTTTCCCATGGAATAAAAATCATTTTTCAAAATATAACCTTTAGGGCTGGGGATGTGGCTCAAGCAGTAGCGCACTCGCCTGGCATGCGTGCGGCCCAGGTTCCATCCTCAGCACCACATACCAACAAAGATGTTGTGTCCGCCGAGAACTAAAAATTAAACATTTAAAAAATATATATAACCTTTAATGTTGTAAATCAAACATGTTTTATTTTCCCAAGCATTTATAAAAGTAATGCTTACATTTGCCACCATTTATCTATTTGATCATTAAACCTCTAAAGGCATATTAAGACTGTAGATGTTCAATATTTTTTATTTATACTTATTTATTCATTTATTTTGGATGGAGGATTTAATCCTGAGCTGCTTTACTATGTAGCTACTTCCCTAGCCCTTTTTAAATAATTTATTTATTTTTATTTTGAGGCAGGATCCCACTAAGTTGTTTAGGGCCTCCCTAAATTGCTGCCATGCCCTTGAACTGGCAATCCCCACCTCAGCCTTCTTAGTAACTGGGATTATAGAAGTGCACCACCACACTATGTTCTGTGCTTACTTTAAAATAAATATCTTATACATGCAGTTTTTGAAAGTATGTTTAAAGTGTATCTAAAATGACTGACAACTATAGGTCTTGAAGTGACATGAAAAATTGGTTTATATAGTTGGACATGCCTAAGGACAATGGTTTATAAAATTTTACAAAGCTCAGTTTATTATAATTTTATGCTCCCAATTTTGTGCTTCAGCTTTTCAAAATATGGTCACTGATATAAATTCTTCAGAAATTTTTCAGAAATAAAGTTTAAACCATATAGAAGTGATAACATAGGGCAGGATAGACTGTGCACTGACGATAAATCATCAGAGGCAGCTATATTCTTGAAGATAAAAAAATCATGCTTCTTTTACTTTGAGCCTATGTTGTAAATAAGGCACACATTTCTCATTTCATATCTAATACATTGAATGGAAACTGAAAAATTAACCTTTGTAATTAGAATAAAATAGAATGTCTCATCATGTTCCATCCATTTTATGTAACTTATATTTTCTAAGTATCTGCAAAGCAATTATAGAAAACCTAGTAAGTGTTGGAAGGGAAATAAACTTGTCACAAGGCATGATCGTATAAAAAAACTGAATTAGAATTTCCTTGGGAGCATGTTAAAAGTAAAATGTTGGTTCAGGTGGTTCTTGTATCCAAGATGTGAAACACCAACCTCTGATTCTTTTTTGTCATGGTGCTGCTTTTTACTAATATTTTACTTATTATCAATTAAATATACTACTTCTGTAAATAAAGACATCTTTACATTTGGAAAAAACAGAAATTATGACAATTTTTCCATATTCCAATATACTGTAATAAAAATTAAGCCATATTAAAAAATGAGATTAAGTTCAGATAGAAAGTTAACTTTGTGGTACCAATGCTTAATATTTTTAAGAAATTTAAATCAACTAATTAACTATGAAAATTAAGAGAAAAAACAAACTTGCATGTATCCTGTTGTACGTACTGATCTGCTGTTAAAAACTATAAATGTCTTAAGGTATCTTTAATAATAGAATTATTTTGGTGTGTTTCTATCCTTATTCTCCACTGCCTATAGGTTTATATTAATTGAAAAATTGTCATATTTGTTTATTTAAAAATTCATTTTATTTATTTATTTTTAATGTGGTGCTGAGGATCAAACCCAGTGCCTCACACATGCTGGGCAAGCACTCTACCACTGAGCCACAACCCCAGCCCTATTTACCTATTAATCATTCAATTTAGTTTATTGGAAAACAGATTTCTTTGTGTGAAACTGCAGGTATAGGGAAATAAATCAAGAATGAAAACAATGCAATAGATCATCTATTCCATCTGCAAAGAGAAAAAAAATTTATATAATACCCCTTTGAGAATTTTCCTAATATTTAATTTTATAAGTAATAAATAATCTATTAATATGCAAGGTATTTAAATATTTATTTTTTAGTTATAGGTGGATGCAATATCCTTATTTTATATTTATGTGGTGCTGAGGATTGAACCCAGTGCCTCACACATGCTAGACAAGCGCACTACATCTGAGCCACAACCCCAGCTCCATAAAATGGAAGTTTTAATTCAGCTAAAATTGTCCTTTTACCTGGGCACAATGGTGTATCCCAGTAATCCCAATGGCTTAGGAGGCTGAGGCAGAAGGATCATGGATTCAAAGCCAGCATCAGCAACTTAGAGAGACCCTAAGTAACTTAATAAGACCCTGTCTATAAATAATATTTTTAAAAAATATTGGCTGGTGATGTGGTTAATTGCTCTGGGTTCAATCCCTGGTACCATAACCAAAAACAAACAAAGAAATATATAAATGAATAAATAAGATTTCCCTTTAATTTTGCATATATAATAATTTTGATTTTTTCTTTCTTGTTTTCCTTTCTTAGTATTTTTTGTTCACTCATAATTCTACCAACCATAGGGTTAAAAGCAGTGTATGTGTGAGGTCACATTCATAAACCTTACACAAAGTAGCAACTGTTTCCAATCCTGTGCCTGTAATGACCATTCAAAGAATACAAAGCTTAGGAGTAAATATGATATATAAGTAATTAAGCAAAACAAAGTTTCACAATATTTGAACTGGGAATACTTCCATTATTTGTAGTCATTACCAGAAGAACAATGTTCCCCTTCATGTTATACTAAAGTCCAGATTTCAAATATATTTGAAGTGTATTTTCTAGTGTGTATTTAGCTTTCATAGAGGCCAATGTTGGAATTATATAATAACCAGCCATGTTATTTCCTCTTCAATAGGCTCCAAACATTTAATATTCAGAAAAGTCACCTGATGCTCTTGACAGCATGCTTATTTAAGGTTTCACACCAAGAAACAGTAATTTGGTGCCCCAGAAATAAAGTTCGGGAATCTGCATTGTGAATAGGTACCTTGGTACATATAGATGCAGGTGATTATTGGACTTGGCTGACAAAAATGGATTTAGGTTAGGCCTACCCTGAGTAAATACATTTTAGGACATTTTTATACAAATGAACAAATAATATTCACCTCTGTGGCATATTGTTGCCATATCAATAATCTATATGTTAAACTGAAACAAAGCACCAGAACAAAGTGTCATAACTCAAATTAGATATTATCTTAATTTAAAAAAAATCAACCTTCATTTTGTTTGAGTATATTTTAAGTTTTTTAGACTTAAAGTTTCTTTTTTGGGTTATTCTGCTTCTTCAACAATTCTACCTCATCATCCATAAAATGGGGTTGTAAGAACTGAACAAATTTCAACCACAGTTTTATCTGATTTATCTGAGCATAATATCACTTACTAATTTCACAAATGGGAAAATGGGAAAATTGAGCTTCATTATGATCAATTTCCCCATGAGGATCCTTCAGTAAACGAGAATTCATTTTTCAAATACATACACTTTGGACCATAACTCAGTTTTTTTCTCATTGTACTAAGCAATGATATACAAAGATATCAAGGATAATAATCACAGTCTGTGGGGAAGGAGAGAATGACTTCTTGGTAAACAGTGCATTATTATGAAAGTGAAGAAATAGTACTACTTCAGCAAAATTAATTCAGTAGGAAGATATACTTGTACCAACTTTGTGACAGCAACTATTTATCTGAATGGGCATAGGAGATGTTATACAGACTGGGATAAAGAGAAAAGAAGTCTGTGTAAAGAAATATGTTATCCTCTAGCCTAAACATTGTTCCAATGACAGCAGGTTTATACACTCTAAAACAAGGTCATGCATCATTTTCCTTGATTCTTTCTCTAACATTTTGCCTGTCTCTGAGAGAAAACCAATGAGAAACCACAGCAATTGTTTGTAATTGTCATGATCAACTGAAAATGAGCCAAAACTTAAAGATCATTTCTAGTGCAATGTAGTGAGAAGCAATGTTTATCATCCAGAAAGGAAACAAAGGACTCAGCTATAGTTTTTTCAGGAATGGTTCCAGTAAGGTTTGTGATCAATTAAGTGGTTGCTCTGTTGGATTTTACAACAGATCAAACTTTGATGCTCACAATGTGGAACAGACTTGTTAAAAGCATTGGAAAAGGATCAGTATCATAAAGGCAGAATTATACCAAAAGGGACATATAACTGAAGCCCCATAGTCTTTGTGGGACTAAGGGTTCCCTCATCAAATCAGTAAAATCCTCAAGTTATATTATTTCACCAAAACCCAAATTGAATCATTCATTTTTATCGGTATTTGGCTTTTTTGCTTCCTGCCAGTTAACACAATATTATAGGCTGAATACATAAATACAATAAAATTGACATCTGCCCAGCTGGGTTTACTCAAAGTTTCTAGATATTCATTTTTTGTTTTATGAACTAAAAGTACATAAAAATCTTACATTTTGCTTTCAAATGATTTAGATGGTAGGTTAGATCTAGTGTACTAGAAGTATGTGCTAAAAATAATTTGGGAGGAATGTACTTGTTTGATAATTAATTTTTCCCTTGAAAGATTGGAAATAGTTTTATAAATCCCTTTAAGTTCTGAAATATTGATGCTCAATGAAATAATCTTATGGTTTTACGTAAAAACACCTTTTTACACACACCATTCATAAAATGAAACTACTTAATATTTACCATGGACAAAGCATTGTGCAAAGGAATATTGGTGAATAGGACAAAAATGGTATTGGCCTTCATAGAATTTATATACTATCTTGGACAACTTTTCAAAAAATCTCAACAGCTATTAAACGCTCTCATTAAGTACTTTTTGGCAGTACTATGGTAACCAGACTCTGTATCTGACATATATAGCTAGTCACATATGGCTAGTTTTGTGTCCAGAAAACTGTTATCATAGCATGCAAATTTCTTTGGCAAATTCATTCATATCTTGAATCATCACAAAGTCTTCTAGATGTTTAATACTAAATTCTAATTACAACAATTTTTAATCACAATCTGGGACATCTGAGGACAAAGAGATGAACAAGCTCCTCAATGATAGTAAACTTTGAAGATAATCCATGCATTTTTCCGTAACTTTCACATGATACCTGGAAACATTAGATAATTATTGCATGCTTATTGTTTGTTTTGAAAACAACAACACAGTAAAGGACAATCTGAGCAGATATAAGAAAATATCAATTGTATTGTTGAATCACCATATGAAGTATGCAAAATTGCTTTCATTTCATGAAGTTCACTTTCCTTACCTGTTAAATCTGGATAATCTAGTTCATGAAATTTATTTCACTCTACATCCAGTGACATGTAACCATAGGATTCTGAAAATATCATTTTCAAATTGTTTCAGTTAACATATTTCTAATTGCTTCCATACCCGACATTATTTTTTTTGGCTGCTCATAATAAGTTCTTAAAAAAACAGAGAGGAAGGAATGGAAGGAAGGATAAGGGGAAAAAAGAAATATCAACTTAAAACAAATTTGTCATGTAAATCCCATGTATAGTACATAATCCCATGTATAGTACATAAATTTTAAGAAAACTGAAAAATATATATGGCTAAATCTTTGCCAGTTTCTTTAGGGAACTTAAACTAAAGGTCAGATTCAAGTACTACCAGTTTGGAAAATTCAGTAATAGATTTATTTCTGTTAGGACTTTGGCACTTCAAAAACTTAAATGAATATTTTCAAAATTTCTTCACTATAGTAATAAGTTAAGTTAGTATTTATGATCATATTTAAACTGTCACATCTTGAGTCCTCGGTAGGGAGGATGAATGCTTTATAAATATTATTATTACTGTTACCATTAGTACTGTACTTGTTCCTGGAAACAAAATAGAGTAGTATTTCCCTGTGGAATCAATAGATTATTAAAACTATTTTGGCTCTTTCCTGAACACTTTAAAAAATTAATATAGTCATCTGATGCTTGGACAGAAATATATATATATATATATATATATATATATATATGCATTCACCTTGATTTAATTTTGTAATAATTCATTCAGTTGTGAATAAATGTGTCTATTTTCAGAAAAATTTAACTTCAGGGTCTTTTTTTCCCTTAAAAATGAAAATGCTAAAAGACTTGGCATCTTTACAATATTTCAGTTTAAGCATTCCAAAGGATCTGCTCACGTTGCAAAATATTTATAAAATGTTTTATCTAATGTAATTAAATCCAAATAGCACAGAAAGCTTAAATACTTCTTCATTTTGATTCTTCATTTTTACTTGTGCAGAAAGCACATGTATTTTACATAACTTTTGCTCTACATTTTTGAAATTTAACCTTCCATATGTGTATACAAGTGCTGTTGATTTAGGTAAGTTTTCTTGAGCCAAGTATATAATATTCGCACAGGGTACCATCTTCAAGTTGTTTTAAGGGTACTAATGAGTGATTCTTAAGATTTTGGGCAGAATGAGGGCAGTTATAAAAAGGAACAGCAGTACTGTATAGCATGGCACCACTCTCTCGATTAACAGTACTTTACATTAAAACTTTTGCTCAGCTGAGCAGCTGACTACGCTAATTCTACAGAGTTGTGTTAAGACATACTCATTTTTTCCTAGGCCTGCTAGCTAGGAATAGCATGAGAAAATGAAAATTTTCAAGGTCAGTGGAAATGAGATCACATGGCTACTTCATTGGTATTGTCACTAAGGATTTTCTTGTATGTTTATTTCTTGTTTATTTCTCTGGGGATCTTTTTTCTATCTAGCTTTTTCATGAATACACACACACACACACACACACACACTCAAGCACACAGAACTATCATGGATATTTATCATTCTAAATACTTCCTTACTGTTAGACTCCCCAAAGTATAACACCAAAGACTCTGCTTCTCTTCTCATATCCTAGAACAAGAATTGGTGCATAGTAGGTGCTCAAAAAATGGAACTGATACTCATTATTTGTGTCTGTATTTGTAACTGTGCTTACTCAAATTTATTTTTAATTTCAAAATAACTACTCTAGGCATTTTCAGTCGTTCACAGACATGAACAGAGCAACCACGAATTTGAGAATCTTCACATGTAGGTTTCCAGATGAAGTTTATTTGGGCTGTTCTAAACAATGTTTCAGCTCTAATACAAAAATGACCATCAGATAAAGATAGAATGGTAGGGGGCAATGCAGCCTCCTCTGGATATAGCTCCATGGTAGAACATTTACCTTGCATGTCTACAGCCCTTGGTTTGATAACCAGCATCACACATACATGAAACTAACTGGGGGCCCTGTGCATGGAGTTTAAATACCAACTTTGTCTGATATTGAGGTGTCTTCTTGCAAGTTATCTAAAACTAGAAAATATCCTTATCTCCTTTTTTAAATAAAATAGAATCTTGAAGGAAGAATTGTTTTTAGGCTTTAGGTTGATAACATGAGATGTGTACATATAGTGTGTATATATGATTCACCTATGAGCAATAATTTAGTATTGGTTAATTCAGTGTTCTTGGCTATTACATAGAATATGTGAATAAAAGTAACCAATGGTATTTGATGAATAAAGGAATAAAACACTTGTCCAGAAGCTGTAATCACTAATATTTATTGTATGACTATTTTATATGAATAGATTCTCTAAGGATGCTGTGGTACGCATAATAATGTTTCTCTCAAGGATGTCCACATTTTTGTCTCTAGGACTTGTGAATATGTTAGATTACATGGTTAATGAAAATCATGGTTATAATATAAGTTTTCATTAATTGGACCTTAAAGTAAAGAGATAATCTTGGATTATATTTGTGGGCCCAGTATTATAATAATAAGGCTCCATTAATATAGAAAAGGTTGGCAGAAGGGGAGAAACAGATGCAGTATTGCAAATACTTGGCTCAATACTGCTGCCTTTGAAGATGCAAGGGGACCATATATCATGGAATCAGGAAAAGGCAGGGAAATGGTTTCTCCTCTAGAGTCTCCAGAAAGGAATGCAGCTACTTTGATACCTTGGTACCTTGATTTTGTCCCAGTGGAACATATACTAGATTTCTCAGCTCCAGAACTGCAAGAAATCTGTGTTGTTTTAAACCATGAAATTCCTAGTGATTTGTTACAGTAACAGGAAACAAATAAAAATGCCTGAAAAAGGTAAGTTGATTTTTTATGTTATTTGAGTCAAATATCTAAAATTAACCTGGTATTAAATGTTCAAATGGGAATAAATTTTAGCTCAAAATAGTTCTTCAATTTTTTCATAATATAGAAAATAATAATGTACATGAAAACACAATTTGGGAATACCAGAAGCAAATATCAGATACAGGAGGTTTTATTTACCTTGATATTATAGGGGAGGGAAAATTCTCTCTCTACACTTGTAGGGTTTTTGGCCAGGCCTGAAAATTAAACTGACATAAGAAATATTAACAGGAGACAATCATACAAATTTGTTCAATATAAGTTTTACATGGTATAAAAGTCATAAGGAAATGAAGACCCAAAGACACGAACAGAGTTGGACATTACATACTAAATTAGATAAACAGTAGTAAATTGTGAAAATGTGGCTAAGCAGAGGCTGCACTTAGAGCAATTAATTGTGTGAAGAGACTAGAAATATAATGGAAAACAAAGTTGTTTGTATAGATTTCCTCAGCCACAACTTCCATTCCTTGATGATAAGGATTATATTATATATTTCCTTATGTTGTAGGGAGAATATCATTCACGTGGGAATTTATCTCCTTCTTCTAAGAAATGAAACAAAGGTCAGAGTGGTCTTCTTGCTCCTGCTGATTTTTAAGTGCCTTTAGCTCAAAATAATTCTTTTACAAAAATGACATAACTTCAATACCAATAAAATACACAACATTCATTCAAGTCTGAGAGGAGGCTTGGTATCCTATAAATAGGTGACATGGATTATATGATTTTGTAAAATTGCAAACATTGTATATTAAAATATTAATATTAGAGTGCCCTTCATATCATATGATTTTCAGGGCCTAAAAAAATGAAACACCTGTGTCCCACATACACCTCTATGTATTTTCTTCCCCAAACACAGTTTCTATTGAGGAAGATTCATAAGACAATGATATATGAGGAGTTGGATAGGGATAGGGAACTGGTACCAAATTCATAATTCATCAGTTAAGTACTTACTATATGGCTAATCATTGTGGGCTACGAGAGAGATCTATGACTCACTCCAATTTCACTAATAACTTGCAGTCTAATTGGGAAGATAAAATGCACACAGACACATCATCATTAGTATGATGTAATATATAATTAAGCACTAATAAGTAAGGCACTGGAAAATAGAGAACAATATATGGTACAGCACATGCTGAGACAATATGGGAGAAGTGCATGAACGTGTGCAGGTGCACACACACACACACTCAACTGAATTCTCAAGGTATGATTACTATATTTAATATGATATTTAATATGCAGCAATGACTCAAATAATGACACAATTGATAGAAAACATGTTGTTTTATGAATTCTAAATTAATGGTCATTTTAAAAAGTAAGTGCACTTGTCAGGCTTAATGCCTTACATTTATTTCAATTTGTATTTGCGGCAAACCTCTGGGGTAGGGTCTACTTACAATCTTTGCTTCACATTTGGGGAAACTCAGATGTAGAATGGTGTAATAATTTTTCCAAGGTCAAAGATATATTGTGTGACCAAGCCAGGCCTTAAATGTAGGCCTATTTTATAACACTTCATCTATTATGAAAGACCTGAGGAGATGATACAGAGAGAGAAAAGTTTGGAGTAGTTTCAAAGATTTAGAAAAGGCTTAAGTTTATAGGTAACCATACTTCTACTTGAACATATCATACCTAACCTTTGAGAAAATATTCATTTGATGGATTACTACTCTCCTAGAAGCTTCCATATTACTTTGACATAACTATGAAAATTGTTGAAATACATGTTAACATCTAAAAATAGTTTGCACAAATGTCATAGAAATGGAGTCAACCATGATAGATTTTGCTCATTATATCACAAGGATGATATAGAGTGTTTCAAAATATATGATAGGATAATCATATTAAAATAAATATTTCCTAAGTCATACTAAGAGAATTAGGAGTGCATTCATGAGAAGCAATAAAATGTCTGTCTGTCAGATGCTCAAAGCAAAATGGGCAGATGACCTGAATTGGAGTCATCTTACTGCATATGAAAGGTAATATATGAATAAAAGTCAATAAAACCCAAATTGTTTTTTAAGAGTTAGTTATAAAATGCTTTACAATATACCCAATATTATTAAGTTTGTTAAGAATTATGAAGGTATTAACAGGTGATGGCATCTACTATCCATCTCAGGTAGAAAATAACTCAAAAAAATATATTTTGACAACATGTTTCTTCTGGCTTCTCAACTTTTGTTTCATTTAGTTTACACAAAATTAATTATTACTTCCACAAATATTCAAATTTTAGTCACATAACTTTTTCAATATATTCAAAATATGTAACTGTGAATATGTAAAATTTGATGTGTGGTGAATTTGAGCTCAGCAAATATTTAAAGTAAGGAAGTATATTAGATATTAGAAACTGCATCAACTTTGAGAGCACTAGTGTTACTTTGTAAATGAACAAAGAACCTGTCAATATTCTGTATGTGTTTCCATGTGATAAGAAATCAGCTTGGGAAAATGAGTCCTGATATATATATTGTTTGTATTAAATCAATAAATATGACTACTATATTTAAATAAGTTAATTGTTATGCATCATCAGGATTGTCTTATTTCAGAATATTCTGAACAATCAATGTTATGTCTTGATTTTAGAATCAAGGATGTTTGTTCTCTTGTAAGGCCAAAACATCTAACTAGTAAAGCCCTAAAAAAATGGACTTCTCACTTCCAGAATCCTCATTTTCTTATCTGTGAAATGAGGTTGTTGATTAGATTTTTATTCAATGTACTTCTCACTCTACAGTTCTAAGGTCTTTTGATTTCATTGACATTGTATAATATTAAGTTATTGCACATTTACTATAGAAGGTACAAAATACACTTGGCTGTATTTGAGAAGTAAAACGGGCACATTGATTTTTTTGTATGTTGGTAAAAACACAATTTTCTCAGATATTTGCAGTTCATAGAAATCATGAACTATTGACTGCAAAGAAAAAACAAAGGAGAAATGATGAGGTGATCATTATCTGCTTAAAATGTTTACTCTTAAAATTTTAAATTATATGATAACACTTATATTAATGTGTTTGATGAATCGAGATTTAAAATGTGTATCATGTCAGACCCACAATGCTTAGATGACAAACCCCTAGTTATGATTGAGGGGCTAAACCATACTTTGTGTGCAGTTAACACTAATACTGTGAGATTAGGAATAAGTATCTTTTCAGGAATCATGTATTTTTTCAAGAAATATATGGTTGGATGGAACTGTGTCAGAGCAGGCAAGAGTCACTAGGAATTTATGTAAAGTATTCAGTCCTTCAGTTCATATTTATTTTAAAATTTTACTAAGTGCCGACACTGTGTCTTATAAAAACTTTACTGTAATAGCTTCTTGACTTACTCTAAGAGTTAAGAGAAATATATCCCAGCCTTGAAAGAAATATATCCTACACCTAAAACTTAAGCTATGTGCCCATTAAAAAAAAAGGTACAGAATAAACTGATCAATTGGAACAAACACACAAAATTACAACTTCAAGGAATTTATGACTTCAGAAATGATGCTAAGTAACACTTTCTCCACATATTTTAGAAAAGAAATTGTAGCACTTTGTCTATTTCAGACATGAGAAGAATTTTCAAATACATAGCATTGTAAACTACAAACTAGAAAATGTACAAATTTTAAGCATAGTGTTTCTTTACATAGCAGTCTCTGAAATCTGCATTAACAAAGGTCAAAAAACTTTAAATGTTTGTTTTACTATTATTTTGGATTGTGTTAGGCATTACACAATTTTTAAACTCACAAGTCCTCCTTTCTAAGACCTTGGTTGATTATTTTATGATTAATAAATAATTTAAAAATCTGGGTATGCAATGGCCATGATTTTATAAATGATATCTTGCAGAGAATGGAGCATTTGATTGAAAAGCTATCATTTTAATAGCACTTTATTTATACAGTTCATTAGAACAATTTTTTAAAGCTGTCCTTTTTAAATCAAAATAGTCTAGTTACTTTTGGAGAATTTGGAAGAATTCAACGAATAGTGACTGAATTAATTTATGAACATCTTACATAATTGAAATGGTCCAATATTAAATAACTCTTTAACTTCATCAAAATTCTTATTTAAATAATTTATAGTTAAATTTGAAAGAGATTTTGTTGATAATCATAAGAAACCTCTGAAAATGTAGGTAATTGTACCTCCAGAAAACACAAACATTTGGTTGGACTACTAGAGTCAGACTATGTCTTGAATTTATAGGGCTTTTAAGAGTAGTTAATATACAATGTTGCTTCAGTGAATATAGTCATGTAATTGCTTATAGCCATAATTTTAACCAGAAATGACCTTGGGCTATTTTCTATGAACACCATCTGCATCAATTATTCACTTCCTCATTGGTTTCTTTACTGATATAAGATAAACATGATTTGCTACATGTAGCTCTAATTGAGGAGAGTTAAAATTTATAAAATAAAGACTTTAGACAGTTTAAATGTAACTGTTTATTTGAATTAAAATGATTCATGAACCTAGTAGGACTCAAAACCAGAAGAAATTCTGAAAGCTCCACTCAGAAGCATAAGGACCACATTCTTAAAACAGGCTGAGCACAGAAACAAAGTAGAGAAATAATCTCATTGGCTTCACCTAGGTTTTTGCCTTATTTGAGATAGGTCTAATCACTTAGCTGAAGCTCATTTGCAGGTCATTTGCAGCAATTTGGCTGTTTGTTACAGAATATACACCTAAGTTGGGTTTTGGTGTGTTTATATACCAAGGTAGTTTGTGGGTTACACTGAAATTAAAAACACAGTGACAGTCTCAGGCTAATGGCCTCCTGCTTTTAGCAAGTTAAACTTTCACTGGATCCTGAAGATTTAGTCTAAAACTATCTCTTCTGTCCGACTTCTCTTATGCTAGAAATTCATTCTGGAAAATTCTTTTCTTAACTTGGTTTAAAAAAAAAAGCCACCCACATGCCATGACTGCCTGTGTTCTCTTACCCTGGAATTCTGCCATTACTTAACAGTATGTGCTCAACTATGTTAAATCTTTTACAACCCCACTCTATTCATATTGTAGAGGCAAAAAAAAAAAAAATCCCAAGAAATTTTGCCATCTGGCATATTGAGACTTTGAAAATTAAAGAGGAAAAGTTAAGTTTTGATCAGAATATTTTCTCTCTTCCCAAGTAGCACCTTTGTAAGAAAGAATGAGAAACAGAAATAAAACAAAGCTGAGACTGCATGGGCTCAATTCACTCGTATCTATTATAAGTAAAATTCCTTGGCAGGGATATTCATTCTATGCCACCAGTACTATATACCATAGGAGCTAGTAGCTGTAGCTGTAGATCACCTGAAATACAGCTAGCTAGTCAGAATTGAGATGCACTATAAGTTTAAAATATGTATCAAATTGTGATAACAGTATGGATAAAAATATGAAACATCTCATTGATAATTTCATGTGGATTGCATGTTGAAATAATGCTACTTATTAGGTATACTGGGTTAAGAAATATATTATTAAAATTAATCTTACCCATTTCTGTCTTGCCTTTTCTTTCCCTGTGGCTACCAGAAATTTTATATTAGGTCGTCATAACTTTTTTTTAATGTTTCTCTTCTATATCAAAAAGCAGTAAGGTAGGTTTTTGTTGTAAGGTAGTTTGATGCTGACACTTTCCTATTTCTTATGGGACAGATGATTTAAAATCTAAAACCAAAGGCTTGTACTGTTATTAAATTTTCATATTAAACATTTGGATGAAATTATGGTTATGGATATGAATTACATGTACATTGACATTAAATATGTTTTAACAGTCCCAAATCTCGAAACTTAATTAGAAATTCCATCTCTCCTTACAACATCTTACAATGGAATTATTCTTTGGGCTGCAAAAATGGGGATAACTGCATTAATGTCGATGTTTATAAAAGCTTTGTCTATTGATAATTTAAAAATATCTGAATTTCAAAGGAGTATATAAACAGGACAACATAGATTATATAAATAAACAATAATAAACTATGAGTAGACACAAGTTCCATGAAGTTTGAGGGTTTTTTGCAATAAAAGACATAATCAGTATTTCAGTATAAAACTATTTTAAAATATTTCTGAATTTACTATATAGTAAAACACACACATTTCTTTATTGTAATATGTTAAATGTATTTTAAGGACAGATTTGAACATGGCTCATACTTACTCAGGTCATATAATTATGTTCAAATGCTTTCTGGACTTCTGTATCATTTAATTTCCAAAGTATGATTGTGGCAGCTAAAAAAGGAATTAATTATATATCATGTCTATGATTATTTTGCACTCCAAGTATATATTTGCAGTGGTGAATAATGATTTAACCTGGATGATTAATGGGTGCTAAAGAATGCTGATTTTAACTAATTAGTGTGAAAATATCATAGTTGTATAGTAAACAATTTAACTGCTTAAATTATAAGAACTTGAACATTGGGGTCATTTTAAAGTTCCAATCATCTTAAGTGTGAAAATTTTTATTTGACTATATCCATTTAAGTTTGAAATTACCACAACTATATTAAATAGAATTAAATTATGAAATATATACTATAAAACTCCATTTAAAATGAAGAGGTTAAAAAATTTGATAGACTTTCTTAGTGATAGGATCTTTAGAATATATAATTCTGAGTAACATATTTCCCTTTGAATATTCTTTCAATTGTCCTAATAGATTTAACAGTTCTCATCTTTTATATATATTTTTTAAAAAATCATAGCAACTACTATATCACTGTTTTGATCCAGTATTAGATATTCTTTCTTGAAGGAATTTTTCTTTTTTCAATACTTTGATCTGAGTCCTGGGAAGTCATGTGCAAGTCTGTTCATTTAGTTAGTCCTTGAATTATCTGACAATTCTCATTTTAAATAAGAAGAAAATGTTTTATAAGAAGAGAAATTACTTTTACTTATTACAGTTCACAAAAATTATGCTCTGAAACTCAGACACTTTCAATTTATTAGCTAGTGTGTGATTGGAGGAGCCAACATACATCTGGGAAATATAGATTCAAATCAGAATGCAACACACAGAGAGAATAACTATCTGGATTTCCCTAGTGTAAAGTATGTTTCTTTTTATGGCATGAGTGGAAACTCCTGCAACAATTTTTATATTATTTTTATTTTTCCAATTTTATCAGAATTGAGCTTTCTTTCCCTTTACTGCCTTAGAACTATTTATTTTTTTTCGATTGTTTACCAGTTTTGAAGATCTTAGAGCCTCATAAAGGTAACTAATTTATATATTACTCTTCTAATATTTTCACATTGTCAGATACCAGGAGAGAAGAAATTCCCAAAATAAAATAAACAAAAAAATCTGATAACAGCAACAACAAATCACAAAACAAAAACTTGAAACAGATTCCTTTACTTGAGAGGGAAAAAAAAAAGAAGATAAAATAGCCCTTAGGTTAAGAAAGCATCTCATCTATCCATCTGGAGTCGATTTCCTGTTCCTGTGTATTATACAACATTTTTTCAGATGTATGCATGTGTAATATAACTCAAATCCATGAGAAGCATAAATACATTGATTTTTCTAACTTTATAGCTCAAATATAAAATTCTTACAAGATAATTGTAAGTTGTGATATAACTATAAATACATTGATTTTTCTAACTTTATAGCTCAAATATAAAATTCTTACAAGATAATTGTAAGTTGTGATATAACTATACACATTCTATAATATAGGAGGCAACACCATGCTTTAATATAAAGAGAATTATGGTATCATTTATTAATGATACCATATATATAATGACTAAGAACATGTAATCTTCCTAAATGATGAACAATGTAAATATTATGTGCTAATTTGGTTTCTGAACAACCTAATCTGGGAAGATATTTAATCATTATTGCCCACATGGCCATACACAATTATATGTTATTTGTGTCATTAAACTTTTAAATCAATGTTTCATTGTCTCTTGAACTTAGCCTCTGAAGGACATTTGAAATAAAATAAAAGACACTGTAAGTTTAGATTATTTTCTTAAGCCATTCCCCAGTTATTTAGAAAGAAATCTTTGTCACTACAGGTGATTTAAAGTTTGATTAAATGATGTGACAGACTTCTCAGAGCCTGATTCAGCATTTTAATGTTATTACAATAAATCTTTTGTAATATGTTACCATTTTTTCTCAAGATCGGCATCCCATTTTAGTGTTACTGAAATCATATATATATATATATATATATTTCATTTAATTTTTTCTGCTATCTCTATTGTGAACTGCATTTTGAAAAAAAGTAGACTATTCATGGGGAATAGGTGTTGGAAATGTCAAAATATACCATTGCATGTATAAAGCACTAGAATTGAGAGCTTTTAGATATAGTTTAGATACATTGCTGACTTTTATGGAGGCCTGAGAAGCTATTGATACTGCAATTTTTCAAAGAATTCTGAATAATGGGAAGATTTTTAATAAGAAGACCAGCATGATATGACACACTTGCAAAAGTGAATTTCAAAAGGTCTTAGAATTAATTAAGATTCTAACCTCATTGGTATTATACACAGCTTTCTACCTTTTACAAAGACCTAGAAAAATGCCAGTACTGATTTCTCAATATTCCAAGTTCAGCTTCAAATGTAATTGTCCTTGATTTTAAAAAATGGCAGAGTAAAGAAATACTGACTTGATTTTTAATAAAAATGAAATTTGGAGAATTAGTTCTAAGAAGGAATCAGACAAAAGAAGGTAGAGACCAGATCTTCAGGTTTTACAAAATTAAGCATTATTGAGAAATGGAGACAGATTTGAAATGGACTTGAGAACCCTGAAGTAGAAAATACATAACAAGGTATTTTAATTGCTAATGCATCTGTATTAACAGGGCAATCCATGACAATTGTGCTATCAATAATTTCTGAGATATGGTTAAGGAAGAGACAAAACAACAACAGATGATGTTAGACAAATGGAGGTCCAGTAATTGTCTGCAGTATTAAACTCTCGTGTATAATGACTTTTGAAGGTTGAGGTTTATGAGAGTAGTTCATTATGTATTTCAAACAAAGCTCTATTTTGCTATTGTTCTTCTATCGACTGGAGTAGTGAGCACTACAGCTGAAATTGTGCCCACGGGAACCCATGTCTACCAGTTGTTAACCTTGTGACATTCACTAAAAAGCACAAGATTTTTTAAAATACATAATTCATGAACCTTTCTGATTGTTTAGCATTGATCAGCACTTGAATTAACTGAGTTGCTATCATATTAAATAAGTAGTATGCTTTAGTGAGGGTTTTTTTTTCTTTCTTTGCTGTTCTGCAATTGTCGATCAAATCATTCAGCGATTTCTAGTTCTTAAAACAGGAAATCAGTTTAGAAGATTGCAGAGTTATGAATCCAACTTCAGTGATAGCAGAAAGCTATGAAGTACATCCTTACAATTGTTTGCATATTCCATTTAAATTCTCAGATTAGGCTGCCAGTATAGATTTCTTCTCAGACTTCTTGTCTTCTCTGTTGTCAGATATGTCTATCTTTGCATTTTTAACTCTATACATAATTATTCTCAAAACTAAGAAGGTTGATGTGGTTATATAATTACCCAATATGTCACCAGGCAAAAAGAAATGTTATTTATTTTCTCTAGGACCTGACAAGGTAATGCACCAAACACACCAGTCTTTCTCTAAGGAGGACAAATGGTATACTAGTGATCTCATGTATATGGAGAAATGTGATTATTGTGTAGCAAGAGGTAGGTTTCACCTGCAGAACAGTGAGAAGAGAAACCTATTTGAGAATGTGTTTTCATATATAGATACCATCTCACCGCTTTTCTCTTTTAGTGTAATTTGCATATTTTAAACTAGATATCCATTTAAGCAGAAGAGAAAGTATTAGTAATTATGAGAGTTTAGGGACAGTTTGAAGTATAGGAGAAATTATGACTGTGTTCACGTGAGCTGGACCACGTTTAAATAGATAATTTCACATATGAATGAGGGATTTACATTATAGTGGTAAGAATTCCATGTCTGAAACTACCCCTATTGTTGAGACAGACTTACCCTAGTAAGAAGTGAATAGGCACAAATGTCTCATGATTTCAAACCTAATCATTCTTTTCTCTAGAGACTCATCCAGGAGCACTCAGTCCTTTTACTGGCAATTCTTCAGGAATATACCTGTAATGGAAAGCAGTAGCTTTGAAAAATTAGTTGCACATTTGCCATCAAGAATGGCAAATGTCTAATGGAGCAGAAATGAGGCACATAAATCCACAGATTCATCAAAGAAAGTGACCCAATTTTCCAGCATATCAGCATTTGTTGTACAAATATATAGTGATATGGAAGAGACTGATCCTCTAAAGTATTTGAAAAACCATTTGGTCCAGTATATTAAAATTTCTATATTTTTATTTTAGTTAGCCTATTACCTGTGTAAACAATTAAATTCATGTTTGCTTAAATTCATGGCTTAATTTTTGTCCCAAAGCTACATATTTTGATTATGCAGACATTATATATGAATATTTCATTTTAAGCTTCATTTATTTCACCCATACTTGGTTGAAATCCCACATGTATTAGTTGAAATAGCTAAAAATGGATAATAACATTTTATCAAGCCTTCCCTTTTCACAACATTGGAATTTTACAATGAAATGAGTACAGATAAATTACTAATAGTCTAGAATCTATTTCTAGTAGATATTAGAAATAAAATTTGATTTTGAAATATAATCTCTTGCCAAACTTAGAAAGTCAAGATATATTTTCTCTCATATATGGAATCTACAGAGATAAAATGGAAAAATAAGTGGTAGAGTGGTGGGAAAAATCTCATAAAAATGGAAGGGATACCAATAGAGTAGAGGAAGTGGACCAGAGAGGAGGTTATGATTATCTTTGTATTATATTGTTATATGTCTATATTGTTCTACTGTGTGCATCTATGAATATATAGCAAAGAATGTCTTTATTATGTTAAATTATGTATCAATAAATTAATTTTAAAAATCATTTATGACTTATGATATGCAAGTATTCTTTAGAAATTATGACTTATCTATATTCTTAAGGGTACATAGGTATAGCTGAATATAATCTCACTTATTTTTCTCTTCCTAAAGGGATATGTAAAAGAATAGGATATGATAAAATGTCTTATTTGTCTCCAACATTACAATATAGGGAAATCTGAGACTCCCAGTCTTACTTTCATCTGCTTTATCATCTCCATTGACTGTCTGCCAATTGGATGACCATAGTTTCCAATTGACCTATCTCTTAGTAATTCAGTATTTAGAATAGTTTCATTTTGCCAACAGAGTTTACCAGGACAATGTGAGGTGCCATCAGAAGTACATACTATTATTTGGGAAAAAGGTTACTGCTTTTTGTTTGCTTGGAAAATCTTTTGAAATAAGTAACATAGTGTTTTATGCAATCTAGAGATTGAAAACAGCTAAAATGCTCCTTTAGTTTAATTTGAACATTTAAGATTCACATTCTCACATTATTATCATCTTGGAAGATTCAAACAATGAAAATTCGAATAAAGAGATTCCTTGGCAGTTCACATTCTCACATTATTATGTCACTTGGGAGGCTGCGGCAGGTTGATGTCAAATTCTAGGCCAGTCACAGCAACTTAGTGAGACCTTGTCTCAAAAATTAAATACATGCATATATATATAGTTGGGCATGGTGTGCACACCTGTCATCCCAGTGATGTGAGAGGCTGAGGCAGGAGATTCGTATCTTGAGGCTAGCCTCAGCAATTTAGCAAGGCCCTAAACCACTTATTGACATCCTGTCTCAAAATAAAATGAAAAGGCCTGGGGATGTGACTCAGTGAAGAGAACCACTGGTGGTCAAATCCTGGTATAAATAAATAAATAAATAAATAAATAAATAAATAAATAAATAAATAAATAAATAAAACAAACTGGTGATGTAGCTCAATAGTAAAGTGCCCCTGGAGTTCAATCCCCAGTGCCCCCCCAAAAAAGAGGAAAATTCAGTAAGAAGTATTTCAGTCACATTAAGGATATTCTATCCACTAGCAAAGGCATTTCCATATAGTGTACATGGATACATGGTAACATTTTCATTATTATCTAAAGAACATAAAGCTTTACCTGAAATCTGACAGGATGAAAATTTAAGACAAAATTCTAAGTCAATCTCCACTGTCAAAATGACATTTTCACCCCAGAAATTTCTACATTGCCAAAATTTTTCTTGTAAAAGCTAATCCATTTGATTTCTATTGCCCACTATTTTTCAGGCATTTTCTGCATTTCATATCCTTTCTTTGCCTCTTTTCCTGCCTTTGTCTTCTCTGGTAACTTTTGTGAAGCATTGTATTCTTAAATTTCTTCAGAATATCCTGAGTTGTTGTTGAGAAATATATACTCATTAATAAATTACAATTTACAAAATATGCTTAATAAAATAAAAATATTTATTTCTGACATTAGTATGACACATCCCAATGGATCAAACTCACATTTTAATCTCACGGTGTAATTTTTTTGGGGTTTCTCATCCAAAAGTTGATTCTTTTTCATGTTGTCATAACTGTCCTAACCTAAGTCAACTTCCAAGATTCAAACAATGAAAATTCAAATAAAGAAATTCCTTGGCAGTTCCTCATATCTCTTTGAAATTTAAATGACCCATAATATAAAAGGATGTGCCTTTTAAATCTGATGTCAGAGATATAAACCATAGTGACTTTGTGCTTTTTTAAAAATATTTTTTGAGTTGCAGATGGACACAGTGCCTTTATTTTATTTACTTATTTTTATATGGTGCTGAGGATTGAACCCAGTGTTTCACACATGCCAGATGAGTGTGCTACCACTGAGCCACAACCCCAGCCCACTTTGTGCTTTTTAATAATTAAATTTGTACAGATAGTGAAATTGCTTATGGATGTTGACAAGCCAGAAATATTCACAATGGGACCTTTTCCTTTTTTTCTAGAAAAATATTAGAAATATTCTTTAAAGAGCAAAAGAGTTGACTCAGAATTACTTTCCACTATTCAGTTTCCTGGACAAAGCAAATCATCAGGCACTTTTAGAGAGATGATTATGCATATTATTTTCAGAAAAAAAGAAGGTGTTCCACATTTTTTGGCAAGTTCTTGAAAGTAATATTTAAAAGCATTATAAAATTGCAAGTAATAGAACCAGTCATGTACATATTTTATTGCAGAGGAAATCAAGTACAAGTAATCATCTTACATGTATTTTAAGAAGAAAATAAGGTATAATTGAAATATTTAATATTTTCCATAATGCAAGGCATTTGTTAGAATATCAATCTTTATTTAACTTTAAGATAAATAGGGATTACCCACTGAATTCACAACCTAAAACCAGTAGGAGAACCATTATCAATGATCTATGAAGGCCCCTTTCAACTTAATGAGACACTTTGAAAATATGTGACATTATATTCACTTACTCTCTTGAAGATTATGTAAAAGCTCTGATTGAGCAGCTAAACTTATATACAATTTAAAGGTCTTGAGTAGTGATGTGTGTTTATATACACTTATAAATTTACACTTTATGTATATGTATATATAAATACATAACATATAATCTAAACAAAATTAAGTACAAATTATGTGATGACTATCTGGGAAAAGTTCAAATTAAAGTGCAACTGAACCTAACAAATCTGCCTACCATCAATCTCTATTAGATGGAGATGTCCATCTTGTCTATTTTAAAAGAAGGTGTAAAATATTGATAATCTTGTTTGTATCCCTCATTAATTTTATTTGCTTCTTTCAAATTAGAAATCAAAATTGACAAAGTCCATGAGGAAGAAGCAAAGAAACAATTCTTTCATTGCACCATTCCTTCAATACCAATGCATTTTATTTTTCATTTCATCTCTAAGCATCCACATCTCTATTGATGATGTATATTCATGGAGAAATTCATTATTTAACATAATTAATATGCAGAACTGCAGATTATTATTGGAGAGTAAAAATTAGTTTTGTAAAACTCTATAGAATTCTGAGACACAAATTTTCATTTTATTTATGTGTGTGTTTCACATATGTGTAAACACGTACATATTCGGTTGGGTCAACCCTAAAGCATAGATCTTAGCAGATGATGATTCATTGATCCTAAGAATTTTATTTTTTCTTTCTTGCACCAGAATTTATTGAACTACACTAAAGTAGTCAAAATTACATTTTAAGTTGTGAGGTTATCTGTTCAGAAATCAATCACAGGAACAAATTAAGGTGGGTTTAGATTCAATTCTAATATCTGAGTACTTGGTAAATGTGTTTCCATAGTTAGACATATAGAAGTAATAAAAAATGATTGAGATTCCATGTATCTTTATTTATATTTTGTTTTTATTAAATACTATAAACTACCCCATTAAAATAAATAAGCAAATAAAGGTATCATATATATCTACAACTTAAAAAATATTTTAAAAAAATAATCTCATTTCTGGCTGGGCAAGATGGTGCCTGCCTGTAATCCCAGCAACTCTGGAAGCTAAGGCAGGAAGATGAAAAATTTGAGGCCAACCTCAGCAATTTAGTGAGCCCCTCTCCCAAAAATAAAACATAAATAAAACTGGGGATGTAGCTCAGTTGTAAATTGCCACTGGGTTCAGTCCCCAGTATGAAAACAAACTCATCTGTGGATAAAGCACAGGCATGATTCTTGAAATGCTCTTAGTATTGCCAGAAATTCACTGAGCTGGCTATGGTTGGCCAGTGAAGCTCCAAATGGCCTATTTATTTAATAATTTCAAATATATATATATATCTGCATATTCCTAAAAGCACAATGCCATGCAGTGTTGGCCATATCAAGCAAGTTCACAAATTACAAATTTTGTAATCACGTGTATTTTATAAAAACATATCTATGGGCTGGGGATGTGGCTCAAGCGGTAGCACGCTCGCCTGGCATGCATGCGGCCCAGGTTCGATCCTCAGCACCACATACCAACAAAGATGTTGTGTCCGCCGAGAACTAAAAAATAAATATTAAAAATTCTCTCTCTTTCTCTCTCTCTCTCCTCTCTCACTCTCTCTTTAAAAAAAAACATATCTAAAAACTGCTCTCCTATCTTAATCATTTTTGGTGTTGGTTTTCTTTATATTTTCTCTGTTAAAATTATTCATTCACAACTTGGCTCAGTGAATGCTTTTTGTTGTTATTAATTCCATGTGTACAGCTGTTTAGAAACTTTTACTCAAAGTCTGTATTTGTTTGGAAATGAATCCAATTAAGAAATATAAATGACATTTTTTTCCAGTTTGGCAGAAACTGTGAGAGAAATTATTGCCAAAAGTTTGTTGCTGTGTATTCTTTTCATTATGCTTCCTTCAAACTTCATGGCAGTAAATGCCAAGGAACCTCATGTATCAAGCTTATAGCAAGCTGTGAGCCAGGTGTCTTCAATTGCAGGTCATATGCTGAGCTGCATTAATCATTTTAATCTTTTGAATAAAATTCTCCAAAATTGAGTAAACTTAAACCTCAGTGAAACTAAGGTTGCTGAGATTTTCATTTCTCCCACTCATGAATTCTGTTATATCTTTTGCCTGGAATAAAAATAGGGGTAGAATGAGGCCCAGTTTTTGGCTCATGGATGCAGTCAATATGTGTTTGAATAAATTGAGCATGAGCACCTTAACCAGGGGCAAGAACCCTATTGTTACACAAAACTCAAAAATTTTTAGACATCCTGTTGTCACTCAGTGAAAAATCTCTTTATGCTTATTTGCTGAGGGCCATTACCAAGTAGGAATGACGCATCGAAATTTCCTTGCCAAGCGTACCCCATGCTGCTTAGAGGACATTCGATGGAACATTGCATGCATGCTTTAATAAGGTGACCTTGCTCAAGGACCAAGGCGGATTCGGGTTTAGAGCTGATCAGGTTTGAGGAAGTAACCGGCTCCTTGAGTTTAAGGCGTTGCCAGTTTAAGATAATGGGTTTTAGGGAAGTTGGAAGTTGAAGATTATTGCTGGGATTAGGGTGTTCCTGCTGCTTGTTCCCGTTGAGTTCTCGTGAGATTAAAATGGGATTTGGAGATTTCTTTGCCAAAGGCCAATGTCTCGGCTTGGCACCAGAATCACGAGGCACTCACAGCTTTGTAGGTTCAAACAGCAATTCTTTATTCCCGCTCTCACACCGCCTCCACACAGGTCCAGGGGCAATCGCGTTCTTCTGTCTCCCGCACAAACCACCTACTCCACGAGGCTATCTCCAAATCCCATTTTAATCTCACGAGAACTCAACGGGAACAAGCAGCAGGAACACCCTAATCCCAGCAATAATCTTCAACTTCCAACTTCCCTAAAACCCATTATCTTAAACTGGCAACGCCTTAAACTCAAGGAGCCGGTTACTTCCTCAAACCTGATCAGCTCTAAACCCGAATCCGCCTTGGTCCTTGAGCAAGGTCACCTTATTAAAGCATGCATGCAATGTTCCATCGAATGTCCTCTAAGCAGCATGGGGTACGCTTGGCAAGGAAATTTCGATGCGTCATTCCTACTTGGTAATGGCCCTCAGCACTTATTGACTAAAAATTGTCTGGAAACTTTACTACTTTATAATCATCAAAACCAGTTTTAATGTACAATATGATATGATGTTTAGGTGAAAGTAGTCATGTTTTCTATAATTATTCTGAAAATCAGCCCTGTGCTTAACATGGCCAAGGAAGGATGATGGCTGAACTCAGTAGTTTAATTCAAGTTCTGACTAAAGAAAATAGGATTCAAGACAAAATGCTACCATATTGACAGTACCAGCATTTACAGCATTTAGCAGTGTGTATAGTTTGTATATGTTCCCTGAAATGCTTTTTCTTTCAAGTTTTTAATTTTTTAACTTATCTTTTGGGGGGTTTGTATAGATGATGATTTCAAATGGTTCTAAAATCTAAGTAATGTAATAGGATACATATGAAAAGGCTTTATTACTTCTATTCTTTGTTTATCTCACTTATCCTTCCCTCCATAGGTAAGCAGTTTCACTAGGTTCTTGTATATGCTTCCAGCATTTTTTAATGTGGATATAAACAAATATTCATGCAGTATGTCATAGTTGTTATAAACAGACCCTTACAAATAGATACTGAGTTTTATTTTAAAATGGTAAATAGTGTTGTAACAAAAAGCATTATGCACATATCATTTATACATATTCCTAAAAGTGTGATTGTTCAGTAAAAATGAGCTTTAAATCAATTCATCTCATTCTAGAGAAATGTTGCTTTTCTTATTGGAATAATACCAGTTTAAATACTATCTTAGGAATAATCAACACCTTTATGATACTGAGCCTTTCTATCTAAGATTATGTCATGTATTTTCCTTTGTTCAATCCTCTATTTGTGTCTGAAATTATTGTAAAGATTTTTCTTATGACCTTTGAAAAATTCTGATTATGGTTATTCATTTGTATTTTATCTTTTCATTATAGCTATTGTAAATATTCTTGCAGTCTTAGTGAAGTAAGTATTGCAAATGGAAGAAATATTAAGACACTGAGCCAAATTGAAAGCAGAACATAGAATAATTTTATCAAATGTGCTAATCCAAATACTTTATCGTATTTATATTCAGGGAATAATTATTTTTCTTACTATGTTTATGGTATCTAGTACAGGACTGAACATTCCTCAGATATCTGCTGATTAATATGTTATTATAAAGTTTCATAATTAGGGAAAATAAAAAGAGTCATTTTGTCATTTAGTAATTTATCTCTTTAAAAAATTCAAATTCTGAATTATTCCATAGTTAACAAGGTATCTCTTACACTTTCTAAGCTGTCCTCTGGGATTTAGCTGCGTGACACTCTTTGATGTTAATGGGATCCATTGCCTAAATCTCCATGAGCAGCTTGGAAATTTAATATGTCTGTGAGGCAGTAATATCACAGCTGCTGTATTTTTTAGTTTTCTTTATCCAGTTCATTTCTTTCATGTTTGTATAAATAGACATATAATCATATAATAGTAATATTAAGCACTTTTTATCTTTAAATCACTTTTCATCAGTTAACTCATTAAATCTAACACATTTATAAAGAGGTAAATAATTTTGCCTCATTTTAATTAAAGAACTGTCAAATAGTGGGGTCAAGTAATCTATAAAATTAAAATAAAAGGTGGTTATTTTAACCAGACTCCTGTTCATTGTAGGCATAAACCAAGTCAGGAGTGAAAACTTGAGGTAGAAAAATCAGTGCAATGTGTATCAACACTTTATTAAACTCTCAATTGCCTAGCCTATAAGTTAGCCTGGATATCCTTGGACTTGTTGTGTTTACCTTACCAATTTCTTTTATCTCTCTCCTAGCTTTTATAGAACAGTACAGATCCTCTTCAGGTTAAATGGATTCTGCAAAATGTAAAGGCATTTAAAAATAGTTATTTTACTTAATAAATCATATCTTCATCTTTATTTTACTTGTTCATAACAATCCTTATTCCACAAATGTTGGAAGCGAGAATAATCTTTTTCTTTCTTTTTAGTTTTTGGGGGGATTACTGGGGCTTGAACTCAGGGTGCTCTACCACAAAGCTACATTTCCAGCCCTTTTTTATTTTTATTTTTTTTTATTGGAGCTTTGTGATTATATGTAGTAGTTCAGTTCATCCCAACAAACTCACACATATATGTAAATCGTTTTCAGTTCATGATACCCCCTATTCCCTCCTTCTTTCCTTGCCCTCCCCTTCTCATTCCTCGACTGTACTAGACTCCCTTTTGCTCAGTGAGAATAATCTTAACAATTGGCAGGAGGAATAGAAAGGATGGTAGTTAAATTAAGAAATATAATGGCTAAGTTCAATTTAAGAATGGGATAACAAAGTCTTAGATTTTATATATATATATATATATATATATATATATATATATATATATATATACACACACACACACACACACAGAGAATTTTATATTACCAGATTTACAAAGTATAAATTGAGCAAGTAACTAGTATCATATGCCTAGGAAATCTTTAGATAATTAATTTATGAGTGCCAGTTGACAGTTTGCAAAATGTGTTTGTGTTGAAATAATACAAACTGACAAATAAAAAATGTAATATTAGGAAGCAGATTTTTTTTTGGCAATCCAAGAATGAAAAGCAATAATGAAGGAGTGTTGGTTGCTGTTTAGTTGGCAAGCAACAGTTAAAGATCTGTCTCTGAAAATATACCTGGTGAAAAATACTGATTTTTTTAAATGTCTACATTAATATCAAAGAAGATATATGATGATGTGCACTGGTTTAATCTTATTTTTACATTAATGTGCTGGGATGGCAATAGACGGGCAACTAATAGACGGGCAACTATATTCATACATCATAGACTTGTGATTCTGTTTCAAAAATTGACTCTCTTGGGAAAACACTGTGCTTCAAATAATTTTACATCAATTTTAGATATTAAGTAGGAAAATAACTGAATTTTGGAAACTTAGAATAATACACTTTCATTTTTGAAATTATTTTTCTATTCAGTTGAGTTTTACATTTCTTACCTTAATATGATGAAAACATTCCCTCAATCTACCAATATAGACTAATGTTTTACCATTATGATCTGAATAATGCAGTATTCTATGTCCCATTGTGACCTTTACCACAAAACTGGATTTTTTTTAATAGCAAAGTGAGGGATTAGATACTTTTAAGATAGAATTCTAATAATGTATCTGTAAACATAACCTTTTATTCTTTGAACTACTAAGTGTCAACTTTGCTATAGAATATGCTATTCCTTCTGGTTTTCAATGAGCCATAAGATGTAGGAGCATATAATTAAAATACACAAGTAATTATTGCCAGAATTATTTGAGATTAACCTAAAATGTGTATTTCTGAACACTGAATAATGTTATGTAAAATTATTTATAACAATAAAATTACTATTATAAATTTAATAATATTATGAAGTTATTCTTTGGATATCTATTTTTTTAAGGAGGTACTATATCATTTAGCTATTGGTCAATGGAGCTATAATTCTTCTCAGCCCTTAAACTTTTCTAAATCATACTTCATAATTGAAATAACTATTATTATGCTTTGATTAGTCCCTATATATGAAACTACCATATGTTCAAAAGGGCAATAATTTTAAATTTATACTTAAAAATTTTGTGGACAAAACAAATTAGGAATGCTAAGAAAATTTCAACATATTGATAATTAAGATTTTTTTACATATAGCCTAAGTTGTTTAGTTGGAATATGTAAATCTCAGAATCTTTCAAAGATAGAGAAAATAAAAGTCTAGCTTAAAATCTCACAGTATGATTGCCAGTATAGACTGGATATCTAAAAATCAAAGACACAAGTTTGAATTTCAGTAGTTACCATACTCTTAACAGCTCCAAAAATTCTTGTCAGGTCCTTTTTTGTTATTTGATCAGAGCATCCAGATAACTTTTATTGAGGGAGCCAATATAAATATCCCATCAGTATCTGAGGCATTGTAGGCCTTTTCTAGCTCCAAAACAGCAAATATTTTCACTGGGAGAGAGACTTGTCAGGAAAGGAACGATTTTGGTCTTATTTAGTTTAAGCTGAGTCAGTGATATTTTATTACTAGAATTCTCTGTAATTTTGAGGGATATGAAAATAAGAACCATATTAAGCCTTAAACTTTCTGAACTCTATTTGGGTCTCTTAGACAAATGCTATTCCTGTGTGGTATCTACTCAGTTCAAAATAAAAATTTAATGATACTTGATTCAAGTAAATTTCCTCAAATTAAAATCAATAATCCATATTTGTATTTAAGATAGCATGTAAGAAAGTGGAAAATGTGTAGAAAACAAAAAGAATAAAAATCATGTACTTGTCCATTTTTCTTTAGCCATAGAATCACGAAATTTAAAAAAAAAATTATAATATGTAGCCCAATCCCATCATTTTAAGAATGGGAAAACTGATATTGCAAAAGATAAAATAGTTTTACCAATAAAAATACTTAGTTTTAGAACTGGAGCTAACACCTAACTCATAAACCCCTCTCTAATGTAACTTTGCTAAATTGCATTGATTATCACTCAATAGTCATTATGGGATATGTCACATAAAATATACAAGCAATAAACTATGATATTGTATATAAATAAATTAATAAGATGAATAGATACCAAATGCCCAGAAGATATATACATCCTTCAGACTTTTAGTATTGTGAAAAGTTTAGCAAATAAGTAATAGCAAATTTGAAGTAGGGTGAGGCTATGGTAGAAAAAAGTACTTTAGAGTTATCATAGTGTCATACTATTTTCAAATTTTGAAAAAAAAAATAATTTCTCAAAGAGTTGAAGAAGTATCTGGTACTTTACTATTTTATTTAGATGAGAAATAAAAATCAATTAAAATAATAATGATTTTCATCATAAAATTGCCACTTACTGTCATTTGTGTGAATAATCTGAATAAGTATGTTCATTTATAGCTAAGGGTTTATTTAAAAGTTTTAATGTTCCATTTTGAAATCATCATGTTTTTAAAAATATTTACTTTTTTGCTTTATTCTACCATGAATTTTCATTCATGATTTTAATTCACTATTTTTAGGTTCCTAATAATGAGTTTATAATTAAGAAAATCTGTGTGATTAATTTGTTCCGCTGTTTTCAACTATTTTTTATCATGACATTTAAGTCCTAATTATAAATAATTGTTAGAGTTGGTCATTTGGAAATTCCTTAAAGAATTACTCATCTATTTTCAGTGTAAATTAATTAACTCTAAAGAAGACAATGATTTACATTTTTTACTTGGGGAACAAGAGATTAATACTGGTGGTAGAATATTTTATTCAAAACACATATTTTCTTGTTCAGCTTCCCTGCACAAGACCACATGGTTATACTTTTTAACTTTAACAAATATTCTAAAACTATTTACAGATCTGAAATGTTTGAGAAATGTCAGTGAATGTATGTGGGTTAGTAGAGAAGAAGGGGTAGAACTCCTACTTCTATTATAACAGATATGTGTTAAGGTAATTTTTTTTATATTATTTCTTTTGTTCAGTTATTTTTCCACAAAAAGTGAGGAGGCCTGTTGCAAAGTTTAAACTTTTCAATTTTTTGTTTTAATCTTATTTTTTTTGTGGGGTTCTTTTTTTTTTTTTTTTTTGAACTGAGGGTCGAACCCAGGGCTTTTTGAATGTAAGGCAGATGCTTTGCCACTGAGCTACATCACAGCCCATAAACTTTTCAAACTTTTGACAATCACTTTACTATAGGAGATAAAGACATTCAAAGTTCTCAAAGATCAATGTTATTTTCTGCTTCTAAGGAGAGGGCAGACTGACCACCTGCACCCAGCCCTCCCTCGCAGGAGGACACAATCAGATGTGTCAGGGAGAGCTTGTTTATTGAGAAAACACACACAGCTAATATAATGTACCGGAGCCAATCAGAGTAAAGGTCAGCAGGGTGGGGAGAATTTACATCTACACCCATCCTACAGGCAGTAATGTCCATGAGGGCAGAGGGGTTCTGAGCCTATCCGAGAGGTGGTCCGATTCTTCATCACAACCCACTGCAATGCCTTCTGGCTAATTGCTAGGTGCTCTCTTAGCCACACGTGGCCCCAGGACTGGGAAGCAGGTAGCAGCCAGCAAGTTAAATTTCCTCTTTTCTGATGCAACTTGCCCCACGTTACATCATTCCCTGCAAATGTCTTTCCTGGACATTGCCTAGACATAACCTCTCGTCTTGTTGCCTCTGCCTTTGCATAGACTCATAACCTCCAACTTGAAATCTCTTGTTTTCTACTCTCCAACTTGACCCTATCAATATTTCATCTGTCCTTTTATGTTTTAAAGTAAAACCTTCCCCCCATGTAGTCTTCTAAATCATAGTAAGTAGAAGTTATCTTTCTACCTATTGAATACTGTTATGGTTTAGATGTGGTGTCCCTCAAAAGCTCACATGTGAGACAATGCAAGGTTTGAAGGAGAAAAAAAATGGGTTATAGCTCTAATCTAATAAGTGACTTAATCCTTGATGATATTAACTGAGTGGTAACTAGGAGGCAGGTGGGGTGTGGCTGAAGGAAGCAGTTCATTGGGGGTGTAGCTATTGGGTATATATTTTGTATCTGGAGAGTGGAGTCTCTTTCTCCCTCCTGATCATCATGTGAGCTCCTTCCTGCTGTGACACTCTTCTGCCATAAAGCCCTGCCTCACCTTGAGTTCTGAGAAATGGAGCACTTTCTATGGATTAAGGCCTCTGAAACTGTGAGCCCTCCTATAAACTTTTCCTTCTCTATAGTTCTGGTAGGTAGGGTCATTTAGTCACAGCAGAAAAAAAGCTAGTTAAAACAAATACTGTTACTAATCTTCACTTATTCTTTTGGCTACATTACATTGCAGTTATCTATAAAGATTAAATCAAAATTTCCTCATATATTCACTCAATTAATATGTGCTGAGTGAAAAAACAATGTTAGGTGTTCATGTACTGCAAATTTTACAAAAACAATGCAATTTAGTTATATTCTTCTGGTTTTAAGTGGAAAGAATACAGTGAAAATATGTGTTTAACAAAGAGAAGTTTCTAATAAATCTCCATCACATAATATTATAACTCTATGAATCTATAGTGGCCCTAGACTGCATGATTTAGTGACTATGTATGAGAATTACCTCTATTTTAAAATTTTAAAATCATTGCTCTGCAACAGTGTGATTTTTAAAAGTTTTTTTAAATAGTTGTAGAGGGACAGAATGCCTTTATTTCATTTGTTTATTTTTTATGTTGTTCTGAGGATCAAACCCAGTGCCTCACGCATGCTAGGCAAGTGCTCTACCACTGAGCTGCAGCTCCAGTCCTAACAGTGTGTTTTGTAATAACTATAGATGTATATTTTTAATTAGCTCTTCAACAATTAGATTTGTGACACTTAGAATGCTGTACTTGGAATATATTTTTTAATTATTCCTGAGACTTTGACCAAAACTGAGATCAATCCATTTAGATATAAGTCTAATATTCGCATATCATTTTGAAGGTGTGTTTTCTTTGTAAGGTAAAACATTTGATTTAATTAAAAGCTCAGTTTTACCTTTAATATTGACTCATGATGTCACCTAGATTAAATTATTGAACTTAACAGAAGCTCAAGAAACAGAGTTTTTTCTATCATCTTTCTGGGTTATCAAATTGATCCATTACAACTTTAGTAGCTATGGATGACAGAAGAAATATTTATATGTTATCATTAATACAATTGTAGAAAGATGTAGAAAACTATAAGAAAAATTTTTAGAAAAATTTTAGAAAAACATCCTGTATTTTTTTCTTTCAGCAAATGTAGTTTATAATTTAAAATATCAGTAATAGGGGTGCTATATTACATACTATACAGAATACTGTAGTGAGGAGTAGGAAACCTAGATGGAAATTGTTTGTCTTCAGGAATGGCTCTTTCCTTACATGCAGTTCTCTTTTCTGTAAAGGAGAGCAGAAAACATGGGGATTTCTGAGATTTTCTTCAGTTCAGTCATCTCATTTGTTTACTTTTTATTGAGGCACAATATTTGTATTTCTTTATGGGGAACATTATGGTAATTCAATACGTGTAGGTTTGTGAAAGATGGAAAAAAAATCCTGAAATAATACTACCACACATATGCACCTGTTTTCCAGAAGAACAAATACAAAAGGATCTGTGAATAGTAGAGGATTTTTTTCTTTGAAATTTGCTCTCTTATTTCTTCATATAACACATGGGAAAGATTATAGATTAACTTTTTGTTAAATAAAGAATATAAAAGTAATTTTAAATCTAGAGGTTGATTTCTGTGGCAGTAGAAATTCTCCCACGCATTAAATAGATGAGGAAAAAATGCCTCAGAAGTCCATTTTAATGGAGCTATATTCAATTTCACAGGAAAGATTCAACATCTCTAGCAACTCCTGGGTCCCTTCAATGTAGTACTCTAATTTATACATCAAAGTAAGAACAAGCATGCTGAAACATAAGGCCTGAAGAAACAACTCAATGTTTCTATCAAAATGTGGTTCAGCAGTTACATAGTCCATGAAATGCTCATTAATAAGCTGAGGCAATATGCACTGAGTATACAGATTCATCTTTGCATATTAATGAGCAATGTGTAATAACATTTATGGCTCTTGCTGTTCCATATGCAGGGAACATTGAGATTAGAGCTGGGTTATATAAGTGTCAAATGGATTTATAGCCATGCATACTGCTGTTTAAAACAGTATTCTCTTAACAGCCACAAATGTCCCATTTATATGCAGGTAGTTGGCACCTACCTTATTTCTTGAGCCACGGATTACTTTTGCTATAGATTTCAAGCCTACAGCCCAGATCTACCACTAACAGTTTTATGAAGCCATATGCCCTTCAGAAATAATGCAATTTTGTTTTTTTCTGCCACAATAATGCACATTATCTGAATGTTTCATAAAAATGTTTCATTTAAAGGTGGCAAACTAATATGTCAGAAAAAATCCAGGTAACATGTAACTAAACAAAAATCTAAATGCTGGAATTATAATATGGTTTTCTCCTTTACTAGCAGCCTGAGATTTCCCCAATATAAAACCTCCAAACCCATAAGAAGGGAATAGGGTAGAAAATACTCATGTATTCATTCATCTCAAAGCATCCCTAAAGACTTTAAAACCAGAAAACAACATTAATATGTCAGCTATCTCCTCCATTTTTAGGAACTTTTGCCAGACCATCCCACCCTCACAGCCCTCCTACATGTGAGCTGCAGAATATAAATTACACATGTCTTTTCAAATTAATAGTTCTACAAACATTTTTTTATTAATTGCATCATTTGGGTCATATTTAATCCAAGACAATTTTTCCTTTTTGATTTTAACCTTTCTTAATGGACATATCAGATTCCAAAATATTGATAATTGATTAAAAGCAGAGCCTGTGTAAATAATGAAAATGTTTTCAGGATGGTGTGAGAAAGTGAGATATGTGGGAATAATTATTAATGGTAAATATGGATGGTTTATCTAATGTATTCTTTCCAAGTACCTATAAATATTGTTAAAAGTATATTTATTAAAATATCAGTTGTAAATATTAGGAATACCCATAATATTTCATGTAACTTATTGGTATTTTCACTTTCCTCTAATGTAGATGTTGATGCTAAGTGACTCAGTTCCTCTAATACTTTGTATTATTTCCTCCACTGTTGCTTTAGTTTGATTATTTTAAAGAATTCTGTTATGCTGTTGCTAAATTCTATTTTTGGTATTTTAAATCCTTTTGAAATAAGGCAAGATTAAAAATAATTATTTAAATGTCACATTTGGAGCAGCCACATAGTTACACTTTCTAAGAATTCCATAACTACCGAAATGTAAAATGTTGTCAATGTAGAGCTATTGGTTTTATGTTACTATTATGATGATTATTGAATAATGCAAACTGTAATTGAAATGGAGAACCTGGTTATTAGAAGAGTAAATAACTAGGCCCAAAGGAAGGAAGAAACAAGTAAACAATTAAATACTTCATTTTGTTTCAGAAGAGAATATTTTGAGTAGAATTAGGCTGGTTCTCTATTTTATATTCTGTATTTTAAATGTGAAGATTTTGTGATACTTAAAATCTATATTCTTCAAATTCTTGAACCAATGAATCTACCAAGCAAAATGTTACAGTTAATTATACTAAATGTAAAAACAATTTGGGATACTATTAAATGCTGTCTAAATGTAAACCATTCATTTTACACGAGTATAAGCTAAATAGTATTTACTAAAAAAGAAAATAAATTATTGATTTGACATCTCTGAGTTCATTTTCTTGAGTTTTAGCCAGTAAGAAACACATCTGATAAAGAAATTATGTTCTAAGAATTGTGCCTTGGATAGAGAAAGAAGGCAGATTAAAAAATGTGACCTTTGACTTCATAATGGCTGCCAATCTTACTGGAGTGAGATGGTATCTTAGGGTGGTTTTGATTTGCATTTCTCTGACTGCTAGAGATGGTGAGCATTTTTTCATGTACTTGTTGATTAAAAATAAACTCTGGAGATAAACTTAACTATTCTCACTTAGCTAGTTTCATGATTTGGAAAGCAGTATGGAGATTTCTTGGAAAGCTGGAATGGAACCCCACCATTTGACCCAGCTATTCCCCTTCTCGGTCTATTCCCTAAAGACCTAAAAAGCGCATGCTACAGGGACACTGCTACATCGATGTTCATAGCAGCACAATTCACAATAGCAAGACTGTGGAACCAACCTAGATGCCCTTCAATAGACGAATGTATAAAAAAAATGTGGCATTTATACACAATGGAGTATTACTCTGCATTAAAAAATGACAAAATCATAGAATTTGGAGGGAAATGGATGGCATTAGAGCAGATTATGCTAAGTGAAGCTAGCCAAGCCCTAAAAAACAAATGTCAAATGTCTTCTTTGATATAAAGAGAGTAACTAAGAACAGACTAGGGAAGAAGAGCACAAGAAGAACACCAACATTAAACAAGGATGAGAGGTGGGGGGGAAAGGGAGAGAGAAGGGAAATTGCATGGAAATGGAAGGAGACCCTCAGGGTTATACAAAGTTACATACAAGAGGAAGTGAGGGGAAAGGGAAAAAATAATACAAGGGGGAGAAATGAATTACAGTAGAGGGGGTAGAGAGAGAAGAGGGGAGGGGAGGGGAGGTGAGGGGGGATAGTAAAGGATAAGAAAGGCAGCAGAATACAACAGACATGAGTATGTCAATATGTAAATCAATGGAAGTGTAACTGATGTGATTCTGCAATCTGTATCCGGGGTAAAAATGGGAGTTCATAACCCACTTGAATCAAAGTGTGAAATATGATATATCAAGAACTATGTAATGTTTTGAACAACCAACAATAAAAAAAATGTGACCTTTGCCTACAATCTCTCTTATTTTTAGTTTTATAACATGATTCCCTACTAATAAGAAGCTATTTTTTTCAGAAATTATACAAATATTTTACTGAAGTGCTATTATTTGTCAAAATGAATTAATTTCACATGTTCTAATATAATATTTCCTGTTATTAGAACAAATTTTGCAGGTGATATAATAAGCATTAGAAGAATACAGTGCTCCAAATACACATCTCTAAAATTGCACACATAAACATGACATTGCATATATTATAGTTATCACTGTTGAAATTGGCATTTGCAATTTATATCCAGAAAATAAGAAAATAAATAAAAATAATGAATTATTATTCTTATTCAGTTTTCATATAGAAATGAATATGATGAATACTTTATTCATCCATTTATGTTTTTTCATGTTACCTATCTTAGGTTCTTTGCCTGGGGTCATTTAAATAGAACTGTAAAAGATAAATTGAAAGGAGAAAAGCACAAAAAATTATTTAATATGTTTCCTATGACAAGGCAATCTTCATAAGGAAATGAAGACCTGAAGAAGTGGTAAGCCTGAACTGTTTTATACTAAGTTTGATGAAGTTGGAAATTTGTGGGGAAAAGTTATAGGACAAAAGAAGTGCAAGCTAAGAATAATAACGTGGGAGAAACGACCAGGGCCTATTTGTTCAGATCATCTTGGCTTCCCTCTGTCTTTGGAGAGAGGATGCTCCTGTCCTAATGGTATAGACAGGACACTTCTCACATGTATGTTTACAACCTGCTTCATGAGTGAAAGGATGGTCAAAGTCCTTCCTGAACCTACTATTTCTCAAAGTACTTCAGCTTAAAATATTCAATATCTCAAGATGGCATATTATGGGTTAGTGTGTTCTGAACCCCAACAATATCATTTTGCAAGATTATTTTATATTGTTGCAGTGTAACTTTTCTATGCATAAACAGCATATATATGTGTGTCTACATTTTTTATATACACAAATTTAAGATCTGATTTTCTCAATGTAATACATCTCTTTTTCAATCAGCCTCTTAATTGCTGTGAACAAAATTCCTGACAAGAATAAATTTAGAGGAGGAAAAGTTTATTTGGTACCCATGATTCCAGAGGTCTCAGTCTATAGATGGCTGACTCCATTGCTCTGCTCCTTAGATAAGTCAGAACATATGGCAGAAGGGCATGGAGAAGAAAAGCAGCTCAGAACATAGCAACAGGGTTTCAGAGGTCTCAGTTCATGGATAGCCAACTTTATTCCTGGAGACATGGTATCAGGAACCAGAGAGAGAACTCTGCTCAATAAGAACAAAATATATTGAATTACAGTAGATGGGGTAGAGAGAGAAGATGTGAGGGAAGGGGAGGGGAGATAGTAGGGGATAGGAAAGGTAGCAGAATACAACAGTTACTAATAGGGCATTATGTTAAATTGTGGATGTGTAACCGATGTGATTCTGCAATCTGCATTGGTGGTAAAATTGGGAGTTCATAACCCACTTCAATCTAATGTATGTAATATGATATGTCAAGAGCTTTGTAATGTTGTGAACAACCAATAAAAAAAAAAGAACAAAATATATACCCCAAGGTCATGTCCTCAATGACCTACTGAAGTCACTCCTTATCTGCCTACAGTTACAACCTAATTACCCTGTTCAGAAACAACACACTGATTAGATTAAGGTTTTCATAAACCAATCATTCCATCTCTAAATTTTCTTGCATTGTTTCACACATGATCTATTGGAGGAAACTTTACATCTAAACCATGACAATCCCTACAAATGTATATATAAAATATATTGTAGTATATGTAATAGGAAAATAAGAAAAAAATTGAAGATTGATAATCTGTTCATTAAATAATTAATGTTTATACATGTTGGCAAGATTCTTCTTTTGTACTATTATTATAAAATATTTCATTTATTTGCTGCTATATTCACATTTTTTACAAAAATCATTTGAATAACCATGTAATCTGAACCACATATGAGTATCTTCCTACTAGATCAGTGAACAAACTGTTATCAGTTTATATATTTTAAGAAATTTTTATTATTTAATCAGTTTCAAGATTATTAAATAAAATAGTAGGCTTTTAAATTTTTTGGAACAATTAATTTTGTATCAGTATCATATTAATTATGATTCACATACCCAATGCCTTATGATTAGAACATTATTTTTATGTTAATGAAGCACTACATCTCTGTTGTATGATATAGTTAGAATTCTCTTTCTTGTAAAGAAGGTACAGTGACTTGGAAAAATATTAAGTCATTTAGTGTAAAGATATCTTGCTACTATTTAAATAATATATTTATCCATGGAAATATGTAAAAGAAAGATTTACATCTGTCTTTTTAATCTACACATTGGAATACCTTCTCTCCTACATTAATATAAATAAACTTCCTTATTTTAAGAAGTAATTTAAGACTATGATAATGTCTACATTGTTTGTCCCTAAATTTCTAAGAACAAGCAGAGTTCCTGGTACATGATATGCATTCCTAAAAGTCTCTTGCATGAATTAATAATTGTACCCTTTCAATGGAAATTTGGTAAAAAAAAATTTAGTTCAAAAATATAAATATACATAAATATGGGGGCAAGTTTTGGGCAAGAGTAATTGAAGCAATTTTTATATTATAGAGCTAAAATAATTATAATGGGGTATTCAAGTATCAAGTTAGAATATTTTCTGTTTTTTATGAGTTTGGGGGAAAATTTCAGTTATGGGTACAAAATACTTTATCACTTAAGAGAATGCCCTCAGAATACTAAAAAACAATACTCACTGATTCATAATATATACATGAATTTACCACACTAAATTATTTCCTGGACAAGATTATTTTCTAATGTCTTATAACAGTGTTAACAATGAATATTTTTATTCTATTATGTTAACATATGATTAGTATTTATTGAACTTAAAGATATGTACAGTATTCACTTCACCTTTCAAAGTCCAAAGGTCAGGCTAAATTTTTATGGATGTGAATATTAAATCAAGAAACAGAAAAAATAAATAAAGGTTAAAGAGGATTTACTTACATGAGACACAGCAAGAGCTATAGACTTTCTCTCAGATATAGTAAGATAAAAACCTGGTGTGACATGGAATAATTTTTGTTTAATTTCTGGCTTCCTTCACAGTTTGTAATCTAAAGAATTAATAGAAAAATTAATTATTTGGATTAAGAAGAATTTATAGGTTTTTCAATTAATAATTTTAAAATCTGACATTTCTTAGCATTTAAAAATGCCATCAAGTCAGTTTATATTTAGAAGGAAGACAACACAAATCAATATTCATGACTTTGGTTCTGTGAGAGTTTCTTGAAAATTACTGTTTCATTTCATCTAAAATAATTCCACAATTAATGACATTGTACATTGGTTTATATATGAAGAGAATATAATCATATCAAGTGGATTTTAGACTTTAAAAATCATGGTAATTAGCTTACAAAGATGTCTAATGCCATTATGCTGACTAGTTTGACTTCCTCTATGAACTGGGAATAATTATTTATATTTTTGTTACTATGAAATCTGAAGTTTTTGTTCATGTTAATCCTGAAAAAATTCAGATGCTTTTAAAAAATCATTTTGAAAATTTTCACAAATATCTCATGTTAAAGGTAGATGTGAATATTTTGCTATTTATTTTGATAAATATAGAAACCACATACCTTAATATACAAGGACAAGTGATCTCTATGCATAAAGATGAGGAGACTGCTTTGGAGGGGAACAGAATATATATGCTGGAAATTATTGCTCTGTTTGTTTTACCAAAACAAAACTAAACTAAAAATTAGAAATGTATGTTATCTTACAGAAAGGAAGGTTTTTAGACAGTACAAATAAATAAGTATTTGAAAATAAAAATGAGATTCCTGAGAGTGTTTTCACTGTATTAAAAGGTGGCACTCTCCTTGAATTTTTGTTCCCTATCTTACTCTGAACTAATAAGATGGCAACTTTATTGTATTTTGCAATGAAAAATTGAGTTATTGGTCTTCTCTGTGACCAGAGTTTATTATACTATCTTCTGTCCTACTCTTCATTGCTGTTTACCTAAAAAGGAAGATTAGCATCCTTCATTGTCTCATCATATCCAATTTATCACAGTGGTATTTTAATAAAGTGCATTATTTATAATCAGTGAATATTCTATCCAAGAATAAATATATTATTCAAGTATACTAACAATGTTTGTTACTATGGGGGCTACAATGCTTTTGTTCAGGAAAGGGTCCTGTGTCAAAGGCTTAATTTTTTTTGAAGGAAGACACTGTATCTCAATAATAATGTTTTATTATTCCAATAAGAATGCTAGAATACGTCCCTCAATGGCTAATGTAAGAGTAGAGTTCCTATTTGGAAATAAATGTTATTTTGAACACAACCTAAGGAAATTATCATACGTCTTCTTAGAGAAAACAGTATAGTAACAAAAAACAAGTTGTGCATTACTCCATAGCTCTGACTTAAATCATTATTATTATGCATGTATGTGTATGAAATTATTGTGTATGTATATGAGTGTATGAGAATGTGTGTTTGTGAGTGTGTGTGGGTGTGGGTGTGTGTATGGTGGAATATATGAAGTCAATTGGAGGAGGCCATTACTGCATGATAATTGAAATGAAAATTATAATCTTGGTGACGAAAATTTGATCTGTCAATCTCTGCTAATGACTAAGTAATAATAGAGCTGAGAATACACATACTGTAATTTGAAGATGACATATGCAAAAAATGTCATTAGCTCTAAACAGAAATATTTGGGAGCAGGTGATAGGTTGCACACTTGCAATTATTCAGTCAATAATTGGTTTTTATTTGCAAATTATAAGCACATGGCAAGGAAGTTTTCTTATATGTTCAAATTAAGACACTGGAATGCTTATTAGTCCCACATTAACCATTAAGTACTATTTATTAACTAAGCAAAGAAATAAAAATCAAACATCTTGTTGTAGATATTGTAGGTGACATCTGAGAAAAGATTTGAAAGAGATGAGGGAGTAAACCATGTGTCTATTTCGAGTGAGCCTATTCTAAGCAGAAGGAACACAAAAACAAAGGCACTAGATATATGCCTGATATAAACACCAGTAGGACCAGTATCTCTGGAGAGTTCCTGGCAAGAGGAAAAGGAGGCAAAAATAAGGTCAAAGAGACACAGCATCAGATCTCATATTGACTAAGCATCAGCAAACTGTTTTTGGATAGCCTAAGAGCTAGAATGATTTTTACATGTTTAAATGGTTAAACAAATTCCCCCAAAATTACTTCACATGTAAAAATCCTTGTGAAATGCAAATTTTGGTTCCATAAATAAAAGTTTATTGGAACACAGCCATTCTCATTCCTTTTTGTGTGGCCTGCAACTGTTTTCACCCACACAAAAGCAAATTCAGCAGTTTTAACAGATATAGTAGGGCCCCATGGAGCCTGAAATATTATTATCAGCCCCTTGACAGAAAATATTTGCCCACCTATAGCCACTTCATGTGGAGCCTTGCAAGACATTTTAAAAACTAACTTTTAATTAGAGTGACATGGGAATATCTTGGATGGTTTTTAAGCAAAGGAATGACATCAGATTGTTTCATTTTTAAACAGGACAACTTTGCTATCCGCTATGTTAATAACTTAATATTTTCATTTTCCCTAAGTGTCTATCTTCACAAAAGAAAATCTAACAGTTCTTCCCTTTCCCTCTACTTGTCAGTTTTCTTAGAGTATAAACAAATAGACTCATGCATATCATTAGAATATGTTAAATATGGTTAAAAATAAGCATAGTTGATTTTTGTTAAACTGTGGAATGATAGAAGCATTTTTTTTTCTTGTCCTTTTAAAACAGCCCCCTTGGAGAACTTGCAATTCAAGTTGAAGAATGTCTGCAATAGCAAAGATGAACTTTAAGCAACTTTAGTGTTTACAAAGTTCCCTGTTCTTTGTTTTATCAAACAGTGAAACATACAGTCTTTTCGTATGATGCCATTAAAATATGAGAAAGTTCCCTTATAGACTTTGATATATGAATTTTTTGTTTTGGCAACACATTTACGTAAATCATATAACATTCAACCACCCATTTACAGTGCACAAAGAAATGATTTTTAATGTTTTCACACCATTGTGCAATCATCACCATGATTAATTTTAGAATATATTCTTCAATACTAAAAAGAACAGAATACCTTTAAAAGGTATGTCCTCTTTCTTCCAATTCATCCCCAGTCCCTGGTTCCTGTTAACCATTAATCTACGTCTTGTCCTTATGTATATGCCTGGTCTAAATAGTTCAAATAAATGGCATAGTACAATGTGTGGTGTTTTATAACTGGCTCATTTCACTTAGCATAATGTTTTATATCAAGGATTTTTAATGACACATTATAAAGACTGGCATTCCTTCAGTTTTACTCCAATATCAGAATCTATTTTCATTTCCATAAATTATTACAGAATGTATACACCATGATATTAAAATTAAAGACTCAAAATCCTTTAAAATTTTAAAAATTAAATTAAGATTAAGACAAAAGTAAAGGATAGTTTTCCTTGAGTACACATTAATATGTCCATTGGAAATATAATATCAATTGGGGCATATAGTATATTCTCTGAATATCAAAATAGCTTAGATTATCAGAACAAATTGTAATTACTGCTTCTTATATAATCATGGCTTAAATAAGTGTTCAATATACCACAACTCTGAAATTAAATGAACATTAGTATTATTCTTAGATCCAAATATTTAGTTACTTAATAACTTACCTAATTTGTTTATTTAATCATTTTCATAATATATTGAATAGTATTTCTATACAAAATTAATTATTGCACTGTATCAACTTTTTTTCTTTTTTTTATTGGTTGTTCAAAACATTACAAAGCTCTTGACCGTATCAACTTTTGAATACTAAAGGCAGTAGGCATTAAAAAATCTCAGAAATCTATCATCATTATCTTCTTCCCTAACAACTTTTCTAGGCTTCTTATAATATTCACAATACATTTGAATTTTATTGGACAGAAGAGAAAATGTTCAATCTGGATGCAAATGTTTTGGCCAATTGTTAATGACAGTAGCAGGGTGTATGTCCTTGAAATGCATTTACATAGAGATTATTTTCACCTCTTTTCTTTGATTGGTAATGTAGACTTAGCAAATAAACATCTTTTTTGTGAAAATTCAGTTTACTTTTTTTTCATTTATACAAATATTTGATACTGAGATTATCTATAGCTACTATCTGGTGATTTTTAAAAGACATCTTTAAAATTTTTTATCAAAATGACAGTAGTTGTAGGGACATATTCCTTAATTACTCAAATATAAGCTATAGTTTTTCTCTATGAATCGTTTATCTGCAAGCCAACTGTAAGAAATCTTTATCAGAAAGATAAATGATGCACTATTGCACTGAGTCATCTAACCAAATTTTAAATCTTTGTTAATTGTTAATAAAGAAACAACATATAAATAAGAGGCTATATGGCATGACTCAATGAATGTGATACATAGACCTCTATTACTTAAATGCTTTTATAGTATCCAGGATCTATTAATAAAGAGGAGATAGTTTGTCTATATTATGCTCTGTTATTCATATGATATCTGTTTTAACTCTATTTGTAACATCAGTTTGTTTTTTTTTTTTTAGTTGTTGATGGTCCTTTATTTTATTTTGCTTATTTTTATGTGGTGCTGGGAATCGAATGCAGTACCTCACGTGTACAAGGAAAGTGTTCCACCACCAAGGTATAACTCCATCCCCTATAACATGAGTTTTAAGAAAAGATAATAGTTATCTACTGTCCAAGTGCTTCTACTCCTTTCACATTTTTTTTTTTGGTTCAAAGAAAATTTGAGAGGAAGTAAGAATCAGGATGAATAAATAATTTAAAGAAAATAACTTTTAAAGTATGGATGCAAATATATATAGTATTTTCAAAATTTATGTTTTCAAAAATTGAATTTTTTAATATGCAGTTTAAATATATGCATGTACATGGAAAAACTATGTGTGTATATAAATGTATATGTCATTTATCACAATATATATATTAATGTTTTATATCAAGGATTTTTAATGACACATTATAAAGACTGGCATTCCTTCAGTTTTACTGTAATATCAGAATCTATTTTCATTTCCATAAATTATTACAGAAAATGTTTGTAAAAAGAACCAGTTATTTTCCACAAAATATGAGACATGCGTTAAATAATTAGTCCAAAAGCTATTTTATTAGTATTGATTTCAGTTCAACATGTAAGTAGACTTTTAATTCAATCTTTATTGAAAACCATATATAAATATTTATTTTGCTGTGTTTTATTATTAGAATAGTTTTACCTTTACAAGAAGCTATTTGCAAAATACTGTGCTAGCTATCAATTTTAATTAGGAAAAAACACAATATATGTTTTTGAAAGCTTTTGTGTAATTTACCCAAGAAAGAAAGATGAAATAAAACAGTACATTAAAACAAAATTATGATTATACTATCATCTTTTTAAAAAATATTTAGTTTTTTAGTTGTAGTTGGAAACAATACCTTTATTTTATTCATATATTTGTATGTGGTGCTGAGGATTGAACCCAGGGTCTTGCACATGCGAGGCAGGTGCTCTACCACTAAGCCACAATCGCAGCCCTCTTTCTTTTTTTGTAGCAGGGATTAAACTCAGGGGCACTCGCCCACTGAGCCATATCCCCAGCTCTTCTTCTTATTATTATTCTTTTTTTGTATTTTATTTAGAGACAGTGTTTCACTAAGTTGCTTAGTGCCTCACTTTTGCTGAGGCTGGCTTTGAACTCATGATCCTTCTGCCTTCAGAGCCACTGGAATTACAAGTGTAATGTACACACCTTGCCATTTTTCCCTATCTTTAAGTGCAGGTATTTTCTTGTAATCTGGATATTTCATTTGTCCTAATACTGTATGAGAGTATTAAGATGGGACTGTTTACTCCACAAAGATCTGTATGATTGATAAATATGGTTTTGTTTTATTGCTTGGGTAAATCTTATTGGAAAGGGCAGAAACAATTTATAAAATTATAAAGTAAGTACACATTGTATACATTTAGTTGAATAAATTTTAGCAATTATCTAAATTTCAGATAATTGAAAAATACTCCTGTTCTAATATTACTATGTAATATTACCATGTAGACTAGATCCTTCAGACAATCAAGTACTCATTTCTTTCTTGTTCAAATGTAGAGGTAGGGACTGAATGAGTCTTCTCCATGAATGAAATGATCAAAGCACAAATTGGTAACCCAAGTGTTTCACAGATTTAGCACTTAACTAAAGTACTTACTTAGGCAGAGTGAGTGAAATTCTGGGTGATCCAACATTTTTATGGTGGTGCCTTAACTTTTAACATTTTGACAGCCTTATGGTTTCAAAATTCACTTTTGTTTTTCTAGTTTGTCATACTGGTGCTTGAACCCAATGTGCTGGACATGCTAAGACATGAGCTACCATTGAGCTGTATCCTCTGAGCAGTTTTCAATATTTATCTCACAATTTTATCCTAAATTGTATATGTGCCTGTGTATACAAAGATATACATGTAGGTACACACATATACATACACACATATTTAGCACAATGCACATACAAGTACAGGCCTATATAAGCATTTTAAATGCTATCCAACTAATTTTCCTCATCCTAGTTTTCCTAATTTCTTAGTTTTCCTTTTTCTTCCTTCCTCTCTTACAAGTGTCAAATACTTGACAAAATATAAACAGGCCCATTTTGCCTGCTGCAAAGTGCACCAATCACTGAAACAATTAGATTTGCAAAAATGAGTTTATTCACAATGTGATCAAGTGCTGTGTTGGGAAACATGTCTCAAACCACCTTCTGAAGGATAGGGTTTGGGGATATTTACGGAATAATAAAGCAGGGTGATTCAAGGCATGGAGAAATATCATTGGAGGTGTAGCACTCATTGATGACATGTTTATAAACAATCTTCATATCTCTTCATGAGATGTGTTCAGAAAATGGAGGCATTGGCATGATTTGGGGTGAAGTTTGCAGTCTCCTGATGTCAAATTATCACCCATCCAGACACCTGAAAAGGATCAATTTAAGGGTTAGTTGTTTAGACAAGCAACTTTGAGTCCCTGAAAAGAAGCCTCAGGCAACTGTTATCATAATGATGGAGATATTGCCCATAATAAAACTTTTGGGGGTCTAATAGTATATAGATCACCAGGGTGACCTTCAAATTTTGGGATTTTTAAAGTCAACTGAAAGGGACTAACTGCAAGTGAAGTTAGAGGATTTATTTAGTTTTTACTGTTTCAATATTAATGTTACAAATTATTTCAAATATAATATATCACATATTAATGTTATGGTATAATTTAAGATCATCACTGATTATTTTGTAAGAATGTATAGGAATTACTTTATTATATACTTGTCTGTGCCTTTTTCATATGAGCAAACCCATTTACATAATTTTAAAACATACAAAATAAGCCTCCCAATATTATAAAAGTTTAAAATTATTATTCCAGCCATAAAAGAAAATTCAGTTAGCACAACCATAGAAAAATTTAAAATCAAAATCCTGACTTTGTGTGAGGTCACACTGATCTCAAGGTATAAATTACATACTGACAATAGAAACAACTAAGTTAGATGAGTATTTCTATTAAGTTTTAAATTTCTTTTCTGCCTCCAGGGTTTTAACTATGATACTGATGAATTCAAACAGAAAACTCCAGAAAGGCCATTTCTATTGCCAAACATTTTTCTTTTCTTTAGTAGAAAAAGAAAACCAATTTCCTGGAATTTCTTTCTATTCCAGAAGCCAATAGAATTTGAATCTACTTCAGAAAAAAATATTCTTCTGAACATAATTTTAAACATTGCTTTGATATAACACAGAAATCATATGTTAGCATTTTGCTTTTGAAATAATGTCAAGTTAAAAAGAATACTGCTGCTTATATAAATTATTTTATTCAATTTGCTAATATTTGTAAAAATATATACTTTTTTCACAGAAAATAGTATATCAGATATGTGAAGTAACTTTGGATGGAGACCTATACATTATGGGCTAGGGTTGTGGCTCAGTGGTAGAGCGTTTACCTACCATGCCTGAGGCACTGGTTTCAATCCTCAGAACCACATACAAATAAAATAAAGATATTATGTCTACCTATAATTAAAAATAAATATTAAAAAGGCCTATACTTTAATCAATGTTATGTGTACATATGACATTCTATATACACATATTTATAAATACTTTCAGCAATTTATATAGAGGTGCAGTTTTCAGATATTTATGTCAATGAAGAATATAAAATTTGTTATTTCACATTTCATTTTATAGGAGCATATTGATATCATCATCATTCATACAAATACTAAGTCTAATTAATTTATAAATTTTCTTTGTGCCAAGAGAAATGTCTGTCTCTTATACTTTGCAAAACATAAAATTACCTAGAGGAGCCAAATGAAACAGAAGATTTATTTAAAGGATATCACTTAGCTCTGCTATGAGCTTATTTGCAGGCATTAAATTCCTGTTTACAAATGTTTCCCACATAAGTTTTCAATTAAAAAAATGTGATTACTGAGCCCAATTTTGAGAGCAAAATATAAACAAAATCATAGAATTTCAGGGTTGAAATGATCCTTTATGGTCATAATGACTAACCTCTATTGATATATAAATCCTTACTATGTTCATTGTGCTCTTGTCAAATCTGGTTGTTTTTTATGTGTGCCAATAAGCAAAGAGCTCAATGACCTTCATTCTTAGCAAGTTTAATTTTGCATTCAAACAGAATCTTCCTTCATGTAACCAAGAGCAATAGAAAGATAAAATGCCTCAACCAGAACTCGCTTCAACCAGAACAGATTTTAGAGATTATTTTTAACTAATTTTATAATTCCAGCCACAGAACCCCACAAAAGGTGAGACTTAATTTAATCAGGCAAGAATAGAATAGAGTAAAAGTAATCAAAAGAAAGAAAAGAAAAAATAGGCTATGTACAATTTATATTGCTCATTTTTTGTATTGTTGTTCTATTAGTTCTTCACACAAATATATGAGCATTTAAAATACATTTAAAATTCATAATATTGTTGATTTCTACTTTATTTTGGTTATTTGGCATGTTTGTACTTTGGTATTTTCAGGTTGTAGAACCTAGTACTTGATTCCAGGTTTGTGCTCCTCATATATTAGAGTTCTGTATGTCCAGCAAACATGATATCATTAGTAGAAGCTTTTCATCAGGTTATGTAATTACATAATTTAGCTTTCCATTTTTATTTATCCTTCTTTATGAAATCAATGAAGAGACATGAAGGAATAACATTTACATGTATTTGAAATTTAAGCATTGGTAATTTTCTACATATGGTTTTGACAAATTGATTTAAATATCTGAAATTTAAACTGGATTTACAAAATCATTTTTTATGTACATAAAAATCTAAATGACATAGTATTAATGTGTTGTATATAAATGTCTCTGGGGAGCTGCCAAATCATGCTGTACTCTACTCAAAATTTATTCTTCTAAGTACTATTGATCTATTTCGATTACTCTATTAAACCATTGCATAATCACCATAGTGTCAGTTTGGATAACAGGCTTGGCTTTCAAATGAACATAACCTATATACAATGAGATGATTTTGCAAAGTAAATAAACTGCTTTTATTTAACTCAAATAAGTATACAATGTCTCCAGTTTTATGTATAACAAATATGAACAAAGGGAATCAGAAAAAAATGGGAGGACAGACCTAGAACCAATTAAAGAAAAGAGTTGGACTTTCAGAGAAGTATTGATGTAGTTACTTGGTTTATATTTAACAGCCCAAATGTCTACAGATGTTATTAGTTTTCCACATTTATTACTTATTTTAGGGTGTGTGTGTGGGGGGAGCATGCTCCAGGAGCAGAAAACTATAAAACATAATTTGGGCTTCGTAGAAATCACCTGACAGTGCACATAAAAGCAACATTTACCAGAGTTTTAAAAAGTATTAGCAAAGGCTCTTGTATCAAATGAAATGCCTTTGCTTTATAAATGGAGCATATAAAGATAGCTGATTTATTTTAAAAAGCATGTAGGCTCACATGGGCTGGCATACACCTGTAATCCCAGCAGCTCGGAAGGCTGAGGCATTAGGATCACAAGATCAAAACCAGCCTCAGCAACTTAGTGAGACCCTAAGCAACTCAGTGAGACCCTGTCTCTAAATAAAATTTATAAAAACAAAAGTCTGGGTATGTGTTTCACGTGTTAAGCACCCCTGACTTAACAACTTAACAACTGGGTACAAAAAGAAAAATATATATATATATATATATATATATATATATATTTGTAACAAATAAATGTGTGTATTTTAATTAGATATGGCAGATTGAAACTACTTTTCAATATTGTCAGTTGTAGCATAATATTACTATAAGTCTTAGTGCCTATCAGTGCCTGATACTGCAAGCACTCCAAATTTGTGAATAAATAGGCAAATAAATGCTGTGATCAAATTAAACTGTTATTTTAAAACTATAATAATGAAACAGAGCCTTCAAAGTCAGATTCAACTTTTTTCACTTCAGAATTTCCCCACCCCCACTGGTCTTTTGAATATATACTTCATAATGACTTAATATATTTTCAGCAGTTTCATGATATCTTGAAAGATGTTTCAGTTCCACATGCATAGAAACTATTTTTCAAATAAAAATGTCAAGCTGTTTCAAAATTTTTTAATGTATAATACATCCATTTGGAGAAGGCAAGAACATTAAATTGTTTCACTGCCTCTGGTCTAGTGCCTTCCAAATATACTTAGCACATGAGAGACATCCCCTGGATATTTTTTAAAATCAAAATCATAAGACCCACAAAACATACTATAGAACTGCTGTGAATTATATTTTTCATAAATATCACATTTATGAAGTGTTTTAGCATACTTCTCTTTTCTTCTTGCCTAATACAAAGATTAAGCCAATAAAAACTGAACTATTATTTTGAAATTTATTTTCACGAACTGAAAATCCTTAAAGAACCTCTAATCAAGTACAACAATCTTTCCATTCATCATGGGAGTCTACTAAACTGGAAATCACTGTTGCTGCATATAACTGCTTACTTTTTTGTGATAGAAGTGTTGGAGAAGACTATAAATCCTTTTCTATAAGTATAACTTGTACTACAATTAGGAGTCTCCTCCCAATAAAAGCAGCATCCAAATAATGATTTATTTTCTGATGTATGTTTTTCCCTACAAAACAACATTAAGTGATTTGTAATGTATCTCTATAAACAACTGGGGATTGCAGAATTCTCCTGGTAGTTTTTTGTTTGATGAGTATATTCACTCTTAAATTCAGGAAAAAAAAACATATTTATCTATGAATGCAGCAAAGAATTTGAGGTTTGGATTAATGGAAAGTTAAAGAACTGTAATTATACATTATCAGAGAATGGAAATAATACATATAAGAAAATATGTACTGTGATACATTTTTATTTCCCTTAAATAAAAAAGAGATAAATAGCTCAGCAGAGACTTTTATATTTTTATTATTATTTTTCTTTGAAACAAAAGGAATTGAAATATAGAATTATTAATCTTCAAAACCATTAGATACAATCTAATAAACTAGTTTCCCTTATTTCATCAAAGTTCCTAATTGCAATATTTTCTCAGTATATACCTAATGTATAATTGTATGTTATATTTTCAGACTGTCTTGGAAACTTTTTTAAATTTCATTCTCAGGGACCTTCTTTAAAGCCACCACTCTAATGTATATTTGAAAACAAGACTGCCACTGATTCATGCCAGCAGTCTTGACAATGCAATGACAAATAATTGAAGGGCTGGGGAAAAGCAAAAGGAGAATATTTCTTTGTAAATCTTACTATTATTTAATCAATTGGCAAGATGTTCTCAGGTCTTTCTAATATCCAGCAGGAACTTGATTGCAGTTTAACTGCTTCCAACAATAAATCAGTGATTAATTTGCAACACACCTATGCATTAAGAGAGAGATTACCAAGTTTATCAAAAGCAAGTGAACAACTTTGAAGCAGAACATTGGAGAAATGTCTGACCTCTGACTAAAGACAATGATTATCATTTTCTAGTTTTTTCTATTTTTCCAAAAAATGGAAAATTTATTGCCATAATCAATGAATCATAGAAACTATTAGATAAATATAAGTAAGTACAAGTTTCATAAGTCTGTTCTAAAATAATGTAGTTGTGTCTTCTCTGTACTAAATTCTAAGTTCTATGTCTGTTTTTCTTGTAACAACTAAACTTTTCTTGTAGTACCTAGCCACTCAATAAATGCACTAGTATATTCCAGTGTCTTTAAGACAGGAAAGGATTTTAAGACATTCTTAATCTGGCATTGAACATTTAAAATGAGGGAAGTCTGGATTGAGATGTGATACAAGTGTAAAATACATACTGAGTGTCAAATAATTAGTACAAAGATGTGAACTATAGGTTATTACTTTTGATACTGATGACATTCAAATAATGCTTTGTATAAACTGAGTTAAATGAAAATGTACTATTATAATTAATTTCTTCTATTTCTTTTTACTTTTTATAATGTGACTAGAAGCACATCTTAAGGTATAAATATGGCTTGCATTTGAGATTTATGTTATATTTCTGTTGGACAGTGCTGGTCTAAAGGGAGAAACCAAGTGATTTTCAAAGGTGATAAAACTTCTAATGGAGGGAATGGTAGCAGGACACTCTAGGTTATCTGGAAAGATTTTTGTGTGCTTTGTAAAGTAGAGATTTAGTAGGCATAAATGAGGACAAAGCAGAGATGAAAAGATAATAAAAATAGGCAAACAGAAATGAAGACAGGTATAGGATGCTGGTTTGGTTGATTGTGGCAATCTCATTGGTAGACCCATGCATTCATCCCAAAAAGACAGCCTAGATAAAATGTGATTTGGAAAATATAAGTCTAAGGACTTCAACTGACTTGAAGGAATATTCATTCAATCTAAAATCTAAACAGCTTATAAAACAAGGCCCCATAATTGGCCACATTACAATGAAATTTGCAAAGTTATCTGATTTAATTTGTCATTTTAAAGTGTACATATACCGATATATATTGAATGAGCAAGGTTTTATGTTCCTATTTTCTCTTTAACTTGAAGGAGGAAGGCAGCAATTTAGGAGTGTATTTATTTAATTTTCTTGAATACAGGGCAAATAGATTTTCATTAGCAACAGAGTGATTATGGAATAACATTGATTCTGTTGAAAGAAACATTTAAGTAATCATCTGAACTAATTTCTAGTAATTTGTTTTAAAGTGGTATATATTTCCCTAGTATAAATCCTATCAAGACTTTTTCTTCTTATATATATTCACAATTGTCATTTGCTGAATTTCTCATTAATATAAAGAAATAGCACCTATGCTGGAATACATTAGATCTGGTTGCTTATCATAACTCTACATAGGTACATGTAGAGTTACATAAAGTATACATTAGGAAATTATTATTTTATTTCATATACATGTTCTTCAGATACATAGAGAACATTATTTTCCCTGTTCTGAGATAAACTACAAGCATAATTTCAGGAAATTGCCTTGGATAAATATACAAGTATGTGTGTGTATGGGTGTGTGTGTGTGTGCATGTTTGTATTTAAATGTGTGTGTGTGTGTGTGTGTGTGAATGTTTTTTGGAGTGAAAAGTCTAAACCATGGAAAATTATTGCCACCTCAGACTTTGCATATACCACATACTCTATTTAGGGAATTTATTGTCAAGAATTTGCGGAATTATTTGAAAGTGAAATACAATGGACCTGCGTGTCAGAGTTAATCACAAACTTAGATGATTTTCCCCATATCATATTTTATATGATTTATAGTTTTAATGTTGTTGAAACTTTGATTAAATGAATGAAATATAGCATTTCAGTGAACAAAATACATACTTCAACTTTGTCACTCTTATTTTCCAAAAAAAGAGTGACTGTCTTGTAAAACATATACCCTCCAACTGTGGAAATGAAAGTTTGCCTAGCAAAGCAGATGGGCACTGCTTTTCCCTGCCATTCCTAATTATGGCTATGCATAACTAAGCCAGATATTTCTGCAGTATTTTATTGAAATTATGAAGATTGGACTTGGTATAGCAACTGAACCATTTTTAGGGTGTAATGTCCATTTACTGTTCAGTTATAGAGAATATATGTATATGTTTAGATCAGTGTATTACATTTATATCAGAGAAAGTCGCACAATAAAAACTATGTTTATACTTTTCATAAAACTTACAAAATCCATTTTGTGCCAAGGGTATATGTTGAAATCTATACAGTTTTTTTAGAGCATAATCACAAACATGTTCCCAGGAATTTTTAAAATAAATTGTCTACTAGTGTACAATTGCAGAAGAATAAACTGGAAATACTTAAAATTCAAAATGTACATTTTGAACTGCATTGACATGTGAAAACATTGCCAGAATTAAGATAATTAACATATCCATCATAATCAGATTTTTTTTCATATACCTTTGTAATACCTTTTTCCTTCCCTCCACCCTGATCCAAACATTGATCTGCTTTTTATCATTATGCATTAGTTTATATTTTCAAGAATTTTATATCAATAGAATCATACAACTTGTGTGGGGTTTTTTTGTGCCTGATTTCTTTTACTTACTGTGAAAAACTGCACAGTGGAGCCAATGCTCAGCACCTCTGAACCTCTCTTCTCCATTTGTAAAGCAGAGAGGTTTCACATAACCACATAGATGTTGCAAGGATTCAATGAGATCAAATAGGGCCAAGCCAGGGCCGTGGGACACAGCTGGGGACACTCACATTGGACTGACCGATGATTTATCCATGTTGTAACACATATCTCATTGCTTTTTATTGCTGAATAATATTTTTATTTAGATGAACCTCATATTATTTATCCATTATTCAGTTCATGAGAATTTGCTATTTTATTTTTCTATTAGGAATAATCTTTGATATAAGAATTCATTTGAATTTTTGTTTAAACATGTGCTTTCTTTTCCTTGGAAAAACATGTAAAGTGGGGAATGGCTGATCATATGATAGGTGTATCATGTTAACTATTTGAGAAACGGACAAATCATTTTTCATAGCTATCTATTTGCATTCTCAACCCTATGTATATAGGTTCTAGTTACTTCACGTCCTCACCAACATTTGGTATGTCCATCTTTTTAATTTTAGCCATTATTAGGGTTTAGACATAAGGTACCCCAAAGTGTTATGTGTGAGACAATGCAAGAAAGTTTACAGATGAAGTGATTGAATTATGAGAGCCTGATTACACTGATTATAGTTCATTAATCCCCTGATATGGATTAACAGGGTGGTAACTGTAGGCAGGTAGAGTGTGGCTAGAGAATGTGTGTAGATGGGGGTATGCCCTTGGGGTTGGTATTTTGTCCTTGTTGAAGGGAGTGGTCACTTGTTCCCTCTCTGTTTTCTGGTGCTGTGTTACCTGCTGCTCTTTTCTGCCACATTCTTCCATTCTGATGTTCTGTTAAACCTCAGTCCCTGAGGAAGGGAGTCAGCTATCTATGGACTGAGATCTCTAAAACTGTGATCCTACAAATAAACATTTCCTCCTAAAATTTTTCTTATCAAGTGTTTTGGTCCCAGCAACAAAAAAGGTGACTAAAATAGCCATTGTAGTAGATGTGTAGTAGTATGATATTATGACTTACATTTACCTTTGGCTAATAACTGCAGATGTTAAGCATCATATGCTTATTTATCATCCATGTTGTGAATATTTTTCCTTGTCTATGACTTGACTTTTTATTTGGTAAGTGATAAATATTAAAAGCAAAACTTTTCATTTTTGAAGTTCATTTGTAATATTTTTCTTATAATTTTTGACTTCGTGTGTTCAAGTAGAATATTGCCTATCCCAAGATCACACAAATTTTCTCTAATGATTTGTTTTCTAAAATTTTGTTTCCTAAAAATGTAATAGATTTAGATGGTATTTAGGTAAGACAGAATATCATAGCAGAGGAGGGTAGTGGAGGAAAGCAGGTCACATGATGATCAGGTAACAGGGAGATTCCACTCACTAGAAATAAAATATATACCCCAGAGGCATGCCCCCAGGGACCTACCTCCTCCCTCACATCATATCCACCTTCAGTTACCACTCAGTTAATCCCATTAGAGGATTAATTCACTGACTGGGTTAAGGCTCTCAAAATCCAATCATTTCTCCTCTACACCTTCTTTGTCTCACACATGAGCTTTTGAGGGATACCTCACATCCAATATGTATTTAAAGATATATGATTATTCATATTTATCCTATGCCATTTGTTGAAAAACATTGTTTTCTCCATTGAATTACCTTGGCATATTTGTCAAATATCAATTGACCATTTATATTTAGTTATATTTCTGTACACTCTGTTTTGTTCCATTGATTAGCATGTCTAATTTTTCACTCTTAATTAACTTTTTAACTCTTAATTAACTCTTAATTAACTGCAGCTTTACAGTAAGTCTTGAGATTAAAAATTTATGAAATTCTTGGATTATTCTAGGTCCTTTGCATTTAAATATAGATTTTAAAACATAAAAATTCCATCTTTTTTATAGTGAGCCTTCTAATACATGAACATAGTATACAAATGAATCCTGACTTGCAATGAGTATTTCAACTTACAATTTTCAACTTTACAGTTTTGTGAAAACAATACACATTCAGTAGAAACCATACTTCAAATTTTAAAGTTTGGTCTTTGTGTAGGCTAGTGATATGTGATATGATATTCTCATTATGCTAGGCAGAGGCACTGAATTATAACTCCCAGTAAACCATACAATCAAAGGATAAACAACTGTTTCTTTACAGTGCACTGTGTTGCTGAGCTATGATGTTGAGTAAGTTAGGTATATTAAAACTTTTTTGATATATAGTATTTTCAACTAATGATGGATTTATCAGAATCTAACAGTATCATAAATCAAGGACCATCTGTACATATGTGTACTTAGGTCTTATTTAATTTCTTTTGCCAATATTTTACAGTTTTTAGTTTAGAAATAATAGGCAACATTATTAGATTTGTTCCTAAGATATTTTGTTGTTTGGCATTAACATAAATAGTTTCCTTAAGTTTTGTATTCTATTTACTTGCTGTTAATGTATAAGAATACAATTGATTTATGAACATATAATCTTATATCATGTAACCTCACTGGATTTATTTATTCATTAATTGTGTTTCATGTTCTTTAGGTTATTTCTTATAAATAGTTGTAGTAATTAAAAAGGAATATAATTCTACTGTTTTCAGACCTTTAAAGCTTTATTTTGTTTTTTCTTTTTCTTTATTCTAATTGTTATCACTTTCAGAGCAATGTTGAAGAACTTGAAGAACAAGTATCCTTGCCTTGCTCCCAGATTCAGAAGGAAAGTATTCAGTTTTAAAATTTAAGTATGATCTCAACTGAGATTTTTCCTGAAGCCTTTTGCAGTTTGAGGAACTTGCCTGCCATTCTGAGGTTTCTGAGATTTTAAAAATTATGAATGGATGTTGAATTTTGTCAAATATTTTTCTGCATTGGTTGAAATATTTCCCTACTTTTGTTAATATTATATACAACATACATTAATCTGATTTTTGAAACTGGAGTTATTCTTCAATTATAACAAGTGAATAACCACACTTTACTAGAATTTATTTATATGTAGTATTTAGTATTGCTACTTATATTTTACTTCATAATGTTTGTAGACATGACTAAAAAAGGTTTGTCATAATATAGCACAGAAATAGAATTAAGGATAAAAATCATACAATCATCTCAATAGATGCAGAAAAAGCCTTTCATGAAATTAAACATCCTTTTAAAAGGATGGAAAAAAAAGCCCTGAATTAGGTAGATAAGAATCACACCTCAAGATAATACAAGCTGTGTGTGATAAAACCATAGCTAACGTAATACCAAATGGGGGAAAACTAAAAGTATCTCCTCTAAAGTCAAGAACTAGACAAAGGTGTTTACTCTTACCACTCTTATTCAATACAGGGCTAGAAATTTTGATCAGAGGAATCAGCTAGTCAAGAGGGAGAAATAAATATATACAAATAAGAAGGGAGGAATTCAAATGATCTGTTTGCTGATGCTTCTACAAAATCAAAACAAAACAAAAACAAAAACAACTTAAAAACTTCACCAAAAGACCTCTGGATCTGATAATTCAGTCAAGTAGCAGGATCCAAGATCAACATACAAAAATCAATAGGATTTCTATATAACAATAATTAATTTATTAAGAAAGAAATCAGGAAACAAATCCCCACTCACAATAGCCACAAAGAAATAAAATACTTGGGAATAAACCTAACAACGTGAAAGTCTTCTACAATGAAATATAAACGGTCGCAGAAAGAAATCAAAGAAGACACTAGAAGATAGAAAGACCCTCAGTGTTCATAGATTGGAAGAATTAATATTGTTAAAATGTCCATATTATCCAAGTGATCTACAGGTTCAATACAATGCCCACAAAAACACCAATCACATTCTTTGCAGAACTAGAAAAACTATCCTAACATTCATATGGAAGAACCAAAATCTCTGAATAGTCAAAGCAATCCTTACCAAAAAGAGCAATGCTGGAGGCTTCAAAATACCTGATTTCAAGATATACCACAGAGCCATAGCAATTAAAACAGAATGATATTTGCATAAAAATAGACACATAGATCAATGAAACAGAATGGAGGACCCAGAAATAAATTTGCACATATTCAGCTAACTCATTATTGACAAAGGAGCTAAAAGCATACATTGAGAAAAGGACATCTTCAAGAAGTGGGGCTGAGAAAATAGGATATTCCAAATTGGTTGTGCCAATTTGTAGTCCTACCAGCAGTGTATGAGTGTGCCTTTTCCTCCACATCCTCAACAACACTTACTGTTGCTTGTATTCTTGACTGCCATTCTGACTGAAGAGAGATCAAATATTAGAATAGTTTTGATTTGCATTTCTCTAATTGCTAGAGGTGTTGAACACTCTTTCATATATTTGTTGATCTCTTTCTGAGAAGTGTCTGGTCCATTTCTTAGCTCATTTATTGATTGAATTTTGTTGTTATTGCTAAGCCAAACTGTGGAGCCAACCTAGATGCCCTTCAATAGATGTATGGATAAAGAAACTGTGGTGAATATACACAATGGACTATTACTCAGCAATAAAAGAGAATAAAATTATGGCCTTTATAGATAAATGGATGGAGTTAGAGAATATCATGCTAAGTAAAGTAAACCAATCCCCCCAAACCAAAAGCTGAATGTTTTCTCTGATAAGTGGATACTAACCTACAATGGGGGGGGCATGGGATGAGTAGAGGAACTTTGGATTGGGCAAAAGGGAGGGAGTGGTGGGGAGGAGACTCAGGGTTGGGAGAGATGGTGGAATGAGATGGACATCATTATCCAATGTACATGTGTGATTGCATGAATGGTGTGACCCTACTTCATGTACAACCAGAGAATTGAAAAAATTGTGCTTCATCTTTGTACCATGAATTGAAGAGCATTCTGCTGTCTCTCATGTTGTATGAAAATCAACTCAAAATGGATGAATGACCTTTATGTAAGACCCCAAGCTTGAAACCATTAGAAGAAATAATAATAAGATTTTAAAAATGGGATTACATCAAATTAAAAAGCTTCTCCACAACTAAAAAAATAATCCACTGAATAAATTGACACCCTGAAGCCTGGAAGAAAATCTTTACCAGGTATTCATCTGACAAATCAATTAACATATAAAGACTCAAAAATCTTAACTATAAAAAAAGCAATATAATCAAAAAATAGGCCAGTGACCTGAATAGACACTTATTGAAATAGAAAGTACAAATGGCCATTAAATATAAAACAACAACAAAATACTCAATATTTTTAGTAATCACAAAAATGCAAATAAAAATTAGATTCCACTTACCCAGTTAGAATGTTTATTTATTTTTTTAAATATCACAAATGCTGGCAAGCTTGTAGAGAATAAAGAAGACTCATTCACTGTTGATGGGAATGTAAATTAATAAAGCCAGTAGAGAAATGTGGAATCAGCCCAGGTGCCTGTCAAGAGATGAATGGATAAAGAAAATATATTATACATACTTTTATATAAAGAAAATACATTATAGATACAAATGAAAATTTATTATTCAGACATAAATAAGAAAGTAATGACTCATTTAAAAATGGATGGAATTTAAGGGTATCCTTTTGAACAACATTTTAGACATTGGAAGACAAATGTTGTGTGTTTTCTCTCATGTCAGAAACTAAAAAAAGAAAAAAAGAAAGACCTAAAAGTGCCAAAAGGACTATTTGTGACTGGCAAACGGAACTCTGGGAGAGTAGAGAAAGGGGAAAGTGCAAAAACAGGAGAGAGGATGGATAGAAGGGAGGGTAAGCAGGGTCAATGCATGATATATGCATGTATGAAAATGTCCCAACCAAAACAATTAATTTGTGCAATTAATGCATAGTAACAAAAAAGGAAAAAAATGTTTTTCACCATTAAAAGCAAATCTTAGAATTCATTTATGTATTAAAACATATCTATTTATATATTAAATTTCTCTAGAACTTTTTCCATAAATTGATTTTAGATGTAGCTGAAACTATGTACTTTTGATATTACAGATAGAATACTATAATGTCATTACATGAAGAAATAAGAAAAGCATGTAGGTGAGGAAAACAGACTATATTTGTGTTGATGTGCTCTAAAATCACACCTATGTTTGTCACCTGTATCTTTTGACTTCAGCATTCAAATTTTTGGATGGGCATCCTGCTATACTACCAGATGGGTTGATTATGTAGAAATTCCAAGGAAAAAGAATGTACATAGAAGCAACAAAGGATTGTGCGGTGATTAAGAGGACAGTGCTATAGTATGAAATTGTTTTAATAAACATGAATATGTATGAAATTGTTTTAATAAACATGAATATGTATACAAATATAAACATTTATATTTGTAGAGTTCTATACAATACCAAAGTCAGAAACAAAACCATTCTATGTCATTATCTGATCAAGATGTCATCTATTATTGGTTTATTTTTAATATTAATCACAGTGCATTCAAAATAATGCTATGTGCTATTTAATTTCAGGGCAAAATTAGAGAATCTCCTCTTCCCCAGCAAAAAAAAAAAAAAAATCAAAAGTAGATAGATATTTTTTTGTTTTGCCTCAGTTACACTTCAAAGGCATTTCCTGATTATTTGAAACACTAAAATATTTCAAATGGTAGAAGTAAATTAAGACAATGTGCTTTAGAATTGCACTTTAAAATGTTTTCAAGAGCCATTATTTAAAACAGATGAATAATTTTGTATGTTTATGTGTACAAAAATCAACAAAATGTTGAAAGGATAATCTGTGAAACTCACTTCAGCATGCCAATACTTTCAAAAAGTTTCATTAACAAAGTCAAAAATAGTAAAATGCTTCAATTTTAATTTAGTCAAAAAGTTAAAGGTGGGCTGAGGCTGTAGCTCAGTGGTAGAGCACTTACCTAGCATGTGTGAGGTACTGGGTTTGATTCTCAGCACCACATATAAATAAATGAATAAAATAAAGGTCCATACATTAAAAATTTGTAAAAAGACTGCCTTCTTTCATTAAAAAAGTTAAAGGTTCATTCTTTCTTTTGATGTTAAGAATACAGTTACTATTGAGGGGTTCATTGAAATTCTCGTAAAAGCAGCTTTAGTCCTACAAAAATGTACTTTAGAGCACATTAAAAATTATATCAGAAATTTTGATACTTAACATGCAATAAGGTGATACAGGTCCTCATGTAGAATTTGAACTTCCTTTTTCATGAACCAAGTCCTACTGAAATAAATGCCATTCCTATCATGTTGCCATCATATAACAAGCACACACACATACATACAAACACATACATAACATTCACAAAGAGAAGATAATCCTCTAAAATGAAACCTCATCCAACTTTTTATGCAACCTAAAATGATATGTTTTTAGTGAATCATTGTGCTGTTTTTTTGGTTTTTTTTTTTTTTTTTTTTTTTAGAGAGAGAGAGAATTTTTGATATTTATTTTTTAGTTTCGGCGGACACAACTTCTTTGTATGTGGTACTGAGGATCGAACCTGGGCCGCACGCATGCCAGGCGAGCATGCTAACGCTTAAGCCACATCCCCAGCCCATGTGCTGTATTTTTTAAGTCACACTTACAAAGTAAGCAAAGTGATTTATAATAAAACATTTAATTCTTTGTTAGCAAAAGAGAAACACATGGGACACCTGTCCCAAAGACTGTGATTCTGCCATCAGCAGGAATGATGGTCCTATCTAAGATAAAATTTAAGTACAATTAGGTTTGTATTGAATTCCCAAGCACTTCTCTTACAGTTGATTAGTCTACTTAGTGGATGGTAACATTGTGCATGCTATCTATATTCTTATGTGTATTTCAAGCTGTGTGCTTTTTTCATTATTTAAAGAGTATCTTCCATTCATTACACCTGGGAGGCACAGAAGGGGCTGAAGTGTAGTAGAATGGTGAGCATGGCAGGTATGGAGTAAATTTAGCATTTTTTAAGGACTATTTATTATTTTATTATTTTTTATATTTATTTTTAGGTGCAGATGGACACAAAAAATGCCTTTATTTTTATGTGGTGCTGAGGATGGAACCCTGGTCCCACCCCTGCTAGGCAAGGCGCTCTACTGCTGAGCCACAATCCCAGCACCAGGACTATTTATTTTTATACCAATACTAATCCTCTAAGAAACAGGAAGCAGAAACAATGATAAACAATGATAAGAACAAAGTGCTCCTCTCTTTAAAGTTCTTTTTAATTATAAATTACTTTATTATTTTGTTATGAACACAAAAACAAAGGAAGAAAAAACACCATTACTATAAACAACAAAAAAGTTAATTACACTGGGAGAAAAACTCCAAAAACTAGTGATTGCAGAAATGAAAAGTAGAGTATAAATGAGAAGTCTAAATGTAAGTTCAGCACCAAAATACATTGGGAAATTACAGAATAACTGTACTATAAATTTTTTATTCAATTTTGATAAATGAACTCTGCTCTGATTAGATGTGCATTTGTAAATAGTAATTTGTTTACCTATCAATTGATTGTGAAGTGGCGAATTTAACCACCAGATTTCTAAGGTTTTATCCCATTATAAATAAAGTCTATTCTATAAAGATATTAAATGGTTAAGTGATTTAAGATAATTTGGGCTATTACATTTAAGACATTTTGTGACATTAAGAAAAAAATGGTTATAACAAATGAAAGTTAAATTCAAAAGAGTTATTACTCTTTATTTTGATCTATTTTTGTCAATGATCCTGGAACAATCTAGTTTAAGATTGTTGTTATAGTACTTTATATTAATAAAGACTTTCACTCTCAAGAGTGTACTGGTAGAATGATTAAGCCCATGGTCTCTTTATATATTACTTTCTTATAATAAATTGCTGCAAGGGGATCTCAAAATCTATGTCAAGAAAGATTATATCTAGGTTAAATTGAAGTGAAATCTTTTTTTTTTTTTTGCTATTCCAAATTAACATCATACCACCAAACATGGTCCTTTAACATTTTTTTAAAATCTCAACAAATATCAATACCATCTTTCCAATGTCTCCAGCCAAAACCCTTGAGTTGCCCTCTTTTTTTTCTTTTTCTTTTTGAGCAAAAAGAGAAAGAAGGTTTGTTGTTTTGCTAGCAAAAGAGGAACACATGGGTCTCTTGTCCCAAAGACTGTGATTCTGCCCACCAGAACCAGTTGGCTTTTTAAGAGGTGATTCAAAGGCTACATTCCATGTGTTCTCCGTTGGAGTTGTAATTCACTTGATAATTTGGGAGATAGTCATTTTTGAGATCTTCTGGTACCATCCACAAGATTACTTCATTCTTATTGTGGATGTGTACTCAAAGACAGACAAATCCGCCTAAAATGGGGAAAAAAGGTACTCCAGTTTCCCTTGAAATAAGGGACTGGGAGAGATTAGGGAGGAGCAGGAAGAGTAGAAAAGAAAGAAACATGTGATTTTAACAAGAAGTTGCAGTGGCAGAGCTGCAAGGGTTATATTCAAAGCATAAAGTGAATCACTGTTGCATTTCCCCTCTGTCAATTTCTACATTCCATTTCTATGGAAAAATGGGTGATGATATCTCCAAACTGCTTCCTGTTGAAAGGGGATGAAGTTGGAGGAAGTAACCCAAAGTCATTATTTTCTATCAGGTAGGTCAGGGATGTCAAACTCAGAACTGTCCAGAGGTCACAGTGGTAGATGGCACATGACCGGACAAGGCACACCCAGAGAGCAGGGATTATGCAAATGGCCAAAATTGTCACAAATTTCCTGAGTTCAGTTTCCTTTTTCTCAAAGTGGACCATGATTGAGCAACCTGTACTGTTCAGAAATTCCCTGAAACCAAAGGAGCTTTGGCAACTGCTGGAATAGTCCCTCAATCCCTCCCTTTACTAACAGCTACAGCTTCTCTGGTTCCTCCCAAGTAAACCTCATCTGTCTCTTAACTCTCCTGCAGTTGGCTCTTAACAGGTTTGCCAGCGCCTGGCATCCTCAGCATGAATGTGGGATTCTTTGGAAATCCAGGCCTTCCCAGGAAAGCTGGAATTGGGACTGCTCTTAGGTCCCATCTGGGTCATGAAATTTGTTGCTGAAAGCTGGGTCCTTGTCCCCAACGCTAATCCAATAATAAGAACACGGTTTTGGGAAAAAGGAAAAAGAAGGTTTATTGCTTTGTTAGCAAAGGAGAAATAAGGATTCCTATCCCAAAGGCTGTGATTCTCCCCTCTTTCTTTTTCAGACTCACACTCATTCATCAAAAATCCTTTTGGGGCCTGGTATAAATCTCTAATCCTAGGGACTAGGGAAGCTAAGGCAGGTGCATCACAACTTCAGGAAAGCCTTAGCAATTTAGTGAGACTTTGTTGCAAAATAAAAAAGAATAAAAAGAACCGGGGGGGTGTAGTTTAGTGGTAAAGTGCTCCTAGGTTTAATCCCCAGTACCAGAAAAAACAAAACAACAACAGGGAAAAAATCCCTTTGAACTTTTTTTTCTTGTAGTGGGGCTCTAACCCAGTGGAATTACCACAGATCTACATCCCCATCCATTTCTGGATCATTTTTTTCAAAATACACCTTGAAAATTCTCACTTCTTATTACCTCTACCACTACCACCCTGGTCTAAGCTTCTATTTACTAACACCTGGATTGCTTTAATAACTTCCTAACCCATCTCTCTGCTTCCACTCCTGATCTTCCATGTCAACCTCAACACAGCAGCTAGAGTGATTCTGGTAAGATATAACTGAGCTCATATTATTCCTATGTTCACAATACTCTGTGATTTTTCAGCTCACATTGAATAAAACACAAAGTGCTAATAACAGGCACATCATCCTGAAGGACTTACTTGATCTGCATCCCCTACAGTTACTACTCAAATTTCATCTCTTACTCCTCTACTCCTTTCTCACTTAGCTCTAGCCACCTTAGGCTTCTTGTTTCTTGAAGCTGCTGGGCAGGGTCCTAACTTAGGACCTTGCATTGACTGAATCTATTGCTTAAAACTGTATTCATAAGATATTCATTTGGTACAGTCTCTCACACTTTCAAACCTTTGCTTAAGGGTTAACTTTATAATGAGACTTTCCCTGACCATCCTGTGTAGAATTGTAAATTCCCCTCCCCTCTACACACACAAGTACACACACACTGAAATCCTCAAAATCATTCTTTAATTTTTTCCATAGCAGTATAACCATATAGCATAACATATAATTTACTACTTTTGAATTTATGTGTTTGATACTCTCCTTCTCACTAAAATCACCAAGAGGACAGACATTTGTGAATTGCCAGCTCTTAGAGTGAAGTATGGCTTACCATAGGTGCTCAATAAATATTTCTAAATGAAGAAATGTAACTTATATCCTATTATCACATTTCTAACATAGATTTGTTTTTCTGTTCCTGTAGGAATTTCTAGTTCTCATGCAGTTTTATTTAATTTGATGTATTTAGCATTTATATACTCAACAAATATATATATATATATACATATATATGTATATATATATATACACACACATACACACATGTATATATGAGAGAGAGTATATATGGTTTTAATTGGTTAAAATCACATATAAATAATCAATTCCCACTTGTAAAATAAACATTCTAACATCCTTTCTGCATAAGAAGTCAAATTACAGCAATAATACTTAAATTAACTTCTCCTTGGAAGAGTTTATAATGACTTCCATATGAGAGATTTGGATACACTTTAAATTAAATAAGGCAGGTGTTTTATTTAATGAATGCATTACCACTTTCAAAAATCTGTTTCTGGAACAGAAAATACAGGGGTTGTTGCATATTCTATATCAATGCATAGATTTAATTATTTAGAAGACCATTAGAGGACATTTTTTTCATACAAAACTCAGCAATGGTCCTACTCAGTGTCTCTTTCCTGGTGTGTAGGATTGTGCCTTTTATGAATATCCTAGTTAAAACTGTTTCCTATTAATGTGACCCTATCCTCACTCACCTTAAACTTATTAAATGTATTGTCTTCTACTATTCCTCTGATGATCATGGCAGATGCTGGTTTAGTTGTACTATCAATGATTTACAAATAGTCTAAACTTCCACAGACAGTATATTTTATTGTTAGCTGCCTATATTCAACTTTTTCATCTTTGTGATCATTAACTTGAGTTTTAAGAATACTTGAATGATAATGTTACCTACTCTTTCTTTCCAAATATATAATTGCCATATTTAGTGAACTTCATTTGTTTTATTTGCCTGTATTGTTCTTCACCGAGTGTCTCTAAGATTTCAAAGACATAAACAAGTATACATTATGAAAAAAAAACCTTAATGTCTCATGGATTTTGTAGATACTATTAAATTAAATTACTAAAAACCAAATTTTTACAATCGTAATATAAATATAAAAAGTTTTTTTTAAATGTAGCCAATATACAGTCCCACAATATACAGGAACATATGAAATAATAGTGAATGAATGAATAAAGAATGCTTGGAAATCTGAGTTAGAGTGATTAATATGTAGGTAGACTATCCTAGCCTGTTGTGTTTTCAGAGGTGAACATAGGACAGTTTACTGTGTTCTTTCTCATATTTCCCATTGCAAAAGACTTAGCATTATGCAGGAAATCATCCAACAGAGTGGTAAGAATATCTGTGAATTCTTTGTTTATATGGAATAAATACATAATATTATCATTTTTTAAATTTCCATATTTTATTTGAGTAACCATCAGTAGAATTTAATGGTATAATTCCTTAGGAAAAGATTTGTTTTTCAGGGCTGGGGATGTGGCTCAAGCGGTAGCGCTTTCGCCTGGCGTGCGTGCGGCCCGGGTTCGATCCTCAGCACCACATACCAACAAAGATGTTGTGTCCGCCGAGAACTAGAAAATAAATATTAAAAATTCTCTCTCTCTTCTAAAGAGACTAAAATTTGAAAACATGTCAAATATCTTGGCAAAAAGAAAAAAAATCTTTATTAATTAAATTATGTTGCCACCTTTAATAATCTGTAATTTAGCCTAGGCAAAGGCAGTTTTTCAAATTTAACTTGATACGTTTTTGCTGAAAATACTTTTTAAGTACAATTTTCATCTGGTTTCAAGTACCTTATAATTTCAAAGTTAGAAATAATGTGTAGAAGCTTCCTTTTCTTTACAAAGATATAGTGAAACTTATCCCTCTTTTGTTATTTTGGTTATTTGTTTTGTTTTGTTTGGGCATAATAAATAGATGGACTTTGCTATAGTCACAATGTTAAAAGTAAAGTTTAGTGCATATAAAGAAGGAAAAGGAAGAAAGTTTTTAGGGAAGAGTGAAAAATGGATGTGAAGGCTCTAAGATAACTATTTTTAGTGGTGGGTGTTCCTAATTAGAAGTGCTTATATTGTGCTGAATGTTATTTCCTTAGAAATTAACTGAAATATAATAGAAATGACATGTATTTATGAGTATTCTTGAATGAACAAGGTTTAAAGAGAAATGTGAACATATATAGAAAAGGAATCAAAGTGAGAATAAAATTGAAAACAAGGCTATTTCTTTCCATAAATACTAACATATTTCACAACAAAGAGTCCTTGAATTAAAATAAAAGTGGCATTTTTGTAACTTAGATTCAATAATTCATGTATTTTATGATGCATGAGAAATAATTTTTCTCATGATGGTATTATAGAATTAACAATACTTGACTCAATAAAAATAATGTAACAAATTTAACGTATCATTTATAGATACAATGAAGATCAATCTTAATATATATTAACTATTGAGAGATTCTTGCTACAGCTTCCTTGTTAAATCTTTGTAATTTAAAGATGCTCTGATAAGCAGCAATCTTTGTATTTTTAAAGGCAAAAATGAACCAAGACCACAGTCTGATTTGATTAATACTGTTTACAAATGAACAAGAACCCCCTTGAATAAAGCAGCCTCTGCAATCTCTTAATGTATTTTCTTGTCATCCTGCCCAAGTGATTTTGATGTTTGTACAGGGCATTTGTCATTACAAAACCTCTCCCTTATTCTTGCTGTATTACATATGTAATTCCCCACTTAAACAGAATTGGGCAGCACAAGTGAAAGTGATTCAGTTCAAGAGGCTACTGGCTTTGTTGTAAAGTGCCACGGATGTACCATTATTATATACAGCCCTACATTGCTTCTGATGTTCGGTAATTATGACCAGTGATATATATTATTGATTTTAAAGCAATTTAGAACTGGTCCATGTTCAGACTGGAGTAGCTATGGGCACTGTAATTGCTTTGGTAATGTGTCCGTGTTATATTTAAAGGGTTAGGGATGGTTTTCAAGCTAATGAAAAATCATTGTTTGCACTTTTGCATTTCTAGTACTTCCTGTTATAAATGTATCTGCCATAACAGGAAATAGTTTTCATGAAATTCCTTAAAGGATTATGCGACTGTTACTAGATTCACAGGATTTGTAAAGGGAATTGAGCCAAAAATAATAGTGCAACTCATAAAGATTATATGCATTATTACATAAAGGTTCAAATGGTCAACACTGCTCTTTTAGTTTGTGTTTTGATAGGATTTTTGAGTACATTACTTATTTGATATAAACTAATGAGAGTCAGTATTCAATAACATATATCCAGTTAAATGCAATGTATGGGAGAATTAATATTTAAATGTAATGTGTTTCTAATAACTTGTACATGCCATCTTTTCTCATTAATGTTCAGAAGCTAACCATTGTATTTCTTCATCATACTGTAATAAAATGTATTTAATATATTTCAAAGATAAAAAATATTTCTCACAAACTTAAATTAGCATGTGTGAGATTAAGTGTTTAAAAAATATGCTTACTTCACTTTTGTTTGTTAACACAGTGTTTGTACAAATCTCTACTGAAATTTTTAATTATAAAATGATGTTCTGTTCAATATAGTGTTATTTTGCATACATAATATTTTTCTACATAGAGTAATAATTATACAGGTCTTTGAATATTAGAAAATAGTTTCTAATATCATAAAGCTTTTATTTAAAATGTGAGTTTTCCAGACATTGCACAATTCTGTACCTCCTATAATATTGTGCCCAAAGGTCTTGCTAATAATATTCATTTCAATCATTTATGCAGTACCCATATATCAAAACAAATGATATAAGCAGAAGTTTTAAAATATCACAACAATTTTTATCCCACATGCAATTTTCTATAACATGTCTGTTATAAGAAATTCATCTTGACAGAAGAGACAATTAGTTTGCTGAATGACAAGGGGAAATGTCACCAGTGGCTGGAAACTGATGGTTCTACTCATTATTATATTGGCAACTCTCCTTGTTATGAACATTAAAAGTATCACTTTCCTGTTATTTAAAACTTCACCTGCTTTTCTCTTCACTGAAACATCCTAAATTCAGTTGTATATTATAGTTTTACATGATAATTTTTGCTTTCTTTTCCCCACTCATTCTAAAGTGCTATATTAATCCCTAAAGTGTATTATAAAAAGGTCTCTAAAAACTAGAAAACTGGAAGTTATATTGCTGACAGCAAATCCCTGAAGAAACTTTAAATTAGACATAGATACACATTGCAGATGAACAATTTTAATCTAGTCCAAAAAGTAAGCCACCTTGGGGCTAGCAAAACTTAGAATCATAAAAGGAAATGCTCATTCTTGTTTTAGTTAAAATAATAATTTAATAGTGTATTTTTATTAAAAAAATTGTTCTGTAAGTATCCATTCCATAGGCAACTTTCTAATTACATTAAATTTTAGGGAATTTGATGGATTTTATGGATCTTGGAGGAGTGAAAATAAAAATTCATGTGTCAGTTTTTGTCCATGGTGTAACACCTGTAACTGAATTTCCCATATTGTTTTAGGGTGAAAACAGAAATCATGTTATAGAATATGCTTAGATGAATACTTTTCAGTGGTAAATTGCTTTGTCCATCTAGAAAAGAAATTGGAAAGATATTACTGTTTGCTTTGTTATTTTATATTTTCTCACCATAATTATAGGTCATATATTTTATTCTGTCCTACATATGGGACAATTGTTAAAATTTAGAAATTATGATCACTATAGTCTCACAATAAATGAATGCTTAAGTGAAATTATTCATTGTATGATAGAAAATATGTAAGTGCATATCTCATGAGTCCTGATTGAGATTTTTGAAGAAAGAAAGCAAGTTAGATGTTCCTGATATGAGAACTTTGCCTACAAACTATATAAATTTTTAAACTATGTAGATGCTAAAATGTTGGCTGAAAATAAATAACCTGTAAATGTGCTCTTTCTTTATGATTATAAGGAAGAAAAAATCAGTATTCTGTTATTTACCTTAAAATTATTGAATTGTACAATTCAAAATTATTTTATATATCATCTGTCCAATAATCTCATTTAAAAAAATTAGGCTCAGAGAGATAAAATTACTTTTCTAACTAAATGGAACATAGATGCACTAAAAGTATAATACACCCTTACTATTGGTTTCAGTATACTTTCTGGCTATCTTGAGCTCAGCCTGGGAGCTAATTTCATTGGGATGTCAATTTTTTTTTGTCAAATTTTTAGTTTGTTAATAGTGCCATGCCTGAAACATGTATGTGTATGTTACTGTGTGTGTGTATGTATGTACTCTTTTTTTTAAAGAGAAAGAGAGAGAAGAGAAAGAGAAAGAGAATTTTTTTAAATATTTATTTTTCAGTTTTTCAGTGGACACAACATCTTTATTTTATTTTTATGTGGTGCTGAGGATTGAACCCTGTGCCCCGCACATGCCAGGGGAGCATGTTACCACTTGAGCCACATCCCCAGCCTTTTTATGTACATATTCTATGTATTCTATAAAACTATTTTTAATAATATTTCATATGATTTTGAAGGACTCTTACTAATGAAAATCCAACAAACCATGTTCTTTGTGTTTTGCCCCTTTGGACTGAAGAGAGTCTGTACTCAAATACTTTCTCAAGCTGAATGGAAGAGGGACAGACTTATTAGATGATATCATTTCTAGGAAAAATGTTTGTGTATAATGTCAAAAACTGAGCATGTTTAAATCTACTTGGAGGGTTATAAGGCAGTTACAATATACAGTTGTAGAATAGAGAAGCTCTATTTTATTTTATTTTCCCTATCTTAATCTGATGCATGTTGTCTCTCTTTTGCACATTAAAATTTAGTTACATTAACTTTCAATGTATCTCTAAACTTGTTCAATACCTTGGAACACTATAAGAAATACAGACCTGAATTGACTTTTGTAACTCTTAAATGAGTAAAGAAAATATACTCTATATTTTTTCAGAGATTTTCCCAAAATGCTTTTCCACCAAATTTATTCAACAAAATATTGTATAACTTAGAATTAATTTTAGAGCCATTTTTTACTCTTCTGAATACTTTCATCCAAACTTTGCTCAAAACACATGGAGATTGAAAGACACAATAATTTAAATTTTATAGGAAAATGGTTACTGCATTTTTTTAAAAAACTGGGGATTTTTATTTTGAGACAGAATTTCAATAAGTTGCTGAGATTGGCTTTGAACTTGTGATCCTTGTGCATCCGTTTTCCAAGCCACTGGGTGGATTTGGGTTTTAATTCAATTGATATCTGTTGTCATATGGATCTCCAGCCCCATATACTTTTGGTACCAATTATCTAGTCCTTAGAATTAGCTTAGCCACTTTCATGACTAAATGGTTGATTTCATAGAATAAACTATTTTTCCTATTTTGTGTCATTGAAGCAGTGGGATATATTATATTTTGTCCTTTTTCAAGTATCACAAATATTTATTGAGTGCTTTCTATAAGTCAGGAAGGAATTTTTGCTAAACACTAATTTCACTGAATTCCAACCACCTGACACTTTATTTGTTCATAAGAAATAGTTACTCAGAAAAAAATATTATAAACTGTTAACACAGTGATTGGCAATACAAATACTTCCTATGCTCAGGGACTTCACAATCTAGTTGGGAGCAAACCTATTTATATATAATTTATTTTAATTGGAATAGCCATGTTTTATACCAGTAGAGTATGAACAGAGGGCAGTGGAGACTCAAAAGTAGTTACAATTAACTTAGGTTAGAGAAATTTATGCAAAGTAACTTCCATTATTCTATGAGTAACATCAAATTACTTCATATAAGATATATTTTCATAAAAATATAGATATAGAAATAACATTAAAATACTTCTATATCTATTTCATCACCATAAGCCTAGAAGCCAACTTAATTTCTAACTGAAAGTTGTATTTATAATTTTCTCAAGATACTCAGATCTATGTTGAATAAACTATTTCACTATAGTCTCATACCTAATAGTAAATATAAATATTTAATAGAAAATATTAATTCTATGAATATTTTATGATTTATCTATGCCTTTATACTCAAACAGAATTATATCTTTAAAATATATGCATATGAATATATGCGTCTATAGAAGTTAAGTTATGTTGTTGAATAGAATGTCAGATTCCTAAAGTAGAGCTCAAATAAAACTGAAAATAAATAAGAAAATACAGTAGTGCCTGTTTTAGCGTGTATATATTTTATATATTTTATATTTTTTATATTTTATATATGTTTATATTTTCGTGACTCAGAATCAGTGCTCAAACCTTGTTCCAATATGGGGAAATGAAAACTTTAAAACATAAAGCAAACTAAGAATTTAACAGTGAGCATCTATATATCCAGCACCTAAAATCTATCATTAACATTTCATTTTAAAATGAGATTTTTGGGGGAGTATTACATTTGTGGTCTAACAGTCTTTTCTCATACAAATACACATTTATAACACTTAGGACAGGAGTTGTTATTCTTATTTTGCAAATTAGGAAACAGATTCAGAACTATTTACTAGTCAACTGTCTAGCTCATTTCTTTGAATTAACAGTGTATTTCCTAACATTGACTATACATGGCATTTCCCCCAAATCCTTAAAAATACTAATACCTTGGATTCTACCCTGGAAATTTAATAGATTTTATATTAGAGATTGTCCTTGCTGGTATTTTTTAAAATCCCCTACCTGTTTCTAATATGCATTCAAGGTTGAGAAGCCAATTTAAATATTTAAAAAATAGTTGATCAATAAATATTTTTTTAATTTTTGTTTTATAAAAACAAATATTATTGAGATTAAAATCACAGACCATAAATTCACTAATTTAAAGTGTATGTTTCAAATGTTCTAGTGTATTCACAGAGTTTGCAAACACCACCCTAGTTTTAGATAGAACACTTTATCACCCCCCAAATTGAACATAACTAATTAGCAGACAATTCCCACATTCCCCAAACCCCTCCATGCCTTGATAACAACTAGTCTACTTTTTATCACTTAAGATTTATGTATTCTGGATATTTTATATAAAAGTGACTAAATGTGGTGTTTTTTCCTAAGTTCTTTCACTTAGCATAATGTTTTCAAGATTCATCCATGTTTTAGCGTGTATCATAAGTTCATATTTTCATGACTCAATAACATTCTACTGTGAATATATTGCTTTTTCTATTCCTTCATCTGTAGATAGGTATTTAGATTATTTCTACTCTTTGGCTATTACAAATAATACTTTTCCAAACATTGCTTTTTGTACAAGTTCCTGTATGGCCATGTGTTTTCAAATCTCTGAGTGTAGAATTGATGAATTATACACTAACTCTGTTTAATGTTTGGGATAAACTTTTCTAAAGCAGCTGCACTATTTTATATTATTACCTGCAATAGTTGAATGTTCCAATTTTTCTACATCTTCAATAAAACCTTATTAATATTCTATTTATTATAGTCACCTAAGTGGGTGTAACGTGATATCTTATTGCAGTTTTAATTTGCATTTCCCTGAATGCTGTGGTGTTGAGCATGGTTTCATGAATGTTTTGTTCACTTGAATAACTTCTTTGGAAAAATGTCTATTCATAACCTTTGGCTCCAAATAACTAGATTACTGCTGGATGTCATGGTACATGCCTGTAATCTCAGAGTCTTGGCGCAGGAGACTGAGGCAGGAACAAAATCAAATCCAGTGGACATAATATTACATAATTACTTTGATTAATTACTTTGGATAAATGTAGAACTTTGATATGGGCAATTGATGGGCTCAAGCGAAACTGAACTCCTATAAAAATTATGATATTATTATTTTCAAAGAAACGTAGGTTTTGTCTATGTTAAAATGGATGAGTTGGTGCTAGGGTTGTGGCTCAGCAGTAGAGCATTTGCCTTGCATGCGTGAGACACTGGGTTTAATACTCAGCACCACATAAAAAAATAAATAAAGGTATTTAAATATATATAAAAGTGGATGAGTATTAAATTTGCATTTATGGAAATGACATAGTCACTAGACTCCTTGTGATTATTCAGGCAGTATTTAAGAAAACTGTCCATATAATTATAGTTACTGACTTACATTCTAAGATTATTTTCAATAAAATGCCCAAATAATCAAGAAATGTATCATTGATTCCTCAAGAAATTTACCTTAGTACATGAAAATTTAAAATTTTCATATTATTTTTCTGTTTTAGTTTTATCTATACAAGGTTAGGATGGCAAATTGAAATCGTTTCATTGTCTTACTCTTCCATGACAAGACAGAATATATCAAATTATATTTCCTGGATTTAGGTTGTCACTGAAAAAATGTATTATCTAAATAATGCCAGGAAAAGCATTAGTCTTTGTTTTCAGGAGTTTAAAACCATTAAGCAATGCTATTGACTTTGATGAGATTGCTTTTAGATGACATATCCTGACTCCAGAACTTATTACAGGTAGATATGTCCTAATCTCAGTGCTAAATGCTTGCTTAACTATGAATTAACCTACAGTATGTGGTTTTATAGAAAGAAGATAAAAAAAATGTGTGTGTGTGTGTGTGTGTGTGTATGTGGCTTTTGTTGTTCCTGTTGTTTGAGGCAATCATAGCTTTAAATTTCTTGTAATTTCTCAATTTGTTAGAAGATAATGATATAATCTGATAAGACAAATAATACTATATAGAGCATCTTTGTTTTTAAGCAGCCAGAATTGATCAGGTCACATATTATTTATGACCCCAGCAGACACTAGGGAAATAGTCACAGAGAAAAAGGAATATGGAGACCCTCTTTTCAATTTAATTGGCTTAAGTGATTTGTTTTCCTGGTAAGACTGATTTTAAATCCTGGGACTTCCAAATGCATTTTGCAGTTCTATGTTTTAAAAATATAATGAGAAACAGAAATAAGGAAATCAATTGCTCATCTAAATAAGAGGCTTTTGTAAAATGGCAATAGAATCAAAGCAGACCTATTAAGGAAGGGATCAGATAAAATGATTCACAGAATCTTGGAGGGAAATCAGAGCAAAGAAGAAGGTACTTTTACTTCTATTGTTAATGGTTTACTTCCCAACAAGAGACTGCAGAAATGAGTTATTAAAAGGAATGTTACAGAGATAAAATAAACCCGGTTTTAAATAGTTAAAGAGGATAAATGAACAAAAGATGGAAAGTGTTTCTGTTTGGCTTGGAGGAGAATGTGATGAGTTTACTAGCATCTTTATTGATATTGAATTCATGCTCTTAAAGGGAAGACTATCTTTGTGGCACTTCCACTGCATGCTGATAATACTGATTGTGATGTTTATGAAAAAGCAGGAGATAGCTGAGTACTGAGGGAGCTGAGTACCCGGCTTTTACTGGGTCGTGGATATCAATGGCATAGGTGTGTGAGAGGCAGGCAATATTCAGAATCAAATGTTAAATAAAGACCTAAGTAAAACCTGGAATTGTAGAGTTGAGAAGATTGTAAGATGAACCTAAGGGAATGTCTGATTAGAAAAGAAAGGAGATCAAGTTCTCTAGTGATAGCAGCTTTGGTGCATCCTCCAAACTTATGATACTTACAATGTGTAACTTTTCATACCATCTACCATTCATCTATATTTCTGAGTCATCTAGAGTCTCAACCACTTTTTGTTCTACAAAGTATGCAAAGTTATAACTTTATAGCTACTAGTGCTTCAGTAATGAAAAATGATAGTTTCCCAGAAGCTATTAAATGTGGTTAGCCACAACAGAATAATCCAAAGAAACTTATTTCCGACATAAAAGCATATAAAATATACAAAACTTTTAAAATGTCATTTAATCATTCAGGGAGAAGAAAGGTAGATACTGTACATCTGCCACTTCCCTGAAAATACTGCTACAACCTACCATAAAGTTCAACTTACAGGAAAAAAGCCTGAATTTGCAAAAAAGATATGAAGTATAAGACATTATTTTGGATGAGTAATTAAATTGCCTACTGGGTATATAGAATTCAAATGGTAGGCACCTCTAGTGAAAAATTCCAAAATTTTTGAGCTTACTGCTAACTAAAGAAAGTTTTATCTCATATACAAAATAAATCTGCACTTCCTAGGTTTTCAAACAACTCTACAATGAATTAAAATTCCCAAATTAAGAATTTTCCTATCTATAATCCCAAGAAGGTAAATTATCCCAATTGGTTTCCTTTTTTCATAAAATATTGCAATTTTCTTATTTAGCAATCAAGATGACCTTAGAAAAGTCAGAAAAAAATAAAATTAAAACTTTTGATTTATTATTACCATCCTTTCACAACAATGCACTGTGACTTTATGAACTTAGAAGAATGAAGCAAAGTGAACAAGAACATTGACATATGGATGTATTAATTGAATGTCACCCTAGTTTCAAGGTGTACTTTGGTTTTTAAAATGTATCTGGAAACCAATTTCTCAAATGGAGTCTGGACAAAATTACTAGATTTGGAGATATTTTGAGGTAATTGTTATTATTTGTTGTAATGGATTTGAATAGGTCATTAAGATCTTCACTGAAAATGCCACAGGAATTTAATGGATTAGTCAAATCACAGGCTTGTAGATATTTTCTGGCAATGTGCTGAGTTGCTTGAAAAGTAAAGCCTCCTTAATCTTCCAAGTGTAACTTTCTTCTATTCTTACAACACCTGCCAATGCATATATTCATTTAGTTTGCAATATATTAGGGAATATTATAGCTTCAATAATGAGATCCAGATTCAACATGCAAAGCATTTGAAATCATATACATTTTGTAATTCAAACCATCTACTAATGAAATAGATAATTTAAAATACTCAATTTATATTTCCTTCCTTTATACAAGGGTATCTAAATACAGATAAACATACAATAAATTTCCCAAAATATTGTAAGCATTTTTTGAAGAAGGCAAAGAAGAGAAAATTGTATACATGGTGATATTATAATATATAGGTTAGCAACCTATACTATATCCTTTGTGTTCTCTAGTCTATATAGTACAGATATTTAGAGCAGGTTTCCACACTTTTGTTTGGATTGAAAATGAAGGACTCACTGTAAATAGCAGTTAGTTTCAGCCTTAAAGTACAAGGCAGTGCCTCTTAATCCAAACTTATTTGGGAGCATAGTACCTTATGTTTAAATTCCTTTGGGAGAGTTCTTGGATAAAAAAAAAAAATGATCCTAACCCTTTGAAAGCAGGGGTCAAACACTCAGCAAATAGCATATACTGATTTTATCACGCACACACAAAATCTTTGAGGCTAGAATTATGAATTGAAATGGTCTATAACAATCACTGTAAGAAGGCCTATTTCCTAATAGGCAGTAAATCTTAGAATAAGTGAGTTGAATGATGAAGCCATTTTTAAGTTTGGTATGATTTGGCCAATTTTTTTTTCCCATTTGCTCTGCCAATATAAATTTTGGAAATGGATTTTCATGTGTTTAGTACTGGAACATGTGCAAACCTGATAGTCATTTTATGAATTACATTCCTGAATTTTAGAGAAACATTCAAACAAACCCAAAAAACACTGGCTGAACGAATTTTTTGGTACATGATTTTAGATAATATGTAAGGATTGCATATGATCATAATCACTTCAAGATTCTTATTTATGTATATACATATATCTCTAAAATTTAATTTACTTATATAAATAATTGAGAAGATTATTATTTATTATTGTAATATATACACAATGTGGAAAATGTTCTATATTTATTAGTGCTAAAGTATTTTTGTAGTTTAGGCACTAGCCACCACCAATGTCATCTACTTTTTAACCCCTGAATTTAAATCCATGGAATCTTCATTTGTTTAAGTATTAGAAACCTTGAATAATTATTAGTTTGAGGAATTCAGTTTGATTTTCTTCCACAATTTTATTGCCAAAAATTCACAAGTACAGAACCAAGAACATTTTTAACAGAAATTTGAAATTTACCTCTTGAATGATAGGAAACTTTGGTAGATTGAGAACACTTAAATTATTGCTGCAATCACAAAGATACATAATAATTCTCAAGATAATGAACATTGATAATAATGTCTGGATTTTTTTTGATTATTGTAAACACAGAACAGTGAATAATATTTAGTATACAAGGATGGCTGCAGATGTTCAATTTATGTTCACTATTTGCATACATTTTGTCTACCTTCAAAATATTATAACCAAATTATTTCATCTATCTATAGACATGAATAAAAATTAAAAACATAATTTATTTGATATTCATAGTCTTGTGATATTATTCTGCATTATTTAATGCAGTGATTGTCTCCATACTTTAACATTTTGAAAGTTCCAAAATGTTACAGTAAATTCATTCAATTTGGGAAATATATATATTGAAAAAATGTTCTCTAAATTGACTATTTATGCTACTTAAAATTTTTCAGATAATTATCCTACTTTTCTCTTCCCATGGCTTGTATTGCAAAGTCTCTGTGTTCTAAGGCCTGTTCAATAATTCAAATATTGTTGACTTTAATTTCAATGTACCAAGGGTAGAGGAAAAATGTTCCTTTGTAACACAGTTATTTCCCAAGGTTGAAAAATTTCCATCTAATTAATATAATGCATTATATATCTTTATTACACATCAAACAAAATATATTATTATTAAAAATAAAAGTTATAATGAAAAATATTTTTGTTTCAAATCTAGTTCAGTGACATAGAACATGAGCAGGGGCATTTTCACTGCCATTAAAATAATTATTATTTATAAAACATGGATTCAGATAAAATGTTTTTAAAAAATAACTTTATGCTTTTCTCCAGCATATATGTTAATCCATTAGTTTATATGGTTAATTCTTCGAGACAACTAGCTTTCTAATAAATAATACCTCTCATATAATTCTATGTGCAAATAAAAGGCAGAAAAATGAAACAATTTCACTAATCCATGCAAAATTATCACATTTCCTGAAATTTATAATCAAAATAAGTAAAAGATGCCTATTTTGATCTTAAATTATCTGAATTATCATTTTAATTTCCATTTGACTTTGTACATGAAAAGAAGACATTGTGGACAATTGAAAGTAAGTGAACGTTACTAGTTATAAAATGACATTTATAGAGGATATAAAGCCATAAAATATGTAATTGAATTCTCTAGAAGGCAAAATATATAAAGCTAAATTATTCTATTTCAGAAACATTTTTTTCTTTCCCTTTGTGTAATTTTATATATCCATCACTATGTATAACAAACATGAAAATCTTATCCCATTTGAATTTTTAAAAATGAATATAAAAATCATGTTACCACTGACCATATGGACTTGAGGATAATAAAGATGTATGTTTCAATTGCTCAAATACTGGAATGATACAGAGAAATAAAGATAGTGAAATAAAAATGTTCAATTTCAATGGAAAGGCTTTGGTATAGGAAACATTTCTTCATCAGGGAAATGATTATTACTTTGTATATAAAGTGCTTAATGAAACAGGAAATGCTAAAAATTAAGTCCACACTTGCATTGCACCATCCTTTTGAGCTAACCAAAAATGAAATTAGATATAATACAAATGTAGGAATCTGAAAAATGTTTGGAGATGCTGTCGCAAAAGTATCTTTTACTCCCTCTAATCAGGACTTCTCCCTACCACTTCACCAAAGCAACAATCATCAAGTTCAATGCTCTGTTACACTATCCAGTTATAAATCTTCAATTCTAACTTAAGCTACCTGCAACAGATGGATCAGTAGATTACTAATACTAGAATAAACTTTATTCAGTTGGTTCCCTGGAGCTCACTCTTTCTTGTTGCTTTAACCTCAAAGCCATTTATTCTCATTCTGTTTAATGAATCTTCCTCTAAACATTACAGTGTCCCAAGGTTCAATTCTCAAATCACTTTTCTATCTAGTTTCAAGCTATGTAAATATATATATATTTATTTATTTATTTTTAGTTGTAGTTGGACACAATACCTTTATTTTATTTAATTATTTTTATGTGGTGCTGAGGATCGAACCCAGGACCTCATAAGTGCTAGGCAAGCACTCTACTGCTGAGCCACAACACCAGCACAAGTTTTAAGCTCTTAGTGAGCTCATAATTTCATGGTTTTATATATGGTATATAGTTACATGAAACTATGAACTATGTAGATTATATATACTTGACCCCAAATGTTTATCCCCATCTCATACTTATCCTCAAACTCCAGAGATTCCATTTAGATGTCTTATAGGCACTATTAGTGTAACATGCCCAAGACTCAATTCCAGATATCCTACTTCACAACTTATTCAAATTCTTTAAAATCCCAGTTTCTCTTGGAAAAACTTTGGGTCATTCTTGCCTACTGTTTCTGCTCAAAACACATCAAATTTTTCTACAGGTCTCATGGACTTTAATAGCCACTTGTGACTACCTCCACTCCTACTACTCTTGTGTGAACCACCACCTCTCTCCAAGTTTATTAAAGTAGTTTCCTAACAGGTGTCTCCCCATTGGCAATTGTCCTTCCTGCAATGTATTTACATGACAGCTACAGAAGTCCTTTAAAAATTCAATTTAAATCATGTTATGACTTTACTCAAAAATTTCCAGTAAATGCTTTCAGAGTAAATATTAATGTAATGGTCAGAATGACCATATATACTCCATCAGGCCTCGTGTGTCTTCTCTGATCTTATATGTATCTATTGTCCTTAATCATTTTGATGTAGCATTGCCAGTAGACACATCAGCCACACCAAACATGGTAACATGTCAGAAACATTTTTTTTTTTCAGTTCTAACTGCCTGAGATTCTTTAGCTTCCTTCAGATCTCTGCTGCTTTTGGTGTATATATGAGGTGACACCCAAAAGCTCATGTGTGAGACAATGAAAAGAAGTTTAGAGGTGAAATGATTAGGTTATTAGAACTTTAACCCAATCAGTGAAATAAGCCACTTATATGGGTAAACTGATTTCTAAATGTAGGTAGGTAGGGTGTGGCTGGAGGAGGAAAAGGACATGTCTTTGCAGTTTATATTTTGTCTGTGGTGAGGGGAGCTGTCTCCTTCTGCTTACTGGTGGCCATGTCCTGAGCTACTTTCCTCTACCACAGTCCTCTGTCATGATGTTCTGCTACACTTTGGGGACAGAGCATTGGCCATGCATGTACTGATTCTGAAGCTGTAAGACCCAAATAATCTTTTCTTCCTCCAAAAATTTTCTTGTAAGGTCTTTTCATTGCAGGAGCAAAAAAAGCCAACTAAAACACTGATTAATATTATTAGCTCATCAACAATAAGCATTCCTTCATCACTGTGTAAAACACCCACCTAACTTCAGAATTTTCTATCCTCATTGTTTATCTGAAGATTTTCCTGCAATACTGGTCACTGTATCACCACTATATATATGAACTCCTTGTATTTAGTTTATAGTTTTGTTTATTACGTTTTACATCTCTTATAGGATATAAACTCTATGAGTGCAGAGTTTTTATGGCTTTCTTCATAGATGTATTCTAAGAATGTTGAACACTGTATGCCATGTAGTAGTTATTCAATAAACAATTACAGAATAAATAAGTGTAAGAGTGTTCATCTGGAATATCATTGTCTTTTTTGTTCCACACAATTCACTAGTCTTGTAAATGTTTTATACATTTTTGAGCTTTGGTGAAGATGTAGATATTGCAAAAGCTCCTAAGTCTTCTTAGATCCTGACATATTTTCATTTATTGTTAGCCAGTGATTTCAAGGCTGTGTTTTTCATTTAAATTTTTCTGTGTCAGCCCGGTGCAGGTGCACACCTGTAAACCCAGTGGCTCAGGAGGCTGAGACACAATTGCAAATTCAAAGCCAGCCTCAGCAAAATTGGGATGCTAAGCAACTTAGTGAGCCCCTGTCACTGAGTTGACAGAAAATAAGGCTGTGAATGTGGCTCAGTTGGCAAGTGCCCCTTATTTCAATTCCTGGTCACCTCCCCCCCAATGTTTTTGAGTCTAATCTGTTAAACTACATATCAGTGGTTTCAAAATATCAGTGTTCTGAGTTTAAGTAAACTTTTCATAAGTGCATTTGTTTTCTGTTGCTGCTGTAACATATATTGAAAACTTAATGACTTCAAACAAGAAATGTTCTTTTATATTTCTTGAGATCAAAAGTTGAAAAATGGGTCCTATGAAGCTGAAATCAAGGCATCAGAAGGCTGCATTCCTTCTGGAGACACTATGGGTAAAACTTTCTTCTTGACTTACCCAGCTTTTAGAGTCTGCCAGAATTCTTTGGATCATGGATACATCAATCTGACCTTTGTTTCTCTCTTCACATATTCTCTCACTCTCTTTCACTATTTCCTTTGCAAGGACCCTTTATACTACAATGCATCTATATTGGCAATGCAAATATAATCTTCCCACCTCAAGAAACTTAATTTAGTCATAGCTATTAAGTCCCTTTTGCTGTATCATTTAACATAATTACAACTTGGTGGGTTAGGATGTGGACTTTATTTTAAAAGGGAAATTATTCTGTCTACTATAAAGGGTTGGATTTTGAATGAAATGATTTTAAATTGATAACAGAAAACTTACAAAATCTGAGCAAATAATGAAACAAGTCCCAAGGTAATGTATGAATCTCACTAAAATCATTACATTTTTTTGTTTTGTTTATCTTATCTGCCAGTACTGTTGAAACAATAGATGTTGCAAAGTAGTCAGTATGTCCAGGCTTTCAGTTTAGCAGAGAAAGAAAATCAGAGACATCTGAAAACTTGATTCAGAACATCATCAGTTCTTTGTTAAACACCATAAATGGATTGTTTCTTGTCTATGATGAAGAATCAAAAGACTATTATTTGCTCTAAACCTTAGCTAATCATGAATATAAACATAATGATATTTGTTCTTTTCTGTGTTATAATAAACCTCTAGATCCTCTGTATTGATTTTTTTTAAAAAATACCTTTATTTTCTTTTATTTTTTTTAATGTGGTGCCAGAGATTGAACTTGGTGCCTCACGCATGCTAGATAAGTGTTCTACCACTGAGCCAGAACCCCGGCCCATGTATTGGTTTTTATACTCAGTAAAACATAGGAATCTAAAGGTAAGGACTTTTGGATGAACTGCCTTGGGTAATGGAACTTATATAAGAACTGATAACAAAATGTTCTTAAAGAGCATAGGGGGGGCCAAGTATATAGTTGAGACAATTATCACCTCCTTCCAGGGAATGATTTACTATCATATTTACCCACTGAAGAGAGTAGTCATTCTTGTAATCTAAACTGGAGATGTCAAGAAAGCTGAAACTAGGAACTTTGAATGAAGTGATTGGGGAAATGATGAGACATGACTATAAGTAGGTCTTTTTCCAAATTCTTTCTTTTCTAGGCTCTTCCCTTAACAGTCTGCCCAGCCTCTACATTTCTCATTATTACAGTCACTCAATACTGTTTCCTGCACAACTGCAAATTTTCAGGGATGAATTAGCATAATAAGGCATTGATATTTGAGGATAGATTCATCAAATTAAACTTTTATTCACTAAAGAAAACCCTGACAAAACCAAAGCCTAAGAAGATATATTGGATATAAGAAAGGAAACATCTTGGAGATCTACTGAGGAGAAAAAGCCCAAAAAGTTTATTAAAAGGATTGTAAATCTGGAACAGCCATACAAGGACTTACTATCATGTTTAGAAGAAAATTACATCATTAAAATATGTAAAGGAGATTGTATAGGAGAAGTTTATTGTCTATTAATTTTCCTATTTATTTCATTAATTTTTTATATTTTGCCAAGGGAGACAATGGATGGAGTGAGACTTAAAGAACTTCTGAGACTCTAAAATTTTTAAAGTTACCATCATGGTGGCCACCCATTAGAAAGGGATCCTGATTAAAATAAATATATATCCTATGCTTGTATGATTTTATCACAATGGATTCTACCGTCACGTATAACTTAGAAGAACCAATAAGATAAAATTTTTAAAAAGAAAACTATTTTCTAATGTCAAAAAAGTTAGTGTAAATATTTTTTCAAGTTTCTGCTTTTTTAACTTATTTAAACATAGATGTTTATTAGATTTATACATAAAAGTAATCTCAAGATGAATCCAAAAGCTTTTGTTTCATGACTTCAGAGGAAGAAATTGAATATGTTTTTGCATTCATATGTGTCTTCAGATTTGTGTGACTTTTATCATGATTACGTATACTTAGAATATAATTTACTATAGTCAATTTGATTGACACAAAACTATAATATAAGTAAATTTTAATTTATTTACATGAGTCAAATGCTAAAACCTTTAGTCATTGTTAAAAACAGTGTTTATACATTAAATCATCTTAGTACTTGGCAGAAATGTGATTTGTTTTAAGTTTCTATCACAATGGTACTGGGGAGCAGTGACATTTATAATTTAAATGTAACAGTAAAATTGCATTTATTATCTATGCAAATATCATACAGATACTGAGATAACAGTGGTTAAACATTGTCTGAATATTAGCTCTGAATAAGTCTGAAGCAAATTCCTCTTTTGATGAAGTTCTTGATCTAAAAGTACACCTTAATTAATTAGTAGATATTACTTCATTTTTATGTCAAATATTTCAAAAAGTATATATTACTAAACTTATTATCTTCTCACTTTAATGTTAGTATATCACTTAATAATATCATTTAAAGCTTTATATCATGTTTTTTTGTCTGTTGTACTTTTTAAGTATAGTCACCTTCCCAAGCTACTCATTTATCTTCATCTCTTATTCTTAATGCTTCTTGTTTTGGCTTTTGTCTATAAGATACTGAATATCACAATGAACATGGATAGAGGGATTTATTAACTTCTCATTGTTTCTAGATCTTTGAGACTATGAAATTAAACAGAAGTACATTAAATATATGTATATAATGTGACCCAAAATCAGATACCTATCACCTTTTACTGTACATCCTATGAATAAATTTGGCACATAATAGGTGCTCAGGTGATGTTACTTGAATAATTTTTAAAAAACCATTATTCCATTGTGCATAATATTGCATGCCTGTAATCCCAACCACTTGGGAGGTTCTGGCAAGAAAATTGCAACTTTGAAGGAAGACTAGGCAATTTAGGAAAATCCTGTCTCAAAAATAAAAAAATAAAAAGAGATAGCGAAATACCTTAATTGTAGTGTACTTGCCCAGTAAGAATAAGAACCTGGGTTCAATGTCCAATACTGTAGAAAATATTTAAAAATAAGAGAAAACAAAAATAAATAAAGTCCCTGTTTCCCCTAAAACTACAATCTTTACATCAGGTGGTTAATCTCTGACAAATCAACCACCCATACATGTTGGTACTCCTAGGAATGAATTAACTAGGAATGTCCAAGAAGCTAAAATAAACACTCTTGCTCCCAAATGATTGTTGATCAAAGTTATTACTTTTGCTTTTGACTAATTTGGAATGAATATTACTATTTGTTAAATACTAGGGATAAAGGCACATACTATTCTAATTGTTATGTATACAGAACTCCTATAAATCCATTTTCTTTATTAAGGGTAAGTAAACTGAGGTCCAAGTATGCTAACTAATTTGTACAAGGTTTTACAATAGATTAGTTTTCACAAATGGCATTTGAATTCAGATTCTGTCTGACTTCAAAATCTGTGTTCACAAATTCTACTTTTATTGTGACCTATGTACTTAAACTATTGATTAAAAATACTTATTACAAGTAAGAAACTAAATTGATTAGATACTTAAAATTTAGTATATAATCTGTAGGTTCTGAATTAAAAATTTTTATTTCCTTATGTCCTTAGAAAACCCCTGTTCATCATATCATTTACTCATTTCAGGCTTAGGGTGAAATTGGCAGTTTACAAAATAGTAACTTGAAACATTTGCTATTAATTTCATTTATTTCTCCAATCATCATAGCAGTCAATACTGCTAGGCAATTATATTCTCCCTTGACTTCAAAACGATTTCAATATACCTTACTCATCGATCTCAGTATTCTTCCTTTGTAGGTGGTATATAGTTAGTTTGCATTTTTTAAATAAAATCTCAGTGAGTCTAGTGTAAATATTTCTTCATTACATTTGATAGGAAAATACTAATATAAAAAATGATAATAAGCTACTGATATATAAATTGTTTGCTTTCTCAGAAATATAGACAAATCACCTTTACTTTTCCACCATGTTAACCAGTCCTTATAGACTGCTTATTATAAAAGATGGTATAAATTATACCAAAGCACTTTTAATCTAGTTTTTCAAGTTTAGCACTTCTAGTAGAAAGACCTGATCATTCTCAGTATTTTTCTCATGTTTTAAATTTTTTTAGTGTAATTGTCAAATATTTCTAATATCCTAAACAATAACCAGTGCTAATTTTACTATTGTTGTATAAATTAACTCCCAATTTATAAATCCATTTTCATATTTGTTTGTGATTCTTTTTGTTTTGGTCAAGGTAAATTTGCTTTAATTAAACTAACATGGATTCAATTTTCTTGTTAGCCTTAAAATATTGCCCTTTTCCCTAGCTACTCTCCTAAATTAAATAGAAAATTGATCACGGTTGGAGTGCAGTTACATAGGCCACAAGTCATTTTTACCTATATTTTTTCATAGACAGTGAAATTTCTCTTTCTAGTACATATAATTAATATTTTTCCATCTTACTTACTAGATTTATTCTGTATTCCTTCTTATATTATTTGCACAAATTCTTAGCTATTGAAGTAGATTGTAGACCAATTCAAGTCAAAATATTTTCTTGGCATTTCATTTGAAATTTCTATAAGAACCTCTTGAAATTAAAAATATATTCCTAGAAAGATCTCTTAGGAATTAGAAATATTATTACACAAGGGCTTTAATATAATCATAATGCATATTCTTCAGGTTTCTACAAATAAGTCAGATTTACCAGTATTTTTGTCCAATATTTTTTTTTAAGAGAGAGAGAGAGAGAGAGAGAGAGAGAGAGAGAGAGAGAGAGAGAGAATTTTTAATATTTATTTTTTAGTTCTCGGCGGACACAACATCTTTGTTGGTATGTGGTGCTGAGGATCGAACCCGGGCCGCACGCATGCCAGGCGAGCGCGCTACCGCTTGAGCCACATCCCCAGCCCTGTCCAATATTTTTTAACTGTAGGAATCATCTTAAGTCAGTTCTTTATTGATTTATTGATGTCAACAAATAAATTAAAGTTATTTTCAGAAATAATATTAATGAATATATAAATATAAATCAGTTGATTTCACTCTTGACTTCTTTAAGTTCCTACTGGAAAAAAAAAACATTTTGAGAAACAGTCTACCACTAACCTTACCCATGCTCTAACATTATATAAAATCTTGGTAAATATGTAACAGTTATTTCTGACTCATACTTTTAAACATGTTTTAATGCATTAATAGCCACCTTTAAAGAATTATTAACCATTCAAGACATTGATGAGGTACTCTTACATACTATATTTTTAGGAATTTAGGGTAACAACAATGATAAACTAATTACATTAAAAATAAAATAAATGAAGTTTATATTATTTGTGTGTTGGCATGTGCATTTATCTTTGTTTGGGTCTAGTTCTTTAAAAGTATTAATGCCATTAGTTTGAAGTATTTGTGTCTACATTGAGTAGTAATGTTAAGTCACTCTCAGAAAGGTGTAAGTAAGAAATAGTCTAATGAAAAAGCAAACAAATTATTCTTTTAAGGTATGAAGCATAATTTACTGATATCTTTGAAAAGCTTTGCTGTTTAAAATAGAGAAGTTCTAATGATCTGATATTAAGTAAACTAATGGATTTAACTCATCTACTCATAACTCAACATTCTTCTACTGAATATTTGGAGCCCATACATTTAATACAGTTTCATTTTTATGGCATATGTCTCGATTGGGTTTTAGCAGGATTATGTAAATATGAAAATATACATAGGGCTGGGGTTGTGGCTCAGTGGCAGAGTGTTTGACTAGCACATGTGAGGCACTGGGTTCGATCCTCAGCACCACATAAAAATAAACAAAATAATTTTAAAAAACAGAGAGAGAAAATATACACAGAATCATGGTTTCTTGCTGTTATTTGTGTTCATTCATGTGCTAATAAGAAGTTTATTTTTAAACTTTAGTAAACTTAATAAAAATGAGAAAGTGTTTTCCACTTGAAATAAAATTCATGAGCTGGAAATAAATATAAATCACCTGAGAAATAAAAATTATATACTTTTCCAGTAATGTCAGTGACAATCTCTCCCAGGTGCCCTAGGCAGGCTACCTCATAGAGATATAAACATTGTATCTTGCTATCTAGATCTAAAGGCTTATCAGAATCAGAGCTCTTTATAGAAACATTAAGAAAGAGCTTTTGCAATGTGAAAATTTCAACATGTCTGGATAATCTGTGTGAAAAGCATTGTTCTTCTATGTTTCTATGGATGACCTCTTTGCACAGAATGATAGCTTTATCCTTTTTTCACATCATTATGTTTGCTAGGGGAAAATCCCGCTGTGCTACATCATAATAACATGTAATCTTCTTGCTCAGTTTAGCTGAGGTTTAAGGAAACTCTGTTCATAGAAGCTGTTCTTTAAAGCCTGATCTATAATTTTTCAGAATCACCCTAGCAGAAGAGCACGAGGCTTTATAAGAGGGATACAACCATTAAAACTCTTAAATGAAGATTAGTTTCAAGTTTTACAATCCGATACCAAACCATCTGGCAAATCTCATGTCAGGTTTTGTTAAACCTCAGAGCTTTCTAAGTGTTAATTCATTCCTCTTCTGTAACATTTACCCTTCTATTCATATAAACACACACACACACACACTCACACACACACACACACACACACACACACACACACACACACACACACACTTGATGACTAAGATAGAAGATCTAATTAAGTGCTCCATGCTTGTTGATTTTTTCCACCTGGTGATTTGTTAACCTTGAAGACAATTTCAATATAGCTTTTGGCAGAACTATTGGAATCCTTATGGATAAGTGAATATATTCCTCCCAAATTATTCCTCTCTTTTCCTACATTTCCCTTGAGTCTAACTACATTCACTAGGAAGATAAATACTTTCTTTTGATGCCAAGCCGCTTCAGAGGGACTCAGATCATTCTGGAAAATATTAATTTTACAATTGACACATAATAAATGTGCACATTTGTGGAATAAAGGGTGATATTTAAACACATATATAATGAATCTTGATAAATCAGGATTTATGATTAGCATATCTTTCACCTCAAATATTTATCATTGGACAAGACCATAGAATAATTTGATTTTATTTTCCTTAAGACTTCATCGTGGTAGTTTTGATGATGGCAGTTATCCAAGAAAAACAAAAGTCTTAAATTGTAGTTTTAAGAAAAAAAAGTCTTAAATTGTAGTTTTTATATTAACCTGGTTTAAATCATCGAGAAATCATTCCATCCAGGGTACCAAGTTGTACTTTATGTTTAGAAATCCATGTCTTTTTTTTTTTAAACAATACGGATTAAACCCAGTGGTGTTTAACCAGTGAGCCACATTCCCAGCCCTTTTTAATATTTTATTTGGAGACAGGGTCTCACTGAGTTGCTTTAGGACCTCATTAAGTTGCTGAGGCTGGCTTTGAACTTGCTATTCTGCCTCAACCTCCTGAGGCCCTGGAATTACAGAAGTCGGCCACCATGCCTGGCTAGAAATCCAGGTCTTTTGACAATAATTTCCAAGAAAGATAAAGCAACAACACCCCACACACACACCAAAAAAACTACGGAAACAATAAAGAATGATTAATCATAGGACATAGGTGTTTCAGATTCACAATGCCCTGTCAATGCCAGAATGCTGATAAATATAGTTTTACATGTCCCTTTAATTCTGATGAATGTGTGTCAATTGCCCTGTGGACAGAAAATGTTAGAAAATTTGTATTTTCTTTTCTGGCCATGTAACTCAAAACCATGGTAATATTTTGGTTTATGAGTCTATATTGGAACATGTTACTCTTTGTAGCTTAATATGAATGTTTAAAGTTGTCATATTTCTTCAACTATACAGTAATTTTAGGAGACTTAAGGACACTTGCAATGTTAAGCCACATACCAAGTATCAAGCTCTAATTTTAAATGTATTCATTCCACTATCTCTCCTATGTGGCTCCACCCAAACCTTTCATTGATTTTTTTTTCTCAAATATTTTTATTTGTTGTTCATGGACCAGAATTTTATTTACTTATTTATATGTGGTACTGAGAATCAAACCAGTGCCTTGTACATGCTAGACAAGTACTCTACCACTGAGCCACATCCCCAGCCCTCATTAATATTTTAAGTAAATTTACTTGTTGTTTTAAAAATAATTATCTATCTAATACATTTTAAGCTTTCAACGATCAATTTGAACTTAAATTTATTTTTATTATAAGCTTCCAAGAATTTGATTCCTATTGGTTGCCAAATTCTGAAGTTTTGAGGAAATTCTCAAGTTTATAATACAACTTTTTCTTTGGAATGTCAACTAAATTTTAAAAATGCCTTATTTTTACCTGAGAACTATATATTTCAAGACAGAAAACAATGATAAATTTTGAGGTGGAAGATATGCTAATCATAAATCCTGATTTATTAAGATTCATTATATATATGCTTAAATATCACCCTTTATTCCACAAATGTGCACATTTATTATGTGTCAATTGTAAATGAAATTTTTAAAATGATAAATTTATAATCAAAAGAGTTCTGCCTTAACTAAAAGGTATATAATAATTGGAAAAAGTATAAAATATAATATCGGGCTGGGATTGTGGCTTAGCAGTAGAGTGCTCGCCTAGCATAGGCGAGGCACTGGGTTCGATCCCCAGCACCACATAAAAATAAACAAATAAAGATATTGTGTCCAACTACAACTTAAAAATAAATATTTTTAAAAAATTAAATGTTTACCTTTTCTATTCATTCTATACTTCTTCACCTATCACATTACCGAGCTATTTATTGAAGCAACAGTGAATTTTCATTTTTTAGATATACAAAAACACAAATATAAAATACTTGAATTTCTAATCTCAAAAATTTTGATTTGCTTCATGGTATCTAACTGAGGAGAATTAAGGCTTATTTGTGAGTAAGAACAGAAGATTGTGGGGCCATTATCCTTCATAGGAAAAACTACTCAGGGCCTTTCTATTCTATTCATGTGATAGTTTAATTTAGGAGAGACTGAGGGGGGCAACACATGCTTCATGAATCCAGATTGCTTCTGCTTCATGTTGTTATGGAAGATATAGCCCATCATAAAGTGCCAAAGATTTTTTAGTAGCTTAGTTTCACACAGTAATTACATAAGGCTTATACTATTATATCCATTTCAAAGATGATGAAATTGAGAGTCATCTTAAGTAACGCAAGAATTTCATGAAACTTGTAGACTGAAGAGTCAGATGAGGTATACAAAGGCCGTACATATTCCTTTGTTGTACAATATTGTTGAATAGATTTTAAACTTTTTAAAATACCTATCTTTTTCTTCTTAGATATTGCCAAGAAGACTTTTAAGAAACATTAAGCAGAGTAGTAACTAATGAAGATTTCTTCTTTTTTAAGAAAATTATTGGAGTATATGTTAGACCAGGACGCAAGAAAAGACCACTGACTCCAATTAAAATCAAATTAAAGCAAGCTTATTATTTCGATCGGCCAAGCTGCCTTTCCCCCCCAAAACGGCGGGAACAAAACAGCAGCCCCACCTTTCCTACAGCCCAGATTTTACCTGACTTAATTAATTACTTATATTGATAGTCTATTTATTTTTGGCTCCATTGTTGTAAGAAGAGAGGCGTCACTCATTTCGGCTTCTTCTGAGCTGAGAGAGGGTGACGTGAGGGGGCACGGCGTGAGGGACATGAGTTGCCTTTTAGAAGTCAGTTGAGGGACATGAGTTGCCTTTTAGAAGTCAGTTCGGTTTGAAGTCTGGTTGGGGAAGAACAGGTTGTAAAGTCATCTGGGGATGGGTGCTTCTATGAGAGAAACAAAAACCATGAGTACTGAGTAAATGTTGCAGCAGCTGGAACGTGTCACTGTATAGAAGTTCCCTCACCAGGCTTTAACATTTCCAGTTATCAGGCCTGTAAATTTAACATTTAACTTTTAGTGTTACAGATGTCCTTCCCCATAAGATACAGTTTAATAATTTAATGTCATCTGATCTTGCAAAATTCTTTTACTAGTATGAGCTCTGTGTCTAATAGAGAAACCTTTAATTCTGTTACTCAGGGCTGGATAATCATACTAGCAAACACGAAGCCTACCTGTGTAGGTTAGGGATATCTGTAGGCCTTAAACTAAAAACTTCTGTCTCTGGCAGCTCCTCTTGATAGTCTCTTTTTATAGTTATCAGGCATTTCTGTCTGAGAATCCTTCTTTGTAGCCTCCAGTCTTACTTATTTTGGGAGGCTAACATAAAGTGTATACCTTAAATAATAATAAAAATTATTATTATTATTATCATCATTATTATTATTTAAAATGCCCAGGAATGGCTGTATTTTGGTTTTAACTGTCTTTGCTAAGTGTTTAAGATGAAGCAGTCAAACTGACTTTTGTTTCTATCTATTGTTAACAGTCAGCTGAACTTTTATGGGAGTCATTCCTGGGGAAACTTCTCAGTTCTGCTAGTGCCATTTGCGCTAGGATGGGTCTAGGTCTTGCTTGACCATGTGGCTTCCCTCGGAAGCACCAGGGATGTCTCCCTTCTCTGATGACTCTCCTCTTCATAGCAAATGCACTGATTGGCTTTCTGTTCTCCAGTGGTCTCATTAGTCTCCCTGATCGGGAGGTTATGTGGCCCAGAGTTGCAAAGCTCTTTAGAGAAGTCCCCTGTCCCCTGGATTCAGACTGACTCAGAGGGCAAGAGCCAAATATTGGTTTTTCTGGCCCTTTTAATTTAACTTTAATTTTAAAACTTAATCTTAAACATCCAGCAAATAAATTTTAACAGCCTTTTATTAAGAGTACTGGGCTTTAATGTCTATAACTTTATAATTATTCATCTTTTTATTAATTGGGATCTGTATTATCCTATCTGTCTTGTAGGTGATGGCTTATTATCTCAAACTAACCCATGTTGTGTTCTTAAAGCAACACTTCTGTAAAACACTAACAGGGAATCTTTAGATCACTTATAAGGAAATTACAAAATAAAATTAACAAGAGTAAAAACACTTAGTTCGTGTAACAGCTACCCTGATTTTTTGGCTGAGTTATACATTATATCCCCTGTTTGAGATCCTAGTAATCTTGACAGAAAAAAAAAAAAAAACAAATTTTTGAACATAACTTTAAATGAACTAAAATCTGGCCTACTGTTTTCATAGTCATTCTCACATGTAGTAAGATGGGACACAGAGCCTCATCTCCGGTAAGGCAGGGCTCTTTATAAATCTTAAGTGTTTTAGTTCTAAAGCTGATCTTTGTATTTTTAATTATCATTTTACAAAGTTTACATAAATTGTTTGAGGTCACATGAACATTAGCTAACACCATATGATATCACATTTAAAACATGAATTAAAGAAAGGCTGAAAGTTTTTAACCTTTACATAGATTAGGCTCTCATTAACTTAAAAATACATTTAAATTGTTCCCCAATGTAAGAAGTAACAAAACTTTACATATCTTATTGATAACAGGTAAATAAATCCCCAATATATTTTTTACCATACAACTTCCGAACACCAGCTTGATATAATGCTCTTTCAAAGTTTCTACCTTACAGACTTGTATACCTGGAAGATATGAGCACATTAATAGCATCACAATTACATTGATGTTTCTACATTAACCAAGTTTAGCTTTTAAAGAAATGGCAGTACAGTGCTCTAAAATAACAGTTCTTATTTAACCAGTTGTTTAATTTTTATGGTTGCTTGCTCTAGAAAAAAAGTAAAACTTAATAAACACAATGTTATGGGTAAACTTATGTTTTAAGAAATTTTTGTCTCTTTAACACATGACTGATTTTTACAATCTTATACAGACTTTAGTACAAACTTATACAGACCTTAGTAAATCAATCAGATATCTAACAAAAGTACTCATGAATGAGTAATCCCATATCAAATTTACTTTACTTATTTATCAAAATATTATACAAATGTATTGAACAGTGTAAACCATTTTTTGTTGAAGGAAAAGTCCTAGAACCAAGGCATATTAGATATTTTATAGACATTAATATTTTATGAGTTTTTTGAACACCTAGAAAAACTTGTAAGTTAAATTTAAAGACATTTATTTTTATCTGTTTATCCAATTTAAATTGAACCATTTAAATCACATGAATTAAAGATCTTTGGATCTATTTTTTTAAATTTGTTTTTATGAGCGCTCCTTATATATGTTAATTTTTATATCATATATATGATATATGGACATATGTATATATAGACATACAACACATAACAAAAGTGTGCACACATAACAATAGTAAAGGCCTTAGTAGCTTTTTGCAGGTGAAATCTCCATTGCAATGTTTCAAAAACTCCACAGTTGGTCAAAGATAGGACTGATCAGAAAAACATTAACCTAGGTCTGTAGAGTCAAAATCATGAGCTCAAAAAAATACAGAATCTAAGGGAAAAAAAAAGAGTCCTAGTAAAAATGACTGGCCAGTAATTAGTAAATACCATACAATTTACTTCTTTTTTTTTCCTTAGGTCTCAGATCAGTCTCCTACTGAGCTTGCAGGCTTCTTTCATTTGCATTTCAACATAAGTCCTGGCTGAGGTCTGGAAGGAGCAGGGAAAAACTATTCTGAGCAGACACCTCAGGCCTAAGGCATTTTAACCATAAGTCATAATTTTCAGGTTCCAATGTTGAAAATTATGATACAAGTTTAAGATACAATTCACAAAATTTTATATCTTTACATCTTGTTTTGTCAACAGATACCATACTATGATTTACTATCCTTGTCCAAATTAATGCACTGGTACACACAGTAACATTTTCCCAGGCTACCCAATTCAAAATTGGTGAAAAAAAGACTGAATGATTGGGAAGTTACTTGCCAACTTGGAAGTAGAGTTCTTTAGTTTTCCATCCTAAGTATTTAAGTTCTCTGGCATGAATTATCTGAAATCATAAACTAAACAATTACCTAAACCCAACTTTTAACTGCAGCATTGTGCAATGCATCAAAAACCCATTCAGATACCAGATTGTTACAATAAAACATCATCTTTTAGACACACATTCAGCCAAGATCATTCCGAAGAAATAATTTATAATATCAACACACTATTGCACATGTCTTAAAGGGTCAGAAACAAAGACACAGGACAGAGAGGAGCTCCAGACTATGGCTGACAGACAGAAACCTTTAAAACAGAGCAGATAAGAGAAAAATCTCCTACACCAGTGGCACCATAGATGTCCCCACAAGGGGACCAGATGTTTTCACAGAGGGGCAATCTGAAATATAAAATCAAGGGTCTCCATGGCGACTTTACTGCATTAAGTGTCTCCTTTTTCTTTCTTTTTTTTTTTTTTTTTAAGAGAGAGTGAGGGGGGGGACAGAGAGAGAGAGAGAATTTTTAACATTTATTTATTTTTTTCTTAGTTCTTGGCAGACACAACATGTTCGTTTGTATGTGGTGCTGAGGATCGAACCCGGGCCGCACGCATGCTAAGCCATCGCGCTACCGCTGAGTCACATCCCCAGTCCCTCTCTTCTTTTTTTTAAGAAGACAGAGGTGGCATAATCCTTACAGTGCAAGGAAGGAAGGCAGGAATTCCCCAAAGCAACAGGGCTTCGGCAGCTGCTGGGAGTCCCTCAGTCCCTCCTTTTACTTACAGGATTCCACCCCAAGCACATTCCATCTCCTAACATTTCAGTAGTCAGTTCTCAAAAAGTTCTGGGGGTGGGGGGTATCAAAATTTGTAACTGAAAGTTCGGTTCCTGACCTTAGAGCCAATTAATGCCAATTGAATAATGAGGACAGGGTTTTGAGTAAAAGAAAAAGGGAGTTTTATTGCTTTGCTAACAAAGGAGAAACACCAGGGACTCTGCCCAAAGGTTGTGACTCTCTTGATCTGGAGGGACAAGGGTTTTAAAGGAGTCTCACTTGTTAACCTGGGAGATACTCAGTTCTTAGGTCCCCAGCAGGCATTGCCCTCCTGCAGTGGGTGTGCTCCAGCAGCCAGCCAGGGGCTTCTCTCCTCCTGCTTAACAAAGGGGGGTAAAGTTCATCGCAGTTCCTTAAAACACAGTCCAAAGGGGTGTCAGGCTGACTTGCTTTATTACCCATTTTCACGTCCAATATCCTTAAGTTTTTACCACTGAAATCACACAACAAAACGCACAAAAACAAACAAACAAAAAACATATAGAACACAGAACAAAACACAAGAAAACAGAAACCCGGCGCCGAAACAGAAAAACAGAGGAGCAATGCAACGTCTTGCCAAAGCTCCGGGGTAGGAGTGCGTGCCCGTCGGCACCTCCCTACCCTTCCAGAGGAATTCCCTACAGAACAGAAGAGAAGACAGAACGATTTCTGTACTTTCCGGACAGGAGTATTTGTGAGCCTCGCCAGGCCACCTCTCTGTCATCAGAAGAGATCTCCCTTAACCGGATATCAGATGTTATAAAGGCGCCACTTACCTCTGGAGGCCTCCTCCACCAGGTGCTTGCTAATAGTTTTAGTGTGGCAGTTCACTGCAGTGCTCCGGGGACGAAGGCTCACCCCCAGGCCTTGGAACCTCTCAAGTTGCGCACCCCCTAGAGTGGCTCTCCAGCCCGGAGCCCTGGAGCGAAGGCCTGCTTCAGAATTTCCAGCAGTCTGGTCTTGTGGTCTGGTCGGGCAGGGTCATCTCGCTGGGGAACTCCAAAATGTTAGACCAGGACGCAAGAAAAGACCACTGACTCCAATTAAAATCAAATTAAAGCAAGCTTATTATTTCGGCTGGCCGGGCTGCCTTTCCCTCCCAAAACGGTGGGAACAAAACAGCAGCCCCACCTTTCCTACAGCCCAGCTTTATAGCCCAGAAAGTTACACAAAGGGGGGGGTTACAGATAACAGAACTCTGACAAGCATCACACTAATGGTAGTTTACATTTTTTGCTGGCCCCAACATCAGAATTTATGAGGATCATTAGAGCCTCAGAGAGGGTCGTTGTCTGGCCAGGGAAGGCCAATATTTATGAGGTGTCACTAAAGTTTCAGAGAGGGCTGCTATCTGGTCAGAGAGCCAGGCATGGGTGAGTTCAAGGCACAGGCAGGCATTCCAAGCAGGTTCAGAGTTTGCAGTAATTTATAGTAAAGCCGAAATTAGCTTTTCATGGCTTTGTGGCAAGATGGCTCCCAATTTAATAAAAGATCAGGTTGGGTCTATCATATATTCACTGCAATTAGAAAACATGTGGGCTAGGGCTGTAGCTCAGGTGTAGAGCACTTGCCTAGCATGTGTGAGACACTAGGGTTCAAACCTCAGCACCAAGTAAAATAATAAATTAAAGTATTGTGCCCATCTATGACTAAAAATAAATTGAAAAAAAAAGAAAGAAAACATGCCTTGTAGTTTTTTTATAAAATAAAATTTGATATTGTATTGAGGCTTTTAATGGAAATCATTCAAATCTATGTGTCATGTACAACGGTAAGCAAGTTATACAGTGCATTTGTAATTTGGGGCATACTTTTGATGGATATTATTTCCATAGTAAGTACCATGAGTGAAAGTAAATGAGAATGAGGGAAATTTTCTATAAATGTTATCATTTATAATGAATTTAAGAGCATTTTGCTGTAATGTATAACTTATTTTTTAAAAATTAAAAATTTTAAAATGTAATCATTTAGAAACACAATCCACATACTTACATGCCTTTAGTTAATTCTGTCATTTGGATGTGAGGTGTCCTCCCCCCAAATTCCTGTTAATACAGGGATATTCAGAGGTGAAATTATTATATTGTGAGAACTGTAATCAAATCAGTCCACAGTAGTTTAAATAGATAGATTGGGAGGGAATTGTGGGCAGACTGGTTGGGGCTGGAAGAGGCGGGTTGCTGAGTTTGTGACCAATAAGGATTTATCTTCCCTATGGCCCCTTCCTTTTCTCTGGTTCCTAGCCAGCCATGAGTGGAAAAGCACTTCTCCACCACTTCATTCCACCATGAAGTTCTGTCTCCCCTTAAACCAAGAGGTATCAACTCAACCCACCATGGACTGATCCTCTGAAACTATAAGCCAAATAATCTTTTCCTATCTTAAGTTATTATGGGCAGGTATTTTGGTCACAGTGACAAAAATCTTACTAACGTAGTATGTATCACCATGCTTGATATTTCACAGGATTCTCCAGAAAATGTCTTAAATGCAGGTTTGAGAAGATTAATTTTCTCTATCATGTCAATATGTCAACTATATGGCAATAAAATAGCAATAATATATCAGTTAAACTCACTTATGGTTTTTGGTATCTAAAATATAGTGATGGCTGTGATAATTTTAAAATGTCACATCTTTGTAAAAACCTGAGATTTCTGGGATGTATATGATTACCTAGAAAATGGTATCAGACTTACATTCTACTGGAAAACCTGCCACATTGGAGAAAGAAATATAATTGCTGAATACACTGAGGCTTCTGTGAATTCTCTTCTTGATAGTTTTTGAAACAATAATGTAATGTTGAGACTTCAATCAAAAGCATCATGATCTTTATTCTGACAATGATTTTCTTACCATTAGGTTTGAGTGGCAATAAAATTTCCAAGTAAGAAAAGAAATTTTGCATCCCACATTTCTTCTTAAAATGATTACAAAATTAATTTGGGTATATCTGGCCCAGTATCTTTGAGATTAGTCAGATTGAGGAATGCAGTTCATGAATCATGTCACTAAGGCTCAGATTCTGTGAGTCATTGTCAGGAAAACAATTGAGAAGAACAACTAGAAGGACCTGCCAGATTTAGGAAGTTTGACTGAATTATACTGCTTTCATAAGCTTTTTATTTTTGCAAGGTAATTTTATTTTGGTAAATGCATTTTACTCTTTTAGGTCACCCTTAGCAATCTCTTACTATTTTCCTGAAAGACTAAATCCTTTGGCAGCTAACTATGTTTTTCACCAATTTATCACAAATGCTATATCACTGTATATATTATGAGCTAAACATTTACATCCCCATAAATGGAAATTTGCCTTAAATTTTCCTTACTTCTTGCTTTAGAAAAAAGAGGGAGATTTCAAAGAATTTGGGCATTTTCTTTCAATCAGTACACTTTATGAACCATTGTCTTCCCACATTCTCCACAAATAAAATTCAAACACATTATAAACAATTTTTATATTTTGAAATTAGAAGATCCTTAAAGGTAAAGTAATATAAATGGACACCTTTCCTTTCATTTATATCTATTTTTTAGGCCATCAGGGCATCACTGGTGAGACAATGTATCCGTGCTTACAAGAGTTAAAGCAATTTTAAACAACATCAAATTCCCTTCCAATGTCTAAACTATGAACTAGTAATCTCTAACTTGGAAATAATAATGCAATCCAACATCTATCTATCTTCCTCTTTGAAATGTTATTTTTATTATTAGCAATAATGCCCCTGACACTTTTCAAAATTCTGTAAGATCATTGGTATGAGGTACTTTGCACTTTTTGGCACTGAGTATCATCTTAATATGAACTGGATTAAAATGAGCTTAAATCTACAAAGACTGTGATTATTATAAAGCATTTTACTCTTTTCCTGACAGCTTGACACCTAATTCCATAAAAGGGAAGATGCAGTCTTATTCAGTACATGGTACATATGAAGAAACTGAAATGTGTATCTGCATTTTATTTCTCAGGTGTCACTGATCAACTGCATTTCATTATCTTAAAACAGTTAAACATAAATGTATTTGAACAATAAGATTTCCTAAATTACAATTTTTTTCTCACTTGCATTATAGTGAATTCTCAGAAGTTCTTTATGTTGGAAGCATTGTATGAGACAATTCCCTGGTTTTTATTCTTAGAAATATGAGGCAATGGTGGGAGGGGAGGAGAGATGGGAAGAACATTAGTATGAATGGGATGTGATTTTACCATTAAGTTGCTATTGTAGGGCTGGGGATGTGGCTCAAGCCTGGCATGCATGCGGCACGGGTTCGATCCTCAGCACCACATACCAACAAAGATGTTTGTCTGCCGAGAACTAAAAAATAAATATTAAAAATTCTCTCTCTCTCTCTCTCTCTCTCTCTCTCTCTCTCTCTCTCTCTCTCCTCTCTAAAAAAAGTTGCTATTGTATACAAAATATATTTCAATATTTTCTTCTAATATTATTCTGAATATTGAAGAAAATGTTTCATTATATCCACCTAAAATGCCATCCGTGATTAATACAATAGACATTAAAATACAAGCATTATGTATTTGATAGAGGACAGACCAGATAGACATTGAATGCTCACGATTAACAAAAAATGTTTAAGTCAAGTGCTTAAAATGTGCATACAAAAGACAACTCAAAAAGACTTGTTTCATTAAAAAAAAAAGTTAAGTGAAAGTTCTGAGCACAGTTCTGATGAGAAACCTCTATAGCCTATGACATGCTGCTCAAGCATATTTGAGTTTTTCTACTTTGCTTCCTGTATCAGTATAAACAGTTAATTTTGCAAGTCCATCTAGAGTATGAGCTTAATTCATTTTTTGTATTCATTTGTCCCCCATTCTGCTGCATCTCTTTTGGCATTTCTGTTCTCTGGGATACCAATAAAAGCAGCATCCAAATAATGATTTATTTTCTGATGTATGTTTTTCCCTACAAAACAACATTAAGTGATTTGTAATGTATCTCTATAAACAACTGGGGATTGCAGAATTCTCCTGGTAGTTTTTTGTTTGATGAGTATATTCACTCTTAAATTCAGGAAAAAAAAACATATTTATCTATGAATGCAGCAAAGAATTTGAGGTTTGGATTAATGGAAAGTTAAAGAACTGTAATTATACATTATCAGAGAATGGAAATAATACATATAAGAAAATATGTTCTGTGATACATTTTTATTTCCCTTAAATAAAAAAGAGATAAATAGCTCAGCAGAGACTTTTATATTTTTATTATTATTTTTCTTTGAAACAAAAGGAATTGAAATATAGAATTATTAATCTTCAAAACCATTAGATACAATCTAATAAACTAGTTTCCCTTATTTGATCAAAGTTCCTAACTGCAATATTTTCTCAGTATATACTTAGACCACATTGCTTGCTCACTTTGCCAAAGAGGTCGCCATATGTTTTATCCACTGCATCCAAAGTCTATCAGACTTTACTTATTTTAAGAATTATCCATTAGTGACAGTTACTGCTATTTCTTCCCTTCTTGCCTAGTTCAGAGGTCAGAAATATTTCCCTTTAAAGGGCCAGAGTTATTTTTAAAGAGAGAAAGTTAATTTTCACAAAATTTTTATTAATTAAAATAAAAATTGTAATAAAGTATAATTTTGATGGAATATAGGTCTATTATGGAAATTAATGAACTTCTGTATCTCATCTCTGAAAATATCTTCTTAAAAAGAAGGGAACTCTCAAATTCTAATATCAATCCAGGAGTATGTGATTTTAGTTTAGTATAAATGTATATATCTCTTAAAAGCTATTTGAAAAATTATATTAGTTTTTTTTTTGGCTTTGCCACTTAGCATATCATTACATTGAAAATTAGTAATTTCCAACTAAAAGCCAGGTAAATCTCTTAAATTTTATTTTGTCACAACTTATATCAAATTTGTATTGGGATTGAGATACTCATATATATATATACATATATTTCTTTAACTTTTGACAGCCTTGACATATATAAAGTAACTTGATATGACTTGTGATATGGAGAACTTGTCAAAATGATTTTACTGAATTGTAAGTTTCACATATAAGCACTCTTTTACCTTTTGATTTGTAAACTGATTTATTAAAAGATATTAAGTATGTACAAAATTTATTTTCTGAAATGATTCAGTGTTTGGTAATAATAGTTGAGGTTGCTTCTTTTCATTTAATAAAATCACTATCTTGGACTTGAGCTCGAAAATTCCCCATACAATTTTGTTAATGTTAAGCAATCCGGCACTTATTTGGGAGGACAAGTCAGGATAATCAATTTATCATTTTGATAAGTTAATACACCTGACAGTGATTTGGTTCACAGAGTGAATAAAATTCACTCTTGACCCTATAGATTCAATAATACAAGATAGAGTAAAATACTTCCCACAAAATATAACTTGTTGATGTATAATGCAACAAGTAACCATAGACTTAAAGAACTCATATTTTCACAAATTTGTTTTGTTAAACTAAACTTCTTTTTGCCCCACACATGTTTTAAAAACTATCAGTCATAAAATTTTTAGTACACTCCCTTCAGTTATTATTGAATTTTGTGTTTTCTCAACTACTTTGAAAATGCTCTCGTCTATTCTTCTCCATGCAAACCATCCATAGATGCTAATTATTTAGTTGCATCAAATTTGGTATTGCTTCTTCACACAAAGAGCAACTGTTCATTGTTGGTAAAATATTTTAACTCATGAAGAGACAATGAAACTTATTCTAAATCATTTGCCCTTATTTTTTATAGCCGTAATTGTAGTTGTGATTGATGTTCTCAACTTTTTGAGTCACTGTATTTGCCAAAAGGCTAATTTAAAGTTTATATTCTCTGAACACCTTTCTTCAGCTACTATAAGCATACATGATTTAATTAACTCTCCATCAGAACTGGCTTTCTTTGTTTGGACAACAATTGGGCCTTTCAGAATTTAACTTTGGTCACAGCCTAATTTTTATTGCTATTTTATTTTTGTGAAGAAGTTCTGGTGTGATGAGATATTACATTTTAACTTTCTAATTTTTGTGACTATTGCTTTTCTGTGAGTTGTGATATTGCAATGAGTGCTTAGTTTGCTAATGTCAATTTGTATAGTATCATTTTTTCACTGTTACAGTGCCATTGCATGATAAACATGACTTGTCATTTAAATTGGTAAGAGAATAATTTCTGCCCAATTGCTTTGAAGTTGTGATGTTCCAAGTTTGATGTTTTCTTCTTATTTTGACATGATGGGCATGCACTGGTAATAAAAATAAAGAAATAAAATAAACTGTCATAGTAAAACATATAGCACTTGAAACTCTGTCAAGTAATAGCTGCATCACTTAAATTTTTAGTGCTCTAAACAGCAATACAAAATCATTAGAGTGTAACATAAGGTCTTTGACACAACTACTCTACTTTATTATATTAGCACCAAAACATCCATCAGTCACTGAATTGGAATTCCTCAGCTTCTTTGAAAAAGATCTCCTCTTTATGGATCAAGTAACTTCTTACCAAATCTATTCCCACATATCCCAAAATCTCATAGAGAAAAATTATGTATTATATTCCTTCAGTATATTAAAAAGAAAAAATATTCTATATCCTGAGGGAAAAAAATTAAATGTGTTACAGGCATCATCATTTCAAGAGGCTTATCATTGTTCTGGGTTGATACATTAGCATCTGTGGATTCATTGATAAATTCTTGGTTTTTATTACTATATTAAATACCCTTATATACACAATGTAAATTTCTATTGTTGCACACACAGGATAGATTTTAGGATGAGACAATGGTGCATTCATAAATATAGCTCTTAAGGCCATTACATTGTAAAAGAACTGGACTAAAATTCTCTATACCTTAATTTGATTTATTTAAGTATTTTAAATTGTCTTCCACAACTTTGCATATGCTTAATTGAACACTAAAATGTAACACTAGTACATAACTTTTATAAGAAAAGTATTTCATTTCTTTTTTATACTCCTTTTATTTTTAGTATCTAGAGGTGTACCTGGCACATTTTAACCCTCAATTACCTGTTTGTTGAATAAATAAAATGTGATGTCTAGAAAATGATAATTTACTCAAGCAGAATATTATCTATGTGTAATGCTTTTGTGAAATGCATTTTTTTAACTTTTATCATAAAACTTAAAAGTACTTATTTCCCCCCTCTTTCTAAAGCCAATGAAGGAGGTTGTAAGATCTCGCACCCCCATGAAAGAGCCAACAACTGTTGAAATCTGGACTCATCCTCAACCACAGGTATGATTGAGACATTACTTTTGATATTTCCTCCCTATTCCTTATGTAAGAAAGTTCATACTTTCCCTCTGAAGTTTCAATATTTGAATCAGCTGGAAGAGACTGGTAATAATTCATCAGAAGAAATAGCATGGAAGTGTATTAACATACATATGTACATAGGAGCCCTACAAAAATATGAAAACTCAAGAAGGACCAGATAGTTGTGCCTTAAATACTCTCTTCATAGGGGAAAAGGACATAGGAAGGTGTATGCAATTTTAGACAAGTAGTAAAACTTTTTAGGAGAAATGATGGGTCCCAAGGACAGACAGTAGCCTGAGACAAAGTTGCTCTAAGTTATGGATGAGGTGGACAAATTGCAATAAAGTGAGAGAACTAAAGTGAGAGATAGAACTACAGTACCATCAAAAGTGTTTTTTTTTTTTTTGGTTTGGTTCTTAATTTTTTTGCAACTATAGTCTCTCAGGAAGCTGTAAATAGGTACAGACATAGTTGGGTGTAGTGGTACACACCTGTAACACCAGTGACTTAGGAAGCTGAGACAGATGGTTTGATAATAATAGTATAGTTAGTTTGTTTGATCAGTTACAATTTTTCCTTTCAAAATATCTATTAAATGATTGTCTCTTTTACCAATGTTTAGGAGAGTTCTAGGATAATGGATTGAAACATATTGAGAAACATTTTATAGTATGGCAAATTTAAGTCTTAGTATAATAAAGCACAATTTGTTTTATGTTAATTAGGCAAATATTAGTGAAATCTCAGTAAAATAAATTAGGAGAAATACATTTGAGCTTTTATTTTTAACATCAAATTATGAGGTAGTTTTAAAGAAACTAATTTCACCCATTTCAATTAAGATAGCCCAAAATGTGACTAATAAATACATGTAAATTTGTTTTCCTAATAAAGGCTATAAGGGTACTTTTAAAAACTAATGTGAGGAGACCAATATCTAAAAATTCTATGGCATTCAATATTCTGTGTCTGGTTAATTTACTGTTGTTATGTTAATATGGTAAAAGTCCTGAATCTAATAGCTTGGGTGCCAGATGACTAGCCATAAATTGTTTTCTATCCAGTTATTTTCAAATATCATTGTTTGGGGCTGGTGTTGTGGCTCAGAGGTAGAGCACTTGCCTAGCATATGTGAGGCATTGGGTTTGATCCTCAGCACTACATTAAAAAAATAATAAAATAAAGTATTATGTCCATCTATAACTAAAATAATTGAAAAACCTTATTGTGTGTTACAAGGGAAATAAATTCAGAAATTTTTATACATAAATAGGGATCTACAATATTAAAGTGGAAAGAGAATCAAATGTGTTTATTATTTCATGTGTGCTTCTAAAATTCACAAAAACCATGTGTTTTACAATTATCACATCCTACAGTATTTCACATAGTTTATGCTCTTTGGTAGACTTATAGAACTATTTTTTAATATTTATTTTTTAGATGTACTGTGGGAAGAAATAATTTCGTAAAGGTAAAATATAACATAGTATCTATCCAAATTATCACAAGTTTTAAATCATTCAACCTGAATTTGTTTTTTTTTTTTGTCAAATTTCATATTCAGATTCTCATGTCTCGCACCTCTGAGTTTTCCTCAAGAAAATTGGTGAAGAAATAGAATATGAGGTGAACCATAATATGACTTTCTACATTTTTAATCCAAGATGCCTCTCATACGTTCAGCATCAGTTTTATTGACTCCTTGATGTTAAAACAAACAAACAAAAACTCTGAGTCTTTAAAAGTTTTGAAGAAAAGTACACAATATATATATATATATATATATATATTTTTATTTATTTTTCACAGCTTCAGAGCTTGACACTTCCTGGGCAAGTACTGTGCCATTGAGCTACACCCTGAGCCTTATACAATTTTATGGTATATAAATTAAGGTCGCAAAATTTGGCCTACTAGTATGACATAGCTTATAACTGGTATAATTATTTAGAAGTCAGATGGAATTAAACATTGTTATGTAACATATGTCCTCCATCAATAAGAAGATGCTCTATCAGTAATATTTTGTTTAGTCAAGTACTTAATACTGATTGTATTCTACTAAATCAAATGCCATATAATTTACTAATTTCTTACCAATTACTGATTTTTTTTTCATTTTTAACCAAGTTAGAATCTCCATAGAGAATAATGGGTGCCTACATAGTGGTTTCTTTTTGCTCGAGGATCTTTTATTTCATAAGTCTTTTAAGTATCTGATAGCTTTGATTGTCTTTACTGCCTGAGGCTTCAATTGCAGTTTGACATGCATTATAAAAGTGAAAAAAAAAAGTTAAGATAAGCTGTATAGTGCTAAGTTACATTGCATATATAGTATTACTATGTATAAGGTACAAATAGGAACTTTTCAACCTTGTTTTTGATAAATATTGTGCTGGCCTCAGAAAAGTTTAAAGAAAATATTTTTTATGATTGAGCTTTTATGCTTCTTCATGAAATATCTCATCTTCAAGAAGATATTCCTTACTCATTCGGGGGATTAAAAAAAATTTTTCTGAGCCAGATGTGGTGGCCACTCCTGTAATACCAGCAGTTTGAGAGGCTGAGACAGGGGATTGCAAGTTTAAAGCCAGCCTCAGCAATTTAGCAAAGCCCTTAGCAACTCAGCAAGACCCTGTCTCTAAATAAAATATAAAAAGGGCTGGGGATGGGGCTCAGAGGTTGAGTACCCCTGGGTTCAGTCCTCAGTATCCCCTCCCCCCCCAAAAAAAGCAATTTTCTGAGAAAAGAAATGACTAAAACTAGAGTCATTCTGAAAATTATTTCCATTTCTCCATTGAAATCTTTAAATACATCAAACATTTAGATGTCACTAATTAGAATCCTTGATACAGGTAGTGAATTTGAGAGTTTACTTTTAAACACATGGGCAAGTGCTGCATTTGTATCTTTTATAGCACAATGGTTCCTGCCAATAAAAGCCAACTATTCAACTAATTAAAGTAGTATGTGAACCATGAAATCATAGATCAACTTATCATATGGATAAAGTAGATCAAAGGAGAGTGTCCCTTTCCTTATAAGAGGAAATACGTTTTTGTTAGTCTTAAGAAAACATTTAAATAGCTGGATTTGGTGCATAACTGGAATCATAAATGTTCACCAGGGAATATTGTAGCACTGGTAGAGTACATAGATGAAATAGAGAGCTATTCAAAAACTGGTTTTTGACCAGCTTTACATATGCTGAATGCATAAGTCAGTTTGTCTGAGGTTCTTATTTTTTTGTAATGTGGCATTTATAGTGGCTTGATCTTTTCTCTTTTCATAATAAATTCTCCCTCCATTTTCCTTGCATCTGATTTATAGCAATTATAATGTTTAATGAGCTAGCAAATCTAAAGCTGAATTATATTCTTTCAAATTAAAACAAAATAAAATTAGTATATTTCTTGAGGCTTTTCATACTTTTCTGACTTTTCAGTAGTAATTGCATTGCTTGTGAAAAAACTTTTGTCAGTAAGATAGTATTCTGATTATGAATATAGAAAATGTCTTGACTGTCGCTGCATTTCATAAAAAAACAGATATTTTGTTATCAGATCTTATATTCATGGAAACATAAACAGTTCAGCATGATAGTACTGCAAAACTTAGGTAGAATGTTTGGATTGTATACATTATACTGTTTGATTTTAATTCCCCAAATCTTATAGCCACAGCTAATGAATGAGTCATATATATTTAACAAAGACCATTACTAACTTTGACTCAGACAGTAAATAAAATAGTGCAAAGCTGTTGAGTTATTCAAGAGAAATAAGAAAAGTACAAGTAAAGACTAATTGGAAAGGCTGATGGAAGAAAGTGAAATATTCCAATTGAATTTATTTATTTCATTTAACAAAACTTTTTGAGAGAGAGAGAGAGAGAGAGAGAGAGAGAGAGAGAGAGAGAGAGAGAGAGAATTTTTTAATATTTATTGTCTAGTTTTCGGCGGACACAACATCTTTATTTGTATGTGGTGCTTAGGTTCGAACACATCGCCGTGCTCATGCCAGGTGAGTGCTCTACCGCTTGAGCAACATCCCCAGCCCCATAATTTAACAAAACTTTTATAAATTTACTATGTACAGTATAATCTCTTAAACAGTTAACTTGTTTAATTTTCATTACAAATCTATGCTTATTATTAAATCTATTATTACTTTTTTATTTTATAAATAAAAAATTGTGGCCAGAAATATACTAGAATATATTTAAAGTTGAATGCATATTCCTTGTGTGTGACTCCAACACTCATTTTCCTAACCACTATGGGAAATTTTTTCAAGAGTGAAATGAAAGAATGGAAGGTAGTCCTGGGGACAAGAAATATTTTAAATGGAAGCTTTTTCCGATCTTAATCAAATATAATTTTCTGTATATTTTGTATACATTTGTACATGACAATGTAAGATGACCCTTTATGATGCTAAAATGAAAAGAAAAATAACTGCAAACTGCCGAAGTCTGGCTTGGCACAAATCAGGAGCCACTTGTCAAAAAGAAACTAACTTTATTTTTAGAACTACAAACGCCAAACAAAACAGCTCCAGGGAAAAACCCTCAGAGCCCAACTGCCACCACCGGCTTCCACAAGCCTCTCTCTCCCACACCAGCCTTTTCCTCCCACAATCCTCCTCCTCTTGAGGCCGATTGGCTGGGTTGCGTGGGCAGAGCCAAAGAAGTCACCCAATGAGCAGCTCCGTGGAGGAGCCAATCAGCTAGATGTTGCTGGGGCAGCTGTGAGCCAATCATCAGCTGGCAGTCTGAAGGGCAGGGAAACAGCCCAATGAACATCACCGCAGAGGAGCCAATCAGCTAGATGTTGCTGGGGCAGTCTGAAGCTTGCTGGCAGCTGGAAGTTTGCTGGGGCCCCTTTGGCTGTGGCTCTCAACATCTCCCCCTCTCTGTTTAAACAACAAGCATGTGGCTTATGGACCGTGCCTGCCTTAGGTTGTCCAATACATATGGTCCTTACCCGTCTTCGGATGAGCTGACCTCAGGGCGTCAGCCTCCTGTCTTAGGTTGGTACCATTGTAATTGGATCTTACCCGTCATTGACTACCGGTCCAGTACAGCCACACCTGTGGAGAGGTCTCAGCGGGGGGGGGGGGTGAGGTTCTTTGCCTCACCTCTGTTGACCCCCAAATTTTAGCTGAATGATCATGACAAGCAGAAGGGAGGACGATATACCAAGTCAATTGACGGCTCCTTTTGGGAAAATTGTACCACCGATGAAATCATCAGCAAAAATACCCCAACACTACCACAAGTCGCTGCACCAACAGATAGTTCACAATGCATACAAATGACACATAGTTCTGTAAGCAGTTCAGTGCAAGTTCTGTAAGCAGTTCAGTGATGGCTATTGCAGAAACTGTAGATTAGTTTTATCTTTGTCTTCACCGGCACAGGGATGAAGATAGGAATTCTGGCAATAATGACTAAAGAAAAAATTAGGTAACATTCCAGAAGACACTAAAAGAAAACAATTTTCTTAACAATTTATATTATCTTCATCGGCACTGGGATGAAGATAGAAATTCTGGCAATAATGGCTAAAGAAAAAATTAGGTAACATTCCAGAAGGCACTAAAAGAAAACAATTTTCTTAAAAGAAAACAATTTTCTTAACAATTTATATTATCTTCATCGGCACTGGGATGAAGATAGAAATTCTGGCAATAATGGCTAAAGAAAAAATTAGGTAACATTCCAGAAGACACTAAAAGAAAACAATTTTCTTAACAATTTACATTATAGTGAAGAGAATTATTAAATATAATGAAAACTAAAGGTGAGAGCAAACAAACAGATCTGTTAACCTCCTTTTTTGTTTACATATTAAAACAATTCTTAACAGTTATTTACCCAATTTAAATTAAACCATTTAAATCACGTGAATAAAAAAAAAAAAATATTTGGATCCATCTTTTCATGAGCGCTCATCATATATGATATATAGAAATATGTACATTGGACATACGTACATTCAAACATATAACACAAAACACAAGTGTGCACACATAACATAATACATACAACACATAACACAATAGTAAAGGCCTTATAACTTTTTACAGGTAAAATCTCTATTGCAATGTTTAAAAACTCTATAGTCAAAAAAAAAAAAAAAAAAATAGAACTGATCAGCAAAACATTAACCTAGGTCTGTATGAGCTCAAAAAAATAAAATAGAACTTCATGATATGGGAAAGGGCAATAATAAAATAGATATTGAAAAAAGCATCCTGGTTCTGTCGCAGATGTAAGGATAGCCAAATTGGAGTTTTGGATATCAGCTATTATGGATTTGAGCTAAATCATCTTCTTTTTGGTCTGTAGAAATCGCTTTAGTTAATCTCTCTGGAATCCAAATCGGCTGCTGTTCTCTCTGTGGAAACACAAAAACAGACCCCCGACTCCAGACAATCACTGGGTCAGGATTTTAGTTAATCTCTCCGGAATCCAAATCAGCTGCTGTTCTCCCTGTGGAAACACACAAACAGGCCCCCGACTCCAGACAATCACTGGGTCAGAACCTTGGTTAATCTCTCTGAAATCCAAATCGGCTGCTGTTCTGGGTCAGAACCTTGGTTAATCTCTCTGGAATCCAAATCGGCTGCTGTTCTTCCTGTGGAAACACACAAACAGACCCCCGATTCCAGACAATTACTGGGTCAGGACCTTTCCATTGTCCTGTTAGAATATCTTTCCAAAGTACCTTGGGCTTATGTACATTTTTTGGACACATATGCCTTTCTGCAGCACTAAGTCCTGATGAATCCAAATTTAAAAAGTTTAGAGTAAAAAGCGTTATTTTAAGTTTATCTTTGGGGAATATATACCCCTTCCCAATTCCATCTTTTTGCTTTAATAAGTACATTTTAATAGTTTGATGAGCTCTTTCAACTATGCCTTGACCCTGTGGATTGTATGGGATTCCTGTTATATGAGTAATGCCAAATGATGAGCAAAATTGTTTAAAAGAAGTAGACGTATAACCAGGGGCATTATCTGTTTTTAACTGTTTTGGAATGCCCACAGTGGCAAAATTTTGTAAGCAATGAGCTATAACATCTTTAGTTTTTTCGCCGGCATGAAGGGAGCCCATCAAAAATCCAGAAGAAGTATCAATTGTAACATGCAAATATTTTAATTTTCCAAATTCTGGCAAGTGTGTGACGTCCATCTGCCAAATATGGTTAGGCATCAATCCTCTAGGATTGACTCCAAGATTAACTTGTGGTAAAAAGGTCACACAATTTTGACATTGTTTTATTATTTGTCTAGCTTGTTCCTTAGTTATTTTAAAACGCTTTTGTAAAGTATTAGCATTGACATGGAATCTTTCATGAAAATTTATAGCTTCTTCTAGTACAGAGAAAATATGTATGTCACGTGTAGTTTTATCTGCTAAATCATTGCCTAAACTAAGGGCTCCAGGCAATCCTGTATGTGCCCTGATATGTCCTATAAAGAATGGATCTTTTCTGTCCCAGATTAAACTTTGTATAGTGGAAAACAAAGAGAAAACAGTAGAAGAAGGGGAAATTCTACCAGCATCTTCAAGGGATACTATAGCATTAACTATATACTGGCTATCAGAAAATAAATTAAATACAGAATCTTTAAACATCACAAAAGTTTGTAATACTGCATTAAGCTCTACCTTTTGAGCTGATTGTTTGGGTACTAAAAATGTAAAAGTTTGATCAGGTGTAACTATTGCTGCTGTACCATTATTTGACCCATCAGTGAATATATTTGGAGCATTCATGATAGGTGTTTTTCTTGTCATTTTTGGAAAAATTACAGGATGCAATGACCAAAAAGACAATAAAGGATTAGATGGTAAGTGGTTATCAAATGAAACATTAGATTTGCACATTATTATTGCCCAAGTATTTAACTCATTAGCTAATTCATCAATTTGATTCATAGTATATGGAGTAATAATTTTATGGGGAGAAATTCCAAACACTGCCTTTGCTGTTTTTATTCCTTTGAGTATTAATTGTCCTACAGCCTCAGGATATCTAGTAAGAATAGTGTTAGGAGAATAAGATAAATGTATCCATAATAATGGACCTTCTTGCCAAAATACAATAAATAATAAAGGCAAACTTATATCAATTCTATCCAAATGCATATTTTCCATATATGTTTCAATGATTTTTAATGCCTTTCTTGCTTCAGGCGTTAACATTCGGGGTGAATTTGGATCTGATGGACCTTTTAGGATATCAAATAAAGGTCCCAATTCTCCTGTTGGAATACCTAGATAAGGCCTTATCCAATTTATGTCTCCTAATAACTTTTGAAAGTCATTAAGTGATTTGAGTTGATCTACTCGTATTTGAATTTTTGGTGGACGGACCATGGTTGAGGATAATAGAACTCCTAAATAATTAATTGGAAAATTTAATTGTACTTTATCTATTGCTATCTCTAGATTATAATTTTTTAATAAGTTTGTAAGTGTGGCATAACATTCTAGCAATGTGTTTTTAGCTTTGTGTGCCAATAACACATCATCCATATAGTGAAATATTTGTAGTTCAGGATTTTGATTTCTAAGTGGCTGGATTACTTTGTTAACATAAATTTGACACATAGTTGGGCTGTTAGCCATCCCTTGAGGGAGTACTTTCCATTCATATCTCTGATCAGGACCTTCATGATTTAGTGCAGGGATAGTAAATGCAAAACGTGGACTATCCTCAGGATGAATTGGAATTGAAAAAAAACAATCTTTAATATCTATAACTAAAACATACCAGGTTTTTGGCAAAGCAGACAATTGAGGAATCCCCGATTGAGCAGGTCCCATAATGACCATTTCATTGTTAATGGCTCTTAAATCTTGCAGTAATCTCCATTTACCAGATTTCTTTTTGATGACAAAAATGGGAGTATTATGGGGAGATACAGAAGGTTGTATATGTCCTTCCGCTAATTGTTGTTTGACCAGATCATGGGCTACTTGTGTCTTTTCTTTAGTCAAGGGCCACTGAGGAACCCATACTGGTCTTTCTGATTTCCATGTAATTTTTATTGTCTCAGTGGCCCTTTGTGAAAATCCAACCCATGTCTGTCTGTTCTTTGATCTATTTGTATTGGTGCTGCTATACATTGTTCTTGTCTTTCTAATCTTTTTCCTTTCCTAAAACCTTGTCTAGCCATAATAGTGGGTGCATTTTGATTGATATTATTTGTTAATGTCAAACCTAATTGATCTAAGACATCTCGTCCCCATAAATTTACGGGAAGATGATCCAATACATATGGCTGTATAGTTCCTTCACATCCTTCAGGATCCTTCCAATCTAATAGCATTGCACTTCTATCGGGATTAGTCGCCACTCCTAGGCCTCGAAGCGATTGAGTGGCTTGTTGTAATGGCCAATGTTTTGGCCATTCTTGACGAGAGATGATGCTAAGGTCTGCACCTGTATCCAGTAGCCCATTAAATTCATGTCCTTGAATATTTAGTTTTAGCATGGGGCGAGAATCTAAATTTAAAGAAAGCATAGCCCAATCTACACCTGTGGAGCCTAATCCCTTGGAACCTCTTTCTACAACATGACTGGAAAATTTATCATGTAGGCTTGGTATTATTAGTAACTGTGCTATTCTATCTCCTGGTGAAATTACTGATATACCCTTTGGAGAACTGGCTATAATTTTGATTTCACCTTCATAATTGGAATCAATTACCCCAGGACTTATCAAAAGTCCTTTTAGAGTAGAAGAGCTGCGTCCCAATAATAAGCCTACTGTTCCTTTGGGAAGAGGTCCTTTTACCCCTGTGGGAATGATTTGAACTCCCATCTCTGGAGTTAGTACTGATTTGGTGGAGGCGCAGATGTCCAACCCTGCGCTCCCTCTGGTTTGTCTGATGAGGGATCTGATGTGCTGGGCACTACCCTGATGGGGTTGCTGGGGTTGCTGGGTTCCTCCAGTGCTCCGTATATTTGTGGTTTGGGGCCCCGGAGCATTGGGGCCCCCTGTCCATTTTTTGGCAACGGAGCCCGATGCCTTTGTCCACGATATTGTGGATAAACACCTTGTCCTTGTTCGTTTTTTGATAATGGAGTACCCTCTATGGTGGTTTGAGGACGGTATTCATTAGCCCAATATAATGGAGTACCCTCTATGGTGGTTTGAGAACGGCATTCATTAGCCCAATGTCTCCCTCTACGGCATCGTGGGCAAATACCCGGTATTCTACTTGTTTGATACCTAGTTTTGTTAAACCCTCCTCCTATGGGGCAATTCCTTTTAAAATGTCCTGTTTGTTGACAATTGTAGCATGTTCTTGGCCTGGCATCTAAAGCCTGTTTTACTGCAGCTGCCACAATTTGCCCTTGTTCATTAATGTCTCTGGCATCTAAAACCTGTTTTACTGCAGCTGCCACAATTTGCCCTTGTTCATTAATGTCTCTGGCATCTAAAGCCTGTTTTACTGCAGCTGCCACAATTTGCCCTTGTTCATTAATGTCTCTGGCATCTAAAGCTTGTTTTACTGCAGCTGCCACAATTTGCCCTTGTTCATTAATGTCTCTACATAATTTAATATATGTGTTTAAATCTTCATGTTTCCATGGTCTAATGATATCTCTACACCAACGATTCGCTTGGTCATAAGCCAGTTGTTTTATAAATGGCATTGCTTGTTCTGTATTCCCAAAAACTCTGGTAGCTGTTTGAATAAGCCTATCTACAAATTCAGCATAAGGTTCATTAGCTCCTTGTATTATCTTAGATAATTGACCTTGTAAACCTCCAGGTTCTTGTAAAGACTTCCATGCCCTAACTGCATCTACAGCAATTTGTAAATATACACCAGGATCATATGCAAGTTGTTGCTGCCGATCCTCATAAGGTCCCTTTCCTAACAACATATCTAGATTTCTCTGAGGATAACCAGCTGCTGCATTTCGACTAGCCGTCTCCTTGCAAAATTCCTCATTGGCAACCTTCCATAACAGGTATTGTCCTCCATTTAGCACAGCTTTACACAAACTAGCCCAATCTGCTGGCGTCATGCTTAAGTTGGTAATGGATTCGACCAAGCTTACAGTGAAGGGTGCTTGAGGACCATAGGTTGTTACAGCCTCTTTTAGCTCCTTCACTGATTTGAAATTTAAACCCTGGTAAGTTCGCTGCCCTCCTACCTCAAATACAGGGCATACTTGAGATCCTGTCTCAGGATCCAAACTATCAACTGCGGGGGTTGGGAGTCTCTTAGCATATGGAGGTGGTGCTGTTGATTGGACACTTATGCCCTCTGGTGATAGAGTGCTGTTAGTAGCAGTCTCCTGTAGAGGTGGCGCTGTTGGTTGAACACTTACGCCCTCTGGTGATAGAATGCTGTTAGTAGCAGTCTCCTGTAGAGGCGGTGCTGTTGGTTGGACACTTGCGCTCTCTAATAAAAGGGTCTTATTAGCAGTCACCTGTTTTAACTTTTCCCCTGATAGATTTTTCTGCTCTAAACTTCCTTCCTCTGTCTCACTATCTCGAAAGACCTTCTCTTTTACTTGAATCTTTTCCTCTTTCTGACTAGCTCGAGCTTTTACTTGAATCTTTTCCTCTGTCTGACTAACTTGAGAGACTTCCTCTTCTACTTGAATCAATATGTCTTCTTCTTCCTCTACCTCTGTCTGAACTGAAGGCTTTGGACTAAGCAAACTAGATACCAACGTCCACAATGACAATGTGCCAACTGGCAGAGTCCCTGGGTTGTTCTTTTCTATTCTTTTTAAATCTTCACCATGATGGTTCCATTGTGATATATCTAACAACCCCTCCTTAAAAAGCCATGGGCTATATTCTTGTATTACATCAACATATGCCCTGACTGCTCTTGGTTTTACTGGGAAGCTTCCTTCCTCTAACAATTTACTTAACACTCTTTCGGTTTGTTTTTTACTAATTGCTGATCCCGTATTTCTACTATAATACAACCCAACAAGATGACGCCAAACAAAACCGAGACAGAATCCAATAAAAAGGGAACCACACAAAATCATTATAACAGCCTTTCTATCCTCCTGACATATGCATCCGTCCTTTCTCCCTATCTGTTCCTCAAACGCAAATAGTTTTTCCCCAGATGTGAGTGGTTTTTCTTCCCTCTCACTCATCTCCAGGGACAGGCAAGTTAAAACAAAAATGAAGCAAAACAAAAGAGGAATCTTAGAATGGCTCCCCATCCTCTCGCCCTGCCCTCAGGGGCGAGCAGTTTACTTACCCTCAGTTGCTCCCCGTGCGAGCCACCAAATGCCGAAGTCTGGCTTGGCACAAATCAGGAGCCACTTGTCAAAAAGAAACTAACTTTATTTTTAGAACTACAAACGCCAAACAAAACAGCTCCAGGGAAAAACCCTCAGAGCCCAACTGCCACCACCGGCTTCCACAAGCCTCTCTCTCCCACACCAGCCTTTTCCTCCCACAATCCTCCTCCTCTTGAGGCCGATTGGCTGGGTTGCGTGGGCAGAGCCAAAGAAGTCACCCAATGAGCAGCTCCGTGGAGGAGCCAATCAGCTAGATGTTGCTGGGGCAGCTGTGAGCCAATCATCAGCTGGCAGTCTGAAGGGCAGGGAAACAGCCCAATGAACATCACCGCAGAGGAGCCAATCAGCTAGATGTTGCTGGGGCAGTCTGAAGCTTGCTGGCAGCTGGAAGTTTGCTGGGGCCCCTTTGGCTGTGGCTCTCAACAGCAAACCATAAAGAATTTTGAAATAATTCCCCAAATGCAGTTTGTAGAGATGTTAAATCTACTATGATAATCTTTAATGAAAGTCTTTCTGCAGGACAAGAAAGGATAATTAACAGTGATAGAATGTGAGAATTTCCACAGTTTTTAAAATTGCCTTCTAATCTTGGAATTATGACTAACAGGATCACAAATTCAATATGTTAACATCAAATTCATTTGATGGAGGAATTGCTACAATAATATATTTTACCACAGTACAGTTTAAGAAATCCACAGGAGTTTGGTTAATCAGTTTTCATAAAATATAATCAGCTCTTAATAATTCTTTCATATGACCTATAATTGCTGACAAAGTGAGTGACACAAGTTTGGGTTTTTGTAAACACTGCAAATGGAAGTTTTGATGCTCAGGTTTAGGGTCAACACTGCTCTTCTTTAACAAGGAAAACAAAATAGATAATTCCAGAAAATTGCCTTCCTAGAATATGCATGATTGAATCATCAAATATTAGACTATACATGGACAACTTTTTCTATTGCTATCAATGTGTCTATGGGGGCGGGTGGGGACCACTTGTAATGTTTTTTCATTAGTAGCAGACCTATCCTGGAAAACATTCACTGGGGTCATGAAACCACTTAACATTTTCCAAGTTGCACATTCCATTAACTATCTTCAATTGCCAGCCAGTTTCACATCACATGACATTTTTATAATGCTTTTAAGATACCCACTTATATATTAAAAAAAACTTTTCAAACCACACATTTCATAATTCATGTTTCCCTCAAAGACTAGAGTACTTAATCTTTTTCTTAGAAATTCAAGATTTTTTTTTGTTATGACTTCTCTGTTTTGTAAGGAAAAACATACGTTCTAGGAAGTATAAGGTAACCATTACCATGAAGTTTTGAGATCAGAATTTTTCCAGAGCTTAAACTGGAAATTTTAGAGAATTATTTTCAGATTAAAAAGCTATTTTTTGAATGGCATTAAATGCCAAGCCAAATTTAGATGTAACTCTTTACACAATAGGAAGCCTAATTTAAAAAGAAAATCAACATACTCTGATGTGACAACATTATTTATAAGTGATTGATGTTATTTTTAGACATAGGAAAAATTCTTAACATTGTTCTCCAACCAGAGACCTAATATTTTGCCATTGTCCTTGACCTTTAGCAGTTTGAGTGCTTTACTTTTAATTATTAATAACTTTTATTTTTAACTGATTATTAAAGACATCATACTAAGTGCTCTACAGTAATTATTTCCTTTTATTTTTGTCCTTATAATAGCTTTGTTGAGGTATCTTTTAGTTGAGCAAACTGAGCCTCAGGGAGGTTAAATAATCTAAATAAGATTGCACAGATTAAAGTGTTAGATTTTTTAAAAATCCTCTGATTCTGAAGTACATGCTCTTTGCTCAATCATTCTTTCCCTCACATCTTGTCATATTCATATGGAATGGTTTCTCAGTGAACATACATCACAAGTATGATATGACAACCCATGATTAATTTGGCATGTTAATAAAAATCAGCAACATCAAATATAGGTCTCATGCCCACAGATGAAAGCTTTTGAGCACCCACAGCAGGTGAATATACAGTACAACAGATAGAGACCATTCTTCTGGAGCTCTTGAACCACAAAATATTGCAACCAACTTTGAAAAGAAGTTATTAACTATGGTGTTCATATCTATTATTTATTAGGCTTCAGAAAATAAATACAGAATTTACCATTCAGTATAATAATAATACAAATTACAAAATATAAATTCTTATTTTTCAAATATGGGAAGAAATCAAAATAGTATACCCATATTATATGAATCATTTGTTTATATAGAGTTTTGGATTATGACTCATCAACTTGTGCCTGAGTCTTCTAGCAATGCCTAGCACCAAACTTTAAAAAAATTGTAATCACAGAGAGAGTCTTGTTGATCACACTGAAATCAAGGTGCTAAAAGCTCATCACTTGGTTTATCATGTGGAATCATAAGAAAAGCACTTTCACAGTGAAATGGAGGCCACCTGAGAGAGGATAAACACTAGGAATAGAGCTGGGACATCATTGTGATGAAGGTATGATCCTGAAAGGAGAGAGGCCTGTAAGGCATGGTAGAATTCCCAAGAGGGACTATGATTAATTTAGATTATCTTTCAGGTCCTGATCTTGTGGAGAAAGTCTATAGAAAAAAATATGTAAGCAGAGTTGATACTCATGGTCAAGCAACCATACTATCTGATTCTCTTTGCAGTGAGACTCCAACTAATAATTCTTCTATTAACTATAGACAGAGCCTTGGACAAGTGATAAATTATTTGAGTTTGTTTCCACATTTGCAAGCTGGGTATATTAATATAATTTTCATATAATTTCTATGAGGGTTAACATAAAAAATCTTTGAAGTTGGAACATAGTAGATGTTCAACAAATTTTTATTTTTTTCCAATCAATAAAAAATTAAAAATTATAGCAGGAAGCAGAGAAACCTCTAAGACATATGATTTGGGGAAGTAAAATTGAGTTAGCAAACAGGTACATTCAAGTATATATACCCACATTAGTGCATTAAATTTTGTACTTAGTAAGAATAGGAATCTTAAAGTATTCCAAGTGAATGGTGCAGATTGGTTCTGGTCTAAAGTAGAGATGGTTTTCACTTCACACAGTTGAACAAGCTGAGAACATTCACAAGTATCTATAGAAGGAAATTTGACAAGTCCCAGAGATATAATATGCTCTTGCCTTTCATTGATTTTGGCAGTAATTATCACAATGGAATAAAATAATAAAATCTGTTAAGTTTGTATCAGTTTCTCAAACGAGCATAAAATTATATGCTAAAATACTTCATTTTTGCTGTTCTAAAACTATTATAAGCAAATTCAAAATGTATTCTTGGAGGACACACTGCTTAGATTGCTCAGATCTGTGGTAGCCAATATACGAGTTTCTAATTAGTTTGATATGTCTGCTGATGTGTTCTAAAGCATGTGTAACCGACGTGATTCTGCAATCTGCATTTGGGGTAAAATTGGGAGTTCATAACCCACTTCAATCTAATGTATGAAATATGATATGTCAAGAGCTTTGTAATGTTGTGAACAACCAATAAAAAAATAAAAAATTTAAAAAAATATGTAATAATAAAAAGAAAATGGAACCATCTTAAAAACTGGATCTATTATATGATCTAATGATTATATTATTCTTTGATTTACAGCACAATTGTAGAGCAAACCATTATTCTCAAAAGATCTTTTTAAAGGTATATACAATGATTAGGGAGCTCCTTGGTATGGTGTGGAAGTATTTTTCCTCATGATTAGATAATCAATCGGAATATTGGATCTGTCATCCTGGGACTTATATCTTCAGGACACATTCTGTGTCACATGTAATAGTGCCAAATTGCTCTACTTAATGTTGTGCCCAAATGTCAGACAGGCAATGCTGGAACAATTTAGTAAGTTTCATGCTTCTGAGACTTTAAAGATTTTCCTATTTTGTTTTGTTTTGTTTGACTTTGCAGTATAGTCCTTCTCCCCTGCTGTTATTTCCTGCTGATAATTCCTATTAGTGAACATAGCATAGCATACTGATCTTTCTGCTGTTGTCAGCCCTCCTCTATGATAATAGTGCTTTTCTTTTCTCTTTCTGTGCATATGGAAATTCTCACCAGGTTTTTTACAAAGATCTTTGGTCAGGTTTGGCTTACCCATACGTATTTACAAGAGTGAGTTCCCAAATCTGTTTCATCTATGTATTCTTACAGGATGGTTGCAAAACATATCACCTTGAGTGATGCTGTAGCACTCCAATTTCTCTCTCTTCTAGACTCATACTATTAGTCCATTCTCAAGTGGCTATTATTTTTCAATCTATATTCCAACACAGATTATGGATCATTCCATCTTCAAAAGTCTTCAGTTGTCTCCCATTGGTTGTTCAAATAAGTTTATTTACATTCAGGACTCTGTATTATCCTACACCTTTCATTCTGGTCTTATAACCTGTGAATTATTTAATCCATACTTCAGTTCAAATCAAATTGATCTGTTTGTATTTTAAATTTCCCTATTCATACTTAGCTATTTATTTGTATATATTTCTCCCTTCCTTCCAAGTCAGTTCTTCCTTTATCTCTACCTGTGTTTAGTCATGGGCTTTAACTCATTTTCAAGGCACCCAACTGGCTATGAGTTCTCCATTCCTTTACCTCCTCCAACACTAAATGTTCAGCCCTCAAAGTATATCATATTTAGACTTATATTTGAAGTATCTGTGTTCCATGTTTTATTCCTCTACTATAATGTGAATTCTTGAGACCAGGGATGACCTTAAACTTAAGGCTTCATCCCTAGCATAGTATCTTGCACTCATTATGCTTTATCCAGTGCCAGGAACTCTCTCACATAAGCAATGGTATCCACCTACACATTTTATAAAGAGGTAATAATTAATCATTGAATAAGAGCTTGGTTTTGGTGTCTGCTAATTCTGGGCTTAAATACCAGCATTGTCACTGATTAGTTATAAATCCTCACTGGACTATTTAATAGCTCTGAGCTTTATTTTTCTCATTTGTCATGCAATAATAATTATACTTATTTCATCAGGAATTGATGGGGGATTATATTAGATAACCTATACAAATCACTTAGTACAATGTTTGGCAGCTGTTTTATCTGTTGAGCTCTGGGCCACAAATCAGAATTTAATATTTTAAAGAAGTTTTATTTCTTTATCCATTTATTCTCAAAAATGTCTGTGCTGCTGTATTTTTAAACCTATGTCATCACACAGATAGTTTTATTCATTTATTTTTAATATTTTTTAGATGTTGATGGACCTTTATTTTATTCATTTATTTATATGTGGTGCTGAGAATTAAACCCAGTGCCTCACACATGCTAAGAAAGTACTTCACCACTGACCCACAAGTCCCTCTTTCTTCATTTTAAAGTGTCCAAAGAGAGAGATAACTTATCATCCAAAATGCTTAGCTTATTAAACCCTTCTCTTCTTTGGCAATGGTAGAATGGTAGGACTTGATAAAGCAAGTAACCCAAGAAGCAAAGCTGACTATTTGATTTTGTTACCTATCATCACTCCTGCCATCCTGAACTCCACCAGTGTCCTTGGTACATGAAGAAAAAAATTGAAACAAGATCAAATGTAGCCTTCTCATAATTCACAATAATGAAACTGTGGAGCCCTTCTAGGTATCTATGAATGCATGAATGGATAAAAAAATGTGGTATACATACACATTGAATTTTATTTGGTCATGAAAAAAAATTAAATTATGGCATTTGCTGGAAAATGGATGGAACTGGAGACCATGATGTTAAGTGAAATAAGTCAAACTGAGAAGGTCAAGTGTCGCATGTTTTCTCTCAAATGTGGAAGCTAGAGATGAAAAAGGGAAAGAAAGTTGAGTATCTCATGAAAATCAAATGGAGACCAGTAGAGGAAAGTGACTAAGAAGTGGAAGTGGGGTATGGGGGGGATATTGATCAAATTATATTGTTACATTGTGTGCATATACAAATATGCAACAACAAATCCCATAATTATGCACAGTTATAATGCACCAATAAAAACTTTGGGAAAAAATGTGACCTTCTGCATGGAGACCTCAATAAGACATCCTAATTAAAGATACATTTAAAAAATCAATTATAACTAATTTATTCAAGACTATCAAGTAACCTCTTAAAAACTCTATAAAACAATTTTAGGAGTGGCATATTTCTAACATACATGTGAGCTATTTTTTAATATTCTGTTTACTAATATAAACAGAATATAAAAAATATGAGAAACTGCCTCCAAGGCATAAATATTAAAGTTAAACAAGCAAGATATTTAGTGATCTGCCTTGGTTCTTTAATGTACAATGTTGTGTGTACTGAGAGGGATATAGTTGAGCATCTCTTTGGCCATTTGACTTTGCCTGTACAAATAATTGTTTCCTGTAAGAAACTTTTAAAATATTCTGATGCAAGGAATAAGAACTTTTAAAGCCTCTACATTATTCCCTCTGCCCATTGATAGTAGGACATCTTGAAGAAGTATCTGTTTAAGGCCTAAGGATGGTTAAGTCAAGATGAATATTCAGTCACAAAGCTGTTTGTACTGACTCTTCGAGGTAGTGATGCTTATGTTGGCTAAGGTTACTGAAATGCTACTGAAGGCAGCACTGGAGTCATTTTACCAGGATAGCATGTCTTCTTTTTTTGCTTTAAAATTATGGTAATGATACTATTCTTGGAAGTCCACAGTCCTGTTCCCCCAGGAGTTGAAGATTGTACACCTGAGAAACACTGAGGCAAGAGCAGAAAAGAAGATTTATTAAAGGATAGAATAAAGACAGATTTCTTGGGAGGGAGAAGGGGATCCCTAGTACCCCTCATCTAGTGGAGGAGGTGAATCTTGTCCTCTTCTAGTTTCCAAATTTCTTACTTCTAATGTGTCCTCCTTCCTATCCAGCCCATATGGACAGAAGGTGGGAAGGGGGTGATCCAGGGGTGTCTCTCCCAATTTTCCATTGTCTCCCCAGAAAGGCAGGAGGAGAACTGCCCAATGGGGTACTCTTTAACACCTCTTTGCCAGGAGGAACAATTCCCTGGAGGCAGATGACCTAGGCCACAGGTGAGGAGGAGAGGGAAGTGCCCTGAAGGTATTAACATTCCATTTCCTTTGAATCAGCTTCAATCTTCCCAACTTGAACCAAACATCTATCTACACTAACTGCCTGTCCTTTGTTCTTTTTTTAAATTGCTTTTATTTTTTAATTACATGACAGTGGAATGCATCACAATTCTCATTACATATATAGAACACAATTTTTCATCTCTGTTTGTATATAAAGTATGTTCACACCAATTCATGTCTTCATACATGTACTTTGGATAATGATGTCCATCATATTCCACCATCATTGCTAACCCCCTGTCCCCTCCCTTCCCCTCCCACCCCTCTGCCCTATCTAAAGTTTATCTATTCCTCCCATGTTCCCCCTGCTTACCTCACTATGAGTCAGTCACCTCATTTCAGAGAAAACATTCAGCATTTGTTTTGGGGGGATTGACTAACTTCACTTAGCATTATCTTCTCCAATGCTATCCATTTACCTCCAAATGCCGTGATTTTATTCTCTTTTATTGCTGAGTAATATTCCATTGTGTATATATGCCACATTTTTTAATCCATTCATTTACTGAAAGGCTTCTAAGTTGGATCCACAGTTTAGCTATTGTGAATTTTGCTGCTATAAACATTAATGTGGCTGTGTCCCTGTAGTATGCTGTTTTTAAATCTTTTGGGTATAGACCCAGGAGAGAATGTATATATGAGAAGGAAATTATTAAAAACAAAACAAAAAAAAACTGTAGACTTTTTTGATCCTTGAAGGTGTCTAACACAAATTTCTGAAAGAAAATAATTGAATGAACAACAAACATAACAACCTCTTAAAATTCATACTTAATCACTGACAGATGCCATTGTAGTTGTCATTTATATTTGCTCTGTCTAGAATGGTTATATCTTGGCAAATTGGGTATGCTTTGAGTATTCTGTGGGTGTCATCCACCCACACAATTGCTTTTCTTCTATTTCTCCTTTGCATCACCTTTGAGTGTTTGGCATGGTTGTTAATATGTAGTGTAGAAACATATTGGGCTTCTGTTGATATTTTTTCAATTGCGACAATTTTTAAAAGTTCCATTGTTGTTAGTTTAAAAGGGAGTTTTACAACAAGTCAGATGCAATTTTTTTTCTTTTAATATTCTAATAAAAACATCTTTGAGAGTTGCTCTTCTGAGGCATTATAATTTTCACCTGAACAAAATGCATATTGCTCTAAATGAAGGTAAATAAATTATTTGTACCATATGTCCCACTCTCTCTGCTCGTTTTACATTTTTCATCGTAAGCTGTTTGTAGTGTTTTTCCTTTGTTTTATTGTCACTCAAAACAATAATTCAAAGAAAAAAAACATTTATTGAGAGGCTGATTCATGCCAAGTTCTAGAGCAAACAAATATAATCATAAAAAATAGGAGAAAATAGTATAGGCCCTTATCTCCAGTAGCTCACAGGTTAGTAAAAATAATGTGCCAACCAGTAATTATAAACATAATGGCAAATTAAAAGATGCTAAATGGTTGAAAAAGTAACATGCTGTGACCATGCAAAGAAATTGATCCCATTTGACTTTAAGTGGAGATCAGGGAATATTTCTTGTTGATAATGGCACTGAAATTAGAATTCAAAGATTAGGATGCTGAGGATGGGGTTAGGATTAATGTCTTAACATTTTATAGAAATAAAAGAAGCAAGAAGAGTGTTTTGAACTTTACAGACCTTCAATTTACGGTAATAGCTATTATTTTCCACACTCTTATAGGTAGTGGCAGAGTTGGAAACCAGATCGGGTGTACATTATAGCTCCACTTCTAAAGCAAAATTTTCTTCTTAAGAAGTTTGCCCTGATAAATAGAGTTGTATCAGTGACTTAAATTGAACTCCATCAATTTTAGATGAACTTGGATCATCTGTAGAACTTTCATTTTTGAGAACAAGTATGAGAGAAAAATAAAGATCAAAATGAGTCATGATTATTAAATGTCCTATATTTTGATTTTAAATTTATTTTAACTGATACCTAAAAACATAAAAATCATGCTTTTTATGGGGATTCTTAATCTAACTGTAATTTACTACCCATATCAGCATTTATCTATCTTTCCTTCTCTTATATTCTATCCAGATTCTGGCAACCACCATTCTACTCTTTACTTCTATTCAATTTATATGAGATTTTTTTTTTATGATTCCACACATTAGTGAGATCATGCAATACTTGTTTTCCTGTGCCTGGCTTATTTAACTCAACATAGTAGTCTCCAGTTCTATTCACGTTTTTGCAAATGGCAGGATATGTTAATTTTTAAAGGCTGAAAGTATTCCATTGTGCACATGCACCACATTTTCTTTATCCACTCATCTACTGAAGGACAAATATGGTGTCTCCATTTCTTGCTATTTTGAAGAGTGCTGTGTAATGAACATGGGACTGCAGATGTCTCTTTCACATTCATAATTCAGTTTCTTTGGAAAGAGTACAAGGAGTGTCATTACTTCATCATATGGTAGTTCTCTTTTTTTGAGAACTTCCCTACTGTCTTGCAAACTGTCTATATTAATTTATACTCCTACAGGTACCATGCATGTGATCTCTTTTCTTCATATCTCCACTAGCACTTGTTATTTTTTCTCTTTTTGATACTAGTAATTCTTCCTGTAGTGAGGTGATAGTTCATCATGGTTTCAGTCTGCATTTATATGATGATTAATGATATTGAATTTCTAAAATATCTATTGTCTATTTGTATGTCTTCTCTTGAGAAATGTTTACATAGGTCTATTACTTATGTTTGATTGGGTTATTTGCATCATTTGCTACAGAGTTTTTTGAGTTCCTTATATATTATGGATATGAACCCCTTTTCTGACATACAACTTATAAATCTCCCATGCTTTGGGTTGACTCTTTACTTTCTTGACTGTTTCCTTTGCTGAGTAGAAGGTTTTTAATTTGATATAATCTCATTTGTCCATTATTTGCTTTTATTTCCTGTGCTTTTGGGATCTTGTCCAAAATTTCCTGCCCATTTTAATATCCTGAAACATTTACAGATTAAACACATGCCAATTGATTAAAGATCAAATTTGATTGTCAAGTATTGAAAGGTTATTTGGACACAAATTAATATTTGTTTTCATTATTTTGTCCCAATACAAAATAACATTTTGGGGAATATGAACACATATACATGCAATTGATGTTAATTACATGCTTTTAATCTCAAAATTTGATCATAGATGAAATGAAATATTTCAGAGGTAAAGAGGCCAAAGCCAGTGAGCTTATAAGTGGCCTGTTTTTCCCTATTTTTAAACTAAATCCTTAGAATAAATTTTTATAGCAGTTAAAGAAATTTCATTCAGTTAATCTATACTGTGAATATAATTTCAGGATGAATTTAGTTTTTTCATTAATTAATTTATTTTAATTAGGTATATATGACAGCAGAATGCATTTTTGATTCATTGTACACAATTAGAGTACAACTTTGAATTTCTCTGTTTGTACATGATGTAGCATGCACCATAAGTGCAGTCATACATGTACCTAGGGTAATAATGTCCATCTCATTCCACCATCTTTATGAATTTAGTTTTGATAGTGAATAGATGAAGTATACATTCTGTATATCAGCAAGTTTGAAAGTAATTTTACATATGTGTATATTTACATATCTGTCTTGTCACTCACTTGTACTTACCTACTTTTATCAATTTACCTCCAATGAGAGTACTTATAACTCCTGAATCTGAATTTTATTCCTCATATTACTTTCCTCTACTTCTTTTATATCCTTTCATGATTCAAGATAATATGTTAACTTTAGCTCCCATTTTCTAGATTTTTTTTCTGGCATTGCTTAATTTCTCCAGATTTATAAATTTGATGAAAGTTTTAATACTTTTCAGTCATTTATATTCACCCAAGATTTTTTTCTAATGAGAAATATATTCTCTAAGATAATGAAACAATGCTTCTGATTATGCCTAAAAGTCCTAAAACTGTTGTTTCCTGTCATATGTTAATTTGATTTTAAATCTTCAACAAAGAAATCTATCTCTTTTGTTCATTCAAATAAAATATTGCAATTAGCTTGTTTTACCATTAAACTTAAATAATATTACTGTGATCCTTTTTAAATTAAATCTATAATTTAAATTGTTATATTTCTGATTTCGTATTTCTTCAGGGTGAGAAACTGATTTGTGTGTTTGTGGGAATTTTAATGATTCAGACCTGGGAGCTTTAAATTCATGTTTACAATTTCTGAGATAATATAATAGACAACAATTCTGCAAACATAAAGAAACTTAGAAAACTAAGCCAACATATCCATTTAACATGAATATTGTTTTCTCAAAAAAAAAAAAATGAAAAGACATGTATACTTTATCAAATAGACTGTTCCTGAAAGTGAAACATATAACAAGCAGTTATATGAAGTAAGTTAAGTTCATACCATAATGAAATGAAAATGATATAGAGGGCTGGGGATGTGGCTCAAGCGTCCGGGTTCAATCCTCAGCACCACATACAAACAAATATGTTGTGTCCGCCGAAAACTAAAACATAAATATTTAAAAAAATCTCTCTCTCTCTCTGTCTCTCTCTGTCTCTCTCTCTTTCTCTGTCTCTCTCTCTCTCTCTCACTCTCTTTAAAAAAAAGAAAATGATATAGAAATTGATTGAAAAGGCAAGAAAATGGTTATATCTGCTATTGAATGAACAATTACTTTACCTTCTTTCTTTTCTCATCACTCCAAATTTTTATTTTGTATTTGCTGAAATATCTCTTTTTTTTAATTGTCTGCACATGTTTTATTTTTTTATTTTTTGTATTTTTTTATTGGTTGTTCACAACATTACAAAGCTCTTGACATATCATATTTCATACATTAGATTGAAGTGGGTTATGAACTCCCAATTTTACCCCAAATGCAGATTGCAGAATCACATCGGTTACACATCCACATTTTTACATAATGCCATATTAGTAACTGTTGTATTCTGCTACCTTTCCTATCCCCTACTATCCCCCCTCCCCTCCCCTCCCATCTTCTTTGTCTACCCCATCTACTGTAATTCATTTCTCTCCTTGTTTATTTTCCCATTCCCCTCACAACCTTTTATATGTAATTTTGTATAGCAATGAGGGTCTCCCTTCATTTCCATGCAATTTCCCTTTTCTCTCCCTTTCCCTCCCATCTCATGACTCTGTTTAAAGTTAATCTTTTTTTTCCTGTTCTTCCTCCCTACTCTGTTCATAGTTGCTTTCATTATATCAAAGAAGACATTTGGTATTTGTTTTTTAGGGATTGGCTAGCTTCACTAAGCATAATCTGCTCTAGTGCCATCCATTTCCCTGCAAATTCCATGATTTTGTCATTTTTTAGTGCTGCATAATATTCCACAGTGTATAAATGCCACATTTTTTTAATCCATTCATCTATTGAAGGGCATCTGGGTTGGTTCCATAGTCGAGCTATTGTGAATTGTGCTTCTATGGACATCGTTTTTGCAGTATCCCTGTAGTACACTCTTTTAAGGTCTTCAGGGAATAGTTCGAGAAGGGCAATAGCAGGGTCAAATGGTGGTTCCATTCCCAGCTTTCCCAGGAATCTCCATACTGCTTTCCAAATTGGCCGCACCAATTTGCAGTCCCACCAGCAATGTACAAGTGTACCCTTTTCTCCACATCCTAGCCAGCACTTGTTGTTGTTTGACTTCTTAATGGCTGCCAATCTTACTGGAGTGAGATGGTATCTTAGGGTGGTTTTGATTTGCATTTCTCTGACTGCTAGAGATTACCTTCTATTTAAAGATATATGTTCTTATCAACATGCAGCCAAATTGTGTTGATCTAAATCTTTTTAAAATGTTTGTTAGTTAGCTGAACATTGATACTTTTGTTTAAGATACCAGATTGTATTAGCTTGTCCTGTAATACTCAAGCAATAAGTGTGTTTTGAATAATTGAATGATTTAGTGACCTGAAGGGGATTGATGATGTTTCCCAGATTCTCCAACATATATTTGGGGAGTACTTTAACTCTTGGCAAGACAGAAAATGGGTATTTAAAATTTGAACATTAAGACCACAAGGTAAGGTCTACTCAAGTGATTTTATCTACATTTGAATCTGACAGGAAAATTTCTGTATTTTTTTCCTCTCCCTTGATTTTTTTTATCTTGAGGGAGGCAAAAGAACATATTCAGTGCCTTAAAAACTTGGATTTGCAAATAGACAGACCTGGGTTCCAGTCTTAGTTTGATCCTTATTAACTATAAAACAATTAACAAATTAGTTTCTCTAAGTCTTGCTTTTCTTATTAGTAAAATGGAGATGTTTCTACCATACCTATGGCATAGGGATATTGGAGAGATTCAGGTAAAAAATGTCTGTGAAGCATTGAGGCCAGTTCTAGGATACAGTCAAAACTTTAAAAGGGTAATTGTTTTTATTCCTTAATTTTTCATATTAAGGAAAAATATTATCTGGGATGCTTGTACTATTTGTCCTCAAGGATTAGCAGTAAATATTTTCCTTTTTTCCAACAAACCCATCCATGCCTTGGTTGAGGAGAATATATTCCCATTAAAAATAGCTTATCCCTTTAATTAAGAGTGCTAAATTGTGCATTGTTGATCTAGGGTACTGTAAGATTTAATGTCTAGTGAGGCTGATGTGGGCTATAGCACTCAGTAAACACACTGAGAAAGGTGAGATTTGAGCTAAGCTTTAACAGATAGGTGTTATGCATATGGGAGAAAAGGAATAAGAGTAATATTCTATTGGCTTGTAAAGTGGGAGATTGTCAATAGTATTAGCAAAGATATAGCAGAGGAAATAAACATGGCATTTAAGAAAGAGGGAGTAGCAGTCAGATTATAAGAACAACATGCAATAGCTATCAGGTCTTCCCTCATTTTGCCAAGGTCTCATTTTTCTTCTCAGACAATTCCCAAAGATGACAGAGTGGAGGAATTACTGCACAGAAGAGTTTAAATTTGTTTTCTTCCCTGCTAAGTGATTCTGAAATATAAATGCTAACACCTAGAGAGTTGGGCTTTCAGCTTACTGTGAGATTTCATAAGGGAGTCATTAATAATGTCAGAATGCATTAACAGCCTAGAGAGGAGAGAAACTCCAGACTTGAAACTTTCATGACAGCACCTGAAATAAATTGTTAGCTAATATCAAAGGAGTGGCAGAGTTGACATGAATTTTTCTGGGTATAATTACATTATAACTTTTCCAATTTTATATTTAGTCTTTAGCTATGCAGGCCACTGACAAGTCTAAAATAAGATTTTAATATGTATGAATTGAAATCAAAACAAAGAAGAAATTGTGCAAGTAAACAGTGAGAGAATTTATGTGATTTGGGTTTATATCTCACTTAAATAAAAAATAGTTTGGGGGGGTCACCCTTAGAAATGGGTTACAAAGAAAAGCCAAATGTTTACTTAGATACAATTCATAATAACTTATAAAAATGAGTTAAACTCACCCCGAGGATTAGAAACCCAGAAATGTCAATGACTTTACTGCTTTGAACTAATATACTGTGAATAACACTTGGCAATTAAAATTGATGAAGAGCAGTTGCTAAAAATTTGGATAATCTTAGAGGGAGACAGCATCTTATCTTTGTATGACAAAAATATCCTTGTTATATTCTGAAATATGTTTATCCTAGAATATATATAAAACATTTTTATGTATAAAGATATTTAATAGAATATAATTGTCCAGAAAACATCGGTTGATTTTTTTCATGAATTTTTTATGCAAGATGAAGTAAAACCTAACCTTAAGACAGTTTGAACATACTTACAGTGTCCCCTAGAACTCAAGTTTTCTCATTGTATTAATTTTCATTTATATATTTTAATTTTGTTTTCATGAATTTCTATCCATACATATGAACACGCATCTATCTTTATGGTAGAAGACAAATGCATCTCTCTGCACAGAATTCCATTTAGTTTGGTGAATATGGGTGTTGCTAGAATGATCAGTAGAGTTGGTATGCTGGAAACTTGTCCCTTACTTTTCAATGACAAAAAGATAACAGGAAGAAGTTGTTCTACAACTGCCAGAGCCATTGATAAATGTTCTGCTACAGTCAGTAAATATTCTAGAGAATCCATACACTACAGGGAAAGTTCCAATTTGATTCTCCATTGCTAGTCATACCACAAGAGACTATGGCACTGCAGAAAGGCCATGAAGTACATTTTTCATTATTTCCGAGTCTTACTTTCAGTCTGCCACAACCACAGAATACAGTCTGGAGTTACAAAACCTGGCCATAGGGAATTAGTGGTAAAATCATTGCAATTTTTCACTAACATTTGAGAGTATATAGAGTGAAATTATCAGCTTTAGGCAGTTTTCAATAGATACTTCACTTCCTAGTAGATAATTTATGTATCACAGATAGCTTCACTCTAACAAGAAACAGAAAGAGAACTAGGGTTTATTTTTCTTAGTCTTTCATAGAAGAGAAGGATATTTTTCTGTTTGTTTTATAAGTGTGCCCATTTTAATATAACAGAAGATAATTAAAAATAAACCATTTCTGATTATTTACTAATTTTAAAAGGAAGCTAGTGAGGAAAATTTTTCATTCAAAATTTGGTAATTTTTATGAGTAAGATTTGGTACTTTATATCTGAGAATCTAAGAGTAAAATTGCCTGATTATTTTGGGGAAAAAGCCATTCTTGTAAATTTCCATTTTTTCATGATTTTAAACAGTCATAAGAATGAGAGTTAAAAGCTGTCAATAGGAAGATAAGTAGGGGAACTGGGGAAATTCCCTTTTTATATGTATTAATACTTATAAAAATAACCCAAAGTGCTAGGAAGAATATTATTCATATTGGAATTATAAGGTTACCACTAGGTTTGTATGGACACTTTGCAGTTCTGTAGAGATGTTATCATATACTGCTAGGATATAACTAGGCTTATGGCAATTTTAAGTTCTTATTGGCATAAGCTAGTAAGGTACACTTCTCCCCAAGGATTTTATTTGACCAAGAGATGTCACAGTCCATAATATTGAATTATGCAAATATTAGGGGGCCACTTCCATAGTCTCTTGAGTAGATATCTGAGCTAGAGAGAATAGAGAAGACTTATTTCAAGTCATTGTAACTATGTAGAGTAATTTGCATCTTTGGTCACCCTTAGAGTTTTGGGGAACTTCTGGGAGGGCAAGTATCCATGTAATGTTCCAAATGTTATACCAACTTTGCAAAGAATGATTGATGAATAATCTTGCAACCCATTTATTCTTTGGCCATTATCTCGATTTCAGCCTTTATTATTGTATTAATTAATTGTTGAGTAGTTCTTTGATACAAAGTTTCTCTGGTTTTCTATGAACAAAGACATAGAACAGATTTGTGGCAGTGTATATTGTAAAACCCATGGTCACTGTTTTCATTTATCTTCACAATAATGGAATAGAATGGTCAATGGCAACTGAGGAAAAGAGAAGACATAAGAATTCTATGAACCAAAATTATAAATCAAGAACCCTGTACAATTTAACAGTCCACTAGAACATATTGTCAGGCACTATACTCAACCACTAGATGGTGCACTCTGCAACTCTGTTGATTTCATATTTTTCTCAAATTTTGAAAAAAAAATAAACCAAACACGTTGTTACACAAAATATTTACACGTTCTTTCTAAAAACTATTAGAAATATGGAATATCTTATAGCAACTTTCTAAAGGTTAGAGTATACATCTCTTCTCATGAATTAATATGGGTACGTTGACTCTGGAGAATTACACTTGTTCATGCATACATGCACTCATTTCTTTTTTTCAGATATTATCAATATAGGCAATAAATTCAAGGCTGAAAATGTATTTAACACACGTTAAATATGATTCAGTACTAAAATTTGACTCCAAACCACCTTCTTTCTCATTGATGATTACTTACCGATTGATTTTGTTGATTCCCTGCCTCCTAAACTCCACCCAATGTCTCCTGGAGCTTAACTAAATTCTATTCTCTGCTATAATATCTCCTATTATAGACTATTTGCTTATATTGGTAATATAATGTATAGTAATAACTCATGATCTTATCATGTGTATTTGCCCCTATTGTTACACATAGTAGCTAGTAATACCTAGTCTTCTCACTTTTGCTTTAAAATATGGAAAGCATAACATAACACCGTGCATAATATTTAATATTCAACTCCTCATAAATTATATGAATAATATGGCATAGATAGAAACTTAGAAGTTTCTCTTTGTGCTTTAATTGTCATGTAAATTCAGAACTATGTTAATTGCTTAAGCATAAAATTAAAATATCTATGAATTATGATAGTTTTCCTGTCTCAATCTCTGATGTTTCAATTTTATTATTTTTACTTAATTTTAACCAATTTTATGTTTTACTTATTGTGGAAGGCTAATTGAAATCAATGTTGGAACTAATTTTATGACATGCATTGTGGATGTGTTAATGTGCATGTTTGTTTGTGAATATATTTTAATCTGTAGAAAACAATATTTTATTTATAGAAATATTTACTTGTGACCAACATAATGAAGAATATACATTAAGGTTACAGATATTCTCAAATGTAGAGTTGTTAAACTATCCTCAAGAATTTCAAGGGTATTTACAACTTAACTAGTAATGGCCATTTTGGGGTCTTTGATGCAAAACTAGTCATTTTTAAATTATACATTTATTAAATATTTTTTACATTATACTTCATTCTCATTGTCATATTCATAGGTTTAAAAGAGCTATACTCTCAAATGAAATGTAACTCCAGTTTTATGAGTATATGAAGACATAGTGATTTCAATTTTCTATAGCAATCCTGGCATGCTTTTAGCAGCTTGACTTTCATAGAATAATGCAATATCTCTAGAAGCAGTGTTTAAGAATGCCATCAAGGAGTCAAAGAAATTGATATATTTCAATAATATTGCTATAATTAACATCTAAGAAAAATGATGTTCTTTCTAGAAAAATGATGTTCTTTTTAAATGCATCTTTTGTTTTATATTAGTATAAACTATACAGCATTGAATAGCATAATCTTTATTGTAGCTTGCCTAAGACACATGTCAACAGTGATAATACTAAAAGTTACCTACAATGAGAAGATTTTGAGTAGTAAGGGTGTGCAAATGAAGTAATAACTATAACAATACCTTTGACAAGGAGAACTAGGGCAACAGTTTGGCAGGGTGGTAAATGAAAGGGTTCTTGCAACCATACCAGAACAGATACAGGGGACAATATCCATGGACAGAATTATGAATTATTGGTATATGGCTATATGTACTCAATGTATTTTTAAAAGGAAGAATTTTTAAAATAATCATTTAAAACATGTCTAATTAAGATGCTGTGCATTAAAATAAAATATAATGCCTTCTTCCACATGCTTTTTTAACTGTAAAGACAAAAACATTCTTTAAGTTAGCTGTTGCCTCCAAAAATGTATTCCAATATACATTTTACAGAAGAGGCTTCAGAAACAATTCATTCTTTTAAAATTTAAAGTACGTTTGAAAAAAAAAACAAGATGAAGAAACTGCTTTTCAGAAAAAAAGTTTCAGAAGGATGGAATATTTCTAAATTGAAAGTTTATATGAATAAAATAAAAAATATAATCACAAATAGTTTCCATTTTTAATATAGCTCTGTTATAGTTCATGAATCCAGTAGCTTACTGATAATGACTCTCAGTCATATACTTAGATTTTCAGAAGTAACCCTGAGACTCCCTGAAAATTTGGATTGAATTCTAGCTGTCAATTGTAGGTTATGATTTCAGTGACAATATTAATTTTTGCCAATTATTTATGTATGTTTTTTGACAAATATGGTTCTTTAATCTTAAGACAAATAATTTCTAGTGAAAGTGATATAATAGAAATAATAAAAGGAAACTAAATCATGCTCTTTCTTTTACTACATGTGTTCTTTTGCTTACTACAGCTGGCTTTTCTGAAATTGGACCTCCTCCTCTTCCTCCTCTTCTTCTTTCTTCTTCATCTTATAATTTTTATGATTGCATAAAACAACAATATTGGTTTGCAAGTCTAGGTTTAATTAGGTCTGCAGAGGAAGATTCCAACATTCAAAGCTGTCTTTAACTTTTTTTTATTAGAGGGAGAAAAAGAAATAAGAAATCAACATTTTTTTAAAATGGTATCACATTGGGAGGAATTTGGCTTTGCCCTTACTTGATCTACAACACAAAACCAAATGAGTAGTGATCAAACAATGGCTTGCAATACATCTCAAAATGGGCTGTTATTCCTCATGTACAACCATGGACAGAACATTGATTTTCTTTTTCTGAAAATTTTGTTAACTCAGGATTGAATTCATGCTTTTAAAAAAAAATACAAATAATATTGGCTTAGATAACCTAACCAACTTTCACCACCAATCTATATATTGATATTCCATGTGCTAATAGAATTATAAAACAAATTTCATTATTTTTAGTTGTTAATAAACTAACACAGCTGGGGATGGACTGCAGATGGACTTCCTAGCTTCCTAGCTTCCTAGATGGACTTACTAGCTCAATGCTCAAGTGTGTGCTTAGCACAATGCCCAAAGTTCAATACTCAGCACCACAAAAAATAACTTATAAAAGCTAACAATCTGTATTGATATTTTAATCACAGTTTTGTCAAATAAATCTGGAAGTTTTGTTAAGAATTTTAAATAGATTTATTATTACTACTTTTCAGATCCGAAGAGCAAAGAATTCACATGACAGGAAGATAATCATGTTTAGGCATTGTCAAGTGCAATCTGAGAAACCATTCCAGATCCCCTTCTTTAAGTCTGGGCTACATACTATTGATGAATGGGACTGGATACGCAGAGATGGGAAAGCAGTTTTTTAAATAAAAAGCGATTTTGTAAATTTACTTGCATTATGGCGAGATCAAGTATATAACCTCAAAATATTAATTTTGTATACCTTTAATACTAATTATTTTTAAATATGTAAAAGTAATCCTGTCTTAACTACTTAAATAGTTCTCATAATTCATTGGTATATTTTACCATTGCTGCAATTCTATAAGACTGCCCTGATACTCCAGAAGAAAGATACAGGAATGAGTTTGTAACAAAAAATGTATAGAAAATAAAGTAGATATATATTTATAAAATAAACTAAAAATCACTTCCCAAGAAACTAGTAAGAATCAAGCCAGCAAAGCAGCCTGGTAGATATTGGTAGAGTGACATTAGTGATTTAAACAATAGCATTATATAACTCTCATTATTTTAAAAATCTAAGTAATAATAAGGCATTTTGAGAAGATTTCATTGTTCTTGAAAATTGTAATATTTCATTCCCTATTTTTCTACTTTCCTGATTGTTCATATTACCGTTTAATATTTTTTTCTACATTTTGTTTTTTATTGGTTTATTTATGTTTTTACTTATTTCAATTGTGATATTCTTTTTCATTTTTCTAGGACAAAGGAGGAAGTATTTGGCTTTTAAAATGTATTTTTTAAAGTTGATTAATATAGCAAATATCCTTTACTCTTTACTTGAAATTTACAATTGGACTTATATGAAAGAAAATAAATTCTTTAAGGGTCACTAACATTATCAATTACTATAATGTTATCAGTACAGCAGGTTTCAGACTCAGATGGATTTGGATTGGAATCCTGTCTCTGCTAATTTTAGCCTTGTCAACAAACAAGTTTTAACTCTGTATGCTTCAATTAACTCATCTGTAAAATGTGATAGTCACATGTCCAAACACAGAGGTATATTTGGAGAATTTAAAAAGAAGTTCATGTAAGATTGAGCATAATGCCTGGAACATGGCAACTTCTCAATTAAAGTTCTGAGTTTTTATCATTAATTTTCCATTATTGTTGTAGTACAACTGCCAAGAAAATAAATTCAAAATTCTCTTTAGGGGCTTATCCATACTGTCCTAATAGTTACAATGAATACTGTATTGCCTTACTCTCTAAAAGTTCCACAGCAGTGACTCTTCAATCTGGAGTTCTGTTTGGTTTTGTTTCCTTTGGTTTCATTACTCATATTTAAGTGCTGCTGATAAAATAAGTCCATCATTTATAAAATCACTTATGGCAAAGAATGGATAAAATCGATCAGCAATTTGTTGGGTAGAATAATACAATAGACAATAGATACATCTTCAGAAGGGTGATAAGTTTACCAACTGATGACATTAATCTGTTATAGAAGGCTCTATCTAATATTTTCATATTCTTAACTGGCATAAAAAAGTCAATATTTTACACAAAATGTTCATAATGTTTGAAAAGTACATTTTCTATAAGTTTTTACATCTTTGAATGAAAACAAAGCTTACCAAAATTTTGTTTCTGAGAATCATGATATACTTTCAAAATTTCAGGGATTTTTTGCAGTGCTGAGGGTTCATTGAACCCAGGGCCTCATACATAATATGCCCAAAGGTTTTTTGAAAACTAAAAGCAAACAAACAAACAAACAAACAAAAGGCCCTCTGCTTATTTATATTGCTTGGGGATTAAAGATTTAAAAAAATTCAAGAATTAATAATTTTAATGTGTGTATACATGTAGTGAACATTTTACATAGGCAATTAATTCTCTACTATTGTATTTATATACCATTGTCTTTGAGATTGCATCATATTCAATAGGTAGCATGAAAGCATGATAATAAATAGAATTCAGATAGATGAACATTGAAGTTTTATTTCTCTCATTTAGAAGGTGACTGATTGGGATGAGTTTATCACATCTTTTTTATCTTATTTTTTTCCCTTTAATTTTTATTGTTGGTTGTTCAAAACATTACATAGTTCTTGACATATGATATTTCACACTTTGATTCAAGTGGGTTATGAACTCCCATTTTTACCCCATATACAGATTGCAGCATCACATCAGTTACACATCCACTGTTTTACATATTGCTATACTAGTGTCTGTTGTATTCTGCTGCCTTTCCTATCCTCCACTATCCCCACTCCCCTCCCCTCCCCTCCCCTCTTCTCTCTCTATCCCATATACTGTAATTCATTTCTCCCCCTTGTTTTTTTCCCCTTTCCCCTCAATTCCTCTTGTATGTAATTTTGTATAACCCTGAGGGTCTCCTTCCATTTCCATGCAAATTCCCTTCTCTTTCCTTTTCCCTCCCACCTCTCACCCCTGTTTAATATTAATCTTCTTCTCATGCTCTTCCTCCCAACTCTGTTCTTAGTTACTCTCCTTATATCAAAGAAAACATTTGGCATTTGTTTTTTAGGGATTGGCTAGCTTCACTTAGCATAATCTGTTCTAATGCCATCCATTTCCCTGCAAATTCCATGATTTTGTCATTTTTTAATGCAGAGTAATATTCCATAGTGTATAAATGCCACATTTTTTTATCCATTTGTCTATTGAAGGGCATCTAGGTTGGTTCCACAGTCTTGTTATTGTGAATTGTGCTGCTGTGAACATCGATCTACACTTTTTATTTTATATAATAGGAGTGGATTAAAAACTCTCTTTTGGATTCTTGCAAAAATTAAATGAGATGATACTGATAAATACAAATTCGTTTATGTCTGACTCTTGTACACTCTAGGCATAACTGTTGATTAAAATTTTTTTGCCTTTTTTCATCTATGAAATTGAGTAGTTTATAGCTGCCTAGATTTGGATAAGAATTGTGCTACACTCATACAGTTAAATGAATCATTCATATAAAGTACACATATAGTAACAGTACCTAATAAATAATAAGTGCTTAATAAACTGTATCTTAAAAATATGAATACTGCACTTTCCTTACACCCACTATTCATCAGCTATTGGTAGAGTCTTGCATGAAATTTGGTAGTGGATCACATGCTCACAGCAAAGTATTTCAAACTTTATTCTAGCAAAATGAATTAGTTAGCTTTTCATGTTTCTTTTCTAATCCTTAGATATAGATGTTACATTTCTACATATCCTTGAAATATGTGTTTTATAAATCTCCTTTGCAGTCATTTCACTTCATGTCTCCAGATATCATCTGCCTTTATTTCCTCTCATCATTCATTGCTATCATATTTATTTTCCACTTATGTCTCATATATTAGATTTGGGAATAAGATTCTATGAAATTAGTGGACTGCGCCTTAAATATTTATTCAAGAAGATGAATTCTGTGTGCTGTGTTAAAAATATATCATCTTTTATTCAAAAATAATTCTATTTATCACTGACATTTGGTCATTTCTTCTTCTTGGTTATTCATATAGAAATCGTGGTACTGGGGTCCACCAGAAAAAGATATGTCACTAATATAGATGGTCAGTATTATTCACATGCCAAATTTAAAACCCGTCCTATTGAGAGATAAATCAATTTTAAATGAGAATCACAGATGCTAGGTAATATTCATGGGAAATTTCACTTTCTATCAATTTTAATATACCTATTCTTGAAAAGTAACATCAGTATGGATGTAGAAGAACTGCAGTTGAAATGTTAACTTTTGTCTATAAAACTCTTAAAAATACCTTCATTGAATGAATTGTGCAATTCTGTATTACTGACAATACACATTACTCTCTCCAGACAATAAAGGAGATTGATGTTCCCACCTTTAGTTCATACATTAATTGACCCAACTGTCTGATTGAACCTTGAAATGTAATGCAGAGCACTTTATTTCTATTTCATCATGCACTATACAGCATAGTTACTTATTATCTTTCATTATATGTTTCAATACCTTCTGCCACATACTCAGATGAATTACGCCTAAGATTAGTGAGTAGTACCCTTTATTTTCCCACTGAGACCAAAGCTTGTTGTTGTGAAGATTAACAAGCCTCTTCTCTGATATTGATTACCCTTTTAGATTTTTTCTTATTTCAAAATTCAATTAAGAGAATTTTAAAGCATACAACAAAGTTGAAATAATTTTATGGTGAATATTTGTATACCCACTTACTAGTTTTCCATGTGAGTTAACATATTACTTGGTGGCTTTAAAAATACAATTTTATCTCAAGCCTGTTATCTCAGAAGTTCAGGAGGCTGAGATAGGAGGATCAAGAGTTCAAAGCCAGCCTTAGCAGCAGTGAGGCACTAAGCAATTCAGTGAGACACTGTCTCTAAATTAAATACAAAATAGGGCTTGGGATATGGCTCAGAAGTCAAGTGCCCCTTAGTTCAATCCCCAGTTACCCCCGCCAAATACAATTTTATAATCTTACAGTTTCTGTAGATAGAAATTCAGGCATAGAATGAATTGAGCTCTGCTCAAGGTTTCACTTTGTTTAAATCAAGGTATTCACCAGAACTGTGGCTCTTTTCTGGGACCTGAGTTTTAAAATACACTGTTTTCAAAATTCATTTCTTTGCCTTTGCAAGACTGAGGGCCTCATACAAGGGAGTTATAGGCTGGGAACAAATATCTGCTCCTAGAAAACATTCACAGATTTCTAACCCATGTCTCAAAATGGGTAGCCCCCAACATGGATATTCGTTTTCTTTCATAACACCTACTCTGTGCCTTATTAATCTCCTTTTCTTTGACCAAGTGGAGAAAATTCTGTTTCTAAAAGTGAACCTGATTTAGGAGACCCAAAGGATACTCTTTTATGTTATAAATTCCACATAATCATTTTTGATGTATCTCATCATATTGACAGATTGTATCCATGTCTAAAGTACAAATGGTTTTATGGTTAGATACGAGGTGTCCCCAAAAGCTAATGTGTCAGACAATATAAGAACATTTAGAGGTGAAAAATGATTGGATTATAAGAGTCTTGATCTAATCAGCGCATTGATTCACTAATAGGTATTAACTGAGTGGTAACTATAGGTGTGTAGGGTGTGGTTGGAGGAGGTGGGTCAGTGGGGGGATGACTTTGAGGTTTATATTTTGTCCCTGGTAAGCAGAACTCTCTCTCTCTGCTTCCTTGTTCATGTTGTGAGCTGTTCCTTTCCTTTATGTCCTCTACCATGATATTCTTTCTCACCAGAACAATGGAGTTGGCCAACCATGGAGTAAACCTCTGAAACCATGAACCAAACTACACTTTTCCTCCCTTGTGTTGTTCTTATCAGGTTTTTGGTTATAGCAATGAAAAAGTTGACTAAAACTTTGGGGTTATACAAAAATAGGAATAATTGGGAGTAATTTTAAAATATCGTTTATCACAATTCACCACCTATATTCTGTGATTGAAACTATTCACAGATAAATTGAAGTATAAGTAGATAAGGTAAAATTTACCTATTACATCTTAAATTCCAAAGCTTGGTTTTAAAATAATTTTATAATTTAATAAGCATTGGTTAATTTTTCTAATCAAAACATTACTATAATGATCAAGTATGTGTCTCTGTAAATGGAAAGTTGTACACATCTGATTTTAGAAGTTTCTGTAATATAAACAGCAAGCTCATTTCTAGCATCTAATTTTTCTCTATCACTTAAAGTTTGACTGATAATTATTAGAACTGTCTCTATGACAGGCAGTCACAATTTTACAGTGATCTAGGGTTTTTTTTATTAATCTCAGCAAAAAATCTTCAAATTATGCATAAGATATTTTGTATATGCATTTTTAATGTACTTACATTGCCTTACAAGAATGTTGCTTAGTATATATTCATGTGATGATACACAGGGACTGATGTTAAAATAGTAATGATAAATTTGCACTGATTTTAATGGTATGCATTTAAATATAAATGAGAATAGTGATCCAAATAAATTCCATCATATTTTCAAAAGAGTTATTATAAATTAGGGTCACCTTGCAAGATGTAATAAAGGAGATGAGTTGGCTTTGATGTTACTGAGGGCAAATACAAATGAATATAGTTCTGAAAAAAATGGAGATACATATCTTATATTTATTTTTTCCAACAAAATGCCATATAAAATTAGAAGAAATGGAACAAATGCATCAATAAAGAAATGGTGTGCAGTGACTTATGAAAAACAATATATTCTTCTCAATATATCTAATCTTGTCACTAATGACACACATGAAGGGTATGCTGCAATGGAGTCTAAATGCAGTCATTTTTCCTGATGAGATCTTTCCACTTTCTTAGTTAGACCTTATTTAATTTTCTCTTTTTTATTATCTTTGTTTCATTTATTTAAAACCACCAAGCATTACAGAAACTCTAGTTATGAAGAGGTTTGTTAAAACTGTAAAATGTGAACATCCCTACCAGTGGATGTCTGGTGCACATAGTGTTCAGAGTCAATATAATTTATCTTAGATGTGGAAACTTGTTGGCTCATTAAAATTATACTTTTTCATGGTTAATTTTTTTAATTCAGAATGATCTTTTAAAAATTTTTTAAGCTGTAGTTGGATATAATACCTTTTATTTATTTTATTTTCTTAACATGGTGCTGAGGATCAAATCTAGTACCTCACACATGCTAGGTGGGCACTCTATCACTGAGCCAAAACTCTAGCCTCCAGAATTATCTTTTTTAAGTTATAAGTTTTGTGGAGATAATTTTAGATATGCAGGAAGTTGTAAGATAAAATACAGAGATTCCCTGGACCTTTTTCTTATGTTGTTTAACATCTCATACTGCTGTAGTATAATATCACACCCAGGATATTGACACCAACTTTATTCAGTTTCTACCAGTTTACAAACACTCATTTGTGTGTACTCAGTTCTATACAATACTATCACATTTGTAAATTCATGTATCTACCACCACAGTCAAAATCTTGAACAATTCCATCACCAAAATCATCTCTCCTATTACCCTTTTATAAACCATGCTCATTTCCTTCCTACTATCTTTTTTCATGCTCAAGATCTGTTCATCTGGCAACTAATTGCTAAACTGGCCCCCTGTTTCTCTCTAATAATTATATGTAATATAATATATAATCATAATTATATAATATATGATTATTATATAATATAATTATATATATATATATATATTTGGATACTGGTGAACTCAGGTGTGCTCTAGCAGTGATATATACACTTACCCTTTTTATTTTTTATTTTGAGACAAATTCTCGTCTTGTTCCCCAGGCTGGCTTCCTATCCTTGAATTTTCAACCATTTCTCCTTAGCCTCCTTAGTCACTGAGATTACAGGTATATGCCACCATGCATAGTGGCAACATTTATAATTGTGAAATTATAAGAATGGATTATTTTAGAATATAACCATTTTGAATTGGATTTTTTACTTTGGATAATTATTTGGGGGTTCCATTTCTCACTCCCTTTTATTGCTGAATAATATTTCCTGGTATAATTGTACCCCAGATTGTCTCCCATTCACCCAATGAAAGGGCATATGTACTATTTCCTCTTATTTACTATTAAGAATTAAGCTATGAGTATTACTGTATGAATTTTTGTGTGAACATAAGTTTCAGTTTCTCTAAGATAAATGTTCAAAAGTGTAATTGCCACACCATATAGTTAGTTTTGAAACTGACAATGTGTTTTCCAGAGTGTCTATATCATTGTTCTTCCATCAGAAGTGTATGAATGATTCATTTTCTCTGCAACGTCTCCAACATTTGGTATTACTCTTTTTTTATTAATTTTAGAATTTGGATAAATGCGTAGTCATACCTCATTGTTGTTTAAATTTGCATTTCCCTGATGGCTAGTTTGTTTTTATAGTGCTGAGGATTCAATCCAGAGTCTCACACATGCTAAGTAGGCACTACTGTACCACTGAGCTATATAACCTTAGCACTAATTATATTTGAAAATGTTTATGTACCACCTGTATAGTATTTTTGGTGAGACTAGTATATATTTTTAATCGGTAGTTAGCATTTTTCTTCCAAATATATGTATTTTGATAGGTGTGTACCTGATTATTTCATTGTCTCTGGAGCCATCTCAAATATAAAATTGTGTTTTAAATTTCACCCTCATTTTTGATATATAGAAATGTAATTTTGTTTTGTGTATTTGTCTTATATTGGGTAACATTGCTAAACATGTTTATTAGTTCTGGAAAAGTTTTTGTTTGTTTGTTTTGGGTATATTGCTTGGATTTTCTGGGTAAGAAATCACATGATCCATAAAAAATGATATTTTTGCCATTTTGCCATTTTGCCTTTTATTTCATTATCCTGCCTTATTACAAGGCTAGAAATTCTAGTGCTATATTTAATAAAATTGCTGAAACTGGATATCTTTACTTTCTTCTCAATTATAGGAAAATAATGTTTAGTCTTTCCTATTAAATATAATGTTAGGTATTGATTTTTTGGTAAATACTCTTTCAATTGTAGAGGTAGTACTTGTGTCCTTAACCTGCTGTAAGTTTTCATAATGAATGTGTATTGACTTTGATCAACTGTTCTTTTTTTCTGCATCAGTTAATAGGCTCATATGATTTTTCTTCCTTAATTTGTTAATGTGGATTATGTTGGTTTTGCGATGTTGAACAAATCCTGCATATCTGAAATGCTCTTGGTCATAGTGTATAATTCTTTCTATACAAAGTTTAATTTGATTTGCTAATATATTGTTTAGTATTTTGCACCTATATACATGAGAGATATTGTTTAGTATTTTTCTATTGTCTTTTTAGTTGATATCCGGATAATAATAGCCTTATAAAATAAATTGATAAACATTCTTATTTTTTTTTCTTGGAAAATACATTTAAGATTGACATCAATTTGTCTTTAAGAATTTTGGCCAAATTCTATAGTGAAATCATCTAGACCTGGAGAGGTTTATTTGGGTGGAAAGTGGAACTTTTAAATTAAAAATTCAGTTTCTTCTTTAATGGTTTTAAGACTATTAAGATGGTCTATTTTTTCTTGGTTTTATTTTCTAAGTTTGTAATGTTTTTGTGGAATTTGTCAATTTCTTTCAATTGTCAAATTTATGAGTGTAAATTTGTTTATAGTGTTCCCTTATTTACTTTTAATGGCTTTATATTCTATAAAGATGTTTTCTAATTCAGAACTGATATTAGTATTTTATATCCTCTGTTATTATTTATCTGGGCTTTTCTACATGCTTTCAAATATTGATTTTTATCTTTTGTAAAGAACTAGTTGTGTATTACATTAATATTCTCTAAGGTTTTCTTATATTCAACTTCATTGATTTCTACCTTTATCTTTTCATTTTTCTTACTTTGGATTTACTTTACTCTTCTTTTCAAATTTCTTAAAGAACACACTTAGAGTATGTGTTTGAGTCCCGTCCTCATCGATCTTAGCACTGTGTTGACTGTTACTTACATATTTTGATAGGTTGTTTATTGGTTTTGATTTAGCTCGGTATATGTTTTTATTTCTTTGTAGATTTCCTGTTTGACACCCAGGTAACATAGAAACATATTTTACATATTTAAACATTGTTCTTTTGCTTGTCTTTTACTGATTTCTAGTTTAATGTCATATAGTTAATCACTGAAAAATTTTAATTTTTAAACTAATTATAAATTGAGATTTTTTCTCCAAATAGGGTCTATCTTGGTAACATGGTTTTGGGCTGTTTAAAAATATTGTGTCTTCTGACCTCCATGGGTGGAATGTTCAATATTTCAATGTCTTATTAATGCTATTTGTATCAATTAGACAGTACTGGTTGATGGTGTTATTCATATTTTCTGCCTTTGGTTATTTTCTATCTCTTATATAATGAGAATGAGATGTTGAAGTCCCTAGATATATTTGAGGATTTGTCAGGTCTATCAGAAAGTTTTGGTTCATATGCTTTAAGGCTTTTTTATTGTTCCATACTCATTTTTTATCTCTATGCCCTCTTATTAGATAGAGCCTTTATTACTATGTCATACTTCTGTTTATCTATAATAACTTTCTTTCATATGAAATCACCTTATGTGTTATTAATATAGACACACACATGATTTCTTTAGATTAATGTTTATATGATATATATATATATATATATATATATATTCATTTATTTTCTACCTAAATCAATAATTTGAAGTGAGTATCTTATAAGCAGCATAGAGTTGGGTTGAGTGTTTGTTCTTTTTGGAAAACACTCTACCAATTTCTGTCTTTTGATTAATTTTTTTTAACTTTTAAAATAATTATTGATTTGTCAGTTTGCTCAACTCTGCCATTTTATTATCTGTTTTTTGGTTTTTTTTCCTTTGGCTTTAATTCTTCTGATTTTCTTTTCTTGTCTTCCTGTGGGTTATTAAATATTTTTGAGAATTTCATCTTGATTTATTTATACAATTTTTAGTATATATGTTTGTGTATTTTCTTGCCAGTTGTTGTGAATTCACTTGAAGTCCACTTCAAGAGATGTGTGGAAGCCTCAGATTCATTTAGAATCTTTTAAGTTTTGTTTTTTTTTTTAATTTGAGGATATTGTAGGAATCTATATATCAAGATAAAATAGATGAGTCCCCTTGGGAAATCCACTTTCATGATCATGATGTCTGCAGCCAATTAAGTATAGTCTAAAGGACATTAGTTTTTCTACATATCTGACTTTGTTTTTTTGAGCAATCTTTCTTTTTAATCTGGAGAGGTTAGAATATTTATTATGTAAGGAACACAAATGCAATTAACAAAAATATATACCATTGTCCCTTTTCAGCCATAAGAGAAGGCTCTTCTTGTCTCTTATTTTGACACATTCTCTATTCCAAGGTAATGAATGTACATTAAACTCTGCTCAGTTTAGCCATGACCTTAGTTGTAAAAACAATAAACAGTGATAACATTTTAATGTTGAAAATGCTACTACTTGGAAACATGTCTTTGTGATAAAGAAATCAGTGGTAACTCACCTACCAATAGCACCAGTGCTATTTGGATGAATCTTTTAGAGATTATCAGTCAAGGCTGACTGAGATTCATTTTCTGCCCTTTCTTGGAATAAAGAAAAATAATTAAGGTTGCCATAATAGTGGGAGAAAAAAGGTCCTCATGCCCCCAAGGGTAAATTTGACCTTCATCTAAATTAAACCAGATTTTGTTAGGGCATTTATACTGATGCCCTGATTTATTACATCAAAGGATGTTCCTATAACCCATTTTTAAGTTTTGCTATCTATCTGTATAGTAGAGCTTATAAAATATTTTTACTTTGTGCTGTTTTTGCTTGCAACAATACTTTGTATTCAGGTGATGAATATGAATAATGGATGGCAATTACATTTTCTTTAATCACTTAATAATTTGGGTACATGGTTAATTTGAGACATTAGATATATATCCAAAGGAATTAAACTGATTTTAAAATTAATCACTGCATCCTTAGTGCTGATGTTGCCTTTTTCTAACAATAGATCTAATCATTTCAAGATGAGCCACAATTAGAATGAATATGATAAAGAGCTCCTCATCTGGGTCAAGATTCTGATCTCATGAGCCTAAGATAGAAACCTCTGTTTCACTACCGATTTAACTTTAAGGACAATACATTAAATCATATGGCTCTATAGATCTATAAATATTTAAAAGTCTTAATAAACTTAGCCTTTTGCTTTTGGACCATAGTCACTAGCTGAATAAAATGTTTGATTTTTCTAAAAATATATTTTATATGCTTCAGGCAAACTAGATCAGTATTATACAGTTTTCTATAATTAATTTCATGAGGTAGTGATTCACTTAGGAGTCCAAAGCAAAAGTTTTCTCACACATAGTCTTTCATTACCACTGGAGTTGCTATCACACATACCAGAAATTAATTGATAATCTCTTAATATTTTCCAGTAGCTGATTTGGTCAGTAGATTGTAAAATACCTCCTAATGTATTATAGTCATTTCAAGGTTTCACATAGTGTACCACTAAAATAATAATGATGGCAATAAAGATAATTGCCAGTATTTTTGAGTGCTGACAAGACAATGTGTTAAGTGCTTTACTGTATCAATTAGTTCTCACAACCACCTTGTCATGTATTTACCATTATTAATGCTGTTCTTTTCAGATAAACAGACTTGAGCAAAGTAGTTAGCATGACTGGGAAATTTACCCAAGGTCATGGCATTAATAGTGAGGAAATTATTTTGAGCCAGGCAGTCCACTTTCAGAGCTGAAGATCTTAAGTACAATTCCTGTTACCCAGTAGATACTCAATAAATACTTGTGGATTGGTAAAATTCCATATTAAAAGCTCCCAAAGAATTGTAACTCTTTCCGTCTTCCAAAAATACCAATGATAAATAACCAATAATAAAAATAAAACTGCCCTGAATATAGAACTCTGCTGAGAATAAACTCAGAGAGATAAATGGAACCATTGGTTGTTTTATGTTGAATTGGAAGCTGAAAATAAGAACTTCAATATGGTAAATTGGAAAAAAAATATCTACTTGATAGCTTCACAAAGTAGTAAAATATGTACAAGCTTAAAATATTCTAGATACTTTAAGAGCTAAATACTGGGAAGATGCCTGAGGCAGATGAGCCTCTAGGGGAATGAAATACCTTTTTAAATAAAGCTCAGACCCTACCTTATGCAGTTTTAATGCAAGCCTTTGATAATTCAAGACTTCGTAGATCACTCAAGAGGAGTGCTTTTATTTCTGTCTCATAGAAATCTGCTAGCATCATATATATTGAAGTTTAGCTCTGGTAAATAATAAGATGTACCTTTAATTAATGTTCATTTTCTCTGCTAAAGCTGTAACTAAATATTTGTAAATTGTTCTCTGAGAGATAAAATTATGCAACTATATCTCTATTAATGAAGAAAAACTGCTATTTCAATACCACAAGTATTATAAGAATCCACAGTCTTCCCTTTATTCCCTTATAGAGACTATAATCACTAGCTATCTTAGTGAATGAAGGAATGAGGAAATGAATGAATATGTTAGAAATGGTGTATGAGATATGAATTCATTTAATGCAGTGTATTTCCCAGCTTTGTCACATTGGACAGTCCCTGCTACCTGAAAAATGAGAAAGATTTTTGATTCTGGGCCTTTTCTCCATACATATGATGCTATCTTTCTACACAATGTATTTGAAACTTGGCAGAGAACTGAAATAATTAAATTGGAAATGTTGTCAATTTTTCAATGTAGTATTTTGCCTACGTTAGTAAGTAAACTGATTAATACTCAAGGCTCCATGTTATGGACTTGGATATGTTGCTTCTATATCTAAAATAACTTGCATAAGTAAAATTAGCTAAAATATCTGAATATAAATTTTTGAGGGAAAATCAACTTAGGAAATTCCACTCGATAAATACAAATGCATTTGCTTAACATGAAGACCAATACAAATATTGTACTGCAGAAATACATTTTAATGTTTTTCTCTATCATGGATAATAATTTAGTAAGGAAACAAAGTACTATATAAGAAATATACAATTTTCATGTATTCACAATTATTTATACATATTTGAAATATGCATCACCTAATTTTTCTATTGCTAGGTATTAGGGCACAAAACACATTAACTTCCAATAGAATGTATCTGTGTCTATGTTTTATAGCATAACATTGTGAAAAGATATATACATCCTATTTACACCCTGGTTTTTGAAAATAGAAGAAATCTCAGTTCCTCAGTTTCCAAAAATGTTAATGTAGGTTAATATTTTACCATAATTAAATATTTAAAGATTAATTGAGACAATGTATATAAAATACTAAATTCAGAAGACATTTAAAAATATTAGATGCCAAAATTTGTTTTGGAGGGAGAATTAAGAAGAACAGAGGGACAAGGAGAAAGGATTTTATTTAATTTTCAAAATAACCTCTAACAATAGGAAAGACATGGATTGTTATTTTTGTCCTCATTTTATAGATTAATAAACTGAGATTCATAGAAGTCAGTGTTATGCAACTCTTTATTCTTTTTTCTGTGTGAAAGCACTTTATCTGCTCATTATAAAACCTAAAATGTTAGATTATAATTATTTGTTTCTGTGTCTGCATTCCTTGTTAAACTATGAGTTCCTTTAGAAACTTATACCACTCATTTTTTTATGAAAAAATTTTACACATACTCCCAAATAGGCTCTTCCTAAATATTTCATAAATGAATGAGTGATCAAGGACTATAAACTATATCTAGTTATTCAAAAACTGATGCTTTTTCCATGTACCATACTTACTTATCCATCCCAGTCATCCAGAAATGTGCATAATACCTAGAAAACAATGATGTGTGCTCAAAAATATTTCAAAGCATTTGGTTTGATAAATTCATTACCTGATAGAACAACCCATATTTTGACCTAGCCAGCTAGTTCTTTAGCTGAAATGAAAACATATTATTTGGGATGTTTATATTAGCCCTAGGTATCCCAGAACAAATTATCACAAAGTTATATGGCTTAAAATAACATAAATTTTATTCTTTGATAGTCCTACAAGCTAAAGATTTGAAGTCACGGTATTCTCAGGGCCAGGTTCTGTCTGAAAAAATTGGGGGAGGAATCCTTTCCACTTCTGGTTACACCTGCAGTCCTTGACATTCTTTGGCTTATAGCTTCATCATTTCAAATTCTTCTTTCATCTTCACCTGGACTTTTTCTCTTTGAGAATCTGTGTTTCAACTTTTACAAGGTAATCAGTAATTGGATATAGGTTCCCTCTAAATCCAAGACCAATTAAAATTGGGATTCTTAGTTATTGTATATAAAGTTTCTATTTTCAAATGAGGTCACACTTCAAGGTAAAAGTAAACATGAATTTTTGGAGAACACTATTCCATCCACTACAGCTAGTCAGCTTCACTTTGGATAGTTGAGATGCACTTGAAACCTCACAAATATTAAAAAATAAAATAAAATCAGCTAGAGAAATAATAGACCAGTGATGTAAGGCAGTGGTGGAGTGCTTGCCTAGCATGAATGAATGGGTTTGATCACCATCACTGCAAAAAAGAAAAGAAGACAAAAGCAAAGCAAAACAAACAACAAGAACAAAAACACATAATGTGAAACCGATTTATCCTGTCAGTTTCCTTTTATAATTTGAAATAGGCTGAAAATTCCACAGAAATACACTAAAAGAAGTTCAGCATGGAATTGCTATTGGGGTTAGAACTGGCAGAATACATCAGAGCCAAGAACTCAAGGAAACTATATGACAATTCCAGAGGATAAAGTTTTTCTGACATAATAAATAATGAACAGATAACCCTAAAATACTGATATTGAGCATTTTATACTTATAAATTCTAATTTAAAGTTAGGACATACTAATTGAAACTCAAACTTTATAGATAGATTAAAAGAAATGTAATTATAATTTAGGTTCAAGACACTATCAGAAAGTTATAAACTTAACTAGTAGTTACATAGATTGACTATATTAGCGTTTAGCTTCCACTTGAAACCTGTGCTAGTAAGCTAGTAGTAGTATTTTAAAATACCCTGTCTATCCTGAAGTGTGATAGTTGGATTTTTAATTTTTATTTCTTTATCATGCTTTCATCTAGTATGAAAACTGAGAATTTACATAAGTAACCAATCCAGTAGCTGTTGTACTTAAAAGGAATGAATTCGTTGTAGTAAATAAGAATGATCATTTGTATTCTGTCATTTATACTCATGATCCCTTTATTGCTTTGATGTTCATTTTGTAAACATCTACAAGCTTTAATAGACATAATATAACATACTCAGATTTTTCACATTTGCAAGAATGACATGTTAAAATGATCTGTAATTTAAAGTGATATGGGAGACAATTGAGTACATCTTTGGTAGCAGAGTTATCTTTATGTAAAATTCAAATAATTAAAAATGAAACATTGTTTCTATTGACATAATATTTTCAGAAAGCAGATAAGTATGTCACATTGCTTTTTGTTACTGTCATCGTATAAAGATATTCTAGAGCAAGAGTGGGGTTTTGAATAAATCAAAAGGATTATGTGATAAAATGGTGCAATTGTATTCTAACTCATCTGTGACTCCTGGTAAGAAGATAGAAGTTTATTGTCATCCATAATACTCTGCTCCTAGGTCATTTTGAAAATATTTTGATTTTGCACAGTTTTGTTAGATTGAATCCAGTATCCAGCTTGAAAAAATCATGACTTTAATTTCCCTTTCATTTTTATTCTAGTCTGATTAAAGGGAAATTAAAGTCAAATTCCAATTCAAAGATGGAGAGTCCATGAAACTTCATTTCAAATACTTTTCATCGAGTGTTCTTCATTCTTCACTCTTTGCCCAACAACTGCAATATCTTTGTCTCATTATCTCCTATCTCTTCTTTCAACTTTCTTTCCTTCCAATTTTAACAGTGATAAATTGAAGTTTGGATTTTAGTACTTTGATAGCTATTTTAAAAAGTGCATTTTGATTTAATTGAGAAAATTTTATTATTTGAAATACATATTTCATTGATGGGGGATTAATATCAAGAATTAGGCAACTTTTTAATCCTCTGAAAAGATAAGTTTAGCAATTTCTTGACTGGTACCTTAGCATTCTGGAATAGTTCATTTAAATCAGATAGTAGAATAGCCATATTACATAAATATATGAATATAACTAAATGAATTTTGAATATCAGCCTATAGTGTTTAAAAATATTTGGATAGAAAAATTCTTTGTTAAGTTAAAGAGTTAAAAATCAATTATCTTGCGCTGGGGTTGTAGCTCAGTGGTAGAGCACTTACCTTGCACGTGTGAGGGCATGGGTTTGATCCTCAGCACCATATAAAAAATAAATAAAAATAAAGATATCATGTACATCTACAACTAAAAAATGTTTAAAAAAAATAAATAAATTATCTTGTTGGTGAGGATGTGGAGAAATTAGAACCCTCATATGCTACTGGAAGGAATGTAAAATGGTTCAGTTGCTTTGGAAAACTAGAAGTTCCTCAGATGGTTATAACCATGATTACTGTTTGACTTATTAATTTCACACCAAGAAATATACTTACAGCAAATAAAAACAAACATTCATATATAAACTTACACATGAAGGTTTATATCAGTATCATTAATAATAGCCCAAATGTACGATCCAAACATCCTCCAATGAATAAATGTATAAACAAAATGGTAATATTTGCAACTAAGTATTATTTAACCATAAAAAGTACAAATTACTAAAACATGCTACAACATAAATGAACCTTGAAATCATTATGCAAAGTGTAAGAATTCAGTAAAAAAAGATCATAACTCTACTTATTTTCTATAAGAGGGACATTTATAGAGACAGAAAATATGTTAATAGTTGCTATATCTGAGGGCATGGCTAGGAACATAAGGGGTGATAGTTAAAGAGTATGAGGTTCCTTTCTGAGTAATGACAGTATTCTAAAATTTACTGCAGTGATGGTTACAGAGTTCTGAGTATACTAAAAATGTTGACTTCACAGTTTAAATGGTAGGATTGTATGACATTTAAATTATGTATCAATGAAGAGGATAAAATAAATTATCACTAATAGTAGATAGCTCAAACAAGTAGCAGCTACTCTTTGAAGTACTAAATTTACCCAATTTTTCCTCCTTATTCATACTGTGAATTAGGAAATCCTAATTCTCCATTCTACAAATGATGGCACTAAGACAAAAGGACAAAAAGAAACATTTATTAGGTAACAGATAATAAGGTATACAGCCAGTAGTTGAAGCCAAACAGTATGGCTTGTGAATTTATTATTTTAACTAATATTCATAATTATTATACCCTGGCTCTAATTATGTATAATCACAAATATAGAGGATAAAAGAGTATATTTTGTTCTTTAAATATATCTGCAAATATTCATTGTAGGTCTCCATTGTGCCAGGCATGTTTTTAGGCTTTGAGAATATAGCAGTATTCTAAATCCAAAATGATAAAAGTCCCAGTTGCCATGCACCTTACATTGTAGAATATTAAGAATCCAGTAGATTTGGTTTCACACGTCAGCTTTGTCCCTCACAAATAGAGGATCTAAGTAGTTTCTTAACTTCTTTGATATACATCTTTCTAGTATGTAATATGAGAATGATATGCCCACAATCATAGGGTCACTATAAGAAGTAAATGAGATGATATAGGAAAGAATTTACTGGAATTCCTCTCACACAATAAATAAAATATAACAATAACAGTTACAATGATGGTTATAGTTTTAGTGCTCCTATAATTGATATAATCATTGTCACTACCAATAGCACCAAAAATATAGTTAAGTCATAGCTTTGATATTTGAGGTAAATATATATTCTTCCAAAGTTTGCTTATATAAGAATATATAGCTACTTGTTGAACCAGAACTGAAACCTGAATCTTTTTTATTTTTTGTTTTTTAGATAGATAGATAGAGAGAATTTTAATATTTATTTATTTATTTTAGTTTTTCTGTGGACACAACATCTTTGTTTGTATGTGGTACTGAGGCTTGAACTGGGGCCCATGCATGCCAGTCGAGCACGCTACCGCCTGAGCCACATCCCCAGCCCAAACCTGGATCTTATTTCAAATGTTCCATACTCTTTACTTTTTTGTAGACACTACCTATACAATCTTTATGCCAATGTTAAATTTAGGAAAAGCAGAATAAGGCAGTAGTAATGTCTAGATACATTTTGATAAATTTATTCTTCTGAAGTGGCAATTTACATTTTAGAAAAGAAAGACATAATAATCAAACATTCTGAGAAAGAAATTTAGGCTTGTTTGTTATTAGATTTACTAGTGGCTTTTCTTTAAAGCCACCAACACTCTGAGGAGATAACTGAATAAATCTCTGAAATATCATGCCACATGTGTCTTTCTACCAAAACAAATAAACTTGAACATAGTAGTTATATGGATTTAAACCAAATACAAATTGAGGTTAAAATTGTGACATTTTTCTCAGTTGCAGCATCTATGTATTTTATTTTTAAGTGCATACTGGAGAAAGGTGTTCCACAATGGGTGGTATCACACACTTTACAAGTTGCTACTTTTTCTTAGTACACACACACACACACACACACACACAAAGTTTCTTCCCCAGTTTCATGTATCCATTAGGCAAATATTAAGGATCTACTATGTGTTCACAGTGATAAACATTTTCATTTTGATCATGACATTCAGAAGAGTTACCATCATCAGTACTGTGGGTCCTACAGAAGACGGTCGATGACAACCTGGTGTTTGTTGTTAAATATTAATCATTAAAGGACATCTCAAGTTGATAATGTACATGACCCATTGGACAAATATTTAATGATGATTGGTGCTTTATCAGGTAAGATGGCAGTCATCTTTTAAAGTAAATCAGCACTCATCAAATACATTGTTTCTTCTGTGCCCTCTTCTACTTTGTTTCTAATCTGTAGAAAGTGATTTAAGATAGGTTCTCTAGTAGGTTTCTTCCCCTTTCTGGTAATTGTGTGTATAAGTATAGCTTCCTTGACTTTCAATTCCAACTTTCTCTCTTTTGTCTATCATTACTCTTCTAATTCTTATGTTCAGAGGACCATCACACTGTAAGCAGAAGCAATGCACAAAAATGTCCTACTTGAAGCCCGAATGTAGAAAATAGCTATACTTTATACAGATAGGTAAAGAAAAAAAAAAGAAGTTATAAACCTGGGGATGGGAAAAAAAGAGTATTCAGAGACTACATAATAGCAATACTATTTTGGGTTATAGATTTTATCTTTTATTGACCTCACCCTTTGTGCTTGTGATTTGAATACACATACCCAAACAGACAAATATAATATGTCTAGTTCCCACTGAACACAAAAGTACATAGATATTGAGGAATACCAAAATTACTTGGTTTTGATTTTTTTAAAGTGTGTTAACAGAACTGCTGCATCAAAGCATACATGAATAATATTTCACTGTGGTGACTTACCTGACATAATTTTCTACTATATTGACTAATACTATGCAACTTAATAGATAAATTACTGAAAATTTAGGATATTCCTTTCATTGGGCTATACTCTTGACATTAACAAACTTTGTAACTTCCCTTACATACTATATTTCATGTCTCATTTTTATCAGTTATATTGTTAGAACTCTCAATTAAGAAATTTAGTAGATGTGGCATTGTGACCTCCAAATGTTTACTAGCCTTAAGTATTGGTTGTCATTCAATTTTTAATAGTTCACTAAATGCTTTTACCAAGATAGAGATGATTAATTTTTATACCTTTACTTGGCTCACTAAATATCTGAATGCTTTTGGACTGCTCAGTGATAAATGGTAAAACATCTAATAGCTAACATGTATTATGTTCTTGAAAGTAATTTCTACTGGAACAAATACAAAATGATCCATTATGATTTTACAGAATAGGTAATGATATTTTCAATGTTGTATTTTTAGATATTGGTTGAAGTTTTAGGGATTTTTGGTCTGTGAGATTTTTTCATTTGGAAAATTAAATATTTTAATCTGTTATTAAAACATTCTCATTCATAATAAAGAAAGCTTTAAATACTGGTTGGTTAAAGACACTGAAATGTAAGAACACTTTATTGGAAGAGAATACTCAAGGTATTATCCTCAGGCTATGGCTTCACAGATAAATCAAGTTCTAACTTTGATCCATTGCTGATTGGATTTGATGGATGTAGATGGACATTATTGATATCTTATGCTTAAAATATATACACAATGTAAAAGAACAAAAAGTACAATTTTATTTTTAGGATGATTTTGGATACTCATTGCAATTTTAATTGTTTAACTCAATTATATTAAAATAATAGAAAAATATATAGTCTCTTGGTCAGGTAATATCTGATAAAACAATTAGGTAAAAATACAGAGCATTTATCCTCATATGATGTTGGCTAGGTTTCCCTTTTTATTTACCCTTATTTCAGAATTAAATACTACCCTCATCTCAATTTTCTGATTCTTTGTACTCAACAATACCCTCTAAAGAACTTTTGCCTTTCTGCAGAAAGGAAAAAGAAATGAGTAGGAGGACTTTTGTGAATATCTACAAAGGAGAGTGAATCTATAAGGACAAATGACCTAAATGTTTCTTGAATCTTAAAAATTGAAGTAACTTGTTACTTTATCATGAAAGATTTAGAATGTATTTAGTTAAACAGAATAGAACTAAAAACCAATAAAATTGATAGAACATTTAGAAATAGTAGAAAGGATTTAGTTAAACAGAATGGAACTAAGATCCAATAAAATTGATAGAACATTTAGAGATAGTATCCTGATATACTATAGATATTTCTAATGTTTGCTTCCAATTCATGAATTTCAAGTTGGCTAGTTTTTGTTTTAAGAAAGAAATTCATGCTTGAAATAAAGGCCCCTTCATTTAAAAATAGATAAGAAATAAGTGATTTCATAAGAAATATCCAATTGAAAGGATGCCTTTTCTTGATTAATGCCTATGTTTCCTAAGCATATAACTTAATTTTTTTATGTCAATTGAAGATTTTATATGTCACTTCATATATTTGCATGAAATTGACAATGCTCTTATACCACTTCACTGAAACCATTGAAGAATCTAGAAGATGAAAGCATTTAGGGGGGGAAAAAAAGCATAGTATTGCACTGGGAATATTGACATGCTTTTTAAAGAATATGCATTTGCAGTAACCAAATTGTAGCTGATTTTTGTTTTTGTTTTTGTTTTGTTTTGGTTTGTTTTGTTTTGCTTCCCTTGCCTCCATTTTATCCCAAATCAGCGGAAATCCGAGGGGAAAAAGGCAGGAAAGGTAAGATTGTAAATTAAAAAAAAAAATTGATTTTAAAATATGTTGTATCATTTTTTCCCTTAAACTCCTGAAGTTACAGTAGTTACTCCATGGAGTTAAAATTGTAAGTATTTAAGATGACATATGTTATAGTTCTGCCTTAAAAGAGATTCAAGCCGAGCTGTCTCCATATTTTGTATCACTTACACAGCCCTGGAAGAAATTTTCAAGTCTTATTTTATTTTATTTTTCACCAATACTTTCTTTTCCTACTGTGCCAAAACAACATACTATAACAGTATCATTTTGTGAATGTTCCAGTAATATAGTTATTTTGTAATGAATTTTAGCAATTAAAAAGAAGCATTTTAGTGACAATACACATTTTAGCAGTGATAGCAAAAAGTCAGTGAATATAAACCATGAGTATATGTTAGGATCAGAGGGGAAAATGCTAGAAGTAAACGAGGCATGGTTAATCAGCAAAATTATATTCTTTGATAAATGGGGCTTTAGAAAATCATCTTTCAATGTGAAAAAATACATTCTGCTCAAATATATGTGAGCACTATTTTCTTTTTCTAATTATTGTTTTTATTTGTACATGACAGTAGAATACATTACAATTCTTATTATACAAATAGAGCACACTTTTTCATCTCTGGTTGTATACAAAGTATATTCACACCAATTTTTGTCTTTATACATGTACTTTGGATAATAATGTCCATCACATTCTACCATCATTTCTAACCCCATACCCCCTTTCCTTCCACTCCCACCCCTCAGCCCTATTTAGAGTTCCTCTGTTCCTCCCATGCTCTCCCTCCCTACTCCACCATGAATGAGCCTCTTTATACAGATAAAACATTTGGTATTTGTTTTTTGGGGATTGGCTAACTTCACTTAGCATTATCTTCTCCAATGGCATCCATTTACCTGCAAATGCCATGATTTTATTTTCTTTTATTGCTGAGTAATATTCCATTGTGTATTATGCCACATTGCTTTTTTATCCATTCATCTACTGAAGGGCATCTAGGTTGGTTCCACAGTTTAGCTATTGTGAATTGTGCTGCTATAAACATTGATGTGGCTGTGTTCCTGTAGTATGCTGTTTTTAAGTCCTTTGGGTATAGACTGAGGAGAGAGATAGCTGGGTCAAATGGTGTGAACACTGTTTTCTAGAACAAAAATAATTTTATACTGGTAAACATAATCTATTTCACATATATTATTAAATGTTTGTTACCTCCCAAGTTAAACTGTACCACCTCTAAAAGAGATTTTCAACATTTCATGACATGTTTTCCCCAGCATTTATGCCTTTTTAAATAAACCATATTTTGAGGTTGAAAGATCTGAGTTTCCCTTAAACTTTTGATGGAAGATATTTTAAAAATTCAATTCATTAAGCCTTAAAAAACTCCTCATATTACTCATCAAAACCTTGCCATTACTGTTGCTCAGTTAACTGTGTATAATCTTTAAGATGAATTATCCTGTTCTGGTTTGATAGGCCAAATTTGACATTTGAAAAAGAACTTCCCAGAGGGTGATCTACATTATGTCATAAAGGAATCTGTTACCCTTATGTGTCTTTATTAAATGTGAGGACTACCTTAGAAAGGAATTTGGCTAGAATGTCAAAATGAATTTGAATTAATGTTTGAGAGATAAACTAAAATAACATCATTATATTTTATAATCAATATGCTTTTCTGAGAGTTTTCAAATACCTCTCTAAATTATCTTGAGTAACACTGTGACCTGGGAATGATGAGGTTTTGAAAGTCAGCTCCACCCAGAAGGCAGAAGTTCAAAGAACAGTTCTCCAATTCAAAGCAGGAAATCAGCAGTAATAAAATGTCACTGGCTGCTACTGTGTACTGTAGAATTATATACATACATATGTATGTATACACATTTAAATATATATATTAACATACATGCACACACTGTGACATAAGGAGAGAGAGAAGCTTTACTGATTTTAGATGTTTATGTCATCTTTGCAATGCTGTGAAAAAACATCTGACAAGAACAACTTAGAAGATGAAAGATTTATTTTGGTTCTCAGTTTCAGAGAATTCAGTCCATGGTTGGCTGGTTCTAAGGCAGAACATTATGACAGAACTGTGTGGTAGATAAAAGTTACTCAACTCATGATAGCTGGGAAGCAGAGAAAGGGACATATATAGTTCCCAAGACATGTCCACAGTGAACTATTACCTCCATGTGGCTAACACATACCATGGAGATTAGGTCTGTCCTCTGATGCCCTTTATTTTTGGTTCATTGCATTTATGTATACCTTTTGAAGGGTATTTTGGATATTAAATTCAAGAAGCTATAAACCTTAAATATATTAAGTGTCAGAATGTTCATTAACTTTGGATTTATTGCAAATGTTTCCATAAAAAGTTGAATTAATCTCTTGAACCCCTGAACTTCATCTATTTATTTTTTTAAATGAATTATAAAATATGACTTTTATATTCAGTTCCTTCAGATCCTAAATTTTTAAAAATGTAAGGCAACGCATTATCTTAGCTAAGAATATAGTATCTAGATGAGTACTTTATTATCTTTTAGATCCTAAAACTTCAAAGGACAAGAGAATTTCTCAATGACTTCTCTGGATTTAAATTTAAATGACTTCAGAGGCCTTACCAAACAGGACATATTTTTAGAATCTGAATCAGAGGCTTAGGTTGCAGAAATAGACACCTTTTTCTACCTCCTCTTAAAAAGATATTTCACCAAGAACCTAGTGGCACATTTAAATGCTAGAATAAAAGCAAATGCCACTCTCTACAGTTTTTTCTTTCTTTATCTGGTTGATATTCAGCTGGCTAATAGCTAATTAGAAGGAAAATGTATTTCAACACACAGCTACCTTTGATATTGTAAGAAATATTTATGTTCAACTAAAAGAAGTACAAATTTTTGAACCTAGTTAATAGTGACAAAAATTACTTATATAAACACAAACTTTTTAGGTTTAGTCTACTAACCGTCTTTTACTTAGCATTTACCTGAAAATTTCCATATAGACATTTTTCTTAAAGATCCCTCCCCTCTTTGACTATGTCTGAGTCTAAATTGCCCTCAGGGTTTGCACAAATGGCTATGCTTGTTAAAGAGTGTGTTCACCAAAGTGCTAAACTAAAGATGGCAGAAACAGAACTAACTGAGATTCTCAAAGGAGAATGTTTCTCATTTCTTTGTATCTGCCTGAGGTGAATTTACAAAGTGGCTTATTTCTAACTAACATAATGGATAACAGTAGCTATAGTCCTATTTCAAGTAAAAGCTATTCTCTGTCATATAACTATCTTCTTCCAGATCTCTGTCATTTGTACAGTCATTTGCTCAAAGGTTACATGAAGACAAGACAGTTGGGCAATGAGAATTTTAGAGGGAACATGTATTATAATACTCATATTGCTTGTGTCTCTAAAATACTTCTTCAACTTCTATTCTGTTCAACAATCCAGAAATGTTTGGAAGATCTTTCTTAAAAAAAAATCTCTTGAAAGCATGCATAATTTAGGAATTTGAGTGTGGAATAGCACATTGAGATTTAAAAAAAAATATTTCTAAATGAATCTAACTCTTTTGGTATGCTACTCAATAGGTATATCCACATCTTGTCCCTTAATGAAAGATTATTTTCATGTTACTTTTTGTAGCATTATAATGTAGCAAATGTATGAGGCCAATCTATAGCAATTATGAATGCAATTTCTTCTGCTTCTTTTAGCAGTTTTCTTTATTAACATTAGTGTAGTGTTTCTAGTGTTGTGGAAAAATTAAATTCCATGAAGAGCTCTAATCTAGCATTACCACCTAAGGTAAACCATTTACCCATATCCTGTGTACATACCATAGATATACTCTTCTGGAGACATTGTATACAAGGTGCACTGTGAGGCCTTTTACATTGTTTTAAAGCTTTTTATTTTGTTTTGGAATTGATTTTTAATTCATCTCAATGGGCTGTGACTGAAAATTTGGTCTGTGGCTAAAAGTGGCAAACAATTTAAAGGATACTTTTGATCCTTCTGTATTCCCCTTCCATGCCTATTTCATGCTTATTGAAAACTCATGCTTGTAAATAACTTGTTACTAACTATTAAGGTAGCCACCATCATAGGTATTTTGTATTATATCTTTGCATGCTTTTTTAATTGATTCTCCAGTTATATGTATGTATGTGCATTCCCTGGGCCTGATTTTCATGGGATTACACAGGTTTCAAGATTGTGAACAGAATCTTCATTATTTATGACCACAACTCTATTGCTTTATGTTATACTGTCTAGGTAACTTGAGCTTTGCTTTCATTTTCGAATCATTCATTTCCTCTCCATTTTACACACTTTGTAAAACACCTTCCTGGTTATAATTATCTATCCATTTCTTCATTATCCTTGGCTTCCTACATTGTTCACAGTACTGATTTACAAATGTGGATTGCCTTTATAGATTGTATTCTTCACAGGCTACTGAGTCCTATTTGGGGAAAAAATCCACAAAATTGTATTGAAAAATAAGCATACTACATATTAATACCATTAAGCTACAATGGGGTTCTAGATACTGTTCAGAAATCATTACATTTCTCTCTTATTAGTTTTTTCTATCCCATTTTCAAACATCTTCTAATTCCTTTCCCAATACAAAGCCCTGAATTTTCAGTAGATTTACATTAAATTGTACTATGCTAAGACAGAAAGCATCTTTGTAACCCCAATATACTTCTGAGGCCCCTTATAATCTCTCATAGATTCCTTATCAACTCTTTTAGTTCTTTAGTCTCTTTTTATGTTCGCAGGCTCCTTTTCCTTTAAAAATAGGGGCTGGGATTGTGGCTTACTGGTAAAGCGCTCCCCTAGCATGGTCGGGCCCGGATTCGATCCTCAGCACCACATAAAAATAAAAGTATTGTGTTGTGTCCATCTACACCTAAAAAATAAATATTTAAAAAAATAAATCAATGAAAGAAATGAATGTCATTTTCTAAGAAAAACATATTATAAAATGTCACTCGGTCTCTCACCCTCATTAGATTATATTTCCTTACTGCACACTGCTGTAATCGATTTTCTTTCCCTCCAAATTAAAAGAGAAATGTTATCATTTGCACAAGTTTCTCTGCTGAGTCCATCCAGAACTTTCTATTATTTTTGACATTTTAACTTTGGGTTCTTTTTTGGTCTTTTTAGATCTTTTGCGATCTCTCTGCCAATTTTTACACAGGACTGTAATGTCCACACCTTGATTGTGTCATATTTATTAAGTACATATTTTTCTGTATCTTAATTCCTAATACAATATCATATTTTATTTCTATCAATACTTAGTATGCTTGTTTTATTTTTAATATCCACATTTTAATATAAGTGTAACAGAACTGGCTTAATCCAAAGGAAACTGATTTCTGATATTCCAGCATCAAATGTATAATAGTCTACCAATGTAAAATCAATGTTTATTATATAGGTATTTAAAAATAAGTCTTTCAGGGTCCACTGGCTTCATGTAAAACAAAGAAATGTGTATTGTGAATGATTAAAAATTCCTTAAATGAAATTCAGATAGTTGTAATCCTGTTTTATGTCTACAAAAGTATTCCAGGAAAAAAAAATAAATGCTGAGTGTTATTTTTAATATGACCTGATGTGCTAATTATACTTTCAAGTGTTTTTCTATAACATCCCAATTGGTTGTTCTGTTCAATTGGGATTCTTTATTTGTTTGAAAAAGTTTCTCTTTGATCTTTGGCAAAAGGGGGGTAGGGACTACATGATCACACCACATCCCTTCTTTTATCCCTTACTGAAATCTCTAAACCTCACATCAAAATATACTAATCTCTTATACCTACCCATTGTCTCACTTTACAGCATCAAAATTCACCCGTTATATCTCTGAAAAACAGATGTTCTTATTCTGTTTGTGGCATTGTATTGAGCACATTCTGAAACAAAATCATCCATATTCATTACAGTTCTATGCCTTATTCTGAATATATTGGCAACAATAGCCTTAAAACCTTAAGTAACATTAAGTCAATGTTTTAAAAGGCATTGAAACTATATTTTATTCAAAGCAATAGAAAAGAGAAAAGAATTTTAAAGGTTTATCTGCATAGCACTTTATGTATTAAACAGGATATTTCCAGGTTTTTAGCTTTATAATATTGTTGAATGCCCTTACAAATTTAGACTTTTGCATAAGTGCTCTTTCTATTGTCACAGAGTGGGCATTTTTCCATTCCTTTTTTTTCTATGCCATATGAATTTGAGTCAGTACATAATTCAGAATCCTTGGTGATAATATTTTAACTAACTCAATGACTAATAAATTGAAATTGATACTCCAAAGTATAGAGCTCTGATTAGAATTTTATCTTTGATATCAACCAAATGACTAAAGTGATTAATTCTATACTAAATTTAGGTATTCATTACAGAAATGTTATCAAGCAAACATTCATTTTCGAAGCACATAGAAGCCATTATTATGGCACTGGAATTTTGCAAAAATAAAAATGCTTTATTGCATGGTCAATCAGCAAGGAGTTCAGCAGCTAAAAAGTAGCTCAAATGTGCATCCTGGATCAGTTGGTAAAGAGGGAATTTTTAGCAAAGTGCAGGGGAAAATTTTCTTGTCAATAAGATGGCAAGAAAAAGAGGACTTTTGGGGCACCTTTGCAAAAGCATGAAAATAGTCATCATGCCTCTTCATGGGATCCTTACCTTTCCATTCCTTTCCTTTTCTTTTCTTTCTTTTACGGTACTGAAGATTGAACCCCGTGCTTCTATGGTTCATTCCTAGACCCAGGGCACATGTTTCTTTTTATGGGTAGTTTTTATGCTCTCTTCTAGGGACTTTCAGCTTGTGACATAGTAGTCATTGACAACCCAAACTGGCAAACATGATTTTCTGTACAACATTTTTTTTAAACCAGGGATTGAACCCATGGGTGCTTAACTAGTGAACCAGCCATATCCTCAGCAAACCCTCACACTTTTCTTTTCCTTTTTGGTACTGGGGATTGAACTCAGGGGCACTCAATCTCTGAGGTACATCACCAGCCGTATTTTGTATTTTATTTATAGACAAGGTCTCACTGAGTTGCTTAGCACCTGGCCATTATTGAGGCTGGCAATGAATTTGCGATCCTCCTGCCTCAACCTCCTGAGCCTCTGGGATTACTGGCATGCACCACCATGCCCAGCTACATGTCTGTTCTTAAAAAAAAATAGGTCCCAAACTGTCTGCATGTGGATTCTGGAAGACTTTCCTGAAAGACAATTTAAAATTTTTGATATTTAAGGAATATATGTCTAGTTGTGTCTAGGTCACAGCCAGTTTCAGAAACAGTGACACAGATGTTTTCACTTCTATATTAATGATACCTTTGAAATGTAAAATGCCCCCAATTTGGGGAGAACAAATCAATTTAGTTTCACCTTCTTAATTCCTATCTTTTGATTTCTATAAGAAACTATCAGGGAAAGCCTTCCTAAAGGCTAAACATTAGATAATGTTTCCTAATTTAAACCAAATTAATTTCATAGATATTGGGATATCTGCTGACCCCTCTTCTTTGGTATAATAAGTAAACAAACCATGTCTAATCCATGAAATCATATGGCTGGATAAGAATGGTTAGGATTTAGTTATTTCATTATTTCTTATTATGCCACCATTAAGAAGAGTTTTTTTTTTTTTCAGTAACTTTTGCATTATATATCATTGTGGGGAGAAAAAAATAACTTTCTCCTCCACCTTTTAGGAATTATTACCTGGGACTCTCTGTAACAAAAGGCAAACTAATAAGAGAAAATCAGAGAGTCAATAGCATGGTTATATCCTGTTTTCTTGTGAGATAATCTAGAGACATGTCCCATCTCTAACATGGATCTCAAAGAAATGGCTTGATTTCAGGCTTGAATACCTTGATTCTCTGAAACAGAAAAAAGAAGGATATAAGTAAAGGAATGGTTAAGGTTAGATAGAGTCAGGCATGGTGGTAAATTCCTCTAATCCCAACCACTGGGGAGCCAAAGTAAGAGGATGTGGCAAGCTCACTTCCAGCCTCAGCAACTTAGTGAAACACTATAGTTGCCTGGGTTCAATCTCCACATATCTTTCTCTTTCTCTCTCTCTCTCTCTCTCTCTCTCTCTCTCTCTCTCTCTCTCTCTCTCTCTCTCTCATATGATCAGGAAAAGCACCTTAAAACAAATAATGGTGGTATACTCTGTATATTTAAGTCCATGCTTTCCCATTGATTAAGAGTCTCTAGTGATTTTTGTCATCCTTTTCTTCTTGGTACAGAGAGGAAAGCATCTTTAAAAATGGAAATTTCCTTTATAGACTTAAATTTCCCTTGTAAAAGATTAACTTCTCAGAGCTTTTACAGTGTCTATAGTTTCTCAAAAGAGTAACTCAAAACAATCCCTTTGCCATGAAGGCATATTTTGGAGCTGCATATTTTAAATTTTTACAGTCTTATTTTTGTGTGGCATGACCTAAATTACATCATCATGTTCTTTTGCAATGATGCTAGCTTTTCATAGCATTTTTATTTTGTGCTGTGGATTGAATTTAAGGTCTCACACATGCTAGTCAAATGCTTTACCACTAAGCTGCATCCGCAAACCCCAACCATCACAGCATTTTCATATTCATAATTTTGTTTGTTTTAGAGTAATAACATTGCTGCAACCAAACGAGCTAAGAAGACAATTTTAGAGGAGGACAAGTTTACTACAGGATCATCATTTCAGAGGTCTCAGTCAATACATGGTTGACTCCATTGCTCTGGGTTGGAGGTGTGGCAGAACATCACAGCAGAAAGGTGTAGAGGAGGGAAGCAGCTCAGAACATGGCAACCACAAACCAGAGACAGAGAACTCTGCTCCTCAGGGACAAAATATAAACTCTAAGATCATACCCCCTGTGACTCACTTCCTAGCTACACAATACTTGCCTATAGTTATCACATGTTAATCCCTATCACTGGATTAATGCACTGATTAAGTTAAGGCTCTCATAAGTCAATCATTTCACCTCTAAATTAACACCCTTCATTCTTGTAAAGAGAATTTATTACACATATGTCCGTCTAGTATTATGAATTTAGGTCCAGAACAAGCATATGTTAAATGTCCAGGGAAATGGTATTTATGGATTAGACCCATAGAGGTGGGTGAAGTTTGGAAATATATTACTGATACAAATAGTTTATTTGTTTCTGTTACAAAACATTTGGATTAAGAATGCAATGTAGGTGCTGGGGTTGTGGCTCAGCTATAGAGTATTCACCTAGCACATGCAAGGCCCTGAGTTCGATCCTTAGTACCACATAAAAATAAATAAATAAAATAAAGGTATTGTGTCCAATAACAACTAAAAAATAAATATTAAAAAAAGAATGTTGGGCTGGGGATGTGGCTCAAGCAGTAATGTGCTCGCCTGGCATGTGCGGGGTGCTGGGTTCGATCCTCAGAACCACATAAAAATAAAATAAAAGATGTTGTGTCCACCAAAAACTAAAAAAATAAATATTAAAGAATTCTCTCTCTCTCTGAAAAAAAAAGAATGTAATATAAGTGGAGTCCTTGTTTATTGTAACTTGGAGGCCTCTCTTATCTATCAAGCACTTTTATAATAGAATATTAACATTTAATCTGACATGTGTTTTGTTAATAGATTTAGCAGGGTTTTTTGGGTCAAATATAGGAATATTAATAAAAGAGAATTGTTATTTTAAAATCTCATACTTATGATCATTAAATTAGGTATATTACCTTTGGTATATCTATTTGCATTCATTTACTTCCCATATATTTTTCTCTTATCATACATTTAATTATAAAGCAAGGCATGACTCCCATTTAACTCACAGGTAATTCACAAGGAAATCTCTGGTAAATAATTATCATGTGGCATTTTACTTAAAGGATTGTAAATGTACTAGTTAATTTCCTAGTCTATTCCTTCAGGATCAATGTCAATCTAGTCTTTCTTGCTTATGTGAATTATTTTTAGTACTTATAAGTGTCTAAGATTAATTTTTAAGCTATAGAGGTATTAATGTGGTAAAGTCTACCATCTAATGTTGGGATATAGAGAATTAATATCTGAAGATGTCTTGTAATTTTCTGTAACCTACGTCTAACAAACCACTTGAAACTTAGTAAATATTTAATGAATATTTGTTGTCATTTATTTAATAAATACATGCAATAGTTTCTATGTGTCAGATCCAGTGCTTGCTGATAAAAGCATACGAAGGAATGAGATAGGTTTTTGTGACAGCGCAGACCTTATTGTCTAGTAAAGTAAGCATGTAAATCAAAAATTAATTCTGCTATAATTAGTTTAATTTACTATTATAACCTACTATAGAATATTATTCTTAAATAAAACTAAATTCCATTTACATATACATATATTCTCAGTTGGTCTTGCTTATTTAGAGGTGAGGGTTTCCATGAATTCACTAACATTTGTTTAATATATATTGCATTTCTGTTTATACTCATGATTTAGAGCATCTGTATTTCAGTCTCAGTTTGTCAGTCATATAAGACATTGCATTTTTATTTTGTTCAAATGACATCCCCCTTCCCATTACACTTGACTCCTCTTGGCCTAAAGTATTAATCAGATACCCTTTAACAGCTTGTTTAATTATTTATGAAGTAGAAGTATTCTTGTCCAAATATATTTTAAACATTGATTTAAGAGTTGGGCATTCTCCTTGAAGTGCATAATGCTTCAAAGAGTGCATCTTCTTACTAACATAAAAGATTTCCCTACTTTTATCTTTAATTTGGATTTTATATTTTTTTGTTTCTCTGGTAAACTGCTATATATAAAATCCAAAATTCATGGAAAAATTGGATTGGTTTTTTTTCTAATGAATTTTAATAAAACAGCACTATGATTTTATTCTGGTATAAAATGTCAGAAGTTAGTCTAAGACCAGTTATCACATAAAACACAAGAGATGATCAGGAACATAGGTAGTGGCCAAAAAGATTACTCTACCAACTTGAAAATATACATAACTGTGAATGATATAAAACTTTCCAAAAAGGCAGCATATACTTTCAGTGTTTATGCAATACCTGGTACATACAAACAAATTAGATTTTCCCCAGTGTTACAATTTAGCAATAATTAAAAGATTCTGACAATTTTAGCAGAATAGATTCCAAGTCCATGTATTAAAGATGTCATCTATATAACAGCCATGATATGCATAATTTTCCATGTTTTTTTATCATTGAATAAGATGTTGAAACACTGTTTTTTCATGGTACACTTCCAATCAATATAAGTTTATTAAATATACTCATTTTCACATATAAATATATGAGAACTGGATAACATTTCCAATATTTCCATGGCCATATTGTAGGATAGTTAAATAAACAAGAGCTTCTTTGGAAAGACTGAAGGAAAATGATCAGAAGAGGAAGCATCCAGCTGAAATTGGAGCATAATTTGGTGATGGGAGTGAAGTAAAGATAAATAAGTAAGAACTGATGGAAATGTAATATTGGTCATGCAAGTTCTATAAACTGATGATAGATATGAATATTTTTGACCCATTTGTAAAATGTGCAAAAAGCCAAGATTATATTTCTTTCATATAGAGTATGAAATGTGAATCCATGTTCTTACTCTGCAATCATTATTGAAGTGGAAATTTTTATGAAACCCATATAAGTTTAAATATGAACAACACTCCTCACATATCATTGATGTGTTCTTTGAAGTTTATCCTAGGAGGATTAGGGATTTTTTAATATATAAAACCCAAAGAACATAATAAATATTATCCTCTTAGCACATACTATTTAACATATATACCTTTTTGCATGACAACTAATTTTTTTTTTTTGGTACTAGAGATTGAACCCACAGGCACTTAACTACTGAGCCACATCTCTAGAACTTTTAATTATTATTATTATTTTTTATTTTGAGATAGGATCTCATTAAGATGCTTAGAAGTTCACTAAGCTGCTGAGGCTGGCTTTGAACTTGTGTTCCTCCTGATTCAGCCTCCAAAGCTGCTGGGATTACAGGTGTATGTCATAGCACCAAGCTTATCTGAATATTTTTAAGGAATGTATTCAATGTGCATTGATTTGTTATAACTCTACATTATTACTACTTCTTTCTGACACAGAATACTAAATTTCTTTATTTTTATTGTCCTGTTCTGGATCTTTTACACTTAAATCTAAAATAATTTTGTAACAAATAAAATGATATATGAATATTAAGTGCTATAGAACTAATTAAAAACTAGAAAGGGGAAGCAACATATTTTGAAAAAAATGCTTTAAAGCATTAAGTATTAAATCTATTTTACAAAATTTACACTTCAAGCAGTAGTTCTTTACTTTTTAGGTGTAATATTAAAAGTGAAAAAAATGCCTTCTACTATAATTGTACAACAAATAAATCTGTAAGGTAGGAAATAATAAAAATTGTTAGACCAAACTGTGCCTTCTGGATATATGTATTAAACATATTGCTTATTATTCCCACTAAAAATTAACCTCCTTTCCACTTCTGAATTAAAAGCTATATTGAATAATATATTTTATATGCCAATTTGGTGTATTTGATAAACATATATACACATGTATTCATGCACAAAAACACACAAGCAAACACAGAAAACTGTTACTTCAATAAGGTGATGTCGTCAGAAGGTAATATCTGTGTTTCCATTTATACAATTAAGTTGCATGTATTCACATGTAATACATTGTGGGGGAAAATGGTGGGTGGTTAAAAGAAAAAAAAATAAATGTGCATCTAAACAGCTGCCATTAAAAGGATGTGTATTACAAACTATGCTAAATTGGGTATAAAAACACGATTAATAGAAGTAAAAATTCAACTTGATATTTCATATATTAGTTTGAATTGGTGATATATAATTTGTGGAAGAAATTAATATAAATTATATTTTTATTAATTTATGTGGTGCTGGCAACATAACCCAGACAGAGATTTGCTCATACTAGGTAAGAATTCCACCACTGAACTATACAACTCCAGCCCTTTTCATCTCTAAAGTTCTCAATTGTGAGACATGAGGTTATAATTTCTAGTGACTGGGTTTCATGACTACCTTGTCACATAATGTTCCTTCCATTGGTAAGAGTCCAGATTGAGAAGTTAATTGTGAATATCCACATAATATAATCTCTTAATTGCAACTCATCTGCATCCAGTATAATGACTTATATTCTTCTTAGAATAATGAAGTAGCCTACTAACAACTAGAATTAAACTGCTGTGTATAACATGATATATGATATATGAGATTGGAACCCAAATTCATTGATTAATTTTTTAAACAAACATTTATAAAATGTCCATTGTGTACTAGAAACTGAAATATTTGTGAAGATTATAAAATATGCATTCAGATATAGACATTAATCAAGCCACTTAAAAATTTTGGACCTGAGGAAAATGAAGAAGAAAGGGCAGGTTTGTAGCAGGACAGGGAAAAAGAAAGAGAGTAACTGTGGAAGGAGGAGAAAAAGTGGGAAGTATGTGGGGGGAATAAATTCTAACATAATACTTATGGAGTTAGCAGTTAATTTCATAAAAGCTGTCCAACAAAGAGTTCCTGCAAAATATCTAATCAATTTCTAACTTAAAACCTAATTTGGATCTTGATCATTTCATTTCATAGAGGTCATATTCAAAACTTCTCTTTAGAAAGGGTTAAACACACAGAACAAAACCCTTGCATAATGCCTTTCAAAAATAATATCATAGTTCAATTTTTGAAAGAATTATAGAATTTTAAATTATAGAATTTATTATAATATAGGGAACTGAAAGAAAACATGAATCAGTATTCTTTACATGGTCTAGATAATTTCATTTTATACTACACATGGGGGTTAGGATACTGTATGGATGAGGTGAACAACAATGTGGTCACAGTAAAAGTTCAAAAGTTAAGGTGATATTATGGATGAGTACAGTTGTAATTAAAGAGATAAAAAAGATGACATGCTAACATCCTTGCTGTATATTATACGAACAAAATAAGAAGAATGTGATTTTATTATCAACGCTGGATATTTATGAAATAGATGTAATCAGATCTGAATACTTAACTTCACTAACAATAAACATATATTGACCAAGAAGAATACCTGAATAGAATCTGCCCTAGTGTATATCTATTCAACCATCTTTGCCAAGGAGATATGGGCAGACTTCAAAGAGATTTTTCACTACTAGAAGATAATGGTTACTATTTTCTGTAATGCCAAAATTGTGGATCTAAACCATAACTTTTAAGAAGACACTTATAAAATCAGTCATTTTCTTCATATTAAAAAATAAATACCAAAACCTATAGAGATATTAATTTCTACATACTCATCTAAAATTCTTCAAATTTATTGAGTTCATTTCATGTGCCAGAAAGTATGTAAAGCTGTGATTTGAAGCCCTAGGGTGATTCTAGAGATAAATGTCCAAATCAACAAATAAGATTTACAGGATAAAACAATCAGCATCTCCAGATTTATTGATCATTACAATCATTACTATCACTTAAAAATAGATATTTTAAACCACATTTAACTAGGTTATACTGTATTTGGGATATAGGAAATAGTTGTTAATATGGTTGCCACTACCTTTCCTGATGGTAAGAAAGTCTATATTAGTAAAGATTCATTTACCATTTTTATAGAAATAATCTTTCTTTATTGTCATTACTAATCCCCTTCACTATTTGGGTTTGTAGTGTTGAAACACTATTAAAGCTGAATGTACTGTACTTCTGAGTGATACATTTTTCTATCACAATTGAAAGTTTTCTGTTACATTACCTTTCATTGGATGTCCAATATTAATGAGTCAGTGATTTAGTGTGGGCTTTATTTTGCTTTACTTTTGCTATTTACAACTATATCTAGTTACTAATAACTATATATTCTATCCACATGGTTCTATATCAAATTTCATATATCATAGTATTTTCTATTATGAGAAGTTATTACATTTTATGATCTCATGAATAATTTTGTATATAGAGTTAGACGAACATATCTATGGATTCTGCATTTAGCAACTGTGGATCAAAATTTTCAGAAGAGAATAGTGTCTTCATTGAATATATGTACACATTTTTCTTTTCATTATTCCCTAAAATAGAGTGTACCATCTATTTACATAATATTAGGTATTATGAGTAACAGAGATTATTAAAGTATATGGCAGAATGTGCATCGGTTATATGTAAATCTTGCACCATGTTATATGAATGAATTGACCATTTGTAGATCTGGGCATCCTGTGGATGTCCTGGAACCATTCCCCCATGTATACCAAAGAACAACTCTATAGCCCTATACAATCTCATATTGTCATATACATCCAGTGTTTCTTAGTATGCTTATTCCATTTTCAACCTTTTGATAGCTATAGAGCCTCATAAAAATTATTTTATTGGAGCTATCTTAGACTTTTTAGATTAAAAATCTCCTTCTACTTGAAATTGATTATAGAATGAGTGAAGATGCAATTCTGTTATTTCAATATTCTTTCTCATTTTTGATGAACATCATAGTATTCATTAACTGATTTAAAATTTCACAATTGAAGCTAGGCATGGTGGCACATGCAAGTAATTTTATTGGTTTGGGAAGCTGAGTTAGGAGGATCATAAGTTTGAGACCAGTCTCAGCAACTTAGTGAGATCTTGTCTGTAAATCAATGAATATAAAAATAAACAACATGAAATAAAAAGGGTTGGAGGTATAATTCAGTGGTAAAGTGCCCCTGCATTCAATGCCCAGTACAGAAAGAAAGAAAAACAAAGAAAGGAAAGAAGAAAGGATGGAAGGATGGACTGGTTTTGTAACTCATTGGTAATGTGCCTCTGGGTTCAGTCCCCAGTATTCCTGAAAAACAATCTTTTCAATTTAAAAAAGTTACGTTCTGGTACTGAATAACTAAACTATCCACTTTTCCTCCTGGTCAAAATTTTGGTCTCTATACAAGCACATGATGAAGGAACCATTGTAAACTGCGAATTGTAATTTTTTCCAGTAAAATACAAACTAAGATATAGTACACTAGTTCTATTTAGAGTTCTATAAGTAGACAATTATTGTGCCAACTATTGCTGATATAAGTCAATCTATTTATATAAATTTAGTGACCAATATAAAGTATTATTGATATTCTTCACATTTTGGAGAAACTAAGTTAATGTTAATCTACATGGTATATCATATTTTTTCTGCTATATCTAAAGTTATATTTCCTAATTGTTTTATTTGAAAGAAAAAAAAAGCTGGGGATGTTGCTCAGTGGTAGAGCACTTGCCAAACATGTGCAAGTCCCTGGGTTCCGTCCCCTGTACTGCAAAAAAAAAAAAAAAAAAAAAAAAAAAGACAAAAAATATCAAAACATCATGTATGGGATATAATGTATGTAAGAAAAATATCAAAGCAGCATGTATGGGATATGTATATAAGACTGTAAGACTAGGTCAAATATTATATATTATAAATTACTACTTATTTTTAAAGTGATTTTAAGTGTTTTAACATAAACAAGGGTTTTTTTGCTATATTTTTTTTTCTAGATTAAGTAACATAAAATAACATATTTGAACTCAATATGAATCTCTAGGATTTGGGATAATTCTGGATTGGGGGAAATTATATTACTGAGTCTTTTTGAGACAGGTACACCAAACAACTTCCAATAAACACAGGATGGGAACAATTTTCACAGAGAGGCAGGGTAAATTTTTTTTTCAGAAACCTTTAAGGAAGCAAAAATTGTGCATAAGAATGTTTTTATTTCCTTTAAAGTACAGTTTATTTTTTTACATTTGAACAGGAAATGTTCTAGTGCAATATATAGATTTTATTTGGGGGATAATATGGTATCAACTCTCAATAGTTTTTTGCAGAATCTGTGTAAAAATGAGCTAGAACTCTGGGGTCTAGGGCATAAAATACTATCTTTTCACACCTGGGACTACATTTCAAATTTAATCTGAAGTATTTGATGAGGTATGCCAAACTGCCTGAAAACAATTTGGGAACTAGTGAACTGTAGTATCTGGAGACCTATAGACACTAAAAGCACTATTCTTTGCTTTATCCCACTGCATTTTTACTCCAAATTAAGTGCAGATTGTATACATGCAATCCACAGTGATATTTTAATGAAAACACAAACACAGATGCTTTTCATTGTGTTGAAAGATGGCATTTATTCAGTGCCTAATTTATTATTATTATGATATCAATATTCAATATAATGCAGATGTAATAGTAAAAGCCATGGTATTAGTTCCACATTATTGTAGAGTATGGATTTTCTGACAGACTGCAACAAACATTAATAAAAAATAGTAAATCAAACTATGTAATAATGTATCTTTATTCTTTGAGTTTTGTCAGAGAACTGAAATTGAAAACAAGGAAATATTTTGATACAAATTGTCTATTTTTTTCTTCCTATATATGAAATATTCCTAAGAAAGAAATTTCAACAATGCTTCATCACACCTAGGTGGATTTCGCTTTGCTTCTTATTAATAAATCCAGGAAGAATTCTTTATTGTAAGTCCTCAAAATATATCAGCATTTCATAGAATCAGGCTTATCTCTTGATTGAGAGGTATTAATGTTTTGCACAAAAGCCATTTCATATTTTGAAAAATGGTGTGGAAACTCAGGCATTGTTCCTCCTAATACTTTAAATGAAATCTAAAATGTCAAAAATAAGTAAGGACTGGGTTTGTAGCTCAGTGGTAGAGCACTTGCCTTGTTCGCGTGAGGCCCTGGGTTTGATCCTCAGCACCACATAAAAATAAATAAATAAAAATAAAGATATTGTGTCCATCTACAACTAAAAAATATTTTTAAAAATAAGTAAAAGGAAAACCAAATGGTTATAGTAAATTTCTTTAAAAGAGACCAGCTAAGTTGGGTATGGTGGCACACACCTATAATCTCAGTGGCTGGGGAGGTTGAGGCAGGAGGATAATGAGTTCAAAGCCAGCCTCAGCAATGGTGAGGAACTAAGCCACTGAGTGAGATCCTGTCTCTAAATAAAATATAAAAGAAGGCTGGGGAAGTGGTTCAGTGGTGGAGTGTTCCTGAGTTTAATCCCTGGTACCAAAAAAAGAACAACTTTATTGGTCTAAATTAAGTGGGCTTCTATGTTTTCAAATTAATGTTTAGATAAAGGTAACTTTTACTAAATTATCTTGCTAGTTTCTAGTTCTGGAGATGATCAATTGGAGAATTTAGTTTACATCTGAAGGCTATTGAAAGATGAAAAGCTTACAAAGTAGCAACAACTGAATATCTGAAATGGAGTTTTATAGGGAGATGTGGATTAAAATCTACAGATACAGGTTCCTGTACAACACTTTCACATCTTATATATTAATTAATTTATTTATATATTAATTTATAATGTTGGGGATTGAACCCAGGGCACTACCCATGCTAGGCAAGAACTTTCCTACTTAGTTACATCCCCAGCCCAGAAGTATTTGAGATAATCAAATGAGGTCTTTCTCTAATTCATAAAATGAAAGGAAAAATCATATTTATTTATGTGTCTTATTGGGTTAATGTGCTACTTATTTCATTGATTATTGTGTGTCTTATTAGGTTAATGTGCTGCTTATTTCATTGGGTTATTGTGAGGCTTAAGTAAGTGTATATTAAATAAGTTCATGTATATAAAATAACTTTAACAATGTCTAGCACTTTTATAGAAGTACTATGAAAGGTTTAACTATTATCATAATTATTTTTTCAAGGTACTAGTGATCAAACCCAAGGCCTTGTGCATGCTTGGCAAGCAGTTTATCACTGAACTGTATTCCTGGCCCACTATTGTCTCCATTATTAATTGTGGTAATTGTATTTACATGACTGCAAAACAATAGCCAAACTGTTAGCTTGATTTTGAAATTGACTTTCAATTAAAAACTAAACATGAAAAATTTGAGGCTATTTTACTTTTCCAAACATATCTCTGTTTCAGTGTCCACCATCCACATTCTGTGATTCCCCAAACCAAACCAGCATTTAATGCCTTCATTAAAAGTACCAGCAGCACTGATTACTAGTGTATGGTACATAATACAACACTATTTGGACAATGGTCTGGAATACTGAATTTTGCTCTCCTCTCTTTTGCTTTAAGTTCTTCTAAATCAACTTTTTCTTTCCCAATACTTAATTTCTTCATGCTTTGCTCTCTAATTAATACACTGATAATTAATTCCACTAGAACAATTCTAAATATATTTGTTCTTAACAATGGACTGCATATTTTTTCTTCTACTTGATTTTGTACTGCAACTATCAAATAGAGTACTCACTAAATCTTTACCTGCTTCAATTTTTATAGGTGCTTTTCATCTACCTCATAGCTTAGTTCTATTTACTAAAATTATTTCAAGACATTACTGGAATTTTACTCATATGATTTTAAAATTCTATTAAATTATAAATTACTACTCTTATATCTGTTATCAATTATTGCAGTGAACTTAAAAAGTATATTAAAATCATATATGGAATCTTGTATCTATCACATTCTCAGTAAATGCAATATGTAGCACCAAGGTTAAATACTTATTCTAGTTGTTTTTTTTTTGTTGTTGTTGTTGTTGTAAATCAAACTCAGTTATTCCAACTTGGCAGAGAAGGAACGTACCTTTCTTCTCTCACATTTCTAATACTAAAACCTAAACCCAGGGAAGAGATTGGGAATAGGAATGGCAGGGATGGGGTACTAAATAGTGAGATTACATGATAAGTCAATAAAAGAGATTTTCTTTTTGTGAAGAAAGGATCATTTCCACTATTAAAGAAGTAATTTCTTCTCTGATTCTCAAGTTGGAAATGTGAAAGAGAATATTTTCAACCTATGGCCTTTTATGTCATAATTACCACAATCATTTTTTTTATGATGAAGCTTTGCTTCCTCGTCTTCCTCCAGAACTGACAAATGCAAGTAAGGAAGAGAGATTTTCCAACACTTCTAGATGAAATTTATAGTGAATGCTGCCTATCCACACTCTTCTCTACTGCGGTATAGCAACTGTGATTTTTGGTTTGGGATTATAGATGGGATAAGAAGTAGCAAGCTGATTGGCCAGAATAAACTGTTAGACCAGGACGCAAGAAAAGACCACTGACTCCAATTAAAATCAAATTAAAGCAAGCTTATTATCGACCGGGCCGGGCTGCCTTTCCCTCCCAAAACAGCGGGGAACAAGACAGCAGCCCCACCTTTCCTACAGCCCAGCTTTATAGCTCAGAAAGTTACACAAAGGGGGGGTTACAGATAACAGAACTCTGACAAGCATCACACTAATGGTAGTTTACATTTTTTGCTGACCCCAACATCAGAATTTATGAGGACCGTTAGAGCCTCAGAGAGGGTCGTTGTCTGGCCAGGGAAGGCCAATATTTATGAGGTGTCACTAAAGTTTCAGAGAAGGCTGCTATCTGGTCAGAGAGCCAGGCATGGGTGAGTTCAAGGCACGGGCAGCCATTCCAAGCAGGTTCAGAATTTGCAGTAATTTATAGTAAAGCTGAAATTAGCTTTTCATGGCTTTGTGGCAAGATTGCTCCCAATTTAATAAAAGATCAGGTTGGGTTTACCATAAACTTGAGCCTTTTTTAAAAAATTTTATTTATTTATTTATTTTGGCATTGTGGATTAAGTGCCAAAAGTGGGAATAGGCTTGCAAGAACTATGATAATCCAAGGCCATTTCTTACTCTTTATTCTCTTTTTCTCATGATTTACCTTTTTGTTTCTTTTCTTTCTAGTTTTCTGTTCAAAAGCCTCATTATTTTTTTTGTATTTTCATGTTTCTTCTTTTCTCCCCTTCTTCCCTTCCTCAACAAGAGGAAATTACTATGCACATGTTTAAATTATTTATTAAAATTTCTTTTATAGATATTGGATTGATTATGAAGAAGAGTGATGACTATAGAGAAAGGCACATAAAAGAATAAGGAAGATATTGTAGAAGGAGGTTTTTCATACAAATTACGATCTGTAACTGTACAGAACTTCGGAATTATTTATAAAATATTTTTGCTATGGTTTTAGTAACAGTATACTAAAGTGCCAGTTTTATATTATAATGAAATTGTTTAAGAATTTCATCTATTTTTGGTGAAACAATGTAGTTTGGCAATGTATGTCTGTTGAGAGCCACAGTCCAGTCAGAATGATGCCTGGCATTTGCCAGAGGGAATGGTTGAAAGGTGATGCCAGTGAACCATTGAGATGATGATTTGAGTTAAGCTATATATAATTACTGTGATGCTGGATTGATTGTATTGTATATTTGACCTTTGCTGTCAAGCAATAGGGTGGCTCTTGCTGCCTCCTGCGCCCGCTACTTTGGAGTTCCCCTGAGTTCTCTTGGAGTTCCCGTGAGTTCTCTGGGTGCAGGAAGATTGGGTGGAGCCCGGTGGAAGGAGTGGGTTCCCCAGTGTGGTGTGTGCAGTGCCGGTGAGAGGTGAATAAAGAGTTGCTGTTTGAATCTTCAAGGCTTTGTGGCAGCTCGGTTATTTGTGCCCAGCCAGACTGTAGCATATGTCTATTTTAAAGATATTCACACAAATAGTAGAGGAATTTTGCAAAATTTGCATTCTCTAGACAATATCTATCTCAATAATCATTCCCAGAGTTGGTAGGTGGCTTCTTACCATATGGAACCTACCTAGGGAGCATGTAGCTTGGCCTGTGGGAGGAATTCAGTGGATATTGGGATTCACAGACACATCTGAGCAACTTACAAATTCTATTGAGGGCAAGAAGAAAGAAAGGCTCTTTAGGGGAAACAGATACACATTTTAGACAATTAAGATGTTCGTGAGAGAGAAGAAGATGGCGGTGAATAGAGTGCATCACCCCTGTGTACTGCGTCACTGCGCAGGTGAATAACAAGTTAGAACGACCAAAAGCTATCTTGTTAGGAATTTCCAGCAAAATTGGGGTGCACCGAAACCTAGAGGAAGGATTTCCATCACCAAGGACCAGTTACTGGGTCTCAAACGTGAGAGAACTGTGCGACCAGAGATCCAGGCTGATTGATCCGTGGCCCGCCCCAGGGCTAGAGAAGGCAGGGTGCCGAGAAGCGGCCAGCAATGCAGAGAGAAACTGCGCTGCGGATTCTGTGGAGTCCTTCCAGCTGTGCCCTCATTGAGCTCCGGGCTGAGTTCGGGGTTTGAGATGGGGGAAGAAAGTGGTCCAGTTCTGTCCCTGACACCAGACAGTCCACCAAGGAAGCCAGCGGCCACCATCTTGGAGAGCTGATGTCACCATCGCCAGTTTCCGACAGATTGCAGGAATAGAACAGGGGTGTGTTATTCAGCCCATCTCCCATACAGCGGGGAATTCCCATAAAATCTCTCCCCGGCTTTCTGGGGGAGGGTTTATCAGAACGAGCCTGAATAGAGACTGGGGAAAGGTAAAGGCACCTGACCTCCAAATCCCCCTTCCCATTAGCAGTGAAAACGAAACCTGTCTTGCCAGCTCTGGGGGAGGGGCAAGCAGAAGAAATCAAAACAATAAGCCACCCTCCACACCCAGCAAACTGCAGGCCCAGAGTATAGTTTGAACTGCCAAGAGGTATCACACTGGGGAAGGCCTGGCTAGCAGGAGAAGCCAGGGGACCAGAGGCCAGGAATAAACCTAAGCTAACAGGTTTTTGAGAGACACCAGGGGGAGAGGAGGGAGCGGCCTCACACGGGCTGTATCCTACAGCCAGAGGGTAAAATCTTGGCCCGATAGGCACAGGAGAAGCTACTGGAAGCGAAGAAAATAGAAGCCTAACAGTGCCTTTTTTTTTCTTTCTTTTATTTTCTCATTTTTTTAATTCTTTAATTTTTTAATTTTAAATTTTTTTTGTTAATTATTTTTTTTCAATTGTAATTTTTATTTTACTGCATTTTATTATTATTTTCTTTATCATTTCTTTTCTATTCTTTTCTCTTTCGTTCTTCTCTCCCTCTCTCTTTCTTGGTTTGCATCCTTACCTTTTCCCCATCTTTCCTCTTAAGCATGAACACCCAGATTACATATAACTTACTAAATGCAAATAGATGAATACTACAGAAATACAGAAGATAATTAGAAATTATTTTGAAACCCTATATTTCAATAGAATAGAAGATAGCGAAGATATCGATAAATTTCTTAAGTCATATGATTTGCCCAGATTGAGTCAGGAAGATACCCACAATTTAAACAGACCAATAACAAAGGAGGAAATAGAAGAAGCCATCAAAAGACTACCAACCAAGAAAAGCCCTGGACCGGATGGATATACAGCAGAGTTTTACAAAACCTTCAAAGAAGAATTAATAACAACACTTTTCAAGTTATTTCAAGAAATAGAAAAAGAAGGAGCTCTTCCAAATTCATTCTATGAGGCCAACATCATCCTGATCCCAAAACCAAATACACTTCAAAGAAAGAAAACTACAGACCAATATCTCTAATGAACTTAGATGCAAAAATCCTCAATAAAATTCTGGCAAATCGAATACAAAAACATATCAAAAAAAATTGTGCACCATGATCAAGTAGGATTCATCCCCGGGATGCAAGGCTGGTTCAATATACGGAAATCAATAAATGTTATTCACCACATCAATAGACTTAAAGATAAGAACCATATGATCATCTCCATAGACGCAGAAAAAGCATTCTACAAAGTACAACATCCCTTTATGTTCAAAACACTAGAAAAACTAGGGATAACAGGAACTTACCTCAACATTGTAAAAGCTATATATGCTAAGCCTCAGGCTAGCATCATTCTGAATGGAGAAAAACTGAAAGCATTCCCTCTAAAATCTGGAACAAGACAGGGATGCCCTCTCTCACCACTTCTAATCAATTTAGTCCTCGAAATACTAGCCAGAGCAATTAGACAGACAAAAGAAATTAAAGGCATAAAAATAGGAAAAGAAGAACTTAAATTATCACTCTATGCGGATGATATGATACTATATCTAACAGACCTAAAAGGGTCTACAAAGAAACTACTAGAGCTAATAAGTGAATTTAGCAAAGTGGCAGGATATAAAATCAACATGCATAAATCAAAGGCATTCCTGTATATCAGAAACAAATCTTCTGAAATGGAAATGAGGACAACCACCCCATTCACAATATCCTCAAAAAAAATAAAATACTTGGGAATCAACCTAACAAAAGAGGTGAAAGATTTATACAATGGAAACTACAGAACCCTAAAAAGAGAAATAGAAGAAGATCTTAGAAGATGGAAAAATATACCCTGTTCATGGATAGGAAGAACTAACATCATCAAAATGGTGATATTACCCAAAGTTCTCTACAGGTTTAATGCAATGCCAATCAAAATCCCAATGGCATTTCTTGTAGAAATAGATAAAGCAATCATGAAATTCATATGGAAAATCAAAAGACCCAGAATAGCAAAAGCAATTCTAAGCAGGAAGTGTGAATCAGGCGGTAGAGCGATACCAGATTTCAAGCTGTACTGCAAAGCAATAGTAACAAAAACAGCGTGGTACTGGTACCAAAACAGGCGGGTGGACCAATGGTACAGAATAGAGGACACAGAGACTAATCCACAAAGCTACAACTATCTTATATTTGATAAAGGGGCTAAAAGCATGCAATGGAGGAAGGATAGCATCTTCAACAAATGGTGCTAGTAAAACTGGAAATCTATATGCAACAAAATGAAACTGAATCCCTTTCTCTCACCATGCACAAAAGTTAACACAAAATGGATCAAGGAGCTTGATATCAAATCAGAGACTCTGCGCCTGATAGAAGAAAAAGTTGGCTCCGATCTACATATTGTGGGGTCGGGCTCCAAATTCCTTAATATGACACCCATAGCCCAAGAGTTAATAACTAGAATCAACAAATGGGACTTACTCAAACTAAAAAGTTTTTTCTCAGCAAGAGAAACAATAAGAGAGATAAATAGATAGCCTACATCCTGGGAACAAATTTTTACTCCTCACACTTCAGATAGAGCCCTAATATCCAGAGTATACAAAGATCTCAAAAAATTAAACAATAAGATAACAAATAACCCAATCAACAAATGGGCCAAGGACCTCAACAGACACTTCACAGAGGAGGACATACAATCAATCAATAAGTACATGCAAAAATGCTCACCATCTCTAGCAGTCAGAGAAATGCAAATCAAAACCACCCTAAGATACCATCTCACACCAGTAAGATTAGCAGCCATTATGAAGGCAAACAACAACAAGTGCTGGCAAGGATGTGGGGAAAAGGGTACTCTTGTACATTGCTGGTGGGATTACAAATTGGTGTAGCCAATTTGGAAAGCAGTATGGAGATTCCTGGGAAAGCTGAGAATGGAACCACCATTTGACCCAGCTATTGCCCTTCTCGGACTATTCCCTGAAGACCTAAAAAGAGCGTACTACAGAGATACTGCGACATTGATGTTCATAGCAGCACAATTCACAGTAGCTAGACTGTGGAACCAACCCAGATGCCCTTCAATAGATTAATGGATAAAAATAAAATGTGGCATTTATACACAATGGAGTATTACACAGCACTAAAAAATAACAAATCATGGAATTTGCAGGGAAATGGATGGCATTAGAGCAGATTATGCTAAGTGAAGCTAGCCAATCCCTAAAAAACAAATGCCAAATGTCTTTTTTGATATAATGAGAGCAACTAAGAACAGAGCAGGGAGGAAGAGCAGGAGGAAAAGATCAACTTTAAACAGACACATGAGGTGGGAGGGAAAGGGAGAGAAAAGGGAAATTACATGGAAATGGAAGGAGACCCTCATTGTTATACAAAATTACATATAAGAGGTTGTGAGGGGGAAGGGGAAAAAAAACAAGGGAAAGAATTAAATTACAACAGATGGGGTAGAGAGAGAATATGGGAGGGGCTGGGGGGGATAGTAGAGGATAGGAAAGGTAGCAGAATACAACAGTTACTAATATGGCATTATGTAAAAATGTGGATGTGTAACCGATGTGATTCTGCAATCTGTATACGGGGTAAAAAATGGGAGTTCATAACCCACTTGAATCGAATGTATGAAATATCATATGTCAAGAGTTTTGTAATGTTTTGAATAACCAATAAAAAAAATCATTCCCAAAATTTCAATCATTTATCTAATATAAATAATATCTCACTAAACATCATAGATTGTAAACATGTAAATATAATACTATTACAGAGTAAGATAAGAAGGATTACTTTTTCTTTACTATCCTGTCAAAGTTATCAGTTTTTCATGGTGGAGAGTAAGGACTGAATAGAGAGCAGAGAATAGTGCAGATAAGTTGAAGCCCAAGCCAGGAAAGCACAGAGTCATGAACAGGTCATGCCTGGCATACAAAGAAATGCTTCTAAGGAAATTATCTGGGAACCCACAACAATTGCACCAAGCAGATTAAAGATTCAATGGAGATGAAAAAACCTATTTTGCCAAATTTTTCCATGTTGTGCTAAATCTATTTAGAGCTAACAAGATGTTACTATAATTGTTTCCTATATGCATTTCAGCTTCTATTGTGTATATTATAAAAGTTTATAGTATATAGGTGATATACATGATATTACATGTATCTCTAGAAACTAATTCTGATGTTTGACATAGTTAACTAAAACTTACTACTGATCATATTGATAAGGTGTGTTTCTTTTCAATAAACTTTCAAACCCTGTCACAATTTTAAATGAACTATTTGTGGTCGAACCTCCACGTAGATTTCTTGAAAAAAAAAAAAGAAAGAAAGAAAAATAAAAAGAAAAAAAAGAAAGAAAAAACACCTACCTCTAATTGTAAGAATGATTTTTCATTTTAAATAGTGCCAGTCTTTTGTATTTCTGTAACTGAAAGCTTAGTCCCTGTCCCCAGTGCACATTAATGCCAATTTAATAATGAGGACACAGTTTTGAGGAAAAGGAAAAAGAAGTTTATTGCTTTGCTAGCAAAGAAGAAACACTGGGGACTCCTGTCCCTAAGGCTGTGACTTCTCCCCATCAGGAAGGTCAGGGGGATTTTAAAGAAACTTTTGAAGAGTTACATTCCAGATGTGCTGCACTGTTAGGGGTACTAGGGGCCCTCATGGGGTATTAGGATTCACTTGTTAATTTGGGAGATATTCACTTCCCAGATCCTCAGCAGGCATCTCCTTCCTGTAGTGGGTATGTTTAAGGACAATTAACTAGGGGAAGAAATGATAGCACAGCCTTCCTAATCTTGTGGGGGATGGGGAGAGGGGGGAGAACAGAGAAACAAAACACATGTTCTTTTAAAAAATAAGCCTTAGAGCAAGGAGGGTTATATTCAGAAGGTGAAGGAACCATTGTTATGTTTCTATGAGATAACTTTTTTTGATTCCACATTAAAAAGACTGGTGGGTAGAGAGATGGAAAAAAAAAAGATTTTGATTAAAAGGTACAAAGCTTCCATTAGACTAGAAGAATAAGTTTTAGTGATCTATTGTACTACAAAATGACCACAGTTAATAACTTATAGATTTAATACTGGCGAAAAGAAGAGTTTTTTAATGTTCAAACTCTACAAAAATGGTAAATTGGTGAGAGGATTGAAATGTTAATTAATTTGATTAAATCTTTCTACAGTGTATACATATGTCAAAATATCACATTGTACTCCATAAGTATATATGACTACTATTTGTCAACTAAAACAAATAAATTCTAAATACTAAACATACAGTTTTGAATATGAAAAATATATACCACTCTCAGCCCCTTAAACAGGTCTTATTACATTTCTACAAGCCTAGTTCTTTTCTTCAAAATCAATACCTTATTTCTATACCCTTTTGGTCTACCATGTTTACCCATATAATTAAGGTCAAAAGCTTAGAGAGGGAAAGGATAAAAAGTGTAAAAAGGAGAAACTAAAAATAGCTTTACATTGATTCTAATTTTTCCTTCATTACAAATGAAAAGAAAAAAAACCACTAACTTGTGTTAAAACATTTCATGGAGCACTTCTTACAAAAAAGGAACATAAGTTATTTTAGGCTATTGTACATCTGATGTGACTCATCTCTCTGCTGTGTCAAACATCAACAGAGGCAGAACTGTAGTTACAAAAGTAGATTATAAACTGAAAGACTATTCACTTTAAGTAGTGTTCATCTATTGTGAAGCATATTTAGCCCAATCATGTATTAGAGAGGCTTTTTTGAGGTGTCTCTTAATTTATAATAAATGATAATCTGGTTTATTCCAAAATTTGAAATAGGCCAGATTATCTCCCCCACTCCTTTTTTGAAAGCCTTTCTCTCACAATGTATTTTGCATGTTATGGGATTCTGCCTACTTAGCTTTCTTCATTATGATTTCATTCCTCATATTTGGGCTTAATTTTTTCTCTTTCAGTCTAAACTACACTTATATTATTTCCTCTTTTCAGTCTAAACTACACTTATATATTTAGTGACTTAAATAAAGAATTTGTATCTATTAACTATGGTCATCATTGTTATGAAACATTTGTGTATGGGAGGATAGATGTGAGATGGGGGTTATTTGGCAAATTGGTTCCCTCCCCTTGATTCCTCTAATATATCATTGTGCAGACATTGCCTTCTGTATGTAAACTGTTCCTGAGTATAGAATACAGGAGGATACTGTTCAACAAATTTGGTCAGAATGTTTATTTTCACGAAGCTTAAAGAAGTAAACCAACAGCAAGCACCAAGTAGTGTAGAGTATTTTCTATGTTATCATATTAATTCAGGCTGAATTTTTCTAATGGACATTGAGGAAGAAATGTGAAAACATTTGAACAGGATAAGAAAACCAGGAAAGTAAAGAAGAGAATATATGTCTGGCATGTCTATTAGTGATTGGAACTAGATGGAAAATACTTAGTCTGATTTAATAATAGCAGAACTATGCCACAAATAAGGGCATCTGAAAATATAATTTACTCTCCTCCAATTAACTTGTGGTCAAAAGGATATGCTAAATACTGCTGATTTTTAGTTTATCAAGTATTCAAAAATGTGAAGATAATGTTTTTCAAGAAAAACAAATATCAATTAAAATTTCACATATCCTTGAAGAATTTTTAGGTGAAAACATAATATGATCTTCTAGGAATACATTGTTTCATTCCTTTTTGATATTGTTTGGCTTTGGTTTTTGAACATTTCTGATTGTCAGATATTTATAGACATTTGGGATATGCAGGCACATACAATGTTGTATCTAATTTAAGATAGATTTGAAAATATTCATATGAGTCTGATCATTTCAAAATTTTGTGTAAAACAACTCATCCTTGAAGACATGTCTTTGAAAATGTAGTTACTGATTTAGATTTGTAAAGTACAGTGCTACAGATTATTATTTATCATTTTAGGAGTTATAATGTTAAATTGTTTTTAGAACTTCCAATCAAGTTCATTTTAACCAGGTACTCACATAATCAATTTCTTTAACCTGAAATTTCAGAAAAAAAAACTATACCTGAGACAGAGAAGGCATCGCCTCTCTTTTTATGAACAAACATAAATGATGTGGGGCTTTATGCTTTTTAGTATTCCAGAATCTATGAATACCAATTAATGCAAAAATATATATGTGTATATATATATATATACATATATATATATGTGTATATATATACATATATATATAAAACTATCTACCATAGAGATTATTTGAAAAAAATAAAATTTCAATAGGAAAAAAATGTAGTTTGACATATACCTCTTCTATAGTTTGAATCTTAACTGTATCCCAAAGGCATATGGGTCAAAGGCTTGTTATGCATAGTGAAACTTTTGGGAGGTGCTGAAACCTTTAAGATGCAGGGCTGAGTGGGATGTCTTCAGATCTTGGTAGGCATGCACTTAAGGGAGATTGTGGGATCCCAGCTATTTCCTCATTCTCTTTTGATTCCTGGCAATAGGAGAATGGCTTTTTCCTTCACATACGCCCCAACATGTCATGCTACCTTACCTCAGGCCCAAGAGCAATGGGAACAGCTGAAACTTCTGAAACTATGAAAGAAATAAACCTTTTCTCTTTATATGTTGATTGTCTCAAATATTTGTTAAAGTGACAGCTACTGTAACCTCTATGATTAAGTACTAACAGATGACCATATACATTCCAAGAAAACATAGAAAATATATTCTATTGAAAATTATATATAATATTTACATTAGCTTTATAAAACATATAAGCATAGAGTTAATCATGTCTTTCTGAATTGTAGATGCAAAGAACCATTTGCATTTTAGAACTAATGAAATGGCTGATCTTGCTTGATCAATATGTAAATAATTCTCATATTCTGCTGCAGGAAAAGAATATTTTGGAAAAGTTATTTAAACTGCCATAACATTCAACAGGTGCCTTTTTAGTGAAAACAGCAGGAATTTATAAATTATAACTATCATTAATGGATTTGCTTGTCTTTTTTTTTTTAATGCTCATCCATCTTTTACCAATGGCAACTTTTAAAATAGGCATAATCTATTTTCAAAGCCAGGAAATGGACATTGGTACAATATTATTAGTAAAATTACAAATTTTACATAGATTTACCAATTATTACACATACTCATTTTTGTTCTTTTTTCTTTTTCATTGATAATATGGTAATTTTTTTCTTTTTTTTATTAGTTGCTCAAAACATTACAATGATCTTGACATATAATATATCATACATTTGATTCAAATGGGGTATGAATTCTTATTTTTCCCACGTGTCTTTAAGGCATTTTACCTGTATGCTGTCTGTTCAATACTCTGATTTTATTTCTACTTATGCAATCTTTTCATTGAAATCATTTTTATGTGTAACCTGATAAGTCAGATTACCACTGGTTGTATCTAGTTGAAAGAATTCAGGAGATCCTATAAAGTTTGGAATATAGAGGGGGAATTTTAAAAATTCCTCATTTAATAATCAAATGAAACTCTTACATAGGAAAACAACCTCCTGAGAAGGGGGAAACAAATAAATAAGTAAATATATATATATATATATATATATATATATATATATATATATATAATATTCAAGGAATGTAATGTCTTTCTATCTCTTGCTATGCAATCTTTACTGTTGGTGCCCCACAGCACTGAAGCACTGAACCCTTCCCTGCTATCATCCACACATACATCCACACACACCATTGGGAGCAATAGACAAAGATGATAATTGCCTTATTATTTATTGGTGTTCAAAGAACTGAGAAGTAGAGGAAAAAAATTGTAGTGATAATCCAGCATGAATTATTCAGTTCCTTCAATTTGTTGACCTTAATGAATGCAAAGTGATTTGGACCAAGAGTAATTAACAAGAGAAAGCCTACCTAATAAAACCAAGAAAGAATCATACTTTTTGGAGGAATCAATAACAGCCAGCGACTAAAGATCATAATGGAACCATTCAGGAAAACAAAGGGCTCTTTGCCAAGGGAATTTTCATGCTATACATTTGTGCAGGGAGTTTTAAATTCAACCTTTCAAAAAAGAAAAGAGAAAATGGTTGATAAGTGTAGAGGAAAGTAACAATTTGTTAAACTGACTAATACTATAATTATAACCAATGAATATCTGTGATGTGTCTGTAATAGCAATTACCAAACAGTTTTAGGGAAATAACTGAATTAAAATTTGCATTTCCTTTATGGACTTTTGAACAATTTTATAGCTCTATGTATCATACAAATCTCAACTCATGGCTAAAAATTCTAAGGAAGGAGTAACATTTTATGTCCACTTATAAAAAGCTGAGCTGACAAGAAAAAAAAATCTTTAAACATGTGTGTGATATGTTACATTCCATAAGTTTCTGAAAACATCAGTTGGATCCTTCTAGTGTCTTTGAGTGGGCTAACAATGACCAAAGCAGTACTTAATCATGTGCCTGCACCAGCTAATGTTTTGGAATAGAAAAGAAATAAAAGAAAAAAAAAAAGGGCTGGGGATGTGGTTCAGTGTTAAGGGCCCCTGGGTTCTGGGTTCAGTTCCTCGTACATGGTACTGTAAGGGTCCGGCGGAGCATCGGAGAAAGAGACCACACAAGAGACTGGCTCCATGCAACTGGCAAAAGGGGATTTATTAATTCAGCATGCTGAGGTTCCAGGCTCACTCAGGAATATAGAGCAGCCCAGAGCCCAGAGCAGAGGTCAAGCAGAGCTTAAGTACACTTTTTGGAGAGGGTGGGGGGTTTTGCATACATCAGAACAAATCATCATGAGGCGCGGGAAAATTGAACAACAATTCTGAAACAGGATTAGTACATTCATTGGCGGGAACAGTCTGGGCAGGGGTGATTGGTCACTCCTAAGCAGGGTACACATTTAAACTGATTGGTTTTGTGGCCTGGATGCTTATGTGCCGAGCTACTTGGAGCCCTTAGCTATTAAACAACCAGGGAATTAATGGAAATATTTACTGGGCAGTTCCAGTATTGTCCTAACAGCTACAGAGATTGCAGAGGAATTTTAACAGTACCTAGTCTTTTACACTTTAACTCAAGCTTTTGCAGCTTAGAATCAGCTTAGAAATTTTAACTTTACAGTACCAAAAAAAAAAAAAAAAGGTTCTTCTATAGAAAATAAAGTGAGAATACAAATGAATTAACCATGACATCTCAATGACACAATGGTGCCATATTGATGCCAAGTTTAAAATATTGGCTGAGAGGAGCAGTGATTGACATAGTTTTTTGTTTAAATAAAATATTCTAGTGTGACTAATAGTAAAACTTAAACCAACATTGAATGAAACTTAGTGAACCACGTTGGAATTGTAATATAAACAATCACCTTTATAAACGTGAGTCTATTTCTATTCTATTGATAGTATGGACTTAAATGTTTCATTAATTACTTGATTATGTATATTGCATGCATATATTTTATTATAAAGATTTTGGAGCCCTCTAAGTGCCCTGTTGTTACTATCTGCATTAGATGCACAAGGGAAGATACATTATTACTTTGAAAAGGCACAATGGCGAACATGTTTTCCTTGATATACAAAATTCCATCCAAATAATTAGTTGATAAATTACTTTGTTGTACTTAACCCTAATATATATATATATATATATATATATATATATATATATATATATATATCTTATAAATTAATTACAAAAAAATGTTAGGCAAATACCTTTGATCCTTTAACCTTTTTTTTTTTTTACTTTGAATTTATGACTACCATTTTATGGAAGAAAAAGTAAATCAATAACACTGGAAGCATTATATTTAGTGACAAAATTTGTGAATAAATAAAATAATTGATGCAATATACCTGTTGATGCATTAAGATAATTACTCATTGGCATAAAATATAACTACAAGTATAATAAATAGTGTTGGTATCAAATTAAATGGCAAAATCAAACAGAATATATAATGGCAATATAGGTGTACAAAGTGTAGGATATTGAAATTTATCCCCTGATTAAGAAGATAATCTGAAAGCTTTTTGGGAAATAAATAACTGCTACACATTTGTTTCTGTGTGATTTAATTTCTCTTAAAATTTAAGGGCTTAAAAACAAATTCTAATAAGATGGGAATTTGGACCAGAATTGTGTACTTTTAAATATAGTTCTCCTTATATTGCTATCTATAGTATATGCTTATGCCAAGGTAATATTTCAGTCATGTCATAAAAATAAAAAAGTATAATTAAAAACCAGAGAGAAGTGAAATAAATGGAACATTCTAATGAGAAGACACTTAGTATGGTAATCGAATAAAAATCAAACACATTGAAGACAAAAGACTCAAGTTTTCATACACCTTAAGAAATAAAATATCTTATTAGTTTATTTTGTTATAAGTAGACTTAGAATTGAAGGTTGAAAATATATATCATTTCTATGGTCTCCTTTAAACATAGAACTAAATTGGTAAACACATTTTCAAAGACTATATTGGCATGTAGAAACGCATTTGTGTCTCTTGCTATGAAACCTGAATTTAAAACCAGCAAGCTTTTCCCAAGTTGAACGGCCTTCTACAAAAAATCTGACTATCAATCATCAAAATTATCAAGGTCATCAAAACATGGAAAGTATAAAAAAATCTGGCACAGCCAGGATGAGTCTAAGGAGATATATTGGCTAAACATAAAGTGGAACAAGGGATAGAATCCTGAGGACTAAAAAATATTAAGGAAATAAAAAGAATAAATTCATTAATAAGAGCACATAAACATTAGATGTTTGCATTAGATGTTGCAAAATGTATTATGCTAATTTAAAATGTGAATAATAAGTTAATAGGTGTAAATTTTAAGAAAAATATTTATACTAGCTTGGTAGCTTTTCTGGAAATTTAAAATGATTCTACATCCTAGTTTGGAAGAATGCCTTAGTGTTTTCACTTGTAAACAAGGACATCTTCTCAGAGGACTATTGTTTGAAGGTACATAAAAATTGATTATTGATTGATAGATTCAAGGCCCTACATAAACATATGTGTGCCATCTTTGATATGCAGGATGCTACCATTAATTTTTTACACAATCAGCCATCTCACATTGTAAAAACTGAGAGATGCAGAAGTTTTGAAGCTATTTCAGCTTCAACTATTTTCAACTATCCTCATAAAACTGAAGCACTATATACTGAAAAGGAAGTCATATATTGTGTTTGTTAATTAGTTACAAATAGGTAAATGTAGTTTGATGAATGGCTAATAAAATATTTACTCAAACAACAAAAATATTAAGAAAATCATCACAATAGGATCCTAGCTTTTGTGGAGAACAAATACAAACATGAAGTGTGATAAAAATGATAAACACTCAATTGTAAATAATTGTAGAATTCAGAAAGAATTAAAATGATAGAAATTGCCCAACATTAAATACGTGATGTCACAATATTTGTCATATCTAATGGTAAATGAGAATTAAATGAATCAAAAAATAGAACTGATTTTTATATACCAATCTGGCAGGAACTTGACGAACTTTTATATTGGTTCTAATTATTTTTAGTGGCTTTTTTAGGATTTTCTATACATGAGGTCATGTCATCTGCAAATAAAGATGAGTTTCTTTCTTTTCTAATCTGAGTGCATTTTATGTATTTATTATTTATTTTTTATTATTGTTATTATTATTGCATAATTGTCCTGGCTAGATATTGCAGCAATTTTGAATATATGCAGAAGAGAAGACATTGCTTTTGTGTTCCTAGTCTTAGCAAGAAAGCATCCAGTCTTTTACTGTTAATTATGGTGTTACCTATGTTTTTTTTTTTCTAAATGTCCCTTATTAAGTTGGGGAAGTTTCTTTTGATACATAGTTTGTTGAGGAATTTTTCCACTAAAGGGTATTTTATTTTAGAAAATGCTTTTTCCCCTGTATTTTTTTGAGATAGTCATGTACATTTTAGTGACACAATGTATGGTTAATTTTCATATCTTAAACCACTTTTGCATAACTTGAATACATTCCACTTGGTCATAGTGTATACTTATTTATAAATATTGCTGTATTTAGTTTGTTATTTTTTGAGAGTTATCTGTCCATATTCATAATGGCTTACAATGTTCTTTTCTTTTGATGTTTTTGTCTGGTATTGGTATTTAAGATAATATGGACCCATAGGATGAGTTAAGAAATGTTCTTCATCTATTCTATATTTAAAGAGTCTGTGAAGAACTGTTATTAATTATTCTTTCAATATTTGTTAGAATTCAATAATGGAACCATCTGGTCCTTGATTGGTCCACTTCTCTTTGAGTGGTACTCCTGCTTTAGGAACTGAGTGCTTAAGTAGTAGCAGGAGTAAAAAATAATTATGGTTTCAATTCTTTGGCCTTCCTCTCTGAGTGTGAAATCACCACCTTATGAGTCTAGGAAAAGCAGACTTGGACTCTAGTACTATTAGTGGTTATTTCCTCCAATGGGAAGCTGGGCAGAAAAGAGCACCGTGTTTTTGCTTGCTACTGTATTAAAAGAGTTTTAATATCACTTATATGAGAGGAGAAAGGAAAGAACATATCTGCATGCACATACCAGTGATTCTTACTCTCTATTTTATAGTTTTAGTAGGTTTTCTTTTTTTAATTTTTTTAATATTTATTTTTTAGTTGGACACAATATCTTTATTTTACTTATTTATTTTTATACTATGAATGCTCTACTGCTGAGATACAACCCCAGCCCTTAGTAGGTTTTCTTAAACAAGTATTTATTCATTTGCTGATTATTCTAGAATCATTTTCAGAGACATCAAATGACTAATTTTTAGAACTTTTCCCAGTTTTCCTAAGGAGTTGGTTTGTGGAGCTCCTTGGATATCCTGCTGAAAGTTATTTTTTTCATTTTCATCCTATTATTTTAGGTCAAAACAATATAAATAATATTATATTGGATAGATACTTTTTATTAACAGGCTAGGGCTTAGGATATGAAGCTATTGCAGAATTTGAAAAGCCTTGTGTATCATAGGAACAAATATGAAAACTACTTTAAACAATGTGGTACTCTTGTGCCCTATGAGAACCCAAGATACACAATCAGTATTGTGTTTTTTAAAATAATTCTAGCAGGTGTATGGAAGAGAAATTGCACTAAGCTAAACTCAGGTGTACATATTATTTTAAAAGCATAAACTCTTGACTCCAAATATAAGAACTGATTATGAATTCAAGAAATGTATAAGAGACAAAAAGTGAGAAATTACTGATTGAATAAGAAAACTGAATATAGGAAAAGTTAAAATCTAATAATGGAACAACACTTTGTAGCCAAGCTGTGACTTTACCATAGGGGAGACATATAGCATGGAGAATAAACTGGAAGCAAACAGTAATGAGTATGGCTTTGGGGGTACTCTTTTGATGTGATTATAGAACAATGATGGTAAAGATATTTGGGAGACATCTAGAAGTGTGTTTCTTGAGACTTGAAAGCATTTGAACTTGGAAAGGAAAATTGGAGGCATGGTAAGATAATAAGTATAATATTTAAAGTTATTGGAACAGATGACATTACCCAAGTACACATAGAAGAAGAAGGAGGAGGCAGAAATGAAGACAATTAGGAGGAAGAAGAAAGAGAAGGGAGGAGGAGGGGAGGAGGAGTGGGAGAAGAACAACAACAACAATAGAACTGAGTGAAATTCTTTTAATTATCTGATTTGAAGAAGAGTCAGAAATTCTGTTCTCAGGAAAAATATAAAGTAGAACAGAGGAAAATGTCAGGATTATAGAAGTAAAATGTGATTGGCCTTTCAATATAGAATTCTAAAATTCACTGGTTTTTATGTCTTCTTCTCTAAGATGATGATAATTTATATATTGTCATAGAGAAACTGCAATTGAGATAAATGTGAGAAAGATGAGCATTCTTGGCAGAATGTTATGTCCATACAGTTTTGTTTAAAAATGCTATATAGCAACGATTGTATTTGGTAATTTTATGTCTTGTGTACAGGTCCAATTTTATATCTCAAACTATGAATATATATGCATATGTTAAGCACCTGAAATCATGTGCTTAAATGTTTCTCAGGGTCCCAGATGTTCAAGAAATGATATCTGTCAAGCCTAAAAAAGAGGAAAACTTTATTCTCATTTGAAAAGATTATTTTTACATAATAAGAAGCTGCTTTTCTCACCCATGAAACTACCAACTAACAATAATATTTGAATAACAATTCATGATAACCCTTTATAATCCATTGATACTGGTGTTTTATAATCATGCCTTCTAAGATAAACAACACTTGAATGAGTTTAGATATTTTTCACAATGCAACATGAGTTTAAATGACTAAGTTGAGATGTTAAAATTGCTGCACAAATGTTATTTTTATTATTAATTGACATGTATTTATAATATTGGAAAGTAATTCTCCAATGGTGGGAACATTCTACTTATGATTTTTATATCTTTCCTAATATATTTTTTTCTGCTTTCTTTTTTTATTAGTTGTTCAAAACATTACATAGCTCTTGACATATCATATTTCATATATTTGATTCAAGTGGGTTATGAACTCCCATTTTTCCCCTGTATACAGATTGCAGAATCACATTGGTTACACATCCACGTTTTTACATACTGCCATACTATTGTCTATTGTTGTATTCTGCTGTCTAATATGTTCATCTGTGACTCGTAAAATTCAATTTAAATAAAATAAAGGGAGACATTATAAAACAAAAACATTATTTTTAAGATAATACCTTGATAAAGATGGGAAACACTTAAAGATTATCTATTTTACTCAATTCACATCAATTTTTCAGATGATGAAATTTTGGTTAAGGGATATTAAGTGAGATACCCTGGCTCACAAAATATAATATTTTTTAGAAATGCGATACTGTACTTATGTTCTGATTGCCTTCTACCATCTCCAATATTCTTTCTACACTACTCTCCCTTATGTTAAAAAATCATAATAGGTTTTCTTCAAAAAAGCAGTAAAATGAGATGTTACATTGACCAATTCTAGTGAATTTGAGATGAAAATAGGATAATGTTGAATTGAGATGAACTTAGAATAATGACAGTTTCCCAGTCCTCTTAAGATCACTATGTCTGTGATAAATGTAATCCTGAAGGCTTTTTTAATTGTTTCCCAGGAGATGATTTAGGAAATAGGAATATTTGAAAGCAATCTGTTATGCTCATATCTCTCTATCCCCAACCAATTAAATAATTATTCTTGTATTTTTATATATTTTACTGATTGCACTTAGAAGCAGATAACGTCAGATACTATGTAAAACTTCTGAATAAATCCAGAAATTATTTATTATGTTGTAGCACATAGACACAGCCTACAACCTGTTGTATTAATCTGCTAGGACTACTATAACAAAATATCACAAACTGGGTGACCTAAACAATAGAAATATATTTTCTCACAGGTTTGAAGACTGCAAGTCCATATTCATTGTGCCATCACATCATGGTTATTTTATGGTGAGGTCTTTCTTGATAGCTTGATGTTTGCCTTTGTGATTTTCAAATTTTCATCACTGTGACAAAAATACCTGGCATAAACAATTTAAAGGTGGAAAGCCTTAGTGTAGTTCACAGTTTCAAAGTTTTCATTTCATATCCAGGTGGCTCTGAGGCAGAAACATCATAGCAGAAGAGTGTGGCAGAGAAAAACTGCTTGTCTCATGGCAGCCAGGAAGGAGAGAGAGAGAGAGAGAGAGAGAGAGGAGAGAGAGAGAGAGAGAGAGAGAGAGAGAGAGATATTGAGATTTGTCCAGAGAAAAGTTGTAGTCCCCAAGCGCACTCCCCATTTGACCTTTTTTACCCACAAACTATGCCCCAGTGCCTCCCAGTAATCAGATTCATCTATCAACGGATTAATCCACTGATAAAGTCAGAGCCCTCATTATTCAAGCACCCCCTCAAAGACCCACCTCTAAACATTGGAGCATTAGGGACCAAGTATTAACCAAGTGAGGCTTTGGGGAACATTGCAGATGCACACTGTAACAGCCTTCTTGTTCTGTCCTCACATGGCCTCTTTTCTGTTCCCAAGAAGAGTGAGATTGTTGATATTTTTCTCTTCATAGGAATGGGATCCAACCCTTATGAATGACTACATTTAACCTTAAATACTTCCCTGAGGGCCATATATACCAGTACAATCACATTGCACATTAGAGCTCCAAAATATGAATACGAGGAGGATACACTTGAATTCATACTGTTAAACATAAGAATTGACTGGTTTTTTTCATTATCACCTTTGCTATTCATAAAGATTTAAATTGAAATCTATCTAGAGGAAGAATTGACATTTTCTTGTGTTACTATTCAACTACCCACTACTTTTTTATTTCTTACTTTTTTGGTGAACTTACCCATAGCAATATATAACCAACATAAAGAAATTTTTAAAAATTTATGGAAAATTTGAACCAGTATAAAATGGGTGACAATGGAAATGAACAGATTTTGTGTGTTATTTTTCTAATTATTTGTACATTGTTACAAAGTGAGTTTGATTTCTTCTCAATATTTTGTAGACTTTGTTTGTAGTGATCATTCAGAACACAGTAAAAATGAAGAATGTTCCCAGTTGTGTTGGAGTGTAATTCTACACTCTTATAAAGAAAACCTTTTTGAAACATACTCAAGTGTCTTTGCAGGCTGCTTTTATTTAAATATGAAGCAATAAGCACATACATTATTCAGAATGTTTGCATTACAGTTCCTAAGGAAGTCAGTTTTGTATTGTTTTAGTGATACAGAGGTAGAGATTTATGACTGTTAGGAAGGAAACTATTTCTGGAGAAAGAGACAGAAACAGATACAGACAAACACACTCAACCAAATAAAGACAGAAAGAGAGAAAATTAAAATCTTGTGATTTCAAATTAGTATTTATGATTAGCACATTGGTATGGCATGGCATCAGTGTACCATAGTACTAGTTAGTTATCTCAGTGATAAAAAAAGAGAAAATTATGTATAAAGAAATAAGAAAGGTAAAAGTTAACTGAAGATAGTCCACAAATGCAAAACTAAACATGAAAAATTTATCATTTTCAATATGTGAATATATTTCTTGATAATTTTTTTGCATGATGTTTTTCAGGTATAAGATATATAACAATTGATCTTACCAAACAATATAGTAAGAGTAAGAAATTTAAAAATTCAAACATGAAACAACCTGAGAGAAGGTCAATAATTTGAGAACATTCTTGAAATCAAGAGTTGCATCACTGAAGATATCAACAAAATTAACAAATTTTGTCTAAATTTACTAACACATAAGGGCTGGGGTTGTGGCTCAATGGTAGAGCACTTGCCTAGTACGTGTGAGGCCCTGGATCAATCCTCAGCACCACATAAACATAAATAAATAAAACAAATATATTGTGTCCAACTACAACTAAAAAATAAATATTTTAAATTTACTAAGACATAAAGATTAGACTATAATAACTAATATCAGGAATAAAAGGTGTGAAAATACTACTAAGATTAAATAAATAAAAAGGATCACAAAAGGTATGTTGTTAAACAACTATGTAAACATATTAAAGTTGGTGAAATGGACAAATTTCTAGAAAAACACAATATCCCAAGCTGAATCATGAAGAAATATAACACCTGAATTGGACTAAACTATTATAGAGTTTGAGTTCATAATAAAAACTCCCAACAAATAAAAAGTAGAAAAAAAAAAACTTTTGTCAAAAAAATACCAGAACACAGAATAACTTTACTGATGAATTGTATCAAACATTCAACATTACTTTGATTATCAAAATCAGATAAAGGCACTGCAAAAAAATGCTATAGAACAATACCTTGATAAATTTTGATGAACAATTTTCAATAAATACTGGCAAACAATGTTTGAACGCATACTGAAGGCATTATACAGCATAAACAAGTAAGATATATTCATTGAATGCAATGATTTCCAACATATGAATATAAACAGAATGTAATAGATCATATTAACAGAACAAAGAAAAACTAAAATGATCACCTCGATGTAGAAAAACATTAAATTAATGAGGGAAAAAAATCAAAATATAGAATAGAAGGAAACTATTTCAATAAAATAGAGGCCACATATGAAAAAGCACAGCTAATATTATACTAAATGTTTGTATAAAATCTTAGAAACCACAAAAAAAAAACTTTTAAAATTAAGAAAACGAATTCAGTAAAATCACAGGATATAAAATCAACACCCCCAAAATTATATTTCCATACATTAAAATGAATATTAGCTAGGTATGTGTGTGGGAACACACCTATAGTCCCAGCTTCCTGGGACTGAGGAAGGAGTATCTCAAGTTTGAGGACAACTTAAGTAACTTAGAAGACCCTGTATTAAAGAAGAATCAAGAGGGCTAGGGGTGTGTTTTAGTGACAGAGGAACTATGGCTACTCTCTTTAGTACCATTTTAAAAAGTTCAAGGGGGCTGGGGTTGTGACTCAGTGGCAGAGCACTTGCCTCTCACATATGAGGCACTGTGCTTGATCCTCAGCACCACATAAAAGTAAATAAACAAAGATATTTTGTTCATGTATAACTAAAAATATTTTTAAAAGTTCAAGTAAAGCATATATTAAAGGAATTTGAGTAACCAACACCATTTAAAAGAATATCAATAAGAACAAAATACTGTTTAACAAACTTAACCAAGGTAGTGGAAGACTTGAAGACTAAAACTTACAAAATGTTGTCAAAAGATATTAAAGAAGACAACAATAAATAGGAAGACATCTAAGTTTATGGACTGGAAGATTTAGCCTTGTTAATATGTCAATACTCATCAAAGCTATTATAGGGGTGGAAATAATGACACATTTCCTGTCCATTGTAAGGATCATGGTCAGTGCTCCTATAACAAAATATAACAGTGTTACTTATTAATATAATGAAATTAATATAATAAAATAACTGAAATAATTAACTTTTAATGAGAAAAGATATATTCTGTCTCACAGTTTTATTGGTTCCAGTCCATGATTGTTTTTTCCAATGTTTTGGGCCTCTGATGAGGAAGCCTATCATGGGAGAAGAGCATGGCAGAACAAACTTATTGTATCATATATAGGACACAAAAAAAGTAGGAAAAGGGTTGCAGTTTCACAATCCCCTTCAAGAGCACACCTGTAATAACTCAAAGACCTTCCATTAGGCCTCATATCTTAAAGATTCTACTCTTAATAGAACCACAGTGAGGACCAAGACTTTATTTAACACAAGGGCCTTTGGAGAACATTCAAAATCAAAACTATAGCAACAGATTAATAAGAGTAAAACATTATAAAAGTATTTGCTCATAATTTTTTTTTGTGACATTGGGAGACTTCTGAAATGAAGAATGACCAAAATATCCAGTGAAAACTTGACAGCCATTATGAAGTCAAACAACAACAAGTGCTGGCGAGAATGTGGGGAAAAGGGTATTCTTGTACATTGCTGGTGGGACTGCAAATGGGTGTGGCCAATTTGAAAAGCAGTATGGAGATTCCTTGGAAAGCTGGGAATGGAACCACCATTTGACCCAGCTATTGCCCTTCTCGGACTATTCCCTGAAGACCTAAAAAGAGCGTACTACAGGGATACTGCCACATCGATGTTCATAGCAGCACAATTCACAATTGCTAGACTGTGGAACCAACCCAGATGCCCTTCAATAGATTAATGGATAAAAAAAAAATGTGGCATTTATACACCATGGAGTATTATGCAGCACTAAAAAATGACAAAATCATGGAATTTGCAGGGAAATGGATGGCACTAGAGCAGATTATGCTTAGTGAAGCTAGCCAATCCCTAAAAAACAAATACCAAATGTCTTCTTTGATATAATGAGAGCAACTAAGAACAGAGCAGGGAGGAAGAGCAGGAAGAAAAGATTAACATTAAACAGAGACATGAGATGGGAGGGAAAGGGAGAGAAAAGGGAAATTGCATGGAAATGGAGGGAGACCCTCATTGCTATACAAAATTACATATAAGAGGTTGTGAGGGGAATGGGATAATAAACAAGGAGGGAAATGAATTACAGTAGATGTGGTAGAGAGAGAAGATGGGAGGGCATGGGAGGGGAGGGGGGATAGTAGAGGATAGGAAAGGTAGCAGAATACAACAGTTACTAATATGGCATTATGTAAAAATGTGGATGTGTAACCGATGTGATTCTGCAATCTGTATACGGGGTAAAAATGGGAGTTCATAACCCACTTCAATCTAATGTATGAAATATGATATGTCAAGAGCTTTGTAATGTTTTGAACAACCAATAAAAAAAAATTTAAAAAAAGATTAGATTTGATGAAAAATAGCCATATAGTAATATGATTGGACAAAATGGTTTCACTAACGGTAATAGACCAGTGGGGGACACCCTAGAAAAGCTTATATATTCAGCTTCTTCTTTTTGATTTTTCTGAGCTACATTCCTTTCTCCGTGTTGTGGTGAAGGACCCCTCTGGGATGAGGTTCTTATATTCTGTCAAGCAAGGCAGGTCAGAGAATTTCTTTTGCTAGCTCTTACACAGAAAGGCAGGGGGAAGTTAGCATAGTATTTCTAGGTTTTGTGATTGTCTTTGGGGAGAGGGGGATCTACGTTCTATGACCTACCTTGGAAAAAAAAGAAATTCTAGTTTCTTTTATCTGCTTTGTGGGAGAAAGAAGTGTAGAAGAAACAAGGGCAAAAGAAGATCAGAAAGACACTTTGCTTCTGAGACTCTTTCACTACCATTCACTTCAAAGTAATTAGCATGATAAAGTTCCATTGGAGTATTAATTTCTGAACACCAATATTATCTTCATATTCAATTCAATCCTTATCAAAATCCCTGTACTGTTTTATAAAAAAATCCCCCAAATCGTCTGGAATACAAAGATACCTTGAATAACAAAAAATAATCATGAAAAGTAAGTTGGAGGTCTCATAATTTCTGATTTATAATCTTGCTATGATGCTATAGTAATCAAAATAATGTAATAGTGACATAAAGATAGATGTACAAACCAATGGAATAGAGATTCCAGTAATAATTTGTCAAGTATATGATCAAATGATTTTCACCAATGTTGTCAAGATCAGTTAAGGGGAAAATATAGTTTATACAACAAATAGGTATAGAAAAACTGGATATTCACATGTAAAGGAATAAAATCAGACACTTACTTTATACCATAATAAGAATTAATTCAAGATGTAACACAGACCTAACCATAGGATGTAGGACATAAAACTGTTAGAAGCAAACATTACAGGAAAACATCATGGCTTTGTATTTGACTATAATTTCATGATTATGATTTCAAAAGCATAGTCAACAAAAATAAGGATCAACTAAAATTAAAAATCTTGTGCTTCAAAGAATACTATAAATAGAATGAAAAGGTAGCTTGTGGAATGAGAAAAAAATATATATATATATAACATAAATAGGAAAAGGAGTTGATACCTAGAATACATAAACAACTGCCACTCAACAACAACAAAAAAGTGCTAATCAACCCCATTAAAAATGGACAAAGCATTTGAATAAACATTTCTCCAAAGATGACATAGAAATGAACAATTCACACATGATAAATTGCTCAATATCATTACTCATTAGGAGAACACAAATCAAAATGACATTGAGAAACCACACTTGTGGGGAATGCTGTTATCCAAAAATAATGGAAATAACTGTTGATAAAGATTTGGACAATTTGGACAATGTACAATTTGTACGTTGTTGATGAGGATGTAAAATGGTATAGCTTCTGTGGAAAATGATTTGGCAGTTCTTCAAAATTTGAACATATAATTAACCTGATTATACAATTCCACTTCTGAATATAAACTCTGAAGAACTGAAAGAAGGAACTCATATAGATATTTGTACACCCATGTTAATAACAGCATTTTTACAATAGCCAAAATGAGGAAGAAACCTAAATGTCCATTGATGGATGAATATATAAATAAATAATGGTATATAAATACAAAGAATATTAACTTTAAAATGAATGGATTTCTATAATATGATACAACATGAACATGAAGGAAACTTGAAGATATAATGCTAAGTAAGTCATTAGTAAATAATGCCATATGATTTCATTTTGTTCACCTAATCAGGTACCTATATGAGTCACTTTCTTAGAGATACTAAATAGAATGGTGGTTGTTAGAGACTGCAGGGAAGGAGGGATAGGGAGTTACTGTTTAAAGTGTATGAATTTTTGTTTGGAAAGATGAAAAATATTTGAGGGATGGAAGGTGGTGATATTTGCAAAAAACTGTGCATGTATGTAATGCTACTAAATGGTATACTTAAAAATGGTTGAAATGTGAAATTGTATGTTTTACATTTATAGCCACAAAAAGGTTAAAATTATAAATTCTATGGTATATGTATTTTACCACAATTAAAAAAAATAAAGCAAAACGAAACTTAAACCTGTAACTCCAGACTGGGACTGTAGCTCAGTGGTAAACTGCTTATCTTGCACATGAGAGGCACTGTGTGTGATCCTCAGCACCACATAAAAATAAATAAAGATATTCTGTGTTGATCTACAACTAAAAAAAATATTTTAAAAAGAAAATAAACCAACCCTGAAACTCCTACCATGTTTGAGATTATATGGGACTTTCCCACCATTAAGGAAACAAAGGAAAGCACTTGTTTTCTGTGCACTCCTGACAGCCAGGGAAGATTCTCCAAGTCAGTAACAGGCAGAACAAATACTACCTGTAGATCAATAGTTTTCTATTTATGAGCTACATTTTCATTATGCTACTTTCCTAATATTTTTTCTTCATTTCCATATTAATACTTTAAAAATGTATTATTAAATTTTTCAGGAAAATAAAAGGGCAACTCAATCGCCAGATCCTGGGGATTCTATTATCCCTTGGTTTAACCATCATTTCTGTTTCTTTACTTGGATTTCCTGGCCTATGTTTCACTGCCCAGTTCACTATGGTTTTGTCTTTATTGTGCTGCTTGTTTGCTATAAACTATTCTCTTCAACTTTCCTTTATGACCTGATAGCACACGACTTTGTCATTTCAGATACTCTCTCACATTTTGCTTTTCTGTTTAGTTTGTAATGCAAGAGCAGTAAGTAGTTTGGACTGGGAAAGTTATGTTTAATAAAATTTGCCAGTAGAACTTTTTAATTTATCAACATCATTACATTCTAAAATTTCTTTTTCCTTTGGAAAGTTGTATCCCTACTTGGTTTTATATCAACCTCATTTGTTTTCTAAATCACATCCATTTTTTTTTATTTTGAGACAGAGTCTCAATAAATTACTCAGGGATTGCTAAATTGCTGAGGCTGGCTTTGAATTTATAATCCTCCTGCCTCAGCCTCCTGGGCCATGGGAATTACAGGCATGAACTATCCTGTCCGGCCATTCAAACATTTTTGAGAAATAGCTAATGTGTAGGGTTTTTAAAAAATTTAACATATTGTAAATTTTAGTTGAGTATCTTCATTCCGAGTGAAATAATCTGACCAGTTTAATATGTTAAAGACCATTAAATCAGTGAAAACAAATGAATTAATGTATTTCTCGGGCTAAGATTTGTGAGTTGCTCAAATTGTTATTTTTATTTATGATAACTTTTTTATCTCTAGTAAACTTCCAGTTCCTCTTTCATTAGATGAAAATGAATGGAGAATAAACTTTGATATGTGAAACATTTAAGTACAGTAGAGGTGGAAAAATGTGTTTGATACCAATCTTTACAAGTTTATAAAGTAGGAAATAAGATAATGCAAAAACTCATATGTTACATAGTAAGCACTCAATAATGGTAGGCTCTTTTCTGCTTTTAAATCAGTTTTATTTTTCACCTTGAATTCATTTCAAGGTAGAACCACCTTTCTAAGAACAGATATATTCTGTATTAGTTAATTTTCAGTGTTTTCTAAGTAGTGCCATATATTTGCATTTAATATTTCTTGTCTTTTAAAAGATTATTTTGTAATCTTACATGATGTGCCACTAGAATTATTCTTTGAATATTTAATTTTTCAAATAAAAGGGGAAAAACAAAGCACTAGTATTCAAATATATCAGATTGACATTGTTAAGTTAAAATAAAAAAAACATTATATTTGGAAATTTAAAGTCAATTCCCACAAAAAAGATTATAAATTCTCAAGAATCACCATGCAATTAAATGTTTTTCCCAGTAGCTCATAGGACTTTCCTCCCATTACTATTATTGCTTGCTTCATATATTCCAAAAAGTAAGCAGTTATGGTGTATGTGGCACAATTTTTGTCTCTAACATTCAGTTTTATAATTTTACCAAGGGAAATTCAGGTGTTTTCATCACTATGGTGCTTTAAATGGGAATAGAATATATTTTGTCATTCTGTGTGTATTACAATATATATGAAGTATATAATTTGGAAGCAACAGAATATCAATATTATTTCCATAGAATAGGATAGTTTTCTTTGCCTTTTTGTGATAGAAAAGAAACATTAATTACTATTTTTGAGAAAATAGGGTAAAAAGGTCATCTTTTGAAAATCAAATGTGTAAATTTTAGAGAATGGATAATCTAAGCATTGACAAAACAAAAGTTATTGTTTTAAAGTATTTAGCATAACAAAATGCAGTACAATTGAAGTATAAAAACATGTCATGGTGTCCTTTGAAATACAAGAGTCAAAACTGTCCATGTAGGGGCTGGGGTTGTGGATCAATGGTAGCACACTGCTGAGACATTGGGTTTGATACTCAGCACCACATACAAATAAATAAATAAAATAAAGGTACATCAAAAACTAAAAAATCTTAAAAAAACCTGTCCATGCACTGATTCTTTCCGTTTATGGTTATGAAACTGTAACATGATAAAGTAATTTTTCTAATTTGTTCCTTTCCTAAAACATAGCTGCTTAACAAGTTTTAAATGATATAGTGGAATGCTTGGCATTATATGTATATAGATAGCCCTTAGAAAACTTGCAGAACAAAACAGGAAAATTGAGAAACATCTAACATCATAGCCAAATAAGTTCAGAAAGCTTAGCATATGGTATGAAAAAAAATTGTTTTTACTGTAGATGTTTCCTATTTAATAAAAGTTTTATTCCAATACAGCATTCCTTTAAAGTTGTCAAAATTATATTATATTTTTCAAGGTGCATGTTAGAGATTGGGTGACCTGGAATAATGTTTTGACTAATCTACTACCCATATTAACATTATCACTGACAGGATCACTGTATTATTTTCAAACATAATACAGCACTGAAGAAAAACAAGGACAGGTGCTTACCTCAAATAGTTCTCCATTTTTAGGAAGAGCAAACAATTTTAAAACCTGAAAAATTTCAATGGGATTTTCAACAGCCACAAATCATCTTAACAGTTTTAAATTTATATTCAAGTGGATTATTTGGCTCTTTGAAGAAGTCATTTTCTACTGTTCAAACTTACTGCTTTATGTTAGATCAATTTTCCTGCTAATATAAGTGCTTTTTTTTCTCTTTCTAACATTTATTCAGGAATGGAGACTTACTCCTGTATGCTTTGGAGACAGGTAGTTATTATTCAAATAGCTAAAGCTATTAATGATGAGCAAATGCTTTATTTCCCTGATGCTGCTCTCCCCTTATATAATGGTCTCTTTTTAATGGGTGGGTTGTTATGTATTGATCATTGTCCATGTTTTCCTAGCAAAAGGAGATTTTCATTAGTCTTAAGTTAAGAGGAACATATGTGTCTCTATGACAGTAGCCAAACAGGAACAAAGATAGATCCTCTGCAGTCTGTAATTCCATAAATATAGGGTTTTTTTTTTTGTATGTTTTGTGTGCAACAAAAAGATAGCTAATATTTAGGTAATATCTACTATAGGATAGGGATATTACAAAGTTCTCTAGCTTGAGGTAGTATTTTATATCTGTATATAGCTGGAAAAAACAAAACCATAGAAAGATTGAATAACTCAGCCAAAGTCATAGTCAGTGGCTAATGGAGAAGACAATCCTAAATTTACCTGACCCACCACCTTATTATCTTCCCATCATTATAGATTGCCTTCAAATTAAAGACAAGATTAAAAAAAAATTCTTATAGCCTTTACATTCTTGTAGCTATGTAATTTTCTTGATTATGATTATATCATTTACATTAAAATTCCACTGACTTCACACATGCCCCTTTGTGTTTACCACAAAGTTTTACTAAATTAGGTCATTTCTGTAAGTTTTATGCAATACCTAAAGCATTGATATGATCAATAAATGATTACATAAATGGGGCAGTAAAACTCTTTACCAGTCTATGAAGTTTTAAAAGTGCAATGTTTAGGGACTAGGTTGAATTAATATTTCCATGACAGCCTCTACAGGTCTGAATTTCAAAATGTTTAAATTTGAATGCCTTATATTATACCATGATTTGAGCTTCCATTTCATTTCTTTTTCTTTCAAGTACTAGCGCAAATTTTGAGATTCTTCATTCATGCCCCTGGGACGTGGATGCCACAGAAAAAGTGCAATCAATATGTATACCTCCCAGAGAGCCCTGAGCCAGTTGAATCACTAAACACCTTTCAAATCTTTGAACTTTTATAGATGCACATGGGTGCACAGTGATATTAGGCACACAAACTCTATGCCTTACTAAAATATTCTGTAACATGTACCATTTATTCACGCAAGACCTGTATAGCATGAAGTGCAGTAGAGGATTGGCATCTGTCTGTTAAATTTTAATGAGCAGAGAACCAGGTTAAATATATCAAACCCTCTTTTCTTAACAGCCGTTTTTTGTTTGTTTCATTTGCTAGCTATGCAGCTTGCTTGCTTATTAACTCTTGCTTTCAACAATTTCAGTATCATAGAAATGAATAGAGAGCATTGAACTTACATTATAACATCCTTGATAGAAATGACTGAATCGTTATCTTGGAGCATTGATCTTCACTTATTGTTTCTATATTTTCTTAATCAAAACCAAGTGGAGAGTGGAGAAAATTACTCAGACAATTAATGAAATGAGAATATGCTCTATTTTAGATTCTTACTCTTTTACACTTGTCAAACATATAAAATATGTTTACCTTAATAGAAAAATTATTAGTGTCATTCTATTGTCAAAGGAAGTATTGTACCCACATATGCCTCAGTAATCAAATTTTCTGAGCACCTTTTTTGTTAAACTTGGAATTGTGCTGGATACATCAGATTATAAATGAACAGGTCATGCTCTTGCTTTAGACAAACAACAATGTTTAGTGTAGGAGGGAACTAGAGTAGCTATAGAATATAAGACAATATTTTTATTGATTTTTTAATAAAAGACAGTGGAATGAATAACAATTCTTGTTACACATATAGAACAAAATGTTTCATATCCCTGGTTGTACATAAAGTATGTTCACACCAATTCGTATCTTCATACATGTACTTTGGATAATAATGTCCATCATATTTCACCATCCTTGCTAACCCCCTACCCCCTCTCTTCCCCTCCCAACCCTCTGCCCTATCTAGAGTTTGTCTATTTCTCCCATGCTCCCCCTACCTACCTCATTATGAGTCGTCAGGCACCTTATATCAGAGAAAACATTCAGCATTTGTTTTTTAGGGATTGGCTAACTTCACTTAGTATTATCTTCACAACACCATCCCTTTACCTGCAAATGCCATGATTTTATTCTCTTTTATTGCTGAGTAATATTCCATTGTGTATATATGCCACATTTTTATCCATTCATCTATTGAAGGGCGTCTAGTTTGGTTCCACAGTTTAGCTATTGTGAATTGTGCTGCTATAAACATTGATATAACTGTGTCCCTGTAGTATGCTGTTTTTAAGTCCTTTGAGTATAGATCGAGGAGAGGGATAGCTGGGTTAAATGGTGGTTCCATTCCCAAGACAATATTTTTAATATTTGCCTTAAATTCATCATACGATAGGCTTATTTGATTTGCTCTGGAAAAATCATGGAAGGATGCATTGATAAAATGAAGCACCTTATGGGTAAAAAATAACAATAACACAGGTATAGAGTATGGCTTACTCTGAATTTACTCAAATTGTGTGTAGCAGGAGTTCAGGTCACATACTAATATGCATGGGGACTATGAAGAAGGTGAGTAAAAGAACAATATCTTTGTGTGTGTGTGTGTGTGAAACTTCTAGGATGAAGCCAGCATAGGTAAAAACTGGAAAGAAGAAATAAAAGTGAAAGATTTTAATTACACTATAGTGGAGTAGATTAATTTATCTTTTGACAGGGTGGATGGATGAATTGTGGAAAGTTACATTAAAGGCTCTTCAGGAAAATTTAATATTTTGTTTCCAAAATTATCATTAGAAAAAAAATGTGTGTAACTTGACTTGCTAATTTGGTATTTATATATGTAGATTGTAGTAAGAGTTGATGGGGCAGAAAATTTCTCTGTCCTTTCTTCTTTGCCACACAACCCTACATTTTCATACACACACATGCACACACAAACACACGTGCATATGTAATATGAATATGCATATGAAAAAACAGGAATATTTTTTAGGGAAATTGTTTTCAGACTTATAAATGCACATAGTTATGAATTATGAGATAATAATTTGAATGGCTTTAGAATAATCACATTAATTCTAATCCATCATTGTAGAAATTGTGATTTAAATGTAATGCACAAGGTTGTATCTTCAATGACTTTTACTCACTTCCAGCACTGTGTCTGATTTTATTTTAAAGAAACACCACATAAACCAAAGAAATAGAATCATTATTATATATTATTCTTTTCCTCTGCTGACACATTGAATGCAACTATTTTTCCATAATCCTGTTAGAAAATTGCTTAAGATTCAGAGAATCTAGTGATCTCTTTAAATAGAACAGTAAATACTTAGTTTGATTATTCAGTTAGCAAAAACTTATTTTTCAGAAGGAGTTCTTAAATTAGTTTCTTCTTTATATCTCAGATGACTTAAAATATGATGTAACATTTTTCTTTTTACATAATTGTAAACTTCTTTTCATAAAAAGATATTATTGATAATTATATACCTGATAATTCAGTATTTAGTTTTAATGATGCATTATTAATTATTTCTAGTTTGTTGTAAAAGTTACTATTTATGAAATTATGAACAAAGTGATGTCAAGGATTTATTCCTGTTAATTACCCTATATTATCAGTTTATTTAATTTAGAACACTTCAAAAATAATTTTGTTATGTCAAACTGATGTGACACAGATATCAGAAATTTCCGAAGAGTTTATATACTTTGCATTTCAAATTCTAAGAGATTTACAGCTAGTATATTTTAAAAACTTTTCCCATTAGTTCTGCTAAACCAAGTAACTTTCTTTTGGAATATTTAATCATCTGTCCCTGCAGTCACTAAAGAACTAGTCTCTGATAGGCATGCATTTACTGTGCCTTTCTACATTGAAAAACTCAATAGAAGTCTTCTGTGCCAAAAGTGGAATTAAAATGTTCATGTCTCAATGACAGCTAAACAAATACTGGCAGAAACAATTGAACTCAAAGAAGAAAAAGCAGAAAGTCAGCTGCAAAACTGTCATTCTTTAAACAATGGGATTAAACAATAGTAACATAATGAGAAAAAAAGTATAGAAACATTTTTGGAAATAATTTGTTTTCACTTGTTTTGAATACTTTCCAAGTAATATTTATGTGATATTTGGGTGAAATCATATATTATGATTTGGCTATGTGGCATCTCCCCAACACTCATGTGTGATTCAATGCAAGACCATTCAGAGGTTAAATGAGTATATTACGAGAGATGCAACCTAATCAGTGAATTAATTCAATGGTATGAATGAACTGGGAGGTAACTGTAAGTGGATAGTGGATGGCAGGAGGAACCAGGTGAGTGGGGGGCATAGCTTTGGGGATTATGTCTTGTCCCTGGTGATCACAGCTCTCTGAATCCTAGATTTTACATCCTTAGTTTCTTCTGCCACACCCATTTGTCATGATGTACTGCTTTACCTCAGGCCCAGAGCTAAGGAGACAACCAACCATGGATTTAAACTATGAAACCATGAGCCAAATTTATTTTTTCCTTCTCTACATTTTTCTTATCAGGTCTTTTGGACACAGTGACAAAAAAATCCAACTAAATCAGAAACAGATACTGAAAAATGGGTCATTGCTTTAACTAATGGTTCACAAGACTTTGGAGGTGATTTTCAGGGAAAGGAATTTTGAAAAAAAAAGTTATACAAGCTGGTAAAACATTAAAGTATTGCAAGTGGAACTTAATGGGTGGTTCTGGTATAAGCCTAGATTTTCAGAATGCTTATAGGAATGTGGACAGTAAATAATTGACTCATGAAGTTTCAGAGAAGAAGAAGGACTCTATTAGAAATTGGACTGGAGACCACTCATGTTACATTTTGGCTAAGAATTTGACTATATTTTGCTAATGCCCTAACACTTTATATGAAGCTGAATACACAGGTGATGCTTTAAGTAATCTAGCAGAGAAAATTTCAAGGTACCACAGAATTCTGGCAGTGGCTTACATATTGCTGGTGGCTTTTAGCCAAGTTTAATGTGATAATCAGACAGAAAGAAGAGCAAAAATATTTGAAAAACTTGAAGTTTTTTCAGAAAATTGCAAGTAAAATTGGGGCTAAAGAAGATGAAGCTGTTGAAAAGATTATAGACACTAAAGGGATGATAAGTAATTTACCTAGAAATAAGAGGAAAAATGGCTTGAGGGCATCTCAGGAATTAGCAAGACCATATTCATCTTAGACTCAAGGATGTAAAAGTAAAATTTCCTTTGAAAAGAGACTGCTCAGCAGCCTGCTTGAGTGGGGATATGGGTGCTAGGAATTTGTTGCAATGTGCTCCACAACCAAGGCACTTAGAGCATTCAGCAGCTATAGTCCCAGAATGATTGGCTACTGCTCAAGATAGTGGCAGACCTTGATGTCAACTATGTGGTGTTGGTTCTGCAGGATTATGGACTGCTGGAATTAGGGGGTCATGGAGGCTTCCATTGACATTTCAAAGGAAGAGCTTGGAGGCCATGCAAATGTAGCAGGATTGGAGTCCCTCTAAGCTTCCCTGAGAGGGTGATGAGTGAAGAAGTGGAAGCCAAAGCTGCAGTGGAGACTCTCAACATTAAGAGGTGCCAGTAATGTAGAATGTCTGCTGAGGACAGCTTCAGAAATTGAGCAGGGAAAAATAAAAAGAGTAGTCATGTGGACTACATAGGGCCACAGTTAAGCCATAGGGCCACAGCTATACAAGCATTTAGTGATAACATCACGAGCCAGATGTATGCTGGGGAGCTATAGGACTTATTTGCCCAGCCAGAGTTTAGTCTTGATTTAGTCTATCCCTTCTTCCTATGCCACTGTTTTCCCCTTGCAGAATGGAAATACATACTAGGTGTCATTATATATTGTATATAAAACTTGCTTTATACTTTTTACAGAGACTCACAGAGTTTGTCTTGAGTCTTAGAGGAGACTTTGGACTTGGACTGTACTAAAACTGTTAAAATTATAGGATTTTTGGAAATAGAGTATAAGTATCTTGTGTTGTGAAATGGGCCTGAACTTTCAGGGGCCAGAGTCAGAATATTATGGTTTAGATATGTGGTATCCACTAAAAGCTCATGTGTTAAACAATGCAAGAATGTTCAGAGGTAATATGATAGGTAAAATCTAATCAATGATTTAATCCACTGATAAGGATTAACTGGATAGGAACCTTAGGTAGGCAAGATGTGATTGGATGAGGTGGGTCACTGGAAGTGTGCCTTTAAGGAGTACATTTTGTCTTTGGTGAGCGAAGCTCTTTCTGCTTCCTGTCGTGCATGAACTGAGCTGTCTTCCTCCTCCATAATGTTCTGCATCACCTCAGATCCAGAGCTTTGAGTCATTCAATCATGGACTGAACCTCTGAAACCATAAGCCCAAATAAATTTTTTTTCTTTTCTAATTTTTTTTTGTAAATATTGGCCACAGCAACACAAAAGCTGATGAAAATTTATAGTGGTATAAAAATAGTTTTGTCATTAGAGGACTTCTTTATCATCTTATTCTACAATTTATGTATTCACATTCCTTCATCAGATTTCTTCATCATTCTGTCAATTCATTTGTTGAAGGAGCTGTTATTTTTATAAATATCCCTCTCATACTATTCCCCTTTTTATGCTGTATCTTTATGTGTGTATGTGTGTGTGTGTGTGTGTGCATGCACGTGCATGTGAGATTGGGAACTGAACCCAGAACCTTGCACATATTAAAAATGCACTCTATCACTGAGCTACGATGTTAGACCCACATTATATCTTGAAAATTAAGTCAGGTCATGGAATTTACATAAGTTATTTAGAATATTTTCCAGTGTTCCAAAAAACATCTTAACTATTCCTCAGCTGGAGTGATTGATAGGGTATAAAAGAAAGGAATAAACATCTATAGAACATTTTAAATCAAAATTTTAAATCTATAGCAAATCCAAGTTATGTAAGAGCTTCTATTTCTTCTAATATTTCAGTGTAAAAAAGCAACTTAGTGTAGTAGAAAGGCTCACAGATTTTGAGTTATAAGTATTTGAGTTTAGCTTCTGAATATTCACTTCACTAGTTGCTTAAAATTTGACCTTCCCATCTAGAAATGAGAAAAATAATGGCAACTGCCTCCTTAGGTTATTGTCAGCATTCAATGTAATGATGGATTTGATATAACTCAACCTACAATAATTTATATCAAACATTATTATTAATAGTATTGATAATCAAGTTAGTAATAGTAGTAATAATAAAAGAAATGCGATATTTCTGAAAATGTAAGCTTATTCTTTATTTATTTTTAGCATCTTTTAGTTTCTTTCATTTTTACATGTGTATAATTTGATGCCAAGTTATTAGGTCCTAAGAAAAATTTGGAGCAATCAAATTTGCACTACAATTCCCATGGGTAAAACCCTCTTTGAATGAAATCATTCTATCAAAATACACCATATGAATACAATTTTTTCTGCATGTTTTTATTGGCTATGTGCAATTCAAAATTGAACACTGAACTGTTTTTATCCTTGATTCAGGATTTGCCACATTTGTAAAATTTATTTATTTTAACTAAATTTAAGTTTATCATGCTCTTTGACAGTTGTCAATAAGAAAAATCTTGCCCGTGTAATTCAACTATCAAAATCACATTAAAATATACAATAGTTATTATGAAATGGTTTTGCCTAGACTGTGATTACATAGCCAAGCTCAGCATTTTCTTTTGAAATACAGAGCCTAGGTAATTGATATTTGTCATAAAGAAAACATAGCCCACAATTGCATAAACCCTTTTGTGTCTCTTGTGGAATACTTTTTTATGTTTGCATTGGTATGAGGTCAGTGTTTGACATTATCTTCATGAGTGTAGGGCATCACATTTATTATCTTGAGACACTATAGTTTAGAATTGGACGGTTTTAATACCCAATTAAAAAAACCCTTTTATTCTACTGTTTCTCTAATTATAGGAAACCTGGCTTTTCTAGAACAAAATAAAAAAAAGAATATTATCCAAGGTGAAGGCAAAGAATTCTGTAATTGTAACTTTTATATCAGTTTTACTGGTCAGCCAGAGTGCAAGGAAACTGTTAACATCCTCAACAACCATAAAATAAATCCATAGTCATTTAAAGACTTCAAAGTCACTAGACCACAAACAAATCCTGTTCATTGAATCTAGCTATGATTGTCTTTGTGTAGAAAATGTTATTAACAGGATAATCTATTTTATAAAAGTAACATTTGGCAAATAGCTTCATTGTTATGTGGACCTAGCTATGAAGTAAGCCAAAAGATTACATTAATTGTTAAAACAGTTTATGAAAATATTTATATAACTTAGATATCCATGTCATTTTCTTTCTAAATGCCATATTTTGTGCTTTAGAACTTTGAGCAAGGCTTGTGATTATTTTCAGAGTGAGAGTATAGTTCACCTTCCTCTGTTTGTTGGTCATTTATTGTATATGAATGTTTACAGAGTACATCTTCAATCTATCTCACCAAATTCTTGATTTTAGCTTTTGATTGTTCAAAATAAATATTAATGAATGAATTACTTGAACTTGAAGTTTTAAACATTTTGTGAGAGAACAAAGTATAGAATTAAAAAATTTTGATTGAATGTTAAGATCTAGGTCTATTTATTTATAGTAAATTAAAATTGGTAAATGTAAAATAATACTGATTAGACAGCAACATATTTTCAATGTATGTGCCAGTGAATACAGAATATATTTTGAAGTTTCACTATTTATAGCATTATAAGATATTATATGTTTTTTATGATATTATAGTTTCTTTCCTATTTTGCTAAGTAAACATCATAGTGTAATTCTGATTAGTGTTCATACATGTTCCATGAGGTAATTAAAGTTTCCAGGCCACATCACAACTTCTACCACAATTAATGGATTTGGGGTAGATTTCAAAATTCTTATGCAATGTGACATTATTCTATGCATTGAAACAAAGACAATAGTAGCCCTTTCTAACCATTCTCATACTGCTCAGATTTTTAGATGGTACACAAATGCAGCAGATGTCTATGATAATTGGCTATTGGGAAAAATAAAAGATTATGAACAACCATTATAGTAGACAAAGTTATGGCTCACACTTGTCTGATTTTTGTAGTTCTCTATAGAATCCTACTGAGATTTATATTCCTTGTTCTTTGTTCCTGTTATAGAACTTGCAGTATACAACTCAAATGGACAGATCTAAAAAATAAATGATGATCTATCACTGTCTCTCTTCTCTCTCTCCCCTTCATACACACACTCACAAGGTTTTCTCAAAAATATCAACAGATATGACCCATAAATCACTGATATCAGTAGCAAATAGGAGGATTCTAAATACAGTTTTTAAATTGGTTATTATGAATCATTGCACATAATAAATTATAACAATATCTGAAGATACTATGACAGAAGAAAAATTTTTCTTATAATATCTTTATACTCATTACTTAACCATCACTTTTTTCTGTTTCAGTTTTTTACTATATTACCATCAGGTTTTTATATCTTTGCACATGTAAAATGCAAAATATTCTCTATTTTTTGTAATTTATAAAAGAAACCTGTACACTTTGTTGAAGCTTGGCATTTTAAATTATAATTAATGTCTATACAACTTTCTAATGATATTACCTGATGGTAATTTACTCGGCAATAGAATATGGTTTTTTTTTTTTTTGCACTAGAAATTGAACTTTACCATTTAATGTAAGCACTTAACCACTGAACCACATCCCCAGCCATTTTTTATATTTTATTTAGAAACAGGTTCTCATTAAATTGCTTTAGGGCATTGCCACACTGCTGAGGCTGGCTTTGAACTTGCAATCCTCCTACCTCAGCCTCCAGAGCCACTGGGATTACAGGCATGTGCCACTGCACCCACCATAACATAGGAATTTAATGTTGCATATTTAACTTGTACATATACATATATTTATTAGAAACAAAGAGTTAGAAATATTCAACATTACCTTGAGGATAACTAACTAATGACTACCAGAATTATATTGTCTAGAATCATATGTAATATTGTTCAAGTGGAAGGTGCCTATACCAAGTAAGTATGATGAAAAACACAACAGTAAAAGCCAGAAAACAAACAAAAAACACACCAATGTTTACTCTGTAATTGCCATGTTCTTTCTAGTCATTACTTCAAATAATTCAAAATAATAAGGGAATATGGATATTTTTGTCTTCATTTTACATATGATGAAACTGAGGCTAAAATGGGTTAAGTGTAATACAAGAATATAGAAAAGAATCTGGGCTTAATCATAGAGACATGGATATTATCTATGATTTTATGAAGTCATTAAATCTTTACTGTAATTTGATCAAGTTTATTCTCATACCAGTACAAACATATATGATACATTATATAAACAAGAAACTCTAAGAATAGTTTCTGACAAAGAAAAGTACTTACATTAGTTGTTTCCAAGGTAACAATATTAATTCAATTGCTAGCACTAAACTATTAATAATAATACTATTAATAGAATGAATAAGGCATATTGTAAAAGGAATATTGTCATTCTAAGGATAAAAGAATGACAGAGATTATGGAATTATCTTAAAATCAAATAATGATAAGAACCCTGAAATGATGAATGACATATTCATTAATATTGTTTTACTTTAGTAAAAGTTTCAGCTTGCTGTTAGTAGTTTTATGTCCTTTAGATTTGAAATAGGACTTATTTTAATTTCCAGATAGCCTATTCCTTAGAAAGATATTAACTTAAAATTGTCAAAATGTTTATATCTACTTCATTTAGTTGTTGAATAATGATATTATTGTTCCTAGGTTATCTGCTGGCTTAAGCAAGAAACTAACCAATTAACAATCAAATGCATTTTAATAAACAAATACTTCATAAAGATTCCATTGTGGAAAAGCCTCTTTTTTCATTTAATTCTATCATTATGCTTATGTGAACAAAATAAAAGATTTTTTAAAAATGGAAATTAGGTCTTAAATAGACTCAAAATTATGAAGCATTATAAAAACTAAGCTGAAAAGCTAGCAGGCTGTGATTTTTTTTCTGCTATTATATTACTTAAGCTCATATTGAAACTGTTTTAGGACCAGAAAGATGGGTAACCCTAGTAAATTTGTCATTAACCTCTCATTATAAGCTAAATAAGGAAACAAAAAAATCCATAGATCCATGTAGGATCCTGGCTTTCAAAGATATTTCTTCAATGGTGACCTGGTGAGACTCTGTAAAGGATGGTGTTCTGTGTTGATCTTGGGGTCTCATATATTCTCATTAAATTTTAGACATTAATATTCTACTATGAATACAGATGTGTGCCTCAAAAGAACAGAGGTTAGTAATCACTTATTAAGACTACCTCCCCCTTTACATTCAGCATCATCAGACACACCCTGTTTTCCTACTTTTAAAAGTGTCAAATTCATTTCTGGTACATATGTAGATGTCTTTCAATTTCAGTAATATAAATGAAATGGGATCTTTTCATACATTTTAGTTTTTTTCTAGGATTTAATAAAATCTTATTGTCAATCTAGGACAAACTAATTATGTTAAAAATAAAACTCAATCATTATTTTAGATAGTATATTTAGGTCATGATCTAATCTCTGTTCATATATTCTGTAGTTCTTTTTTATTATTTATTTTAATTAGTTATACATGACAGTAGAATACATTTAAGCACTTTGATGTATCATACATAGATGGGATATAATTTCTCATTTTTCTGAGTGTATATGTTGCAGAATCATGTTGGTCATGCAGCCACAGAAATACATACAGTACTAATTTCTGTTTCATTCTACTATCTGTATTTCTTTATTAAAATTATCTTGAGAATAGTGATTAGTTTGTTTCTACTTTAATCTGATAAGTTAGAGTGAGACTGGCTTCTAAATGATGGAGCATAAGAAAAAATCCTTCATATACTTTTGTGACAAATTGAAGTGTGACATTTTTAGCACAGTTAAGGGTTTTGACAACCTGTGCTAAAGTTACTGTTGCCTTCAGTGCCCTGGCTAGAGTGCTCAGGTCATGCATGAGGCCACTCCAGGGTATACACTTTCCTGCTTAAACGACAACCTGTTGCTGGAAGGCAGTAAGTTAATTTGGTGCTGCCCACAGTGCTTATAATTCAACTTGGCAATCCCTTGCTGAAGTGTCAATAGAGTGAACAATCTGGCTTCAGAGGGCAGATAAATTTACCTTCATTTATAGCTTTAGAACTTCACAGCACTTTACAGAATTATTGAAGTAATCTGGTGACATTCTTATATTTTTCTTTAAAGGCCTTTAGGTAACCTAAAGATAGAATATACTGACTAATATTTATATAAAATATGTGACAGAGTTAAGATACTAATATAGAGAAGATAACAATGTAGCACATATAATATTATCATCATCACTTTGAGTGCTGTTATTAATATATTGCATGTCTTTGCAACAAAGGGGTATCCAGCTGGGAAGGACAAAACTGAATAACTGACAACTTAAGAAAATGGTTTTCTACATTGACAATTTTGGTAGCATTAGATGGCTAAAAATTCTAGAAGTAACAATATTCTTATATACAGTGCATTCTCTGTTGTTAAATCAAATAAATGAAAACAGAAAGGAACCCTTATTGTTTTCATAGGTATTATATATTACAAAAGCAGTAAACTATATGTTGCTGGGTATTAAACTCAGAGCCTCAAGAATTCTAGGGAAGTACTTTACCACTGAGCAGTATCCTCAACCTAAAATTTAAGGTTTAAAATAGTGTCTCTAGGGGCTGGGGTTGTGGCTCAGTGGTAGAGCACTCACCTAGCACATGCAAGGCCCTGGGTTCAATCCTCAGAACTACATAAAAATAAACAAACAACAAAAAAAATATGCATTGTGTCCAAATATACCTAAAAAATAAATATTAAAGAATTAATAAAATAAAGATATTGTGTCCAACTATAACTAAAAACAATAGTCTCTATAGTAAAATAATCATATCAAGGAAAACAACACTTTAATAAGTAAATTTTAAGAAACCCATCATTACAATTTAAGTAGCAAATTTTATTTTAAATCATGGCTTACACAAAATTATAGAAAAAGAAACTGGCCATTTTCTCATCTTGTTTCAGTTTATTTCCTGTGAATATATAATGCAGATTATAACACCACCCTAAGTAGCCTTATAGCTATGGCAAATGCACAGTCAGCAAAACCCTGACTTCTACTTTATTAACAACTTGATTCAGCAGACAAAGCCTGTCTCACTCTCCAATGCATCCCTTAATCTAGTACCTCCTCTTATGCTTTCATATGTTGCACAAAGCCATCTTATATTAGTTTTATGCACTGCTTTCAAATTTTTCTGAGCTCCATTTTCCCATCGAAACTGAGGTGTTCCCACAATGTCCACTGTATTTTGTTGCTTCTAAGAGAAATTAATCCCACGTTGTAATGATTGATCATATTGAATCATATTATCTCTTTCAGATATCAATGAGCTAAAGCAAAAGAAAAATTACTATGGCAATCTATTTCTACATAATAAATCACTTCAAAACTTAGTGGCTAAAAGAACATTAGTTATTGAGTTATATCTCACAGTATCTATGGGTTAGAAATTTAGATAGGGCTCAGCTGGGCAGTTCTGCCTTGGTAGTCTCTTCTGTGCTTGCTTTCAGTTGACTAGAGCTGTAAAAGCAGGTGGCTGTTAACATTCTGCTCATGTCAATTTCAGGTCTTTGTATGTGGAGGAGTTTGTACTTCCTTGCGGAGTGCCAGCCTCAGTGTCATTAGATTTCTCAGAGGGAGCTGTAAGATCCAAAATGATTACCAGCAGAGAAGCTGGTGAAAGTATATAGCACTTTTAAGACCAGGAATTGGAATTCATGTAGCATAATTTCTGCTATATTATTTTAGAAAAAGCAGGCACAAAGTCTCACTGAGACTTAAGGGGAGGGAATACATACTCTTCCTCCTCATGGTAGAGTGACAAGTTTCTAGGATAGCATGAAGGAGAAGTGATATCTTTATAGCCATTTTGGAAAGTACAATCTGCCAAAATTAGTAATAAGGACATGTTTTGCCCTTCTTTCTGTTACTCTCTAACAGACTATTTTCTTTTTTAAATATTTATTTATTTATTTTAGTTTTAGGTGGATATAATATCTTTATTTTATTTTTATAAATAAAAATAAAATAATTTATTTATAAATAAAAATTTATAAATAAAAATGCTGAGGATTGAACCCAGTGCTTCACAGGTGCTAAGCGAGTACTCTACCACTTGAGCCACAAACCCAGCCCCATCTAAAAGAGTCTTTTCAAGTATTTGAAATCAAAATGAATATATACTGTAAAATAAAATGATAGGGAAATTGATTGAGTGACACTTAAGAGTCTTAATTTTTTTATCCCTGGAAAAATTCCTAAAATATGTAAATTTGGATTTGATTTTGCCATAATCAATGAAGACATTTTTAGCTATATCAATATAAGAAAAATCAGAATCTATTTCAAAAGTACAGAAAAATTATGGAAATTTTTAAAAATACAAAACTTTCCTCTTACCATTTGCAAATGTAGTACAGTGAAGAGAGGCAAAACATTCCAATATCAGTCTTCTCAGGTATTTGTTCTAATGATCTCATAAACTAAAGCATACATATTCCATACATCTTTAGGTCATAATTACATGATTCAAAAGCCATATCTTCAGGAAATTTTTATAGTGTAGAAATAAGGATATTAATATGGGACCTAAAAATCTTACATTGGAGGGCCTGAGGATAGGCTTAAAAACCCTTTAACATCTTGAGAGTTTGAACTATATATAATGATTCAAAAGCATCTGTTATAAACAATATTATATTGATCTATTTTGAGGTTTTACCATCTTCAATTGGTATCAATTTTTTTTGATTTGTCACTTGCGTTTGAACTGTCCAATTGACTACATATTAAGCTATATTTTGAAACATTAAGGAGGTTTATTAAAAGGAATTCTAAAAAGGCTTATTTTAGATTACCTCCAAAGGTTCAATATTCTTTTTGTTACTTAAGATAATAACACATATTATCTAAGAAATGATAATTGTCATCTGAAAAGAAATAATTGACTTCACCATTATACTTTTGGTCTAGCAGCATTTGATCTTGATTCTTTGTTTTTTAATTAAGTTATTTCAAACTTTCCCTAGTGTACACTTGATATTAGAAAAATGGGAATATTTGAATGACACTAGCTTATATTATCAAAAGATATTTTGATTCTCCTTGGGGAACATTCTTTCAAATGGAAAGGTGTTTTCTTTTGAGCAACTAATGGTATTGGTAATTAAGATGTAAATGAGATCAGACCTATGAATAATTCTTCCACAGAAGTATAAAATAAAATCTCAGATATATAACTTAGATGATTATGGAATTGTTTACTTAGATTGCTCAATTTTTAAAGTTTTTAGAAGCCAAGATACTTTAAGGTAAAACTTACATTTAAATAAATGAAGTAATAAATCATTTACAACTTCTATCTCTTGCCAAGTTTGAATACCAGGGAATTGATTTGCCATCTGTTCCAAATAACAAACAAATACAAAATTCATATGAAATAATTATTCTGAAAATATTATACCTGAATGTGTAAGGATCCTGGTAATTCATAAATGAAAACAAGGTGATACCTACTATTTCCTTGTTTGTTGTTAGGATAAAATTTCTAGCCTGTATCACAGGAAAGGAAGCCCAAGAATAGAACAGTTGACTCTTGAAGTCAGTTCCACTGGAACCGTATATTTAGGGAGGTCAAAATTGTCAGGACACCAGGTCAGTAACTAGAGGGAAATTTATGGCATAAAAATCCAATATCAGAAAATAAGAAAGATCTGAAGTTAGCTAAATTTTCACAGTGAGAAAATAGAAAACAAAAGAAAACCAAGGTAATCAGGGGGAAAAAGTAATAAAAGCATGAATCAATGTAATGAAAAATAGAAAAACAATGAAGAAAATCAGTGAAACCAAAAACTTGTTCTTAGAGAAGAATAATAAATTCAATTAAAGTTTGCCTAAACTGATTAGAAGAAAGAGAGAGAAGGAAAAAATTACTATTAGCAATGAAAAAAGTGATATCAGTCCAAAGTATATAAAATTAAATGTATAAAGGAAGAGTATTACTGTCCACACCTTATACATTTGACAAATTTTATGAAATGTGCAAAGTACATTAAAACAAAACCACCAAAGACCACTTTGAAAAGAAACTGAGTATCTCTATACCAATTAGAAAGAAATTTAATTCATAGTTAAATTATCTCACAAAGAATACTCTATGCCCAGGTGGCTTTAGTAGGAAATCCCACGAAATATTTAAGAGCTAAATAAGATGAATTCTATAAAGACTGAGAAAATTAAAGAGTAGGGACTATATCCTAACTCAGTCTTTAAGGCTGTAATTACTCCAAAACCATCAATAGAAACAAATGTTGGAAAACAAGAAAATTGGCACACTAATAAACTTCATAAACATTGATGAAAAATATTTTTTATCATCTTGTCTATACTGATACTTGCTTGTTAAATTGACTTTTCTTTTCTTTTCTTCTTTGAAATTAGGAATTGAAACCAAGGTAGTTTTGCCACTAACCTACTTCCCAGATGCTCCCTTTCTCCCACCTGAGACATGGTCTCCCTGAGTCCCTGGGGTTGAGCTTGAACTCATGATTCTTCTGCCTCAGCCTCCTAAATTGTCAGGATTAATTGTGTGAGCCACCATACCAAGCTAATATTTTGTGTTTTTTTAAGTTATAACTGATAAAGATTGTATACTTACAGTATACAACATGATGCTTTTATACATGTATACATCATGAAATAATAAATACAGCTAGTTAATATAACTATCACCTGACATCCATATATTTTTAGTGATAAGAAGACTTAAGATTTATACTTTTAACAATTCTCAAGAACAAAATACATTATTATTAACTATAGTTATTATGCCATGCAAATTTCCAGAACTTATTTCTCCTGTTTAACTGAAATTTTGTACCCTTTAACCAATATCTTTCCATTCTTCCCTTCCAGTCTCTGTCCCTGGCAAACACAATTCTACTCATAGCTTCTATGAATTCACCTTATTTAGATTCCACATAAAACTGAGAACATGTCATATTTATATTTCTGTGCCTGTTTAATTTCATTTACTCTAATGTCCTCCAAGACTGGTTCGGTTTTTCCTACTTCCCCCAATCATATTCCTTGAACTTTAAAAATGTTTCTTTACATATTATATTTAATAGTGGGAATAATTTTTATGTATTATTATGTTCATAATTTGGTGAATTGAGATGAAAATATCTTAATAAAAGTTTAGTGAATCATATTTGACAATATAGGAGATGGATACTATCTTGTGAACCAGTGATTTCCTAAGAAAGTGAGATTGATTTAACATTCTAAAATCAATCAGTGTAATTCATAATATTAATAGACTAAAAAAAAGGAAATGAATATGGGAATCTCAATAAATTTGGGAAACTAATATGACAGAAATCAACAATCATTTGTTATGGGAACTCTCAGCAGACTAGGAATACAAGAGAAAATTTATAAACAAAGGTAGTTTCTGAAAAACTTTTGGCTATCAACATACTAAATTATGAAAGAATAGATGCTTTCTTCCTGGGATCAAGAACTAGGCAAAAATGTCCTTTCACAACATTACTATTCAATATATTCCGAAGCTATTAGTCATTGTTAATAGTGACAAACAGAAATATTGGAAAAGGAAGAAGTACAACACTTTTCACAGATTATGCAAATCACTGTAGAAAATGCTACAGATATCAAATACAAAAGTTGCTACAAGTTATGAGTGACTTTTTCAGGGTTTTAGGATACCAGTGAAGGAACAAAAATAACAAACATATTTGAAAATTAATATTGTGACTGAGTTAAAGTGCCTATGTTAAAGATGTATTAATGTTGCTATGATCAATATCTATCGTGTGGTTTGGGGTAGAAGGTAGACAAATAGATAAGTGGAATAGAAAACAGAGTCCTGAAATAGAATATATGTACACACACACACACACACACACACATTATAATCATATATATATATATATGATTTTTTTCTTAAATGCACAGAAGCAATCCTGTTGATGAGTTGTAGTTTTGCCAATACATGGTACTAAATTGTGTGTGCGTGTGTGTGTGTGTGTGTGTGTGTTACTGAGGACTGAACCCAGCCTCAGCAATGGTGAGGCACTAAACAACTCAGTGAGACCCTGTCTCTAAATAAAATATAAAATAGGTCTGGGGGGATGTGGCTCAGTGGTCCAGTGTCCCTGAGTTCAAACTCTGGTACCAAAAAAAAAAAAAAGAAAGAAAGAAAGTAAATGCTTTTCTAACAATTATTTCATTTCCCTTCTCAAAAGTATTTATTTTTAGTATCACAGGACAACTTTATTGTTGAGAAAATTTGAGTTGTACTTTTGCCTTATTTTCCTAAATGTGCAAGTGTGTGAGTGTACACCTGTGTGCATGCATAACATGATAACATGTGTCTCTTAAATGTAAAGGTTCCAAATGCTTAAGAAGAACATAAGATAAGGGGTCTCTGGATGTTTGACTCCCTTTGTTTTTCTTAAAGTACTGCTGTTGCCATTACTGATACATTTTTGTTTTTTAATAAAGGAACATAAATCAATAACAACAATTATAATTGTTGCCTTTGATTACAAATATGTCTTGACAGGCTCTGAAAGTAAACATTATAATATATCCTTATCATAAGTTTTTTACAAAATACAATATTTTTTCATTGACAGCGAATTGATTGAGTAGACCAATGCTTCTCAAACCATCATTCTTATAACATCAGCAGCAGAATCTAGCATCTGATTGAAAATACACATTCTCAAATTCGACCCCAGACCTACAAAACCTCAGTTATGAATCCCAACAATCTAAGGTTGAGAGACCTCCTAGTTATTCTGATGCAAATTAAAGTTGAGAAAAATGTTGAGAACTTGAAGTAGATCAAGTGGAAAATCAGCAACTTGGCTGTGTTTCTGGGCATTTAGAGTTGTTGTCCAATTAAAAGTGTGTCACATTAATCCTAGAGCAAGAATTAGTGACAGTAGAAACAACAGTGCAACATAGATATGTGGGGCTTTTGTTTAAAACTACTAGAGTCTCATGCCCACCTCACTATGAATTAGTGATAAGAACATAAAAAATGTTATATAAAATTTCTTTCTTTATTTTTTTGGTACCAGGGTTGAACTCAGGGGCATTTGACTATTGAGCCAAATCTCCAGCCTTATTTTGTATTTTATTTAGAGATGGGGTCTCACTGAGTTAAGGCTGGCTTTGAACTCACAATCCTCTAGTCTCAGCCTCTGGAGCTGCTGGGATTACATCATGCACCACTACACCTGGCTAATTTATTTAAAAATTCTATTTTATTTCATGGCTTGTAGTTCATAGCTCTAAAATGAGCAAGATGATAGTGGCACCTGATAAAAAGTACTATGAGGATTAGAACTGTTGGAGTTGCAGAAAATTTAAATCTAAGAAACTGCATGAGAAGATGTTTTGTTTTTGCTTTTATTGTGATTTCTGTTGTACAGCTGTTAATAAATGTCTATATATTGGTTGTGGAATGATTAAATCATTCATACCTGTTTGAGAAAGCATTCTGCATTAAAGAACTGTTTTATTTAAAAAACCCTCAATTTCAAAAAAAAATTGATTTGGAAGTCATTTGGAAATTCACTTCAAGTGAACTTTCTGGTGTATGGTCCTGTGCAATAACATAAGTAAAAAACTCACTTTGAGACATTTTTTGAGGGAAGATAGGAAAAGAACAGACTTTTGTGGTCTGAATAAAAATTGTAGCCAGCCAGTACAGATTACTAGTTTCTCAGGTCATAATTTGCCCAATTTTGTTTAAATACATTCTGTTCCATCAGTTTTTGGGAATTTAGTATTTACAAATTATTTTGGGTATTTACAAAATGTAAAATTCAGTTAAGTGAGACACATTTATTAACATCTTTAATGATGGAAGAAACAGAGTACTTTATCTTCATAGAAAACAAGCAAATTTTCATTAGTGTTAAAGGTTCGAGTTGGAATCTACTACTGTAACTTTGTGCTTTTTAAATTCAGCTGCCTTGGACAGCTTCCATTTGTATCTGAGGAACTGAAAATAACATTTGCTTTCAGACTATTTTGTTCTGCCTCTTGAGGTCAGGGATTTAGGGTCAATCAGTTGAAAGGAGAAAATAAAATTTACTCAATCCACTCTTGACATGCTATAACCCCTTCATTTCTTTGTTGGATTGAAGACGGGAAATTATTTTGCCAACATTGGATTCATGTAACCACCTTGATTATATGTGAAATCAATGTTTTGTAGCCCAAGGCATACAAATAACTATTTTCAATTCTAAATGAGTACCAAAATCCATAATTTTAGACCTCAATTGACTCTTAATCCAACATGAGAGATTGGTTTTCTATTTGTTTCACTTGTAGGTAGCTTCTTATGTTTAAATCATACTTTCATTTATAATCAGGAAACTAACAGTAATGTGCTCCAAGCTTTGATTACTGAAAGTTATCTGAAAATAAGTGAAAATCAAGGCATTTGTAGGAAATTGAAATCTATTCATTTTGAGCTGGCTTTGCATGCTTTCACATGTTTTCCAATCCATTGTTGCACTAGAAGCAACCAAATGATAACAAATCTTGAGAGTGAAAATGAGCTCCTCTCTAATCTGCAAGTATCAGATCAATAATGTTCCATCTGTTAATGGAGCAGGCCAACACTCTTGAGCTTTACAAACTGTGTGAAAATCACACTTACAATAAGAAGGCATCTACTAGAAACATTGTACAGAAAAGTTTCTTTAAATGTACTTTGTTGGTGAGGTTGAGAGTTTACTATAATGAGATCATTTATTTATAGCCAGTATCTTTTAAATGTGTGTGTGTGTGTGTGTGTGTGTGTGTAGTTAGACAGATAAGGGTTATAGGGTGTGTTTATAAAATATTTGCACTTCAATTCACATTTGCAAGTGAATTCCTGAATACTTAAAATTAACAGTTAATATCTAACTTCTTTTTTTATTAAATATTTAAGTTTTACCTTAATTGATCTCTATATGTACAGTTGGTGGCAGAAAAATAAGCTTAGACTTCTCATGTATAGTGAGTCCAATAGTGATCATATTAGCAAATCTGTAAGTTGTCATTTACAAATTAATTAGTTATATTTTAAGCTCGTGTAGGTAACACCACAGGAGATAATTATCTTAGTGATTATCTTAGTGATTTTGCTTCTGGTCATTATATTACAGTAATAAGATAACTGTCATCTACATGTTAGTCACAATTATATAATAACAACTACTATCAGAAAATATTTTGATTAATTCTTATACTATTTCTAACATGCAGGAAGTTTTTTTTTTCAAATTCGATCTGTCAAGAATATACACACACAAATTTATTTGAAAAAAAAGGGTACCTTTGAGGTCAAATAAAATTGAATCTTGTGTTTCAAATCTTTGGAAGATTTCATTTCTACACTAAAATAGTTAACATTTATCAAATAAACCATGGGTACTCCATGATTCTGAAGTAATTACACTAATAACCTTATGTACATTAAAAATATTGCCAAATTATTTTATTAATTAATAATTGTTCATATTATCTTGACCTTGTAAATATAAAAATATAAAGTTCAACAACATAAGAATATTTTTACACTAAATTAAATAACATATTCCCCATGCATTTTTTCTTTGTTTTTTTTTGGGGGGGGGGGTAAGTCTTGAATTTGTTGACTTTTGCCATGTATGATGTAATGAAAACTGTATGCTGTACCAATATTCTACCTCAAATTCTCTCAAAATTTTTAAAGTTCCCAAACATTTATCACATTTAACAGATTCACAATGCATGAACAATTTTATTAACATATTTATCTCTTTGCACTTGAGTCTCTTATAGTAAAATTTTGAGCCAATTAGTTCCTAGCAAAGTGTTCAACCTAAATCAACTCAGAGCCTGAGTGCACATTAACTCAAGTCCACCAAATATACATGCAACACACGTTTTTGGATTTAGTTTCTTTTTATTTTTTCCTTTATTTCTTTTTTGGAGGAAAAGGTAAAAAGAAGGTTTATTGTTTTACTAGCAAATGAGAAACACAGGGGTCTCCTGTCCTAGAGGTGGAGTCTGCCCATCAGCAGGAATAGGAGGCTTTTAAAGAGTTGACTCAAAGGCTACACTCCATGAGTTCTCTGCTGGAGTTGTAATTCACTTGATAATTTGGGAGACAGTCATTTCTGAGATCTTCTGGTTCCATCCCCAAAGTTTATTCCTATGGTGGGTGTGTACTCAGGGACAGATAACTCTGCCTAGCATGGGGAAGAAAGGTAATCATATTTTCTCTGAGATTAGGGAGGGGAAAGAGAGCAGGGAAGAATGAGGAGAGAGGAAGAGAAAGAAACATGTTCATTTAAAAAATAAGTTGTAGTGGCAGAGCAGCAAGGGTTATATTCAAAGCTTAAAGTAGACCACTGTTATATTTCCCTATTGTCAATTTCTACATTCCATTCTATGGAAAAATGGGCTCCAAACTGCTTCCTGCTGAAAAGAGGCAAAGTTGGGGGAAGTAACCTTAACTTTTTGTTCTCTATCAGGTGGGACATGGAAAGTTAAGGACATTCAGCATGAGAGCAGTCCAGAGGTCCACAGTGGAAGATGGCGGGTGGCTATTCAAGGCATACAAAGGTCAGGGATCATGCTGACAGCAATAAAGACAGCAAAACATTAATATTTTGTAAATAATGAGTACAGAAACAATTAGTATTTCAGCCAGTCTCTGAAAATCATAAGGACAGTGACTCATAAACTTATCACTGAAAAACAGATCAAGTTCATCAATGTAGGAGTTTAGAAATATTTTTGTAGGTCTATGAAATCAGACTCAAAATATTTCAGAACAAATTTGTGACTCTTATTATTATTATTATTATGAAATCTCACATGCAAACCCTTCCTGTATAGCCTCCAGCTTTACTTTTGGTAGGGCTGACACAAGTGTACATCTTAAGTTACATGAACATTTTTTTGTCTTATAAATGAACATGTAGTACTGTGCTTTTAGGCTGTATTCTCCTTCCAGGTGTTTAAGACTAAGTTGGTGAAAACTGATCTTGTTCCTATCTTTTCTTAAGAGTCAATTGAGATTCTTCAGAAATTACTCTTAGGGACATATGTGAAGCCTTCTAGCTCTTTTAGCTTTCCTCTAGCAGTGATGCCATTTTCTAGGATGGGTCAGAGTCTGGCTGACCATATATACCTCCTCTTAGAAGCATCAAGGACATTTTCATCTCCAATGACTCTCCTCTTTGCAGAATGTACACTGGTTGGCGTGTAGGGTCTTCTTGATCTCCCTAATCTATAGAATGGGTGACTCACCAAAGTTGCAGGGTTCAAAGAGGAGTCCCATCATTCTCTGGGTCCTGGCTGAATGTAGAGGGCAAAAGCCAAAATGTTGGTTGCTTTTTCCTTGGTCCATTTACTTCCTTAACTTTGGTCACCAAGTCTTTTTATTTTTTAAATATTTATTTTATTAATTATTGTTTTTAGTTGTAGGTGGACACATTACCTTTATCTTGTTTATTTATTTATTTATTTATTTATTGATGATGAGGATTGAACCCAGCACCTGACACATGCTAGATTAGTGCTCTACCACTGAGCTACAACCCCAGCCCCCAATTTTTTTTTTTAAACACCATGCAAACTAGTTTCACCAGTCTTAAAGAAGGAACAACAGGTTATAACTACAATATCTATAATTTTACAGATATTAATTTTGTATAATTTGGGTTAATATTAGTACTGGATGTCAGCATTATATATTTATGTTTGTTTGTTTTTAGAAGCAGTACCTCTGCAAAACACTAAGAGGCAATAGTTATAAAGTTTAAGAGGAAAATACAAAATTAACAGAGCAAAAACATATTCAGTTTGTGTAATAGCTACTAACCAAGAAAAGTGACTTTTATAATCTTGAACTTTTACCTAGTTATACATTATATTCACAGTTTGTTTGAGATCATAGTAATCTTTACAACAAAAATCAATCTTTTGAACACAGCTTTAAATAAGCTCATGTCTAACCTATTTTGGAGTCATTTTGATAAGGGTAGGTGGAGACAGAGCCTTATCTCAGATAAGGTGGGGCTCTTTACAAATAACACAATACAATATTATATTTGAAACATGAATCTAAGAAAGGATAAGAGAGCTTTTAACTTTTTTGTGGAAAAAGAGCCAAAATGCTTCCATATTTTACAATGTCACTTTTAAACAGATGAGCCTCTCCTTATTATGTTCCAACAATGAATTTATATTCCAATTCCAGTGAGAAGAGTAATATAAAATTTAATATAACTTATTTACAACAGGTTACTTTATACAGCTATAAAACATCAAATGACATTAATAAATGCCAAGCAAATTTGTTATTTTTATACTAATCAAAGATTTTGCCACAGATAATTTTAGTTCAGATAACACCAACTTGGCAAGGTACTCTCCTAAGCTTTACATTTAACTAAGTTTAACTGTTAAAGCACAATTTAGAATACAGAGTATAAGGTAACAATAATTACAGGTCTGCGTGTGTTAGCTAAAATTAAAGGATAACCTTAAATCTCTTATATATTTAAGAAACTGCTAATTGTCAGAAATTGACTTAGACAAAGCAAACAAATATAAAACAGGTCTTAAAATGATAGTATGGCTCTTTTGCCACATAAAATGTATAAAAGAGAGCACTATTGAATATCTTGGCTGTAAACTTACATAAACTTTCATTTTAAAAACTTTTAAATAACATTCAGACAAAGACAGATATAATTTTCAGATGCATACATATACTTAGTCACATATATTTTGGGTGTTAACAGTATTATTATTATAACCTAAATAACAGTTGTTTGTATAAACAGTTACAAAGTGATCATTTAAGACTCTAAAACAGGCCCAAACCCTAATTCCTTTATATTTAGTTTCCCCAAGTAATAAAACCTAACAAATAGAGGAAAATTATCTCAATAGATAAGAGTACATCAATGTTTCAGCCTTTGTTTCATATCAGTATATTAAAGTTCAAATAACTTTGACTGTGCTAATTATAGTCAATTTAATCATAAACACAATGTGTTTTTTTTTTTTTTTCAGATTTGCCTTCCAAAAACAGTCTGCAATTTAATTAAACATCCACAACTTAACATCCTTAGTTCTGTCCTCTTTCATCTAGGACTTTAGCCCAAGAATATTACTTTACCAGACAAAATACTTTCCCATGCAGAAATATTTATTTTACCTTCAAATTTTCTGAACTAAAATATATTTCCATATCTATAATTTCTTTTATCTCTTCTAGTTTTGGAATCTTTCTTAAATTAATATTCTGAAACAATCCTTATGAATATTATCTGTGCATTTAATTTTCACAACAAATTTCATCACAGGAAAGGGTTAGACAATCCAGCATATACAAAATCTGTGCCTAATATTTTTCCTTCCAGGTTGCATTCAAGGGGTTGGAGCAAAGGATATTTTTAAGACTGACCTGTCTCTATTATCATTATCATAATGACATCAACTTTAAGTGAGTTCTCCATTGTCAATTTTACCCAGAGGCTCATTTTTGGTATTTGTCTTATACTAGGTATATTGATATGCAATAGAAGTGGCCATGTTTATCCTTTCCTTTAGGTTTCCTTTAGATCCTTTTGCAGAGGCTGCCTACAAAACACAGGTTGGCCTTAGTTTCTGTCTTTCTCTTTTCTGGGTCCAGATATTTATTCTGCCAATCTTCCCAGGCATTTAGTTTGATGTTATACTATTATAGCAAAAATTGCCTTGCCCCAGTGATGAATATCCCCTGGCCAAATGGGGTGTCCCAGCAGAGCTTAAAAGGGGAAACTATTTCTGTCCCAAGGTAATAAACTGACAGTGTTGGAACCTACTGCCACATTCTTTGTGGTCGCCAGCTTCCACCCTCCATGGGCCAAAGAGGGTGGAAGGCAGGGAAGAGGCCAGGTTCTCTTTTGCCATTTTTCATAGCCCAGGCAGCTTTTCTTTTTTTCCCCTGAGTTTTGGGCTGATGTCCTTGACCACAGTGAGATGATCTCCAGCTGCCTGGGCCAGGATGAGAAACAGTGCTGGGAATGCCAGCACTGAGTTTAAAAGATTTAAGTCATTTTAACCCTTTCTTCTGGTGTCCTGCTATCCTTGCATACCAGAGGCAGTGCCTTTTGGCACTTTCATCTTAGTCCCTGATGGTTGAGACCCCTTATCATGCAACTTCATAAATACCTGTACACACAGAATCTCTTTCATACACTTTGCCCCTGAGACACCAACTTCATTGTAAAGATTGTATAATATAGAAAAAACATTTAAAGTTAAGATTGTGTTATAGGAAACCCTCTTTCTCTTAGACAAGCTTATCCCTGTAGATGATCCACACAGCCAAGATCTCTCTGATCAAGAAACTACTGGAAGATGAATGCAGCATACCCATGTCTTAAAGGGCAGTAATAGCAAACAAAAACAAAAAACTGACAAGAGAGGATCACTGAAACAAGGGCTGACAGATAGGAACCTTTAAAACAGAAAGACCTACAGGTACATATTTCTTTCACTTTACTTTTGACACAGCAACTCCAACTGTAGGATTGTACAATAATCTAGAAAAATATTAAAAATCAGATCATTACAGTAAAACACTATCATAGACGGCCCTTTCTTCAACTCATTTACCTCTGACAGACCAACTCCAATTGCAAGATTATACAAAAAAGAAGCATAAAGAGAGACAATTGGAGAAGAGCCCCCAAACCCTGGCTTACTGATGGGAACCTTTAAATTGACATCCAAGATCTTTCCCAAGAGACTACCTATAGAATCGGAGCAGTACTGGCCATGTCTTAAAAGGGGCAGTAGCAGATACAAATAAAACAGACAACCAGAGGGAATTTCCAAATCCAAGGTCAACAAACAGATGAGAGCCTAAAACAGATCAGAAAGGAGTACATATCCCTAGGTTCTTGAGTCCTACTTTACCATGACTCCTACAAAAGAGGCACCACAGATGTCTCCAGAAAGAGGGGCCAAATGTTCCCACAAAGAGGAACCATATGTGTGAAATCAAGGATCTCGTTGTGCACACTGGGGAACTTACCAAATGGCAAAAGTTGTCACTACTGAGTTCACTATCCTTTTTCTAAAAGTGGACCATGATAGAGCAACCTGTACTGTTCAGGGAGAGAAGGCAGGAGTTCCCCAAAGCAAAAGGAGATTCAGCAGCTGCTAGTGATACCTCCATCCCTTCCTTTACTCACAGAAACAGCTTTTCTGGTTCTGCTGGAAGCAAATTAACCTGTATCCTAACTCTACTGCATTTGGCTCTTAACAAATTCCCAGAACCTTATATCCTCAGCATGAATGTGGGGTACCTTGGAAAGCTAAGCCTGCCCAAGAAAGCTGGAACAGGGTCTGCTCTCAGGTCCCATCTACAGTGCCAAATTTGTTGCCTAAAGCTCAGTGCTTGTCCCTGATGCCAATCCAATAATGAGGAAACTGTTTTGAGAAAAAGGGGAAAGAAGGTGTATTGTTTTGCTACCAAAGAATAAACACAGGGGACTACTGTTCCAAAGGCTGTGATTCTCTGGATTTGGTTTCTTATACTGCTATCTCCTAACTATTCCTACATATGAATGGGTTTTTAGATAAAAATATTTGGTGCCCCACCCATAGTGACAGTGGGTTTCTCTAAAAACAGACATATAAAAGTATTAGCTTTTTCCAAAGTAATGCTTCTAGTCCTATTTAAACTACAAAATTTTTGGCAGCAAATAATAGTACAATGTGTGATCTTTAGGTGATTGAAAGTGACTGAAGATATCTGGAGCACTGAGGCCAGTTATGCTGCCAGGATGATGCAATTCATGCTTTGAATTTTAAGATAGGCTGTCTGCATTGGTTAATTAGGCAACTCTCACATGCTTTACAAGATTCCAATGCTATGCACTACTAGCATATTGATGAATTCTACAATTTCTCTTGTGAAGCAATTAGCCCTACTTGCTTATAGTAAATAATAAGTAAATGTGTGCTCTTATTCCCTTTGGAAAGTTAATAGACTTCATATAGTTTTACTCATCGCATTAGTTTTACAGAGAATGCACTACATTGTTAACAACACTAGAGGAAGTTGTTTACGTGTATAGGTCATGCATTCATGCATGCAAACATTTATTGAATGTCTTCCATTTATTCATTTTTCTCAGTCCTGTAATACAGAGCTTAACAGAATAAGGTCCTGGTTGGAGTGAAGTTCATAGGTAATCAAGAAAGATATGACTACTTAAACATGTAATAAAATGTAAATAAATTGTGTAATAGTGATATTATGAGGGCCTAACAGGTAACAAAGGAGTAAGTGAGAAAATGTATCTTAGTAGTTAGATTTCTTGAGATCAATTAGTATAACCAGGTCATATTTCTGAAAGGACTTCAATATTGGTAAATGTATAAAAGGCGGTGGTGATTTACTGTGGGCAAATGAATACCTATATCTATTTATATCAACCATTTATGAGAGTGCTTAGTATGTTCAAAGAACCACACAAAGGAACAGAGATGTAATTGAAGACATACAAGCACAGAAAAAATCCTTTCAAGATATAAATATATAAATTAAATGTATACCCAAAAGATAAGGAAATGTGGTTTTAAGAGTACAAAACACTTGCCTAATGTCACTCAGTGTTTTGCACCCTCTTAGATCTATTTCCATACCTAAGTAACTAGAACAATTTTTGCTTATGCAATTTTCTTCATAAAAGTTTGGAAACAAAAGACCTCTATTCACAAAATCAAGATATAATTCATTCTTTTAGGGCCTCACCCAAAATTCAAATCACCTTTTCAAATAAAACAATAGACCAGGTTGACAACCTTTTTACATAGAAGCCTCATATTCAAGTAAGTACCATAAATAATCTATTATGTAAATATTATTTTTAATTTTAAAAAGAGAGAAAGAGACTAGAAAGACAAAGGAGAGACACATTAATTTCTTATTTCATAATTAGGCAAATTAATAAATTTAATTTCTGCTGTTTCAGAGAATTCACCCTTCATTCTATATTGATTCGATTAATGCATGCTGGAAAAACAAAGTATATTTGCAGCTGAGGGTGGGTATCATATGTTTCTTTTTTAAACTGAGTGATTCAACACTGGAGACTGAAAGAAGAAAAGTATCTACTCAAAATCAGGAGATTATACATACAATATTTTTTTCTTTTAACAAATGTTGGAATATTAGAAGTACTCTATCATCTACTGATTTTTTTTTCTCCCTTGGGTTGGTTATTTATTTATTTATTTATTTATTTATTTATTTATTTATGTTGTACATTGCCATCTACAGCCATCAATTAGAGAAAATTCCATTCACTTATTGAGACCATAGCAGTAATTTTATATAACATGATATTCATCTTTTTTTAAAATTTTTTTTAATTTTCATTTTTTTATTGATTGTTCAAAACATTACAGAGCTCATGATATATCATCTTTCATACATTTGACTCAATTGGGTTTTGAACTCCCCAAATACAAATTGCAGACTCACTTCTGTTACAAACTCACATTTTTACATAATGGCATATTAGTGACTGTTGTATTCTGCTATTCATCTTCAAATAACATTTAAAGACAGAAATAAAATCATGAAAAATGATCATAAATAAAATATACCCAATCACATCAAATTGTTAATTTGCATTCCTACCAATTACTCTGCCATAAGTGGCTGGATCATGTTAGTTGATGTTCTAAACCGTAGGTGTCAAAACTAAGTTTGAAGTGTGTAGTTTGCTTACTCTCTATTCTTAATCACTGCTTGGTGGATTAAAGCTACACAAATGAATTTACTGACTTTGGCAAATATTCAAAATAAGATGTATAAAAATAATCAAGAGTTATATTATTCTATTTCTCTTTTCAGATAAATTATTGCATTACTTCTATCATATGCTCTTCAGTCGCTGATTTGAATCATTTTCTTTGATAAATCGTTGACCAACTAAGAGAATGTTTCTAATTTAATTGACTTTTATTTAATCAGAATCATGATGAAGACTGCTAAAATTGGCATCGGGCTAAACACCTTTATTTGAAACTTTATTTGCCTTTATTTGCCTCCTTTTAAATGTATAATAGACTTTCAGACTTGAAAAATCCATTTTCACAATGGGTTTGCATCAAAAGGACAAGGAATTTAGACTTGATATTTATCTTATTGCCCACATTATAGAGATTCAACCAGTTATTTCTGTAATCTATATTTATTTGTCCTTTGTACTTAAATCTGGAACTCATTCATTATTTTCCATAAAGTGTAAACACAGTATATATTTTATTGATAGGTAATTATTTATTCTGGAACACATATCAAAATAATATAAAAATAATGATACTTGTACTTTTTTTGCTAAAATTACTGGCTTTACTGAGTGAATAGCCAATATATCAAAGGAATCTTAAAATAAGAAATCTAAGAAGAAAATGAATAGAACTCATTTTTAAATAATTTGCTTGCAAATTTCCAATGATAGGTTTTTAGATTTTTTTTCTTTATTTAAACAGCAAGTGTGGATGGGATACTCTGATGTGCATTAAAGACTTTTGATTCTATATTGGAAATGAATTTATCAACTCATATGACAGATTCAAGATTAAGTTCTGATACTTCCATGACATTTTGAAATAGACCATTTTTATTGTGGAATAAATAAAAGAGAAAAAGGAAAGGTCATAGAATTCTTATCAGTCAGTCATATTGTCCTATAAAATAGAAATGTCTGTTTAATGTCAGTGAACAACTCAGTTGGGGATTCATGGGTTATTTGTTGAAGCAAAGCATTTTTGCCTCATTTTACAGGTCAAGATTCAGAATCTTTAAAACTTTGCAATAATATAATACTCAATCACTTACTACATGAATTTTCTATACAAGATAAGTTATTTCTCCCTTTCAAGCTCCCCCTCCTATAAGTGAATTCTTCATAGATCCAGGAAACTGAATCTTACTTTATTACCTAATATAAAAGTAAGGTTGTGTATTAAAATTATCAGTGAACAGAATTGTATGTGGAAGAGAAACCACAAAAAATATAATAATTTACAACTAACATCTAAGAATGGATCCCTGTTTATCTTTGCTTTTTACTAAACAATTATGCATAGCCAAATAATCTATTGGATTTTTTACTTGATGTTTAGCTCCTGCCTGGAAGGCTAAGGCAAAAAGAATGAAAGCTTGAGGTCAGTTTCATCAACTTGGTGAGATGCTGTCTGAAGTTAAAAAAAAATTAAAAATAAAAATAAAGTCAAGGGTGTAGCTGAGGGATAGTGTACATTTTGTTCAATCACTTATACCACAAAAATAAAAAAAAAGAATCTGACATAATCAGTTTATCAAGAGAACAAATTCATTTTGATTGACATTTTTGGAGATTTTAGTCCATGGTCAGGAGGACACATTTCTTTTGGGTCAGGGGAGAGGCAGCATAACTTGGTGAGGAGCACATATTAGAGCAAGTGGGTCTCTTCATGGTGGATAAGAAGCAAAGAGAGATAAGAAGAAAACCAGGACACCACAATCTCTTTAAGAGCTTGCCCCAATGATCCAAAACTACTCCATAGGCACCAGTTCCTAAAGGCTCTACCAGCTCCCAATAGTTCTATGGACTGGGGAAAAAGCTTGTATTAAATGGGTCCTGGGGGACATTCAAGTTCTAAAGTGACTCATTTTATTAAATTACTTTCAAGGAATTCATTTGAACTAACTACTTTTTTGTGCTAAAATAATATTTTCAATTATTCAGATATGCTTAAGATTACCTTTTATATTTTAATTATGTATTTTGAATTATAGCTATACCTTGATCCCTAAATAATCTTTAAATTATTTACACATATGAACATATTTGTGTATGTCAAGCTCAGCCATAAACCATATTACTATCAGTGATATGTCAAATTAATCAATAAACATATAAATAACTACTTCATAAAGAAGTAACCCATTAAGTAATTTAAGAAATTATTGAAAATTAGATGTCATTATATATATATTCACATAGTCTGACTTAATGAAATGTTTTATGTTAAACATGACATTAATAGTTAATAAAAAGAGACATTTTTCCTCTTCAGATGATTTTATAGTCAAAAAAAACCCCACACCTGACAAAAGGCAAAGGAAGAAAATTTTCTCAATGAAAAAAAAAACACTTGAAATCATAATCTAATGTCTATGAGGCTTCTGGTAGAAATGAATTTGTTAAGAATGTGTGTTAAGGAAAATAGCTGACTTTCAGGGACTTTAAATAATTTATATCCAGGTATATATAAACAATATTATTGGACACACCACACTTTTATTGCTTGTAGCTGGGATTTCTGAACTTCTAGATGGTGTAGAAACATATCTATAGCTTCCTTTAAGATCTCATGGATCTTAATTTTTTTTTGTATAATCAATCTTCAGACAAAGCATGTCCTTATATTAAGAATAACCCAGGGCTGGGGCTGTACCTCAGTGGTAGAGCACCCACCAAGTGTGAGGCACTGGGTTTGATCCTCAGCACCACATAAAAATAAAATAAAGATATTGTATCCATCTACAACTAAAAGATATTTTTAAAATAACCCATAATAGTTTGTGCTAATTTATAAATTATAGAATAAACATAATAGATTCCACAGAAATAATTGGGACTTTAATTTGTGAAGGATTTTACGAAAAAAAAATTGTAGTTGTAGATGGACAGAATGCCTTTATTTTATCTGTTCATTTTTATGTGGTGCTGAGATTTAAAACCAATATCGCACACATATTAGGCAAGTGCTCTGCCACTGAGCCACAACTCCAATCCTGAAGGAATTTTTATTATTGTCTCCAAGAGGCATAATTTGTGTCTTAATGCTACCCTCCATGATGAATATGGTTTTAGGTTGTGGAACATAGTGTTTAAGTGATACAGGAAGACGTCATACATCAGAACTAGAAAGAAATAAACAAGAAAATAATGACTGATATTAATTAGAGCCTCATTTTCACTGTCTTGTGTCGTGAGATTTCTTGTTAGTGTGGTATACTATAGAATCCACTCACCTCCACCAAATTCTGGCACTTATCTGTTCTTATTCACCATATTGTCTCCTGGATTCCTCAAGCTTAAGCAAAGAGTTTACTTAAATAATTGAAGCATTTTTGTCATTTTTACCTTTGACAATTTCTGATGGTAAGTTGTTGGCTATCATGAACCAGTGATTCAGAATCTGGTTTGCTCGCAAAATCAAGATGAAACAAGAATTAAATATACAAATAAATATATTTTGTAAAACAAGGGTCTTCTAAACTAGAAAATACATGAAGTAGGATTCTAATCTTGGTCTGTTTGACAGCACAAGTTTAATATATCAATGAATAGGCTAAGCTACTTTCTCATGACTTTCCCAAACCCTAGAGAGATTGAGGCAGTTCATCTATGAGATGATTTAATTCAGAAATCAAGCTCATTAAATGATATTAGACAAATAAAGTATGGAATACTGTTCATAGTGCAAACAGGTTTCTGATAGGAGTTAAAAATTTATGCATTTTTGCTTTCCAAATGTGAAATATTCTTTCTAAAATATCCATGGGCATCTGACATATATATGGGGATTAGTGATAATTCCAGATAGTGCATGTGGCTGTGACTGACAGAGCTCATAGGATCTCAAATTTGATAACTTTTAAACTATGGTGAAATGGATGTGAATGCATATATTTAAATGATGAAAGGCATTTCATGATTATTACCCAATTTTTAGATGAAGCATAAAATAACAATTATAAACAATGATGATTTCTTGTTTGGATATTTAAAATTCAAGAATTAGGAAAAATTATCTAATTCATGTTTCTTCTATGACAAATAATGATTAACTTTTGTGAATTAATGGCCAATTTAAAGCAAATTAATAACATTTGTTACAATATGAGCATAATACACTTTACTGCTAATAGTTCACCTATTTACCTAATAATTAATGCACCTTGACATATTTAGAAAAGAATTACTTCAGTGATTCTAACCTCTCCATGTTCAGTAATTTCTCAAACTTCCACTACCTTCCTTTAAAAATCAGTCAGCCATATCACTATTTCACTCAACCCACCAATTGCTTCCCATCTCTCTCAGAGTTGAAATACTTTTATCATGTCCTATAAGGCCCTTTGCTATTTGACCTCTCCCCTTTCCATTCCTTTTGTGACCCCTTCCCTACTAGTGTTTCCTTAACTACCTCCAGTCTAGCTATACTGGTCTGCTTACTATTTCTGAAGAAAACACCCAATAATTTCAGAACTTTTGTTCATTCTATTCATTCCCCCTGAGAATACTTTACCACCAAGTAAGTGCATATCTATACATGGGCTAATGAAAATAATGGTCCAAAAAAATGGATGACAACTAATTCCTAGAACCTTTAAATATGTTATTTTATATATCAAAGTAAGCTTCACCCATGTGATTAAGGTTATAGACACTGAAATGTGGAGATTATCCTGGCTTATCTGGTGCCTTAGTCAACAGAATACCATAAAATGGTTAATTAAAAATAAAAAGAAATTTATTGGTTCACAGTTCTGGAGGCTGGGGACTACTGGTATCTAATGAGAACCATTTTTTTTCTACATCATTCCATGATAGAAGGTGGAAGTGAGGGCTAATTTACTCATGTAATATTTGCATTAATACACACATGAGGGCAGAGCCATTAGGCCTATATCGCCTCTTAAAGGTTCACCTCAATAATACTACAAGGACTCTTAGACTTTAACACCAGTTTGAGAGGGGTTATGTATTCAAACTGTAGAACCCAGGTAGGCCTGATAAGAGAATAGGAGTCTTTAAAAGTAGAAAATCTTTTTCAGTGGTAATCAGGAAATACAAGGATTGAAGGAGATTTAGAGAAATTAAATGTTGGTGGTTTTAAAGATGGAGGAACGTGCCATAAACCAAAGAATGCAGCCAGCATCTAGACGCTGGAAGTGTTAAGGGAAAGAATTCTCCCAATAAAGTTTCCAGAAAAGAATGAAGCTCTGTTGACACAATGGTTTTAGCCCAGTGAGACCCTTGTTATGCTTCTGACCTACAGAACTTTAGTATAATAATATGTTGTTTGAAGGCACATTTTATAATCATTTTTATAACAGCTATAGGAATCTTATACACTACACTCACCTACTTTAATCCCTCACTCAAAAATGTTACATTTTCAGAAAGATTTTTTATTATTGGACCCCACTTAAAACTTTTACGTCCTAATGTTCCTTACATAGTTCTCTGCTTTATTTTTCTCACTGCACTTGGCAGTATTTATTATGTATCTCATACTTATTTATATAAATATAGATATAAAATTATATTCCAGACTCATTATTTGTCTTTCTTCATTTTTGGAAGACTAGTAAACTTGTTTGTTGTGTGTGTATTTAACTGATGTATCCTCACTGTGTAAAACAGTTGAATCTGGTTAATGAATATAAATATACTTGTTATCCATTTTAATTGATGATTAAGTTACTTAGATAAGGAAATTTGAAAACTGACTCAAAAGTGTATCATGCAACAAAACTGAAACTACAACTAAGATATCCTGACAAGTATCCAAAAATATTTGCTATCCACTTCCTAAATTTAGAAAAATTTGTGCTTCATTTGAATTTCTATAAATCTACGTATATAACTTGTATATAAATGAAGAAGAACTTAGCTTATCAGTATGTGAGTAAAAATTGTAGACCTTTGACCATTTATTCTGTTATTACAGTTTTAATATGTTTTTAGTTGTAGATGAACACAATATTTTTATTTTATTTTTTTTATTTTTATGTGGTGCTGAGGATCAAACCCAGTGCCTCACACATGCAGGGCAAACCCTCTACCACTGATCTACAACCCCAGCCCTATTACATTTATTTTTATGCTACTGTATTTCAAAACATATCCATCCCAACCATATCATTCATTATTCTATTTTTTGTCCTGAAATATCTGTGCACTGATAGACAACAAAAATTGGCATGCTTCTGTAGGTTTTCCATTTCACTGCTGACAGCTTTTGAACTTAGATAGACTACTTTGCAATTCAAAGGGAAGGAAATGATTTTCGAGTTGATTTCAAACTTCTGAGTAACTTCTGTTCAGCAGAATGTTTACTTACTATGATCACAGGTCCGTTGTTCTTCAGTCCTAAGAGACAATAATCCCTAATCAGGTACATCTGTTTCAAGAACTATAATTACCTCTATTTTACAAGACTCACTTACTTTGAACCATCCTTTCAACTGAATTATACTCAAGAAAAGCTCTTTTGTGTTGGCTCCCAAATAAATAATTTCATTTTTTTTACTTTTGGAATAATTTTCCCAACAATAACTCTTACCAGGCTTGACTAAAAGCATAGCCTAATTTAATTATATATGTACTAATAGAGTTCAATTTTATTAAAATTTCCTGCTATATTACCTAAATTTACAGGGAAGGTATAATAATGAGTTTTCCTTCATTTCAAAATTCAAGATGATTAATTTTCTAAGATCTGTAACTATGCTAAATTATTTTGTCTTCACCGTGATCAATGTTAGAGTCTAATACTAAATATATTACTTTTACGTTTGCATGGGACATACTTGCCCTGGGCCAAATTTTCTCACACAGTGATTAAACATTTAATGTTCATTTACTGCAAGTATCATGAGTCAGAATTAGATGAGGTGAGATGCATTTTTCAACTCACTTCATATTCTTCACTGTGACTGATTTCAACATTCACCCACATGAATTTGCCTAAACTTTAGCTCCTGTGTTTGTGAGCACAGGAGAGTTTGAGTCATCCTAATTTACTAGTACAGCAACTATTAAATGTACCAATAAATTATAGGAGGTTGTATTTCCTTAAGATTAAAATTTCACTCCTAAACTCTGCTTATAAAGATTCATATAGATTTTGAAGAAGAACTTTATAGTATGTAAATGGAAATCCCTGTTATTTTCAAGAAGGAAGCAACTAACTCAATCTGACTAGATGACTACACCGTAATGGGACAGTGTTTTAATCAGCTTTTTCACTATGGTAACCAAAAGACCTGAAAAGAACAATTTTAAGGAGGAAAAATTTGTTTAGGAGCTCATGGTTTCAGAGTTCTCAATCCATACACAGCCATCTCCATTCCTTGGGGCCTGATGTGAGACTGATCATCATTGTGGAAGTGCATGGCAGAGGAAAGCAGCTGGGGACATGGCATCAGGAATCAGAGAGAGAGAGAGAGAGAGAGAGAGAGAGCTCTCCTCTGCAGGAACAAAATATCCACTATCAAAGGCGTGCCCCCAGGGATCTACCTCCTCCATCCATACCCTACCTGCCTATAATTACCACTAAATTAATTCCTATCAGGGCTTTAATTCACTGATTAGGTTAAAACTCTTATAACCCAATCATTTTACCTCTAACTTCCTTGCATTGTCTCACACATGAGCTTTTGGAGGATACCTCATATCTAAACCATAACAGAGACTAAGTTATTTCTAATTGTTCCACAACTGACAGAAGAATTTTCTATGTTATCAACATAATTTTTTAATTTCATATGATAAAATATATTAATTTTGCTGGTGTGTTTATTGTTTTGGTATATCATCTATTGCTCTTGCATCCTAAAAAGATTTATGTGTGTGCATAGAGTTTATGTATTCCTAAAGAAGCCTTGGAACCTTAGAAATGAAAGGTTTATTAGAAAGGAATCATAAGTTCAACCCTCACATTTGACAGAAAACTGGTTGATGCCAAGTGAGTTTTGAATTGTCCATATTTGCATGAACTACACTTGGAATATGGAACATAGATCTCTTAATTCACAACCTACAGCTTTTTCTACTTCACAAAACTCCTTTTATTACAAACTATATCTTTCATATTTTCCTTTGAAGACTGTTGATATTGAGTTATACATAGTCAAGGAGAAAATACAGTATTTGAATTGGCAGTTAAAAACAAGGCACTAAGAACATTCTCAAACATTAGTAGGTACCTACTGAAAAAGAGTAGTTCAGCAGGGTAAAGTTATTTTGAAAAATGGGAGGTCAATCAATAAAATAATAATTATGGTCTTCTTTTGTGGCTTATAATATAGCACTAATGACTAATCTGAAAGAAAAACAACAACATGTTGTGAACAGTAGCAGCATAAATAAATATCTTCCATTTATACTAGTCTGTAATTAGAGTTCTAATTAATTAGTAATTGTTATTGATTTCACTTTATAACAGGAACTGCTATTCTAGCAATCTTTATCTCCCTTTCATCTGATAAAATCTATTATGATCACTTTACAGGAAAAAAAAGTTTGTTGAAAGAATCTTCTGTATTACAAATAATGGAAAAACAAAACTCTTTACTATATCTGAAATATATAAATAAAAATACACATGTGATTCATAATAATGACATTAGTAAAATATAACATTGTGAATTTTATCATCATTTAATTTAAATAGTCTTTTTTAATTTTTGAGAATCCTTGCATTTTTTAAAAATCCCATTGATCTAATGTAGATATTTTACATTCAACAACAAGCTCAGAGATATTTAATTTTGAACCCACTTATGCATTAGTACCTTAAGGATCTATTTGGAAGGATATGGAGGGAGTATAGATTTATATTGCAATATTTTTGCACATTTGTAACTGAGCATTACCATCAAAGTAATGTTCTCTTATCTTGAGACTTTGTAAATATATGCTGTTTCATGAATCTCCATATATGTATTTTAAAATTAAAAAAACACTCTATTTCTTTAAATATGCCCAAGTATTGCTGCTTTTAAAGCCTCATATTTCAACTGACAGAGCAGTGCATATGAATAAGGAAAGAATAACTCCTGTTGTCTCTTTTGATTAGACCACCAGGAGCTTCTTCTATGTCAGTGCTCCTGGTAAATGCTTCAACTTTTATTCCCTAGAGAGAAACATAGAAAATAATTTGGAGAGCAAAGCAAAAGTTGTAACATTTTTTTCTGTTTCTTTGATGCACTAAGAATTCATTTACTTCCTTCTCAGACTTGCCTTGCTTTGCCAGTTAAGAAACTACAATTTATATTGCTTTATAAAAAGAACCATTAATAACATTAAAATGTTTCTTGTCTTTAAGAATGTGATATATAATTACCTAATACTAAATTCTTGAAAGGTAAATGGAATGCCAAATTTAGCTCTGATATGCCTGACTATATGTTGTATAAATGCCATTTACTATTCCAAGCTTTAAAACTGTTAAGTGATATATTCTTTAAAATATTCTCCTGTAATTGCAACATAATATTGAGTAGAATCTACTCATAATAACAAAATTTTAAACCAAGTTACAATACTTTTCTCTTGGTTCAGTAAAAAATAAATATATTAAGAATAAAATAGGGACTGGGGTGTGGCTCAAGCGGTAGCACGCTCGCCTGGCATGTGTGTGGCCTGGGTTCGATCCTCAGCACCACATACAAAGATGTTGTGTCTGCCGAAAACTAAAAAATAAATATCAAAAATTCTCTCTCTCTCTCACCTCTCTCTCTCTCTCACCTCTCTCTTTAAAAAAAAAAAAAAGAATAAAATAGTTCTTTCCTGGACACTCGCCTGTCTCCCCCACTCTATGGTAAGAAATTTGGTCAATTAACAACAACCCTGTTAAACAATAGTAACATTTGTCAGCAAACAAACAATCCAGAATGTCATGATCAGATGTATCATTAAGACAAACAGCTGTGACTCAGCACTACTCCATCCGGCTGAAACAACTGGTCAGCCCTTCTGATCCTACTGAGGTAAATGCCAACCGAGCCTTCATAGGTAGTGGCCACAGGTTTGAAACGGGGCTTGGGAGAGACAGTAAGGACCCACCGGTTGCATTAGTCACTGGGCAAAGGGAAATGAACTGTCGACATTTGCAAGAGATACCACCATAGCAGAGAACTGACGTCACCAGACTGCAGCAGAGGAGATAACTTCATTGAAACCTGCGGCTACAGGTGTGTAATCCCCTAGCCTTCCCTCTCCACACAGCGGGGAAATCTTAAGGGCCCCTCCCACCCAGCTCTCCTGTGAGCTCGATAGCCAGAACGAGGGAATCAGAAGTGGCGCGGGACCCACGGCGCGGAACTCCTGGCTACTGCTCCCACCAGTGCTGACAACTGAGGTCTCTTGCAACAGCTACCGGAGGGCAAGTAAAATTCGCTGAGGATTCTCAGCCCCAAGCTCTACAAACTTAGGGTCTGAGGGAATAGCAAACAGGGAGAGTGTGCCCAGTCATTCATGAAAACAGGGCTCCTGGGAGAAGCAGACCTGGCGTGTAGCCAGTAATGTGGTGAGCGTCACCAGTGAGAGGGGCCTGGCTAGAGGAAAAGTGGGGAGTGACTAGACACAAGAGGAGGCCCTAGGCACTCAGGATTGGAGACTCGCCCAGTCTGGGAGGAGGAGCTGCTGCACAGTGATTGGTTCCCGCATATTGACAGGAGAAGCTTGGCCTGGTGGGCACAGCGCCACCTACTGGAAGAGAAGTTAATCAAACTCTAACACTGCATTTATTAGTTTTTTTTTTTTTTTTGATTTGGGTTTTATTTTTTCATTTTCATTTTTCTTTCTTGTTTTTTTTAATTTTTAAATTTTTTTTAAATTTTTTTCTTCTAATTTTAATTTTTATTTTTTTATTATTATTTTTTAATTTTTTTTCTTTTTTTATTTCCTATTTTTTTCTTCTTTTGCCTTTTCATTTCTTTTCAATTTTCTTATTCCCCCTTCCTTGAATTCTACCTGCTTACTCTCATTCTCTTTAGTGACTTCTTCACTTCCCTTCTAATATCTTTCCTCCCAAGCATCAAATAAATTTGTAGGAGTAAACAGTAACTCAGCAGTCAAACAGAACAAGAAGTAACATGAGCAGCATGAAAAACAAAGCAAGAAAAGGAGTACAAACAATGCAGGACAGCCTAAATATTCAGGAGGACCTAGAGTCATCAGAAAAATGGTCATATAAAGAACTCAAGGAACACCTTAGACAGATGTAATGGAACCTTAAAAGGATATGAAGCAGCAAATTCAAACAGTGAAAGAACACATTGAAAACGAATTACATAAACAGATAAAAGAAGAAATTAAGAATCTTTATCAGGAGATAGAGATTATAAAAAAATCAAACAGTAATTCTAGAAATGAAGGAAACTATAAACCAAATTAAAAACTCGAATGAGAGTATCATTAACAGAGTGGAGCAAGTAGAAGCCAGAACGTCAGATAATGAAGACAAAATATATCATCTTGAAAAGAGTCTAGCCAACTCAGAAAGGCAGGTAAAAAATCACGAGAAAAACATCCAAGAGATATGGGATAACATAAAAAAACCAAACTTAAGAGTCATCGGGATAGAGGAAGGTACAGAGATTAATACCAAGGGAATGAGTAACCTGCTGAATAAAATAATTAGGAAAACTTTCCAGAAATAAAAAAGGAAACGGATATACAAATTGTAGATGCATACAGGACACTGAGCATACAAAATCACAGTAGACCAACGCCAAGACACATTGTTATTTGATTTATTATTGATTCTTGATTTTATTTCTCTTCAGAAATATTTTTAGTTGTAGATGAACACAATACCTTTATTTTATTTTATTTATTTATTTATTGTAGCACTGAGAGGATAAAACCCAGTGCCTTACATGGGCTAGGCAAGTAGTCTACCACTGAGTTACAACCCCAACCCCTTGATTTCATTTCTTGAACTTTAGGGAACTTATTAAGATGATATGTGCAACAATATATTGGAGTGTTGATCCTGTTTTCTTCCAGTAGTTACAAAAATTGTGGTTTAACTTCTAGATATTTGATGCACTTTGGGTTGACTTTTGGTAGCATGAGTGATAGGTATCTAGTTTCATTCTTCAACATGTGTATACTCAGTTTTCCCAGCAACATTTGTTAAAACTGGCTGTCTTTTTTCCCACATATATTTTTGGCACCTTTGTCAAGTATAAAAAGAATGAATAAACATTTTCTCTTTATAAGTTAATAATTATCTCAGTATAAAAAGAATATAACTATACAGGTTTGTCTTTGTATCTTCTAGACCATCAGTCTTTATGTCTGTTTTATATCTATATCATACTGTCTTTATTATTATAATTATGTGATATAATTTGAGATTATATATTGTGATACCTCCAGCATTACTCATTTTGCTCAGGATTTCTTTGGCTCCTTTGATTCTTACTCTTTCAAATGAAATTTAGGACTGTTTTTTTTTCTAGTTCTATGAGGAATATCAATGGACTTTTAAAGGGGGTTGCATTTAATCTGTATAATGCTTTTGGAAATACATCCATTTGGGCAATATTATCTTCATATTCAAGAACATTGGAGGTTTATCCATCTTCTAAGGTCTTCTTCAATTTCTTTCTTCAGTGTTCTACAGTTTTCATTGTAGGGGACTTTCACTTCCTTAGTCATATTAATTCTCAAGTGATTTTTTGAATGTTGATCTTGTATCCTGATACTGTGCTGAATTCACTTACCAGCTTTAGAAGTGTTCTGGTGGAGTTTTTTTTTTTTTTTTTTTTTTTTGTTGTTGTTGTTTGTTTTCTAAATATAGGATCACATCATGACCAAACATTTAGTTGAAGTTGTTGTATTCCTATTTATATACCTTTAATGATTCTGTCTATACTCAAGAACTGTATTGAATACAAGTGGTGAAAGTGGACATCCTTGTCTTGTTCCAGGTTTAGAAGAAAACAATTTCAGTTTCTCTCTATAAAGTATGATATTGGCTTTGGGTTTGTCATATATGGCATTTATAATGTTGAGGTAAGTTCCTTCTATCCTCAGTTTCTCCATTCTTTTTCACATACATGTGTTCTGGATTTGTCAAATACATTTTCTGCATATATTGTTGAAAAATCATGTGATTCAATTCCTTAATTCTGCAAACATGATGAATTATATTTATTGATTTCCATGTATTCAACCAATTTTAACTCACTAGGATAAAACTCACTTGATAATGGTGTACTCTCTTCTTACACTACTTAATGTGTTTTGAGTGAAGTTTCCTAAAGTTTTATTAAGGATTTATTTGTTTTTTGTTGTCTGTGTTTATCAGAGATATTTGTAGTATATTTTTTTTCTAGGTATGTCTTGGTCAAGTTTTGGTACAGGGTGTTACTGGCTTCACAGAATAAATTAAGGAGTGTCCCTTTCCTTTCTATTTCACAAAATAATTTGAGGAAGATTGCCATTATTTCTTCTAAAAGTTTAGGAGAAGATGACTGAGAATTCATCTCATCCAAGGCTTTTCTTTGTTAGAAGACCTTTTTAATAAAAATAATTTTAATTGTATATGGGCACAATTCCTTTATTTTATTCATTTCTATATGATTCAGATGATCAAACCCAGTGCCTCACAAGTTCTAGGCAAGTGCTCTACCACTGAGGTACAACTTCAGCCCGTGTTGGAAGGTTTTTAATTGTTCCTTTAACCTTACTGCTTGATATTGCTATGCTTAATGTTCTCTAAGTACTCATTGGCTCAATTTGTTGTACGTCATATGTGTCTAAAAATCTGTCAATATCTTCTCAGTTTTTCTGTTTATTGGAGTATATATTTTAAAAATATTTCTAATGATCATTTGGATTTCAGGATTATTTGAGATGATAATTCATTTATCATGTCTAATTTTGGTCTTCTCTCTCTTGCTTTTTGTTACTTTGTGTAAGGATTTTTTTACCTTGTTTATGTTTTTAAAGAACCAACACTTTTATTCATAAATGCTTCTTAAAACCTAATGTTGTTCCATAAAAAGGGGGCATTTTGGTAGTCCTCATTGCCTTGCACCAGCCTGGTAATTAATACATTTTTTTTTAAATGAGTTGCCTGTAAGAACAAACAAACCTATGTGTCCAAGCCTAAATTAATTCCTATATCATTCAATTGCTAGCATTCTTATTTTCTCACTCAGTAGGAAGTATTTTTTATTAATTTTCTGAATATGAAAGATCTAAAGTGCTTTATCAAGCTTAAATATAACTCACTAAAAATTACATTGATTAGAATTGTTTTCCGTTTTTATAAGTGCTTGTGCACTACTTTTATTCCTTCATGAAAGTGAAATGTAGCTCTATCTCTTGTTTTTCTGATGTTACATTACCTTATACTGAAAAATTACTTTAGGGTGATAGAATAATTTCTATCTCTATAAGAATTCAAATACTGAAAACTTTTATAATCAAAAATTCGTATTTGTAGAGCATATTGCACATGAAATGATGAATAGAATAGTCATTTCTAAGAATTGAGCTTATCTAAATTTGATATCCATAAGTCAGGTAAGCAATGATTATGTGCAGGAACTTTTGAAAATATAACTAACAAAATTTTAGTTGGAGATCATCCAACTCAAAAGGATGTTTTCGTGTCTCTAGTTTTGAATTACATTTCTTTCCTTTTATCTGGTAATTTTTTAATAGTTGTAAATGGACAGCATGCCTTTATTTAATTAATTTATTTTTTATGTAGTGCTGAGGATTGAACCCAGTGCCTCAAACATGCTAGGCAAGTACTCTACCACTAAGCTATAGCCCCAGCCCTGGTAATTGTTTTTTAATGTCATAAAAGCCACCCATTTATTTTTCATAAAACTTGTATTCCATTGCATCATACATTTTAAAATAGACATCATATTATTAATCAATCAACAAATATCCTTAATGTTTATATGCTCTAGACATTATTCTGGGTACTGCATGCCTTCATTAGGAAACTAAGTTATCATTTATATTAAAGTCAATGAGTGCAACAAGCAATATTCATTTTTTTCTTCTTTTTCCAGACTTCTAAAAAGGGTTGTAAAATATATTTTTAAAAGTGGCCATCATGGAACCACTACAAGTTCATGCTTTCTTGTTATATTAAAGTAATGGTACCTCTGGACACCAATTTTTATTAGGCCCTTTATTATTGCTTATCATGTTATTTTCAGAATCTGATTAAAACATTTTTATTTCTTTCAACTGTCTGCTCTCACCCTATGCCACTCAAAATTTGTGAGTTCCAAGACTACTATTTATTTAAGTATATTAAAACAATTTATATTTTTTTCATCTTCTCTCATGTACACTTAAGAAGACTTCAGAGTCTTTTCATTCACTCTATTTTCTTGTCTCTCTTTGAGGAAAAATATATCCTTCCTTTTTATTCCCTTTTTTGCATAGTTAAGCTATTTCTCCATTTGATCTTCTGACATCTATATGCATGACCATGTCTCCATTAAATAAAAATACTAAACATGTAAAATGTCTTTTCTTTAGATGTTTGCTGAGATAGTTCACCGTATTTTGACTCCAAACTATTCTAAAAGATCACTTTAGATCTTCTGTCATAGCATATAAACACTTGCTAATTGGAATTATCTTTCACTATGTCCCTGATTTTATATTTTTAAAGAAAACCAGTGATTAACAAACCCAACTGATTTCTTACTTCACAACTTGTTGAAAATTTTTGATTTATTAGACATTTTTCTTTTTGTTTTCAATTTATACTGCTCTTTCTTCACTGACCATTTGTAGTATTCTACTGCAAGCTTTTTAAAAAGTGTTACAAAGTACAAATAACATGAAAAGGACTACCTTAATCATTTTAAGCATACTATTCACTTTTTAAAATTTATTCTGATTTGTTATACATGATGGAAGAATGCAATTCATTTTATATTACACATATAGAACACAATTTTTCAAGACACTGATTGTACACAAAATATTTTCACACCCTTCCCCTTTGCCCTATCTAAAGTTCCTCCATTCCTCCCATGCTCCCCGACCCATCACCATTATGCATCTGCATCCTCATATCAAAGAAAACATTTGGCCTTTGGTTTTTTGAGATTGGATTGCTTCACTTAGCATTATATTCTCCAACTTCAGCCACTTACCTGCAAATTCCATGATTTTATTCTCTTTTAATGCTGAGTAATGTTCCATTGTGTATATATACCAAAGTTTCCCTATCCATTTATCTACTGAAGGGCATCTAGGTTGTTTCCATACTTTAGCTATTGTGAATTGTGCTGCTATAAACATTGATATGACTGTGTCTCTGTAGTATGCTGTTTTTAAGTCCTTTGCGTATAAACTGAGAAGTGGGATAGCTGGGTCAAATGGTGGGTCCATTACCAGTTTTTCAAGGAATCTTCATACTGCTTTCCAGATTGGCTGCACTAATTTGCAGTCCCACCAGAAATGTATGAGTGTGCCTTTCCCTCCACAACCTCGCCAACACTTATTGTTGTTTATATTCTTAATAGTTGCTATTCTGAATGGAGTGAGATGAAATATCACCTTCTTCTGCATCCATTACCATCATCCATCTACAAACTACTTTTCATGTTGCAAAACTCCAACTCTACACCCACTAAACAGTGATATCTTTCTCCACCCCCTGAACTAATCCCTTTGGAAACACCATTAAACTTTTTGTCTCCATAACTATGACTACTTTACTCATCTCAGTTAAGTATATTCATACAGCATTTGCCTTTTTTGACTGGCTTATTTCATTTGGTATGATATTCTCAAGTTTCATCCATGATGTAGTGTTTGTCAGGATTTCTTTCATAATACAGAATAATATTTTATTTTATGTATGCCATATTTTATGTATTCATTCATCTGTTAATGAACACTTTTTGACTTTTCTGAAAAGTTCTATGAACATGGGTTTACAAGTATATTTTGGAGATCCTCGTTTCAATTATTTTGTTTTTACATCTGGAAGTAGAATTTCTGAATCATATCATAAATGTGTTTAAATTATTTTAGAAACTGTCACAATACTCTTAATTTTTTATTTTCACCAACAATATACAGTGGTTCCAATTTCTGTATATTCGTATCATAATTTGTTAATTTCTGTTTTGTTTGATAGTAGATATTTAAATAGATGAAAAATGATATCTACAGGCTGGTGTTATGGCTCAGCAGTAGAGCACTCACCTAGCATGTGTGAGGTGCTAGGTTTGATCCTCAGCACCATATAAAAATAAATAAAATAAAGTTATTTAAAAGAGTATATCTGTTTAAAAAATGATATCTCAATGTAGCTTTGATTTGCATTTACTGAAGATTAATTATGTAGAACATCTTTTCTTGTGCTTTTTAGACATACATTTATCTTGGAGAAATGTGTTTTCATATCCTTTGTCCATTTTTTAAAATGGGTTATTCATGTTTTGTTTTTGTTCATATGGTTTTTTTTGGTGCTGAATTATATGAGTTCTTTATATATTAATATTAACCTCATATCAAATATATGATTTGAAATTTTTTTCATCCCTTTTATTGTTTGTATTTTCACTCTGTTGATTGTTTAACTTATGGAAGTTTTGATTTTTAATTTGGTCAAATTTATCTATTTTTTCTTTTGCTTCTGTGTTTTGGTTTTCTGTCAAAGAACTGATTAGCAATTCCAATGTCATGAACATTTTATCTTTAATTTATTCTGGTAGGTTTGTTATTTAAAGTTTAATATTTAGGTCTTTAGTACATTTTGAGTTTTATTATTTTGAATATTGGAGGGCATGGGTCCATCTTTATTTATTTCTTTTTGCTTATTTATCAAAATTTCCCAGAGCCATTTGTTAAAATGACTGATGTTTTCCAATTAAATGGTCTTGGAACCTTTGTTGAAAATCATTTGACTGTATACATCAAAGTTATTTCCATGCTCTCTATTTCATTCCCTTGCTCTATTTATCTGTCTTTATGGCAGTATCATATATTTTAATTATGTTAAATTTGTATTAATTTTGGAAATAAATAAGTATGAGCCTTAATTAGCTTTTGTTTTCAAGACTGTATTGCGTATTTCAGGTTTCTTGATGTTCCATAAAAAATTGGATAATATTTTTAAATTTTTGGTATTAAATACCTTTGACATTTTTATAGATATTGAGTTGAATCTCTTGATCTTGTTGGGAATTAATAGCATATTAATAACAATAAGTCTTTCAATCCATGAACAAGGGATATCTTTATTTCTAATTGTGTCAGTTTTAATTTTTAAAAAAACTTTTAGTCATTTTTGATGTACACATCTTTTATTTCCTTGATTTAGTTTATACATAAATAGATTGTTATTTTTATGCTATTATAAATGTAATTGTTTTTACAATTAACTCTCTGGGGTATTCTTTTTTGTGTAGCAACTCAGTTGGGTTTTGCATGTTGATTTGCTATTATGTATCTTTCCTGAATTCATTTATTAATTTTAATATTTTTGTTGAATCTTTTTTAAAATTTTTTAATTTTAGATGGACACAAAAACTTTATTTCCTTTATTTTTCTGTGGTGCTGAGGATTAAACCCAGTGCCTCACACATGCTAGGCAAGTGCTCTACCACTGAACTACAACAACATCCCATTTTTGTTAAATCTTTAGTTTTCTGTGTATAAGCTAGGGCTAACTACAAATAGAGATAATCTTGCTTTTTCCTTCCCATTTTCTTACCCATTTACTATGTGCAGAATTTCCAACAGTATATTGGAATACTTATATTATTGGCATCCTTATCTTATTCCTGACTTCAAAGGGAACATTATACACATTCATTATTGAGTATAATATTAGCAACAGGTTTTTCATATATAACCTCATAATTGTGAAATAGTTTTCTTCCAGTCCTCTTGGCTTAGTGTTTAATTTAAAAGATTTAATTGTTTTCCTGAGTTCTCACAAAGCTACTTTGGTCAGTGTAGGCACATGACCCACAAATGGCAGAGGCAGGGGATGGGAGGCAGACCTCAGATCAACAAACTTTCCTTTATTCTGAAGTGAAGTCAATCAATCAGACACGGAGGGTTCACTTTCTGGGTATGTAAATGGCTTGGGTTATAGGAGTCTGAGTTTTATAGTTTACAATGATGGTGGATTAGTCATTGGGGACTGTGGATGTGTTGTTCGGACAGTCAGGGACCTAGTGGTTCAGGTTATAATTTTAACTCAGGAAGACAGTTGAAAAAAGTTTGAAACTCATTGTCACTGGGAAAAACTCACAACTTGGTGTTCACATTTATGTATGTGTCTCCTCCCTTCAGGACCCACTGTGATTGGGAAGGGGTAAATGTTTGCTTTTGGTGGAGATGCTGGGGATGAACCTGGGAAGGGATGAAAGTTTGCTTTCTCCCTTAGTCCCCTTTGTTATTGAGAAAGGATGTACTTGAAGAGGTTTAATGTTTGACTAATTACCCTTCCCTCCTCTTGAGCCACACTGTCCCTTCATTTTTCCTGGGGGGGGTTGTCTTCTAGGAATATTAGTTTCCATAATATTTTTGTCAACATGTTGTTGTTTTTCTAGTGTTTCTGTGGAGAAATTAATCTGGATCATCTTAGTCCACCATCCTGCTCACATCACCAAAGTATAGCTGATATTGTACTTTTAAAAAAACTTTTGTAGCTACTTCATGTTATATTCTTCATTTCCTTTCCTATTTTCAGATATTCAAATTAAAATTGATTTCTGATAATTAGAAATCAGTAAATACTGGATTTTCAAACTATATTTTCTTTCCTATTATCCCTGAGTTTGAACCTGACCTTTTAGAATGCAGATTAATTTTATTCTGAGATCCAGAAAAAAAAAAACCACTCAGTTGTCTTGTCATTTCTACTTGTATGTTCATTGTTGAACTGATGTGAGTTGAAAAGAGGATGTCACTTTCAGAATTTTCTTGCATTATTTAATTTAAAATACTGGAAGATGCTGTTCATTAAACCATTATATTCCTCAAATATGTCACTTAGCTCACATCTTGTCATAAATTTAAAGAATATCAGTCCTTGAAATTTCATTAATTTCTTTTTTAATTTTACAAATATTTATTGATTTCTACACAGTAAGCTCTTAAAATTGTTCTGATACTCAGTATATAATGGCAAACAAGGCAAATAAAAATATCTACCCCCATGGAGGTAAACAACACATAATAAATAAATAAATTATATGATATATTAAAAGATGTTTATGTGCTACAGATAAATTAGATAGTTATAGATGGAAACAGTAGTGCCAGTGGGAGGTGCATGATTTGTTGGTTCTCTAATAGAAGGATTTAGGTATCTAAGGAAAACAGTCACATTTGGATCACAAAATGTAGATTATGAATGAGATAATCATAATTATGTTATCAATATAGATAAAAGTTGTATTATCTTTATAATGCAATGAATTATACATAAAATTGTTATACATATATTTAGTATATATTATATATAATTGTAAACAAATTATACATATTGCATATAATTGTTATACCTATATAAATTATATATATGTACATATATATATATTCTTTCAATTCTTTGGAAAACATTAATTTATTATGATTCCTAGCAAGTAATAACTGGCTGAATAAACTCTGTCTTAAGCTCCAGTGCAATTAGTATATGTTAATGGAAATATGACATTAAAGCCAATATCTATGTATAATGGTAAGTTATTAGTAACTATCAATATTAGAATCTCCTTTCAAAGGACCTCACAAATGTATGCTGATGTACATGATGAAGGAAAATTAAACATTTTTGGAAGAAGAGTTATCTTATTTTTGTGATAAAGCATCACTTGTAACTTTCCTTTGGAAGAAAACAATAATATAACCCTCTATTTTAAATGGTTTTAAATAATATATTTTAAGAAAAATTGTACTGATTTAATAATAAAAGTGAATGCACCAATAGAATCCTCTTTTTCTACTTTAAACATTGCTTTATTTAGAATAGCATAACCAATGAAAAAACTCAGCTTTAAGTACATCTTATTTGTAGCAGAAACAAAAATCCTTCAAAATTATTTTGTAATATTTAACAACTCAGATCCTAAATGACTTTATATGTTGTTATCTAAGGATCTGTTTGAACTTTTGTGTGTGCATGTTGGCAGCTCTTTCTCATGAATTGCTGCAACTTTCTCAATGGATTTTGTTTGTATTGTTTCAAAGAACTATAAAATATAATGTCCATTTAGAACACTGAATCTGGTTATTAAGGTTTTAATCTTTATCTAGACTGTCATTTACTTTCCAATTATTTTCTCTGAAGCCATGGATTCTGATAGAATTCAAATAAATTAAAGTAAAATAGCTGGTAAAAACAGGTTGATTGCTTGTGTTAGTTCTTGAAAGTAATTACCTTTGAAGTGAGTTGTAAGAGAGTCATACTAAAAACTGTCATACTAAAACTGTCATAAATATGTCAGTCTCCATTAATTCTGGCACACTTTGAGATTGATTTATTTCACTTCAGACACCTTACCATTAATTTTCAGTCACCTTAAGCCTCTATGTCATGCAGTATACTACTTGGGCTAGCATTTAGTTTTCAATACTTCTTTAAAAATGAAATTGTATAATATTAAAATTGCCATTGAGCTTATAAATTCAGGCGACAAAGAGGCCAAATGTGAGAATGTCAAACAAGTAAAATTCAACACCTGGTAATAATACAAACATCCATCATATAAATTAAAAGTGACATCCAGAGTGCAAACATATTCTCCTGAGATGATAGAATATTATCAGAACAATCCACATTAGTTAGAATTAAGTACAAGCAAGGAATTTTTAAATTAGTGGTCCCAAAAAGGACACCATGAAAACTTTGTGTTCCTTGAACTCTTTTCCACTAAGAAGGTAATGACATTCATCTATTTTGAAAACTGTCATTAAGTGTCAGCTATGTGACAGGCACCATGCATTAGCATACGTATATTATAAACTGTTCTTTCCAATGAGAAGTATAACAGTTAAGTTGGAGAAGATACATGTGTAAAAGTATTCAGTCATGTATAGGTAGATGATAAAGTTATTTTCAATATCCATACATGTATATTCTCTTTTAAAAGTTAGTGCCTATATTTTAAGTAATGTTAATATTTTCTTTTTTAAAAATATTTTTAGCTGAGGATGTACACAACACACACACACACACATACACACACACACACACACATATATATATACATATATATGTATGTATATATATATATATGTATATATATATACATATATATATATAATTTTTATGCAGTACTCAGGATTGAACCCAGTGCCTTGCATGTGCTAGGCAAGTGCTTTATCAATGAGCTACAACCCTAGCCCCACTGAGCTACAACCCCAGCCCCCTAATGTCAATATTTTCTAGGGCATCATATTGCCTTTAGATTGAATTACCAGTATAAGCAGCCATTTAATTATTTATTGTTTATTATAATTATTGCATCTATATTTCTTTAGAGTGTCATGCATATTGATTCTTTTGTAATATGTTGCAATTGACTAAGTATAATACTTTACTTTGAGAGGGGAATACATATTATATAACTTGGATGTGTATGAAATATGACAATAGAAATAGGAAGATCCTATTCTTAGTTTTTTCTAGAACCATGAACAAAGGCTGGTTTTTCTGATTGCACTCTTTTATCATAGTGAATGTATTATAAATGCAATAGACTCAGGCGATTTCTATTCCATTCAAGTTAAATCAAAAGCAGTGTTAAGCTTCCCTGATTATTGTAAACCTGGTACAATTTATATTTCCATACACTGTATGTATTTTCTTACTCAATTGTTTCATGTTCCCTGGGTACATATTTCATTTTGTCCTGATTCTCTTTCTCCCAATTTCATAAATAAAAAACAAAAGTTCTTTAAATCAGATCGCTTTCCCGTTTTCAAACAATATTATCTGATACTGAGAGAACAGTGGTAAATTGGAACCACCAGATTATATCAATAAAAATAGCACATTCTTCATTTTAGGCCGATAAACTTTGATTAAATAGGAAATAATAATTAATATAGGGTATAATAAATTTCCTGTGTCCTTTTTCTTGTCACTAAAAGGTCAGATGTGGTTGCATACAGCTTAATTCCAAACTATTCAGGAAGATGAGGCAGAAGGATTCTATGTTTGACACAGTCTCAGCAACTTAGAGAGGCCTGCATCATAATAAGAACGACACACATACAAAAAGAATTAAGTTGGATATGGGACTATTTCATGATTTTTATGTCACTGTCCTTGTTGTAACTTTATATATATATATATATATATATATATATAAAACCTAATAACTGAGGTCGTGCAGAGTTGATAATCTTCAAAAATCTATATGAACCTAAAATATGCTTTGCTATTTATTAGGAAGTTATCACACTAGGTAAATTATGGATGTACTTTTAATTTTAAATAAAGATTACACAACTATATGTATTCCCTTTGACTAATATCAATCTCAATTGATCATATGATAACTCATCTGGTATTTCTAAATGAATTGTGACATCTACTGTCATTTCATTTTCAAAGTTTAATAATGCGCTATTTTGATTTGTTTGATTCTTTCCTAAAGTTTAAATCATAAGGATGTCTGTATGTTTTGAAACAAAATGTTTTTCCTTTTGGAAAATCAGTTGACAGTTGCATTTATTTATAAGAAATAAAAGTTAGCTGTATGGTCTGGGGTTGTGGCTCAGTGGAAGTGTGCTTGCCTAGCATGTGTGAATCACTGGGTTTGATGTTCAGCATTGCATATAAACAAATAAATGAATAAAGGTCCATCAATAACAAATAGAAATTTTAAAAGGTCAGCTGTTATTAGCTTGCCGGGGTCATACTTATTCCGTTAATCTATATGTGAAATTATTCCTAAAAGGGCATGGAATGTTGTTGTTATCATGTTTTCCATTTCTTCCTAATGTAACAGAAGCACATTACATATACATGTAGTCTTCAGTTGTGCTAATGCACGTTGTTTCCATGTCATGAAGTCATAGATTTCAGTGGCATTAGCTACATTAGAAGTGAAGTACAATATGATAAATTTTAATCAGTCTCTAGAGATATTTATTTGGAGAAATTAGATGCAACTCTGTAGGCATCTGATTTTTCTAGCTTGAAGTGATCATGTTGTTTTCTATGCATTTTAAATGGGGTAGAAATCAATTCTAAGATTGAAGTAGATATCTTATCAATTATTATATTATTATATTTGTGTATATTTCATCATGTACCATTGATAAATCATTAAAAATATAGTACTAATAAAAAATGTATTGTCAAATAAATAGATGAAAACTAGAAGGATAATAATGTCCAGTACCAAGTCATGATTATCAAATTTTGAAAATTTGCACTATGACTATTCATTAACTAGTTTGAATTATCTGATTCAAGATAGTATAAATCAATCAGAGTGACTTTCTGATTTTTATAATTATATATTCACACATTGGTAATAGGAAATAAGAAAGCATATTTTGGGGTGTGCCTTAAGGAAAGTAAAATTTTACCTGTACTCTTAGGATATTTCAGCATAAAATTTTTATGCAAATTGTACATGGAATGGGGGTCTTCATAAGGAAACAAAGGCACAGGGACTCAGAGCCAAATATTTATATACTGAATTGGACAAAGGGTAGTAAGTTGTGAAAATGTGGCAAGACAATATGGCTTGAGCTACGATAGTAACTTGAATAAAGAAGTAGCTAAGGAGATAAGGATTATGTTGACAGATTTTGTTTATAAAGACTTTCCTCAACCTTTCCTTGATGATAAGACTATTACCTTCCTTCTGGTATAGGGAGGACATCTTTCATATAGGAATTTCATCTCTTGATTTAAAGAAATAAAATGAAGGTCAGAATGAGCTTGTACCTGCTGTTTTTCAAATGCCTTTAGCTCAAAATAATTCTATGCCAAAGTGGCATATTTAAAAAAGGTATGTTCTGAACTTTTTCACTGCATTAGATTTTAAAGCAAGCCAAGAGCTGGGTATGAATCTTAAAGGGATGCTTCTGAAACTTAAAATGTCTGACAGAAATTGTGAACTAGGCTTTACTTCAGTGAGATATTTACAGCTTATATTTTTTTCGAACAACTCACCAATAATCAAAAATCATATCAGAAGGTAATTATTTTAGATCTTTAGAAATATACTCATATATTTTAAAGCTAAAAGTTAATTTTCATTAAATTGAGCTTTAATGAATCAACTTTTTAATGTAAGGGAGTATTCAAATGTGGAAAGTGAACTGGATTCACTTACTCTCATTCATCTGAATGAAATTACACCTTATTTTGCTGAGTCTTTTTAGCATTATTCTTATTCCAAAAACCTATTTTGAGAGCCACTAACTTTAAGCATGTACCATTGATAAACCTTTAAAACCTATATTACTTATATAATATTTATTTTCAGATGAACTGATGAAAAGTAGAAGAGTAATAAAGTCTTATCTTGAGACATGAATATCAAATTTTTAAAATAATCAGAATAAAATTGAAGCTTATTTTTCTCAGTTTTCACAACATTAATCCTATTCCAGGAACCTATGTTGTACTCCTCTGGGAATTTAAAAAAGAATTACCTATTTATAGATGTTGGAATACAAAATTAGATTTCTTAAAGGTCAAGAATTCATGTCTCTACAGCAATAGTGGGTAAGGTTTTGAACTTTTTAGAGAGAGCTGTATTTCTTGAAGTAACAGAAGTTATAACTTGTGTAGGATATTTTGACATGTCTTTTTTTATCATCTAGTCTTCTTTTCTGTATATTTGATTTCAATTTTTTAATTTTTATATATTTTTTTAAAAAATGAATCATAGAACTGACTGTTATGGGATTTTTCTATTTAAAATTGAACTTAAAAATCAAATAAACCACTTAAAATCACATACCAAATTCTAAATTTCTGAAGATTATTATCAACTGAAATATTTGTAAGTTACATTGTGTATTGTTTCCTTCAGTTTACTGCTTTAAGTTGGTTATTTTAATCTTTTTCTTTCATTCAAAACAGGTTTATACATTGCTTCCCAAAGATGGCTCATTCCTTGTCTCCAGATATTTGCTCTTAAGATGGAAATGATCAGATCTTTAGGAATATTTTAGAATATCAATGACACATAATGTTCCTTAAAATGCAGACAGGATGTAGAAATATCATAATATGCTACATTTCTAATTTGATAATTGATTCAGTTTGCATTCCTAACCCTGAAAAGTGACTCTTTGGTTCAGTTGAGAATAGTAGAAAGATCTTCTTGATCTCTTTTCATAAGTAATAAATTTATGTGAGCAAAGTCAGAATTCTCTGTAGACTTCTACAATGCTTTGATGGGCAGGGACTCAAATACCTATGAAAGCATTTATTTATATTTCCAGTCCCTTTCACTTAACAGAGTAGCTACTATATTATTGACATTTAACAAATAAATCCCTTTCAATTGATTTGAATGGGACTTACTTAAAAATGATAAGTATCACCATGCATGAAGCTTGATTCATATCTTATACATATTTAGAGTTTTATAAGGTTTATAGCATTTTTCAAAAGGGCTATCAAATTGAATTATTAGGAACTATGTTTGGAATTATTTTTGTGAAGTCTCAGTGATTTTTGTTGGTGTTCTACTAATATAGGCATGAATAAACATGTAGTTTCTTCACACAGCATTGGCATAGCAGATTTTTTAAGTGATATTAACTGTGAGTGGATAATTATGAATGTAATGCACTCCACTATTGTCATGTATGTAAGAAATAAATTAAAAAATTGTGTGCCATGGCACACACCTATAATTCAAGCAACTCAGGAGGCTGAGGCAGGAGGATTGCCAAATTCAAGACAAGACCTTCAGTAATTTACCAGGAATTCACTTCAAAAAAAAAAAAAAAAAGACAACTATAAAAAGGACTGGGGATGTAGCTCAGTAGTAATGTGCCCCTGGATTCAGTTCCCAGTACAGAGAGAGAGAGAGAGAAAGAGAGAGAGAACACATAGGTGGAAGCAGGGTGTGGTGGTGCATGCCTGCAATCCCAGAGACTTGGGGAGGCTGAGTGAGGAAGGAGGATCGTAGCAGATTAGTGAGATTCTGTCTCAAATTGAACAATAGAAAGGACTGGGAATGTCATTTGGAGAAAAGCATCCCTGGGTTCAATCCTCATTATGAAAAAAGTGAGATTAAAATAATAAAACTTCTTTAAAATATTTGGGTTCAAGGGCTGGGGTTGTGGCTCTGTGGTAAAGTACTTGCCTTGCATGTGTGAGGCTCTAGGTTGGATCCTCAGCACCACATAAAAAATAAATAAATAAACAAAATATTTGGGATCATTAAAAATCAAATAAAATGTACAATTCAAGAGTTCACATTTTTTGTTTGTGAAACTTTCCATGAGTTCATATTTTTAAAGTTAGTTTGTTTTATTTATTTAAATTATTATTTTAAACAATGCTTGCTAGTGCTATTTAGTTAATGAATATATTCAATTTGAAATTTTTACTTGTATAAGTTATTCTTAATATGTTTTGCTTGTTAAAAGTAATTTTAAAATAACCCCATCAGGAAAATAAAAAAAATTTATGTGCTTAGATTTTTTTAAAAGCATCCTGAAAGTATGTGTGTGTGTGTGTGTGACCACATGTACTATTCTATAACCTTAATTATCTCCCTTTGGCCTTTCCATTTCCTATTAGTTCTGGAGTCATATTTTAAAATTGATGCATCACAAAATATTTTTCTATAATTCAGATCAGAATAAAATCTCTATTCAAAATTATTCTTAAAAATCAATTGTGGGATGACCAATTTTCTTTAATTGGAATTTAGATCATCTCCTATGACCAGTTTCTAACCTTAGAGTTAGCCCTTATTTTACACCAAATTACTTATATTATTTTCTCAAAGTACTGTAATTATTTTGCCTTAAAACTACAATAAAATTTGAGTAAGTTCACAGATAGACATTTTTAGAGGAGCATAAAAACTAGCCTAATTCAAACTGATACACTGAACAGATTTGAATTTTCATGATGCTATTGATCCCAGAATATCCAGCAGCACTAATGTACAGCATAATCTTCTTTTAACAATAGAAGCTAAATTAATTCTTCTGTGCCACATTTTTATCTAATAGTTGCAAAAGATTTTAAGTTGGGTGGTCGCCTGTGGATTTTAAGTGAAGTTAAGTTTTGATTAGCAAAATGTTTTCCAGGGACTGTTGTCAAAATGGAAGCTAATATTATGGGTGTGCTACAATGTCTTTCTGTCAATAGAAGAAATAACATTTGGTTCTCCATAACACTTTTCGCTATTTCTTGTTGTAAAAAAAAACAATGAAATAAACATCTTCACTTGTTTATGTCAATGGCATAATATTTCATTAATTTTAATTTGGACATTCTCATTAACAATAATTCTAAGTTTAGATATTATAAGTTAACAGCATTTTGAAAGTGCAAGCAGTTCTGACTCTTCATTTACTACTAAGTCACTTATGTCTTATTTTAAGTTCTTGAAAAATTTTTAAAATCTTTCAAAATATATCCCTATTGTTAAGAATCAGTAATATTAGATAATTTTTAGACATCCAAGAAAATATTCTACCTAATTGATTGGTACAATTATATTAATTCTGTGTGATGATCATGTACTGAACAATTATCAAGGTACAAGTGGGAATTGCAAAATGCAATTTTGAACTCTAATAGGAACTTCTCAAATCTGGAGATAACACTGCTGCTTTAAACTTGTAAAATAAGACCTACTCAAATTTGTAGGATCTATTCTTTTAATTTATATATCTTAAACCAAACAATAAAATGAAATTCAGAAATCAGTGCTTTCAGAAGACTCACTGAACTTGAGTATTTGTTGACTTCAGTAATGGATCTGAAGTTATTATATTTACTTCAGAAATATAATAAATGAATTTGCTCCCTACATTATACTTATAGAGCAATGATTTTTTTCTTCAATACAATAAGACCATCAGATTTGTTGCTATAATTTTGACATTCCTATGATTAAATGTGTCTTCCATATGAATAAAACCAGAATATTTCATTATGAAAACTGTACCAAACAATAATCAATCCTGGGCCTAGTTTGTAGCTCAGTGGTAGAGCACTTATCTAGCATGTGTGAGGCACTGAATTTGATTCTCAGCACCATTTTAAAAATAAATAAATAAATAAAGGTCCATCAACAATAACAAAAAATTTTAAAATAGTCCTTGTTAAATATGCAATGTGCTATTATTCTATCATGCACATACGTATAATCTGAAAATGTTTTAATAATCTTATTTAAATCTACCTGGCATTGTTATTGATATTGCTTATCTTTAAACAGCAACTTGTGTTAGTATGCTTAAGCCATACAGAGATAATTTCATATCTTGGCACTTCCCCCACATACATATTATTACAGTGATGCAGCCACATCAATGTTTATAGCTGCATAACTCACAATAGGTAACTATCAAAGCAACCTAGATGCCCTTCAATAGATGAATGGATAAAGAAAATGTGGTATATATACACAATGAAATGTTTCTCAGCCTTTTTAAAAAACAATGAAATTATGGCATTTTCTGGTAAATGGATGGAGCTGGAGAATATCATGGCAAGCTAAATAAACTAATACCAAGAAACCAACGGCTGGATGTCTTCTCTGTTAAGTGGATGCTAATTCACAATAAGGGCAGGGTGTCTAGGGAAGAATAGAGTTACTTTAGATGAGGGGAGTGAAGGGATGGAGAGGGTATGGGAGCAGGAAGAATAATAGAATTTATCAGACATTATCCTATGTACATATATGACTACACAACCAATAGTTTCTACATCATATACAACCAGAAAAATGAGAAATTATACTCCATTTATGTATGATATAACATACTGCATTCTACTGTTATGTAAAACTAATTAAAATTAATTTTTAAAATGCCATAATTATCTCTATGTTTATAATGTCAGTTATATAATTTGTAAAAATTGAAAAGGGACACTTCCTAAGCACAATTTTTCTAACAATAGCGATCATCAAAGTGACTAAAATGGAAACTGATAAAACTATGTAGATATGGTAGCTTGAAAATGTGAAACTACAAATGTATCCAGAGGTAACTTTGCAAACATCTAAGGGAACCATATATTCATGTTTCAGAATCTGACTCTGATTTTTAACATAACCTTATGACTCTTGAGTGTTATAGAACTTAATAGATGAACTTATAATCATTATTTCCTTGATCAAAACAATGTATTTGTAATGTACAAAAAGAGTATAAACACAGAAGAAATTATAGAAAAATCCATGATGTTTTCAAATTCCATGAAATAACTAATAGTATAAAGTATTATATTCTTTGTGATATATACACACACACACATAAATGTATGTACATATAAGTGTGTGTGTGTGTGTGTGTGTATGTGTGTGTGTGGTGTATGTTTGCTCTTTTTTTTCAGTTCTAGGAATTGAACCCTGGGCTTCAGACAAGCGTTCTACCTCTGAGCTACACTCCCAACCCCTGTGTGTGTGTGTGTGTGTGTGTGTGTGTGTGTGTGAACAATAATGTTTTAAAATTTAAAATTATCAGTTCTCATTTTATGACTATACCATGAGCTGTCTTTGTTTGTTGGTCCCACATTGTCAAGTTATCAAATGTGAATCAAAAAAATATTGTTGTAAAAGGAGATAGATGTTGTATATTTTTCAAAATAATGGTTTTCTAAAATTTTTTAAACAGAAAACAGTATAATATTGTTAGAATTTCATTACTGCAAAGTGATTAATTTATTTTCAAATACTAAGAAAAGTAGTCTTAAAAGTATTTAGAAAATTTAACAAGTATATCCTGCTTTCTCATAAGTATAGATATTTTATTTTCTGAAACTGTGGTCATAGGATGCTTTAGTCCATCAGGCTACTATAACAAAATGTCATGTGCTTAATGATTTGTGAACAGGAAAGTTTTATTTCTCATAATTCTGGAATATCAGAAATTCTAGGTCAAGTTATTGGTAGATTTGGTATCCTGTAAAGTTCTTCTTCCTGGTTAAAAGCCAGCAATATTCTCAGAGTGTAGAGAAGGGTCATGTGGTTTCTAAGGACTCTTTTATAATGGCACTAATCCCATTCTGATTGCTCTGTTTCTTCCCTCCTGACTTAAGCACCTTCCAAAAGTCCCATCTCCAAATACCATCACATTAGAGACAAGATTTCAAAATATGAATTTTGAAGGAATACAAACATTTACTCTACAGCAGACCATATATCTACATTAACTACATGAATCCTAAACCTACTAAATCAGAATATTGGAAAGTTGTAATACAGGAATCTACATTATTAACAAATTGACTTAAGTTGTATGCAACCAAGGTTTGAAAACCACTGGATGATGCTGGTTGCAATAGATTGATTTTATCAAAATTGCATCTATTTCTCTGTAATTTACAAAAATAATAAGACACCAAAGTAATTTTACAAAAGGTTCAAATAATATATTTAGGGTAAACACGTAAGATTGTTTTGAGGGTTTTAGAATTGGAGACTGAATTTTCCTAGTAGTTTTTATTCCCATTCTTAACTTAGAGATATTTAATGTATACAGTTTATAACTTCTTAAGCATAATGGAAAGAATAATGCCATATAAAACTACTACTGGAGATTTAGCTTAATAATGGCTTTTTAAAAACTCTTTAAACTCTGGATAACTTTGAGGTTCTTTTTAATAGTGTGTGTGTGTGTGTGTGTGTGTGTGTGTGTGTGTGTGTGTGTGTGTATGTGTGAAGGGAACATGATTGTGGTAGATGGTATGTTAGGAACGTTCTTGTTTGTATGTAAAATAAACAGAAGTCTGTTTTTAGTAAAATGCACCTGTATAAAAAAGGTCTACGAATAAAAGACTACATCATTACTGTCGATAAAAGTCAATTGCAGTTTCTCCTCTTTCCTCCCTCAACTATGTTTACCTCAACATTACTTGCTAGTACTTCCCATCATTGGCAAATACTGCTGCTGGAAAATGCAGATATTTTAATTCGCCCTTTGATTACCTATGGAGACTACAAAGCTTCAAATATTTTTAAGAATATAATAAGACTCAAAGGAAATATTGGTCTTCTCATCTAATATTAATATCCAGGAGGTGACATATTTTACATGAGTATCAGTTGTTTTTGATGTGCCAATAATATCAGGTAAAGAAGATTAAAAAATGTTTCATGAACACCAAAATACATCTAACAGACATATATTACCAATATGTATAAACTCAACATATGAAAGAAATTACTAGCATACTACCTAATGTGCATAATACTCTCTAATTATTTTAGGAAAATATTTTAATATTTATTATTTTAAGGCTTTTTTCTCCCATCACATACTTTTTAGTGTGATTTTTGCTAACATTAAATGAGAATATTTTGATCCAAGTGTTTAAATAATTGATGATGATTCCATTTTTTTCCTCTTTCTCTGTATCCTGTATAATTGTTCCAACCTATATAATTCAAGTCAGAAACCATCTGTTGCTTGAATGACATTTGGTTTGCTTAAAGCATATCAATTAAACAGACATGTTGTGTAACTATGGCCATAGAGAAATTATTTTGCAAATAAAAAGAAGTGACACCAGAGATGAAGCAATACTCAAAATAAAACTTGTAGCTTCTTTCATGGACAAAAAGTTCAAATAATTTAACAACTAGAAAAAAAATATTGACTAATATTCCAACAAAAGAATGAATATTTGTATTATGTATAATCTATGACTCCAATATCTCCTAAGCTCATTTTATCACTAATTATAGATATTTTTAAATAATTTAAGCCTAACCTTGTTAATTATGCAAATACATTGCATGGACAAAAGAAAATTGCTAGGATGGTGAAAGTTTTGTAAGCCATGTCAAATTAGGATAGGAATTTTAGGTTGGAATAGGAAGATTGTACAAAGGTTTAATAATATTTAAACAGTGGAAGGCATGTTATGTAGAAGAATCACATTTATTCTATGTAGCTACTGAAGGCAGATCCAAGGATAATTGATGAAAATTTCTCCTGTCCATGTTTTCGTTTCTAATAGTTACCAACCCTTCAAACGAACTGTGAACTGGAGTACCAGATAATCAAGGTTGTTAAATATAAAAGAAGAGTATAGTAAACGTGTTTATGAGCATGAACTTTATGATAAATATGTTGAAAATTTACATTCCTTTATTTGTCCTTTATCTCCTTGTGTATGGCTATGATTTGGATAGTTGAGGCTATCAGATAACTGCTTCTGGATAATCAAGGTTCTTTGCTTATTCATAAATTTAAATGTAAATCACTAAACATAGATGTAGAACTACAACAAGGTAAACATTTCTTTTACCTGTTTATTTACTTATTTATTTTTTCTTGTTTTGACTGATTCTTGGGGTTTTCATTGAGAATATAGTCTGGTTTTAGTTTGCTGCCTGCCTCTCTCTGTGCTGCCCACCAGAGCTGCCTGGCAGACACCTGCCCCTCCCACTCACTGCTTTCCAAGCTGAGAAGACAGTGGACAATGGCATTTGGAGCCCAAGGACCTGGACATTCATATCCCAATCTCTTCCCAGCTATTCCCTCCCTGAACCCATTTTAGATAACACTATTCCTAGGGAGCCAGGTAACTGGAGACAACAGGTAGCAAGCAGTAAGTGGCAGAGTGTGGGCCCAGTCATTACACTCCCTGTCCATCCAGGGGCCAGGTGATGTCATGTAGAAGAATCACATTTATTCTATGTAGCTACTGAAGGCAGATCTAAGGATAATTGGTGAAAATTTCTCCATTTAGTGTTTTTGTTTCTAATAGCTACCAACCCTTTAATACACTGTGAACTGCAATACCAGATAACCAAGGTTGTTAAAGTTAAATATAAAACTTTTATAATATTTTAAGAAGTTACAAGTTTTATTTTGGGTACTGCTTCATCTTTGGTGTCACTTCTTTTTATAATATTTTAAAATATGTTATTTTATAATACTTAGTGGCATGTTTGGACACATGCCAGTTAGTTTCAATGAACATTGCTTTACTTTTGTCATATTTTAATTACTAGTCAAGCAATTATAGTTTTTCAAACATTTACACTAATTCTACTTCATTTTCAATGTTCACATAACTTTGGTAATTACAAATTTAACAATTTATAATCTACAACATTACTAAAAGAAGAAGCTCCATCCTGTCTATATGAAAATAGATAATTTCATTCTGATTGAACTGAATTTAATTATGACTCAAAGAAAAATATCCTCATATCATGCCATGTAATCTTCTAACCACCAAAAAATTATGTCTGACTCTTATACACACACATGCAAAATCCAAGTACCATGAAAAATTTGATGGCAGAATATTCAGAGCTAAGGAGACATTTGCCATCATGAAGAACTTCCTGTACAGGCTAGTAATATGGTATGATACTTAAAAATAAACAAATCCTAGAAGGGTAAAAAAATAACTCAGGAGCAGAATGTGAAAAGGAAATTGAGAAATGAGAAACTATTCAAATTTTATGGAACAAGACAATGAAAAAATGATTAAATGGACTGAACCCCGAATTGGAAAAGT